>NC_140584.1:1081420264-1082089236 GCF_964204655.1 Triturus cristatus | reverse complement strand
AAGTGTTTTTTAATTTATTTTAGGGTGGTTAAGGTTTCCTGACTGTGACCCGGGCCGTCGCTGGTGTATGTCACGTGGTTCTGTGCACGTTTGAACTATTAGCAGTGGTCATTCTGCCTTTGTGCATGTGGTGTAATTTAACATTTCCAAAACCTGTTTTACGGGTTTACTTTTCAACTGTATTTACCAAAGGCGCATGCTATCTGCTTTCAAAGGTGTTTTGTTACCAATTGTGTTAACCATAGGACTTAGCCACTGCCTGTAATCTAACGTTTTGTGTCTTGTACAACCAAAGCTGGGTGGCTTCAAACTTGTCCTGATATCACCCGATACTCAGTTATACATCATGTTCATCAAATAAGATTGGCTACGTGTTTCACAATTAGTATTTGGTGTTTTAAATAAACCACAACATGCAACACTTATGGACAAAGCCAATAATCATACATTTCACTGGTAGATGTAAGTCATTTGTGTGGATCCCATAAATGGCCCAATGGGGCAGGTCGGTGCAATCACTGTGGGTGCCAGAATTATGGGTCCTTCCGTTGCAGTGCTGTCCACACACTGATGGCCATCGGGCAATTCACAAATGTGAATTACTCGTGTAAACCGTAAATTATGCGGGTACTGAGTTGCAAAATGAGACACGTCTGAGGTTAGCTTGCAAAAAAATACAAAGCTGTGTACGTATGTTATGCAAAGTTTGCATAATTTCTGGTGAAGTTGCCCATGGATGAGTAAATGTAGTTAACCCAATAGAGGGGCCAGTTCTCTAAGTATTCATAAATAATTTTATGAATAGGCCCCGAACTGTTCAGCTCTCTAACTAAAATTGCAAAGAGGGGACAGTCATTTCTATTTGCATTAATTGTGTATGAATATTCTATGAAAATGTCTAATTATTTTATTTACAAAGAACTATAACTATTTATGCCAAGTATGCCTAGCAATAGTGGTGGTGATGTGAATCTCACGTGACAGGTCACCTGATAAAGAGAGATCTTGAATTAGGGGAATATTGGACAGGTGGGTCTTGAGCCTCATTCTGAATGAGAGGATATCTGGTGACAATCTTAATTAGATAGGCCGGGAATTCCAGGTAGTGGGAGCGGCACCTGGAAAAGATTGTCTTTGAGCCAGGTAAGTATTGCATTTCTGGTGTTTGATAGTGAGCGAGTGTGGGATATTCTGGAGTCACCAGATATTTTGATAATTCAGTTTCAATGATTGGTCTGCCCAGATGGATTGCTTTGAACATGAGGCAGCATATTTTGAATTTTGCAGCTTTGTGGCTTCTAATGCAGACGAACAGTTGAATTACTTTATTAACCTTCTTGCTTTGTCAAATTTGCTTGAAAATGCACCATTTGCCTGCTCTTTTTAAAAACAATTCTTGGGGGAGATTCCCCCCCACCCCGAGCCCCCCTTAGGTTGTTCAGGCTTGCTAACTACGCTCGCTTGCCGATGTGCACTTCCCCGCAAATTTTACGCCCTACCACTTTCGGATGTCACCAGCCGCGCCTGGCCCCTGCTGAACCAGTAGAAGCTACGCCCCTGCTCCGATATCTTTTATTCGTTCTAAACATGCACATTTTCGAGGCATTCCCCGTTCAATAACAGATGTTTTGAATCTTCTTTTTCGACTCTGCGCTTATTTTGTGCTCCATTCTTGGCACGGCTGCACCTCGCCCGGTCTGTAAACCCTATCGTGCAGTGAGGGTCTGTGAGCCTCACACCCTCAAGACTTGACCCTCCGATAGTGTGTCCCGTGTCCCAGCGGGGGGCAGAATGCTTTGGGGGTCTCAGGGGTGAATTCAGTACAAAGTGAATTAAATGGCGCTTGTTGCTGTCCTAGCTTTACCCATATGCTGTTTGTTTCATAACACACAAAAGTGCAAGTTATCTGTGTTTATACTCAGTTTTTATGTTCCGTGATATTTCTTTTGTTCACGGTTTTGGCCAGGATGTTTGGGCCAATGTCTCTGGCTAAACACTTATAAGATCCCAAAGGCGGGACCTATTGGCGTTGCCAATGTTTGTTACTCTTGCGATAGAGGCATTAGCAATCAAACTCAGGAGGGCGAGAATGGACTGGGGTATCCCCCATAAGGGCATGTTATGCAGACATGGTTCTCAGTCAAAGACTTCTGTAATAACTTTGCCCTCCTGGCCGGCATCCTGGAATACTTTGGTAATGTGTCAGGACTTGATGTCAATTATCCCCTCATGAAGTCACAACCCCAACAAGAGGTTACACTGCCAGGGCGGACGCGGCACTGCGAGCACCACACATTCCCTTATTTAGGGATCCATATTTACCATTCAAAAAATGATCTGATTGATTGAAACACAGAAGGATGATGAGGAATTTATGGGCCCAAGTGGCTTTTTGGGCGGGGCTCCCTCTTTTAGTGGCAGCCCGCATTGCGTTTGCTAAGATGGTTATCCTGCCGTGCCTGCTCTATTACTTTGCGAATATACCGTTCTAACTCCCCAAGAGCAATTTTCCAGGACCTCAACATGCTGATGGGTTCACTAATATGGGGTGGTGCCGCTGTCTGGTAGCATTGGCCTAATTGAAATTGCCAGCTGATAAGGGATTAGGGGTGCCCCTGACTTTAGGGATCTTACATAGCTGCACTGCTCCAATGGCCCGAGTTACGGCTGGCCGATCCACAATTGAGCGAAACCGGATTTGCCCCTCCCCCACTTGAGGAAAAGAGTAGTACAGGCCCTTATGTTTGCACCAGTAAAGGAGGCAAAACACAACCCACTCTTAGCTCGCCTTGCTAGAACACTCCTACAACATGGCATAGAATATACGAAGGATATGGAGCCATATTCCCCAGCTATCTTATTGCAGGGGCTCCCACTAAGGTACGTTGCGCGACAGGAGCTCATCCAATCCGAAGAGGTGGGTTGGGAAAAGGTGTGGCGCCGCGGCCAGGGCGACGTGCTCTGGAATATGGGGATCACGGTTCGGTCCCCGGCAGCAGATTAGCTCAGCACCATGTGACTGTGGGCAATAGTTTGCTTAATCTTCCCGACGGCCCCCAGCGCCTAGAGACCCTTACGGGTGATTGTTCGCGCTTTACAAATGTGGATGATTATTAAAATGGGAAACCACCCTAAAAACGCAGGCATCACATCGCGATGCCATTACAACGCGGCCGTTACAACGACCGCGTTCGTTGTAACCACGCAATGCCATTACTACTCAAGTCGTTACATCAACTTGTAGTAGACGGCGTGCTAACATTAGAAATAGTATAGTTTACTATTCCAACACCTTCCCTACTGTTACGTAGGCTGGAGTTGGAATAGTAAATTATACCTTTCTAACGTCAGTGCGCCATCTACTGCAAGTCGATGTAATGACTTGCGTAGTAATGGCTTTGTGTGGTAACAACGCGATCGTTGTAACAACTACGTTGTAATGTCACGCGGAGTAATGGCTCGTGTTGTAACGAGTCATATTCACTTAAAATACCGTGGGCGACTTTATCTGCAAACACCAACCCTGTTTCACACCTCTGAATCAGAAGGGGAACTTCTCTGGGGTCATTATCTGCTCCATGTGAGAATATAGCACGCCCTTTGACAAGTATAGGGTGTTGGGGACACAGAGCACCCCGACACATGCATTTATTCAGATGTTGTACATAGTGGAGGAGGGACGTAGAGTAGTATCTTCACACTACAAAGCATACCTGGAATGTAGTATGGGGTTATTGCAACCACTAATAGACACATGGGCGAATGTTTACTGACCAAGAATTGTAAAGGGCCCTGCAATAACCCCAAAAGGTCTCACGTAAAGCACGCTTCTGGTACATCCAAATGTGTACATAGAGCTTACCTTTCCCCTACCAAGCTGAACCAAATATTTCCCACAGCTCCAGCCCAGTGCCCTAGATGCGGGAGTGACGAGGCAGACATCCACCACATGATGTGGAACTGCCCTCGCCTTACTAAGTACTGGTAGGCAGTTTCTACTACTAGAGTACACAGTGGGCAGAACTGATGTAGGCGCATTTGAGATCGTAATGCTAGATATGTACCGGCAGAAGTCAAATACTAAAGTGGCCTCAAGATTCATGGATTTAGCTCAGTTCCTTGTGAAAGGAACAGTAATAAATGCTTGAGATTGCAAGCTTACCTCTAACAGAGGCTTGGAATAAAGATGTTGAATCCAGAGCACCTGTTACACTATCCTACACACATAGACTAGCACTACAAGAGTAATTATACCTAAGCAGCCCCTCCCAAACACACCTAGCCAGCAGGAATGAACACCACCCGTCCTAAGTGTTACGAGACCACAGTCCAAAACTCCTCTCACAAGATGCTCTTATCGGATACTCCCGACCGGCTGACCACATAGATGCAACAGCAACCTTATATCTCATATTGCCTTCCAGTGTAGATCTGGGTGAGTGAGGGTGAGGGATGTTGGTGGTGGGGGGGGGTTGTACAGGTGATAGACAACATACACTGTCTCATATGTTGAGAGATGTCATTGTTGTGCACCAAATATCCACCCCTTAAGCAGGACAACTGTGGTACTTTGTTGTGTATGTTTTAAAAAAACACCTGTGTTCATCACACCCACAGCATCTCCATTTCAGCTCTTGGCTTCCTGCAGGTTTGGCTGCAGTATACGTTGGAGAACCAGTGTGTGTCATCAAACCTTGCGTTTGCGCCTGGTTCTGGGAGTGGTCTCTTTAGTGTGGTACGAGCAGGATTTGGAAGATGTTAGCAATGGGCTAGAGAGTTGGCTTAAAGGTTGGCTGAGCCTTCTGCCTTCTTACTTTCTACCACTTGGTGGAACAGAGGTTATAAAACAGACCTTTGTAATAAAGTGTGATTCCTCCTAGGGCTAAGTTCTTCCTAAAGAAAACTACAAATACATGACTTAATGTACAAAAAACAGGATACCCTGGTTGCTAAATTAGCTGAATGACTTTAGTGCTTGCTGCTGTGTGGTTTGCAGGTTGGTGGTTTGAGTCCACTCTGTGCATGCAGCCTTTCTTTCAATTGGTATCTAATAAAATAAGTTCCAAAATTGATTTAATTTGTATATTTAGAAAAAAATGACTGTTTCCATGCTCTTTCGTGGAACTTATTTTTTAATGTTTTGCCTGCCCAGCGCTTTTGCTGTGCTTGTTACTTTGAGACATGCACCCGTACTTCGGTTCCTCTCTTGTCCCCCTCCTTCACCCACCACACTGTTTCTTTAGCAGCCTCTCTCTCCCCCGTCGCATTACACATGGATCCATTAGTGACTCGGTGGATCGGAAAGCACAGCACACATCCCTGGGAAATAGCTGAAACCAGTCGCACAAACGTTACTTGCTCAGCATCGTAAAGATCCAGATGTGTTCATGATGAGCTTTTACGCTGTGCTCGCAAGAAAGGATGTGCGGCTGGCGCTGCCTTTGAATCACGTGCGCCTTGCCGGCAGTCCGTCATGTCGGTAGGTCATTTGCATTCCACTTGGTCCCATGCGTTAAGAAAGGAGCGATTATGTGCATGCATGGTCGGCTGGCCGTGTTAATAGCCATCCGTGACTATCTGTCTACATTGCCTGCACCTGCAAACGTGTCACCTCGCAGAAGCGCCGCCCGCTTCCGAGGGGAAGGAAGGGTTGCCACCGGGCAGCGGTACTGGCAGTGAGGAAGCTGGGCTGATGCGAGACAGCGTCTGTGTGCACTGGGGTAGGGCTCTCTCCTCCTCTGCTGCTGCTCCGTGAGCCCGCACTCCTTAACTAGCGAGTAGCTGCAGCAGTTGTCGTAGAAATGCCTGATCAAACGAGCATTTGCAATGCAATCGGTCTCACCATTGTGAGCGTTGGAGCTACTGGCGTTGTAAATGACCGTGTCTTTTACCCTTGTGTTTTGGCTTTGAGTGAGTGAGTGAATGCATGCGTTGTGGAGTGGAATTATGTGTGAGTTGAATTGGTATTGTTAGTTGGGGAATTGTGTGTGTGTGTGTGGTGGAATTGTGTTGAGTGGATTTGTGTATTGGAATTAAGTGACTTGGTGCGCAGTGGAATTATGTGGATAGTTATGTGGTATTGAGTCTACTGCAGTTATATGGAGTAGGATTGTACGTCATGGAGTGTAATTATGTGGAATGGTATTTTGTGTTGTAGAGTGGTATATCGTGGTGTTTAATTATGTGGTGTGCTGTTGAATTCTGCGGCATGATGAGGAATTATGTGGTATGGCTTGGATGTGTGTGGTATGTTGTGCAATTGTTTTGAGTTCAATGATGTGGTTTGGTGTTGAATTATGTGGTGTGGAATGGAAATGTGTGGAGTTGAATTGTGTGGCGTGAATCTGTGTGGTGTTTGGTGGAATTATGCTGATTGGGATTATGTGGCATGGTCTGGAGTATCTTTGTGGATTGTTGCGATGTGACAGTGGTTTTATGTGGGGTGTATTTATGTGGAATTCAGTAGAGTGTCATTATGTGGAGTTGAATCATGTTGCATGCCGTGGTATTGTGTTATTTATTTCATGCTACTACCTCACCGCACGTTAGGTTAGGTGATGTCACGCTATGTTATTGAAGCCACCCTTCGTATAATAACTCGTCAGTCTCCAAGTTGAGGCCACAGGCGGAATGAACACCTTGGAACAAAACACTGGCAGCTCTGCAGGTTATGCGGCTACCTGTTCCAAACAGTGCTTATCCTGTAACCTACCACTGAGCTTGGCAACGCTGTACACACAACTTACAAGACACTTGAACATATGTGTTTGCTTTTCCTGCAGTATTTTGAAAAAAAATTCTCTTTTTTTCAAACAATTAACAAACCAGCATTGGCCATGCAATAGCTTTACACCTGCATATTAAAGACCAGACCCATTGACTTTGCAATGGTTATTAAGGAAAGGTGTGGCTAGAGTAGCGGCTCTAGGAGGCACTCAAATGGAAATCCTCTATGGACAGCAACGAAGTAGACAGTTTGGGCATTGAGTTTTAATGATTAAACGATGTATTCTACACATATATACACTCTTATTTAGACGTTGTAAGAATGTCACCAATATAGGCGATGGGAACAATAACGTTTTCATGTTCAATATCACGAAAAATGAAAATGACGAAATATAAATACCCGAGATCTTTTGGTCCAATGATACTGAGACAGATGCACATGTTTTTAACAATACATTGTGTCTGATAGGGGAGGCAATATTTGTTGTCAATATGTTTGGTCAGATTATACTCAATGATTGTTACGTTTGGAAAAGCCTGCTTTCACTTTTTGTTGCACGTAAGCCACAGGTCATGTGACTGGTGGTATTTAATTGTTTGTTTCACTAAGCCTCAGCACTCGTGAACAAGGAAACAAGTTTTTCCGAAACGCGTAGAGTTGTTTGCCTAAAATAAACTCTGCCTTAAAGCACTTGGGAGCCGTGAAGCGTTGTTGTTTTTCTTTGACAAAGAACTGCAATGGAGTGTTTGGATATTGGGGTTTCGCAAACCCGTCACGGCCCGCCGTCAACAAGCGGCTCGAGTTGAAGCGATCTTGTGTTGGATGGACAGCAAGAACTACTACTTTATGGAAAAGTTGTTATTTTTACAAGTCGATAGAGAGGGAAGTGGCTGGGATACTGCACTGGACCAACTCCCTGGTGCACGTATGTCATAAAATCCAAAGGCCTCAAGTTTGAGGCATGTCAATGAATTCCGGTAGCACTCCTTTAACGTATGGCACCTCACAGATTGCACAGAACTCCTTCGAATTCACCTTGGCAAATAATTGAGCAAACTTCGAGGCAAAACGGAGGCAGATGAAACCATTGCAGACTTGGGGTTTGTGGCAACAGTGTTCATTCGTGAGTAGAATAGGCTCCAAAAAGCCAGAGGAAAGCTATCCCCTCTCAGTAGGATCTACACAGGTGGCATTTGAAGTTAGATATGCTGTGGCAGAGACCAATCGGGCCTAGGTTGATGAACTGAAAGAAACCCGTGATCTCACTGCTCTGACAAAGCTGCACACCCAAAGAGTCCTGCAAGAGAGCAGGAAGTATTGAACAGTCACCTACATTGTTTGGAGGCCGCAAGCATCAGGCAGGAGTTGCAAGGCAGGTATGTTACCGGGCAGAGCAGAGCACGTCATGCTCATTACTTTAATAATACTTAAAGGATGCACAGCCAGTAACACATACCCCACTCTAGGCAGCTGGCTGGGAAACATTTAGGAAGGATGAGTGTCGGGCAATGAGATAGTGGTGGAAAGAGGCCATCAAACCAAGATAACTTAGCACATATTATCATCGGTGGGTGGATGAGAAATAATGGTTGCCATGGAAAGTAGAGTTTACAGTAAATCGATCTGGCAGGCCCTGATTGGCATGGGTAAAGAGTGAGTCCCTATGGGCAGGGACTGTCCAGCACAGGGCACCTGCACTTTATTTTGAAAAAGAGAGTACCTGCACTTCTCAGCACTGCTGCTAGTCATTTAATGGGTGAGTACCAGTACTTCTCATGAGCAAACAGGTACTCTAAACAGCTGCACTTCTATATGTCCATTTAGAGCAATGCACAGGACAGCACTATTCCTGGCACCGTGTTTAATGAGGGGCAATGTGAAGTGCCTGGGGATAGCTCAAAAACAAACATCCAGTGTCTCTGAGAGAATCTAGCAGAACAGATACGGGGGAAGGCCACTATCTTAGCTCACTCTTATTTCTGAAGAAGTACGATTCCGCTCCGCCATGGTGGACACATACAGAGCCAATACAAGTATGGCAGAGTACTGTGGCAACTGCAACAGTATATGGTGGTCCTAAAGTCAGGGTATACATGCTCTGTGCCTGTGAGCCAGTCGTGCTCATCCACGTAACAAAATATTGGGGTTAAAAACCGCATGTCCTCTAAAACATTTTTCAACAATGTACGTCATTATACCAATAGACCACATGTAGTATGGCCCCATATTACCATCTCGCCATTCTGGTGATCTTTCCAAACAAACCACTTGCACTTTGACCTTGTTGATTATGAGGTCATTAGAACCACGTGATGGCAACAGTGGATTCTATTACTCAGTTACGCATTTTATATGTCATAGTTATGTATCCTACATATATGTATTTTTCCTACTTTCTACTTTGCTCGGGGTGTTGGCGCATGTTTGTGTGAAAGTATGTATGACGCTTTGGAGTCTGCGGCTCTTGTAAGGAGGTCATTGTTTCCTGGAATAAGATGCCTATAAAACGTCAGACTTCCTGTGCTGTGCAGTTAAGTACTCCGTAACAAAGCTGCAAGAGTACAGAAGAATCTTAAAAACCCACGTGGAAAGGAAGCAAAACCAGATTTGGGTAGAAAGCAGTTTTTAAACAAGCGCTTAGGTTATCAGCTGATGTTTGTTTGCAAGCGACTAACGAGGATCAGCTGACAAGACAAGTGCTTCCAAAGTAAACTAGGATTGGGTGAAAACACAAGTGCTTGTTTAAAATCTGATTTTTACCCAAATTTGGTTTAATATGCCCACTAATTTGCATTCGTATTCCGGCAGCTAATAACTTCCCGCTCTAGACACAAGTATTTAAACAAAGACCTCTACAAGGAAGTGATGTATTGGGAGCACCAATCAATGAGGAGGCCGCAAAGAAGTCAACGTTTGAAACGACCTGTGGTAAGCAGCAGGTGGGATTTTACTTCGTATAGGGACTAAGCAGGTCTTGCAGACAGCGCATGCATACTGATGCTCGACCTAAAGAAAAATAAGTCACTTAACTCTGGCAGGAAGGTTCAACTTTCACCCCCGCTGCCTGACCTCCAGGCCCGGTTTTAGAGGGGGGGCCGGGTGGGCCAGACCCACCCAAACATGAGCCTGGCCCACCCAAACCTGAGCCTTGCCCTCGCAGTGAGGGCGCTTAATTTAAAACGTTACGCCTAACGTTTTCCTTCCTGTTCTGGGAGTTGAGTGATTTGGCCTGGGCTCTTTCTTACAGCCATCCCAATCACCCAACTCCTTTTAGAAGGTGGGCTGTGTCGTGCAGGAACAATAGGGGCATGGCGAAGGGGACAAATTCTTTATTTGGCACAGAGTAACTTTTGCCTACCATCCTACTGTGTGGATATTTCCTTTTCTGTTCAGCACTGAAGAAAATAAGTTTGTTTATGCAGATTCACCTTTCCTGACCCCTGCAGCTGCGTATCAGATCAGGCTGTGACACAAAGTTTGACTAACAAAGTAGGTGAGAGAATGTGTTACTTTTGTTTTTATTTTTTAAATCCACAGGCCCAGCAAGGCACGTACTTTGTGTATACTTCATTAAAATAGTTTTTATCATTATCATGGCCATGGATGCAAGACAACAATAAAAATGTCCAGATAACTGGTGATTAATGATCTTGCTGGAGAGCAATCCTTTTTTGAAATGCAGATAAGCTGTATTTATGTGGATAGCTCAGTGGGTTGCTGCCTCTGTCACAGAGATTCTTGTGTAAAAAGAGTTTTGGAAAATATATATTTTTATTAGTAAAACCAACCCCCAACCACTGTAGTATGCTTTAATTCCTGAGTTTGTGCTTCCCCAGCCCAAACCCTCTTAAAATATACTGCCCACCAGTATGGATGACATACACCTTGTAATCCTCATTGGCTTTTGTGGCATTCCCTATAGACTGATTTACATACTTGTATGATTTATTGTCTCTGTATAATGTGTGCGTGGTGTAAAGTACTGTGACACCCTACACTGATATGAGTAGCGCTATACAACAAATAAAATGCACATGAGAGCGGTTACAGAGAGATGAATGGCACTGTTGGAGGGTGGTAGTAATGGTATCTTCGGAGAAAGAGGTAATTGGTGGGGCGACAAAAAAGACTTGCTAGATAAAGCCGGCCCTGTCATGGCCTTTCTGGTTTTATTTAATTAGCAGTCAGGTCGTTGGGGCAACTGTGGAACATGTTAAACTGTGCGCTAATTATATTTACTGCAATATTCAATGTTTTAAGTTTGACAGTGATTTTACTAATGTTGTTTAGAGGAATAAGGCAAGTGGAGCTGGATGGTGGCTGATATTGGGCTGGGGCCCAAGGTCAGCTGTGAGATGGTGCACAGGAGAGGGATGGGAGTAAAGTGGATAATCAGGACTGAAGTACTTGTGTTGAAGCCTGGCCTGTTGGAAATATAGGGGTTGCACTTAGGTCCAGACATTGCTCTTACTTTCAAGTAACTCTCCACATGCTCTGTATACACACCGAATCGATCTGTTGTATCATGGTGACTGTTTGCAAGTAGATATGATGTAATCTGGGGCTTGTAGGCTACCACAAGAAGCGACAAAGTGGGCCCTCAGTGGCGCACTCAAATGCATCCTTGACCTACCTAAAAAACAATTCCTGGAGCCGGGCATGCTGACCTCGCTGCCCCGCACCCTACAGACTCTGGGCTCCGCCAACTGCACCCCATGCGGCCTCGTTGCTCTTGTACTGTCCCAGCGCTCCGCAGACCCACCCAGGCTCCGTCCTCCTCACCCTTTTGCAGCCCCTGTGGTCTATTGATACCCCCCCCCCCCCCCCTTCCAGACTCAACTGATCTCCCTTGCAACCCGAGCCCCCGTGCAGCCGCAGCCCTCCCGTAGTTCTGAGCTCCGTTGCCGCCCCCGCCGATTCATGTCCCTTCCCCAGACCGAATACACCCCCCCCCCCCCCCCCCCCGCAGCTGCCCTGAACCCCCTGCAGGTCCAGGGGCGTTAAGAACGTTTTTACATCACTTCGTTGCCATCAGGGTAATGCTCCATTTGCATAAGGTGCCTCTTGTGAACTCTTTATTTAGCATCCTTTTACGCTGCTGCCTGCGATTTTCTTTAGGTTTCGAGTGCTACTTCTAAATTGCTTTGAGAGTGCATTTAGGCGCTTGCATGCTGCTTTTACCATGTATTCGTATGTGAGATATCTCTAAAACGCTGCTTGTACCCATGGATTGTTAAAATTTACATAATGGTGTGTTTTACATCAAGGGCACCCCTCTCGTACCCAACAGGCGTTGCACTGGCGTAACGAAAATTGAGGGGGCCTCCCTGCAAGGAACGGGAAGGAGCCCCTCCGGGCTAAATCAAGAGCTCTTCGGCAAGAGTGCTGTGCTGAGGGGGGCCCCTGGAGCTTGCCCCCCCCCACCCCCGCACTGCGGAGGCGGCGGGGGCCTGTGTTACGCCCCTGAGGCGTTGCACACCCACCGGAGTCGTAGTGTGCTCACCGGACTCCTGTCAAGTCACCATATTTATTTCGGTGATTCCTATAAAGCGCCAACTTGCAGTCGCTACAGAGCGCTGGCGGGATGGGCAGCAGAGAGAGGCTTGGTAGAGTGCGGTGGGTTGTGGGCTGTGCACCCCTGTGCAGTATTCCGGTATCACTCTCCAGCTTGTACTGAAGGGTGGCTGGCTTTCATGCCTCACTGTGCCATATTAGAAGGAGCACAATTTATGAACTGCAAGTAACAAAGGGACCGCGGTCTTTAAAGCAGTGACCCATTTACATAGAATACAAATCTGTCCTCTGCATGTACATAATGTGCTTTGCAGGAGACCTATTCACACTCTAAGCATGCCACTGGGTCTCCAGAGGCAAGCCCGCGCAGCGCCGACGTTTTTATATTTTGATTTCCCTCTACCGTGACTCGGGGTTCTTTGGGCTCAAACGTCAGCATTTCTATAATGTAAACCTCTCGTTGGCTGCGCTCTGGCAGCTCGGACTCTCGCACCTTTAAATTACATTTTGCCAGCGGAGCCCATGTGAATCAGATTATGAAAGCGAGACTTGGCGCTGCCTGATGTCTGTGTAAATAGAAAGAAGACATGAGTCTGTCCATCATTGATCATTTGCACGGCAATTAAAATACCCGTTTCTGCCGAATAGTTCAGTGTCTGCCTTGGCACGTCAGCTCTTCCGTCTGGTAAGGCTTCAGCAGGTGGTCGTGTTGACTCCGCCAGGGGCCGATGCGGCATGTTCGCCTAAAGGCCCGCCCCCCCCCCCCCCAAACTGAATTGTATTCCCACGCTTAGGGCCAAAGTAGTTGTTGATTTTCAGGCACCCGGGCGACTTTTGTGTGTTATAAAACCCTTTTGTACTACACCAAATGGCTTTTCCTATGCTGATGTAGGGTATTTGTGGCCTGCATCTGAGCTGCCAGCCCCTTCACCTTTTATTATTCCACAAAAGGGAATGAACATTGCAGACTGACTAACATTTATAGGACATGAAGTGTTTTAACTACGCGTTTAATGGTCTTTCCTCTCTTGCCAAATGTGTCAGCCTGTAGCAGATAATGTCTCTGGTAAACTATATCGGCAATAAACTTTTTAATATGGGCTGTTGACACTGAAGTTAATTTAGATTCTATATTTTGTTTCATTTCTTTCTTGTAAACAGATATGTTGCGTCTATTAAAAAAGGTCATAACTCTTCTGACTTTCAGCAATTTATATTTCACAACTATTCACCAAGCTACCACTTGCAACAAAAAACAATGTATTAATCACATATGCGAAGCCTAATGCATTTACTAAAGCTTGTTTTTTTTCCTTGTAGCACAATGCTATGTAACTTTTAATTTGAAAGAAATAAAACCGTGGTTTTGGCGCATGGTGTACTCTACGCGCGCATCACTGGTTGTGGTATACAAACAAAATATCCCTACGTATGTTAACTTTGGTGGCAGCTTACCGTTTGTTTGTGTCCCTTCAATATAGATCGCTATTTGATAGTGAGACAATCTACGGACATACTCCGTGACCAACGACACTCTGCAGAATGTGCTGTCTGGGCTGCAGAAGTTACCCTTGCGTGTCCCACAGTCTCTCGGTGTTTTGCTCCACACATTCGACCGAGGTTTATCGGTTGTCGTCCTCCCGCTTGATGCAGCTTT
Source organism: Triturus cristatus (assembly GCF_964204655.1). Lineage (NCBI taxonomy): Eukaryota > Metazoa > Chordata > Amphibia > Caudata > Salamandridae > Triturus > Triturus cristatus. Next base: position 1,082,075,335 of record NC_140584.1, on the reverse strand, counting down.
GGCGCAAGCTTTGAAAGGGGACTGTAGAGAGTACCTGCTGCCTATCGATCCCTGTATGCGGGTCTTGAGTGGATTCTTTCCACGCATCAGGGGTGCAGACTTTCTCTGCTGTCAGTGCTGAACGTGGAGCTGCACGCGTCCCTGCCAGTCTGAGCTGCTCCCGCTCCTTTGAGTTCACATGGATACCCCTTTATCTGCAGAGCCATTGGCTAACCAGTGCAGATAATCCGAATCTTAAATAGTTCTGCTCAGGCTCAGCCCAACACTTTGAGGAATGTCCGCTATTACAGCGCCTTTCTTCCTCTCCTGTTGAAATTCAGGTTCGCTCCCCTTGGGAGGCGCGTTGAGTTGGCTCATTGACCCCGCCCCCTCTCCTTTTCCCCTCAGACCCCTGTAGAGACCATGGCGTACTCCGCTCTGCAGGAGAGCGGGCTGGTGAGGCCACTTCCTGGGTCATTGCTGCAAAAGCTTCTCCCCATATCCCCTCCTTTGGTATTTGCACCTGAAGGGTGCGACTGTGTCATGGTTGGCGAAGATTTCGGGACATTACTCTAGATGTCTCGGCTTAAAGCTCATCCGGATACTGTCTGTTCTGGAGTGACAAGAGCCTCGGGGTGCACCATGCAGATAGAAGGCTTGAGAGGAACACCGGCATATTTCAAACATTAGTTTATTTAACCCTCTCCTGCTTGCTTTTCAGCTGAGAGATATCCGGCGAAAGCTCCCTCTGCCCTCTCAGACCATACTTAGTTTGCAGGTCCACTGAATTCCGTTAAATCTGTGGACAATTAGATTGCATTTTAAATTTACTATTAATTTGAGTCCTTTAATCAGGGGTCCAGCTATTTCCAAACTGCAGTTATGCATTCTAAGGTGTTATAATGTAACCCAGTGTTTTCTACAGGTGAGCCAGCCTTGCCACAGTGAGAAACGACTTTGGAGACTTTTTGTTGCCAGAACACGTAAAACCTAAGTACGCATGTCCTTTAAAAATAACATGCACCCGGGCTTGTAGGCCTACCTTGGGAGTGCTTTTTAAGTATTAGAAAAGCAGGTTTCTGGCAAAAGTTGAGTTTGCTAGATCAAATTTGCAGTTTTAAAACTGCGTGCTCAGGCTGCAGGGCTAGGCCTAAAGGCCTGCTTTACATTTTCACATTAGTGGTGGTACAAAAGTTGCTACAGTCCAATAGTGACATTTAAGGTACAGGCTCAGTGTACACTGGGTACCATGTACTAGGGACTTGTAGGTAAGTTAAATGTGCCGTTTAGGTGCTTTAACCAATTCATAAAGTTATTATTAGTCAGTTAATTAGCACATGTTGCGGGGCCTGGATAGCAGGGTCCCAGTTTAGAGATGAAAACACAACAGCATTAGTTAAAAATAAATAAATAAATAATAATAAAAAAAAAATATGGCTTGATCATGCAAAAAGAGTAATATTCGGACACTGTTTAAGACTATATCCTGCTTTGCCTCTCTAATTGATTGTTCTTGTGTTTGTTTAAAATGATAGCTTTCTTCTCACAACCTTCAGAAATCTTATGATTCCTTATGGTAATGTCTGCACATGTGAAACATTCACCGTCTTTGCGTTCACAGTCCAATGATGGCATCTTTGCCATTTATCCTCCTTGAGCACATGCGCTTCCAGTAGTTCTTTGTTTCTTCCTAGAAGGTCTAAGCCGAGGTCAAAGCAGTCTTGTGGGTACATTAAAGCGCACTGCACCAAACGATTTTATTTATAAAATGATATGGAGTTTTAGCCAGCACTCTTCATCCATTGGTCTTTTGTAGTGCCATTCACATTCTGTTTCCACCCACTACAGCATGGATTAACAGATGATCCCACTTCAGTCATTGGCTCTCTACACTGTTAGTCACAGCATGTGTCACTACGGCCATCTAACTGAAAACTGTGTCTGGTGGCCGGTGTCTTTTACCCACCCTCCTTTCCACTGCTTTGCCCTTCATTTCAGCACTGTGGCTCCCGCTCTCCCCATCCCTCAGAGTTACCATAATTGGAAGCCAGCGCCATCTGCGTTGATTGAACCGGAGTGGCCTCCCTCTGAGGTGCGCTGTGATGCTTTTAAGTCACCTGTATGTCCTGCGCCACGGGTTGCAGGGCATGGAGGCGTTTTCATGCAGCTGGAATGGCTCCGCTCCTCCCATCAGCATGCATAACTTCATCAACCTGCTATAAGAGCATGGTAAAAACTCGTATTTGGAGGCTTGTAGGCGGTACTGTCTGCGTCTATACTCTTAAGGTCTAACCTGGGTTATGGCAGGCAAGCCACGGACTATTTTCTACAGTACTTTACTAAAGCGCACATAGAATGCATTCAAACCCCTTCACTTTAGATCAGGCGTGAGTGGGGCGGTCGAGGCTGGGAGAACGGCTAATAGTCTTTTTTAGGTCTCGGCTAGCGAAGGCTGCGCTTGCGCAGTCTCGCTCGCGAGAGATAATGACTTGGAGAAGAGGGGCTTGAACCCGCCCCTCTTCTCCCCTCTTCTCCATTGGCTGGCCTCTTGAATGCTGGCCAGCCATTGGAGAAGAGGTTCGTTACTCTGAACAGGCCCCGTCCTTTTCGGATTCGGGGGCGTGTTTTTTGCAACTTTTCTAATCTCCTCCAGCCAATGGCAAGAGGAGAGAAAAGAAAAACACGCCCCCGAATTCGAACCGCCGCTGCCTTTCTCCGAGGCATTTCTGCTTCGCCTTGGAGAAAGGCGGCGGTGTTCGGCTGCTGCTCGGGTCTCCTCCCCCGTGTTGTTATACCAATCTTGAAGATTGGTTTGTGAAGTATCTCTCAGACTTTTCAGCGTCCAAAGACGTTGCAATAGCGTGGTTTTGTAGGGTAGGCTCCCTTAAATCAATGTAGAAAGCGTTTACCAGTCCTGCTCACGCCGGTCCATTCACTGGGAGTACGCAAGCATGCACCAAGTACAAAACAGCTGGCTGTATTTGAACCGAGCTATTTACATGGCTTCAAAATACCGCACGGAGGCGCACTGATTGGCCCGCAAGTAACTTAATGGATCGCTGCCACCAGATTCTACTGTGAATGAAACTAAGAGGAAGTTTTGGACTTTAGAGAAATGAAAGCGGTCTCTCTACCTCTTCACGGTGGCAGCACAGTACATATCATGTTTCATTGTTGCTGAAACGTGACCGTGAAAATGAACATTAAAAAAGGACAATCTGTACTGGCTCCCAACAAAACTGCGTCCATCTTAAACGCAAGCCTAATGTCTTTCTGTAATGCTGAAGTTGCCGATTAGTCTTGCAGTGTCTTCCAAAAAGTTTATCTTTAAACATAAATTGAAACAATGAAGGCATCCTTTGGTATATTTAGAAGTATAACTGGTGCGAGAAATTGTTTAAAAAAAAAAAAGATGGTCTCGTGCTCCTGTTTGACTGAATTTAACACATGTAAATAAAATGCTCTAGAAATAAGGCACTTATCTGTTATAATTTATTTAACAGTCTGATCTAAATCCTTGGGATATTCAATATTCATACATCTCAGTCGCATGTTACAACGGCTTGCCTCGTTACGCAGCCCGTCTTTGCTTTCGATGCGAGTCCTCCCTCTTACTGAGCCGGGAGCTCGAAGGGTTCACGTGACGTTTGAACTGATGTCAGTCATATGACAGGCAGGGAAACCTGGTGGTAGAAAGAAGATCCTTAAGAGCGCACTTCGGTAGGTACACTACTGGTGCGTTTTGGGGGAGTCCTAATTTCTGAAAGAAGAGTCTGTTTTGTAACAGCGTTGTGATATAGTACAAGGAGGGAGCTGGTGATTTAAGAACGATTGCCCGCAATGTTAAATGAGGGGACGAAAGAGGAAAGTTTCTGGTTGTGTGAGCCACGGGAGCTCTTGTATTCAGAGGGAGAGTTGGTCCTGTCGGAGGAGGACGTTGAAGGCAAAGTATGAGATGAAAGGTGGTAATTGTGAACGGTTAGGCCCCCCCACCCCCTTCCAATGTGCATTTGTGTTTCTAGGTCTATGTGCTTTGTCATTCTGCGCCCCTTCGCTAATGAAAACATTCTAGTCCTTCTTTTATTTTTTAAATTAACCGTTTTTTGTTGTTGTCATCTTTTAGTTTTTTTTAATCTGGTCACCCTACTGCTGGTTCCATTTAGCATTTAGGTCGGCTGACGGTAAGGCAAGGGACTACCCCCCACCACCCCGCCCTCGCAGAGCACACACTGACATCTTGATGATTTTTAAGGGGTCCAGGCAACACACATTTTTGGGGGCCGGTTTGGAACAATTGTTTTTACCTATTCCGTGACCATTAAAGCCCTCACGGTGTCAAACATTTCTAAATAATATTTTAAACTTTAACAGGGTCTCACAGAGCAGTTGAAATATGTCTTGCCCGGGACCACAATAATCATTGAACTCATGCTTGGATTAGACGATTGAGGTGCTGGAAAGGGAGAGACTTTTAAATAGATCAGTAGAATAGATCGGGGTGGAATAGAGAGGAAGTCCATTTTCACTGGTGATTTGCCCACGCCTTGAAGTGTATCTGCACACACTGCCACATAGTTGTCGATAGCACTTGCAGATACCCCTGCACTGTAAGGGCCATTTTAAGCTCTGTGTGTGTGTGGGTGGGTGGCTCTGTGGGTGGGTGGCTCTGTGTGTGTGCAAATGCAATAGGTCCCGCATTTGAGTGATTAAGCTATTGACCTTGTAAATAACAATGCTGTTTCTTTAAATGTTTTTTTTAAAAAAACATACAAAAATAATGTCATGAGCAATGCCAATAGCTCTAACTTTAACATTGCCGAGACCATTGCATTGTAAATGCTTGTTTATTATGCCAAACACACAAAATATGAGGGGAGATATGTTCACAAAAAGTTAATATCCTTTCTTCTACGGTAAGGGGTGTACTATCCCTTCCTTTAATGGATTTGACTCTTTCCAAAATAGTCCGCTGCAAACTGCTTTTTAAGTGTTCACGTAGCACACAGTGTTGGACTGTTGGAACCATAAGTTATTTTAAATTTCGAATTGCTGTTTTATGTTCACTGTATTTAATACGAAACTCGCGTCCTGTTTCGCCGACATACCTTAGACCACCTGGTCATTTCCCTAAGAGGAATTTGTATTCCTGTGTAAGTTATCTCTGTATATGCTATAGCTCCCTCAGAGGAGTGGCTGTGACCACACCTATGGATCCCAGTCACAGGGTTCTCCCCTGACAGTGATTTTTAGGTCTCGGCTAGCGAAGGCTGCGCTTGCGCAGTCTCGCTTGGCAAGATTTAACGTTTTCTAGTATGGGGCTTGAACCAGCACCTCTTCTCCATTGGCTGGCTTCCTAAACGGAGGCCAGCCATTGGAGGAGAGGGGCGTCTGTCCATTTAAGCTCCGTCTTTTTCGGATTCGGGGGCGTGTTTTTTTACTTTCTTTCTCTCCTCTGGAATGTAAACATTCCAGCCAATGGGAAGAGGAGAGAAAGAAAAACACGCCCCTGAATCCGAAAATGACGCTGCGTTTCTCCGAGGCATTTCTGCTTGACCTCGGAGAAAGACGGTGGTGTTCATGGTGTCATCCCCCTCCCCCTGCTCTCGGCTCCCTCGGTGCTCATGCGTCCGGCTGGCGCTGTTCGCTCTCCTTCCCCTGGCGCTCGGGGTCCATATGTCATTCTTGCTGCAGTTAAGGTTAAAAAAGAAAGCTACTCGGCGTGGGTGTCAGGCCGAGCCGTACCGAGCAGAAGCAACCAGTCCAAGAACACACGTATGCATTTCCCCGAGGAGAGTGTCACGGGAAGCATGATGCTGTGGTAATTGGATACCTAAAATGACTGTTGGTGCGTTCATCTGTCATGGGTATGGTAAGTCAGCCTGGCAGGCAATGCACTAGGTTCAATGTATTCGTGAAACCTAAATACGTTCTTCATAGGGTAGTTCAGTGCCAATAGTCTCTGTGGTTAGAGGGCGATTTCTTCCTTGGTTAAGTCAGTCGCGGTGTGAAAAGTGGCACTGGTAGCTCAGTCCCCTCACACACGTGTAAAGCGCAGGGCCCCGTGGGGGTAGTGCACGTGTGTTGTCTGTGTCGAGTCGGCTCTTTTGTCTGCGCCTGGCACACTCTGCAGGGAGTCGCTCTGTTCTCAGACCGATAAACAACTGGTTAGAACAGGATGTTCTGAGCTCGGGGGCCCTTCCTCTGAAGGCAGAAAGCGAATGAGTGTGTGTGTGCTGTACAGAGGCAGTGGAAACAATGAACGCAAACAGCATTCAATGCGCCAAGCTTTTAAACACCATTTCTAACTGCCCCACACCTTCGGAATTACAGCTCCATGACCCATCCAACTCCTTTACCCCCCACGCCCCCAGTCCTTGTGGGTCCTCCTTTGTACCTTCTCGAGTTTCTCTTCTTTCACTCAATATGTTCCACGAATTTTCCCTGAAAGACACCATCTTTTACTCTTCTCCTAAATATCTGGATTTCTTACCCTCGCTCTTTTTTTCTTGTAATTTACTACACTAATCCAAATGGGTGCTGGAGTAGCGTGCTACTCGCCGTAAAAACGCTTCGACGCCTCGTCAAGTCGTCGGCACTATTTAATTGCAATTACAATACAATACATATTATTGCTTCTGCCCTCTCCCCTTTTTCGCCCGCGCCTCTTCTCTTCGTATTACAGCCGCACGCTTTCCTCTCTTTGAGCCCTGGACTGCTGCCTTTTGGCCATGCGCCAATCATAGGCTGAGTTCCGCTCTTCTCCCTTTCCCCTAATATCTCCCTGCCTTTCTGTCCTTCAACCCCCCTACCCTCGTCTCTTGTCCCAAGTTCTCGCCTTGGCTTCCAGCCCTTCGCTATTCTTTGGCCCTACATGCCCCGCTCCACCCTGACTTTGCTCCGCTCCTCACATCTGTCTTGGCCCTTGAAGTCACCCCTCCTTTTTAGGTCTGTTTGTGTGGCTGTGTGTGTGTGTGGCTGTGTGTGTGGCTGTGTGTGTGGCTGGGTGGCTCTCTGTGTGTGGGTGCCTCTCTGTGTGTGGGTGCCTCTCTGTGTGTGGGTGGCTCTCTGTGTGTGTGGGTGGCTCTCTGTGTGTGGGTGGCTCTCTGTGTGTGGGGGTGGCTCTCTGTGTGTGGGGGTGGCTCTGTGTGTGGGTGGCTCTGTGGGGGTGGCTTTTTTTGTAGGTGGTTCTATGCGTGGTGGCTCTGGCTGTGTGTGGGTAACTGTGTGTATAGGTGGCTCTGTGGGTGGCTCTAATTGTGTGTGGGTTGCTCTGCGAGTGGCTCTGTGTGTGTGGGTGGCTCTGTGTGTGGGTGGCTGTGTGTGTGGGTGGCTTTGTGTGGGTGGCTCTGTGTGTGGGTGCAAATGCAATAGGTCTCACATTTGAGAGTGATTAAGCTATTGACATTGTAAATAACAATGCCGTTTCTTTAAATGTTTTAAAAACATAAACAAAAATAATGTCATGAGCAATGCCAATAGCTCTAACTTTAACAATGCCGAGACCATTGCATTGTAAATGCTTGTTGTAGGTAAGTCGTTTGCTACATTTTTAATAGGGGAGTACTTAAATTGTGCTCCCAGGAAGGTTTACAGCTGGTTTGCCGTGTTTCACTGAAGCTCACATCCGCATATTTCGGGAGGGCTGCCAGACCTTTTAAAGAGCAGTGCAACATTGGAGAGACAAATACAAGAACATGCTTACTTTAAATATGTATTTGCTATATGTATATCTGAAGATTGAATGCCCAGGAGCTATGTATGATACAGTTTTGTTATACTATGCTTGTAAAACAAGCATTGGCGTAGCCAATAGATGTCGCTTTTGGGACCTTATAAGTATTTCGTTATGTAGCACAATAGCCTTGGTGCAACAACATCTTGTTGCATGGGTAAAAATGTATAAGGTCCCAATAGCGAGACCGATTGGCTATGCCAATGCTTGTCTTATATAGCACACTCTGAAAACTGAATCACTTCCAGTATTTGCCACGCTGGGAGACGAAGTGATCACACATTTTAGTTTAACATTGAAACCAGGACTCAAACCAGCATTGCTTAGTTACTGGGTCTGCAAGCCGGGCATGACAGCCTTTCCTCTCAAATAACGTTAAGCAAAGTTTTAGAATAATGTAACAACAATCAAAAGACATTGGTACTAGAATTGCATTGCCGGACAAAAACATGCATTTGTCACAGATTACTATTAGCCTGTCTGGTAGTTAGCATTTTAAGACTAAAACGGTTTGGTGTATATATAGAAAGTAAAAAACAACTTTTGTGGAAGCCTTTAAAACAGACTTTTTCAATTTCTAGTTTAAAAAAAAAAAAAAAAAAGTTGCCAGTACAACCAATTTTTACAGCACACGCTGTATCGACCTGGAAAGGAAAGAATACTGAACAGGCACACCAGAATTCAAACTCGTGATCTGCAAATCACAGAATACATCACTACAGCGCTCTCAGCAACTTTGCTAGCAATTTACAACACCGTACCTATATATATGGCCCGGTACTACCTACACCCCCTCCTCCCCACCCAAGACCCAGAAAGGGACAGGAGAGAAGTTTGGTTGCGGGGGGGCGTAACACCCCCCGGCCGTATTTATTAAACAAAGATTAATAAACATTTATCAACATTTACAATATTTACATAATGTAGCAGAAAATATACTTTACACTGATTACAATTGATAAGTATAGATGTCAGATGGCTAACCTTAACGTAACTAATACAAAAGGTTTCCTATCCATATCTAACATATCTTTAATAATCATTACATTGTTTATTTTCTGCGTACCTAATAGAGCCTACGGCAAGGTCACTAACTGTTGTCAGATCCTTATTAATTTCTAACCACGCCCTCCAGCCGGAGTGCGCATGCGCAGAGGGCCCGTTCACCGTGAGGGTACTCCTCCCCCCCCCCCCCCCCCCCCTCTTCCCGCCCGCACCCCGGTTACTCCCGTACGCCCAGTACCTGATCTCCATAAAGGGGCCTTTGCAGCTGTGTGCCATTTACTGGCGCCGTTGTGCATGTGCGGGATGGCCAACCAGCCTAGAGAAAGTGTGACTCCCTCCTCCCCTGCACCCAACTGCCCCTGGAGTTCTAGGAGAGACCACTTGTCCCTCCCACTTGGGCGACCCCATTCAAGAATGGCGCCGCCCTCTAAGAACCTTACATTTACTGCTCGCCAATCATGACCTTACCGCCACAGGCTAGCATAGTTGACCGAGCCCCTACCCCCTGCGCTCACTAGAAGGTCATCCCCTGCAACTAAGGCTACCCAACCACACCAATATATTCTCTAGGAACACCTCATTGCCTACTCTGGACAGGTGCACATCGTCTTTTAGGAAGCACTGTTCACCTCTAATGCACCCATGGGCGATGGTCTGTAAGTGGGGAGCCCTGAACAGTCTCTCAATTTTATTATTTATTCTCCTTGCAGAGTGATTCAAAGCCTATACAGAGTCCCCTCCCCTCCATTGGAATCTGAGTATCATCTGAGACCACCCGTTAGTGCAACCCTGGCATGTCTTGGCTAACCAACCTATCTCTGTGACTATGGTTTCTACAAACCCTCTTCTCCCCAGTTTTGCTAGATCGTCTCCCTCCCCCCCCCCCCCCCCACCCACAAGTGCAGCGGGATGATATTGGGCTTCCTTAATAGGTCCAGTATGATACCCCTGAACTGACTGAAGCAGAGCCCCCCCCCCTTTCCCGTGACATGTTATTTCAAAACCTGCCTGCCGTGCCCTGTCCCTATAATTTCCTGTAAAGAAAAAATTAGACAGACGCCTTACATATGAATGGCCAACAATCCAAACTATCTGTGGTCTTTCCTTTGGTGTTGATGGTCCTTGCGTTGCCCAAAGCTGCTGTTGTGGTGTCCTCAGTTTCCCCCCGCGTGACCGGTTTGAGAAACTGTAATGAAAGCAGAGATAGACACATGCATCAGCGTTTTGTTGACTAACCCACTTTGTACAATGTTGCTAGGCAGACTCCTGGCTGTCGCTTCAGTGGCAGCCCCTATCCTAAAAGAGTGGGTTCCAAAACTGCCTGAGTTCAAACCTGCCTTTTGGATTGCCATATCCAGTACTCTTGAATTGAAAGCGTGTCAGTGGGATCCCATCCGCATGTATCAGCAAAGGCCTCCCTTTGACACCGGGTCGAACCTGCAGGTAGCACTCCACGTGTGAAAGAGGACAGCATGGGTTACCAGGTGCCCGGTGTAGTACCACCCCATCACCTCGCGCCTCCTGATCTGTCTTGGACTTCCTAATTGATATTAGTAATGTGTCACCCTTCACCCTTATGCAGTCAAACTGTAGGCCACAGTGTACGTCCAGTTTGTTTTGGGTCACTAATTCCCCAATCCTGAATGCTCCGTAAAAGGCCAATGCAAATGCTGCAGTGAACAACCGTACATCCCCTGAGGTGTTGCAAATTGCGGGGAGGGTCCCTAGTAATGACGTCAGGAGCTCCACCCCGATTGGCTGCCTTGTGTCTGGGGCCGACCATTGGAGGCGTTGCCAACCTTTCAGAGCCTTCCTCACCGTAAAACTGTTAGTGGGATCCCCTTTGTCGCTGATCTGGGCAAAGAAGGAGATCGCCGCCACATGCCACGTAGCTGCCGCAGCAGAACGCCCCTCGCCTTGTAAAAAACCCAGGTACCGAAGGAGCGCCCCAGTGTTATGCCATCTCTCAGCCCACCCTATTCCCAAGAATGAACAATCTTGCCAGAACGCCCCTTCGTATGCTTTCCTGGTCCTGGGTGCTAGGCTAGCTGCCACGCGGTCCGGTAAGTGGGGGCACTAATCTGCCAGAGTCGTTCTGGGAAAGGGATGGCGTAGACTGCCGCTGCTCAGAGGTGCGCCCGGAAAACCTGCATCTTAAAGTGAGAAAGTGCATCATCAGCATGATTAAGAACACCAGGCACGTGTTTAGCTCTAAATTGTATATTCGGCTTCATGCATATGAGAACAATCTCCTTCAAAAGGCGGAGAATCATCTTACACCGGGCTGCTTGATGGTTGATGCATTATGCGACGTTCATGTTGTCTGACCAGAAAACCACTGACTAATTACACAGTTGCTCTGGCTATACAGTCCATGCCACCCAGATGGGGAAGCGCTCCAGGAAACCGATGTTACCCGTCAAGCCGCTCTCCACCCACCATGCAGGCCACTATTGTGCCACCCACTCGGTACAGAGTATGGCACCAAATCCCTCACTGCCCGCGGCGTCCGTCATTAAACCCAACTCCGCGGAGGTAGTGGGCGGACCGGGCCACACTACTCTGCTGTTGAAGTCCTGCAGGAATGCCTTCCAAATTTGCATGTCCTGCCGAACCTCAGCTGACAGCCTTGTGTGGTGATGTTTCTCCCTGAGCCACGCCATGGCCTGTGCGATGGACCGTGAGAAAGGTCTTGCCATTGAAATAACCCTTAAAGCAAAATTTAGTTGCCCTACTGTCTGCTGCAGCAGGTGGAGTGTGACCTTCTCTTTGTTCAAACATAGCTGTAAAGCAGCTCTGAACTTGGTGACTTTGTCCATGGGCAACCTAAGGCACCTCTGAATGGAATCTAGCTCGATGCCCAGGAACTCTATCGTTGATGCTGGCCCAACTGTCTTCCCCGGGGCCAAAGGAACCCTAAAAGCCTGCATGAGCGCGCAAAACTCCTGCAGCGCCCACCCACATTCCGGGGAGCCCTGTGCCCCAAGATAAAGTCATCCAGGTAATGCATGACCCACTGATGCCCTGTCTTCTGTCTGAAAACCCATTCCAAGAATGAACTGAATCTTTCAAAATATGCGCATGACACAGAGCAGCCCATTGGCACATATCCATATAAAAACTTCCCTGAAACTTAAAACCAAGCAGATGGTAATCGTCTGGATGTACTGGGTGTAACCGAAAAGCTGATTCTATGTCTGATTTCGCCATCAATGCTCCAGGGCCCAAACCCCTGAGCATCTCCACCGCTTGGTCAAAAGAAGCGTATTTTACACTTCAAAACTCATCATCAATTGCATCATTTAGTGGGTGCTGACAGGTTGTGTATGAGTCTGAATTCTCCCTCTACCTTTTTGGTTACTACCCCCAACGGGGAGCAGACAAAATTCTCAACGGGTACAGACTCAAAAGGGCCCGCTACTCTACCCAGGCGCAGTTCCTTGGCAATTTTTGTGGAAACTATACCTCGATTTGCCCGTGCAGAGAGTTGGTTCTTGCACTCTGGTGATCCCACATAATTTAGAGCAGGTATCCTAAAAGCGTCCCTGAAACCTTCCAATAGAGTTCTTGCAGTAAGGTGGCAGGGATACTTGTTGAGCCATGGTATCAATGCCGTTACATCAATGGGAGACCGTGCTTTGAGCGGGGTCACCGATTCACTCCTGCTTTTTCCTACCTTTTTATCTTTTGATTTTTTTAAGGCATTTGGATTCGGGGTTGGATGGGTTGGCACAAATGGAACATGCATGTTTGAACCTGCACTGACCCTGCGGTCTGGTGCAAGTCTGTCTGTTAAAATCCCAGCACGTCCCCTTCCTCCCCCCAGTGCCATTCGAAATATTGGTGTAACTTGTGTTACCTTGTGACCGCAAGGAATGAAAAGGCTGAGAGGATTGAGGGGACTGGCTCTTTGTGTTACTATGTCCTTCACCCCCAAAAAGACCCAACCATGCTATTGTGTCGGTCCCATGACAGCGATGGGTCGGATGCCTTAGCCACCCTGAAATACTTATCATATATTCTATCCACCCCCCCCCCCCCCCCCCCCCCTGCGAATTTTTCATGGGCCAGACCTATCCTGTTTTGGTAGCAAGCCATCTGCGCCTGCAAATTTGGGAAACGCTCAGCTGTGACTGCCATAAATATGGAAAAGGCTCTGATCCAGTTGAGTAAGTTCTCTTCCACCCTGTATTTCAACATCTGACTTGCCCATTCCCTGGGAAGCATTTAATCTTTGTTTTTTCTTGCTTCCTCCCTTTCTCTTTAGCAAATTAGCAATGAAAACATATTGATATATTCACCAGCCCAAATTCTATTCTTCAACTCCAGCGAAACATGCCTGCCTAAGAATTCACGCTCAGAGCGGGACTCACCAACGTCCCACATTGGCAATGTTGGCAGCTTACCTGCTGCAGTAGTCCCAGGTGCCTCCTGCACTGCAGTATCAAGGGGATTGTTGAGCCAGAAGTGCACAAACAGAAAAATCTGGTTTCTGTTGCTGGCTTAGAATGAGGTTGGACATGGCGTGGCAATTACTTCTGCTGGTCTCAGCATCCGTATGACCGGTGGATCTCCTGAGGTCCCTTGGTAGAGCTGTGTGGGACCCACACTTACTAGGAGTGCTGCAGATGTGTGAACTGCACTGGAAGAGCTAGGTGCTGGATTGAGATGAAACCGCTGTATACTATGGCGTGCTTGTGGTTAGTGGAACACTGACTTCTGGCTAATTCCAGTGATGGTATAATAAGGGTACAACGGTAATTGTTATGCACTGCCGGAGACATTTGAATAGGGGAGGGGCAGCCGGAGATGGTTAAGAAACCGAGGCAACGCTGGTGTAGATTTGTATTGGAATATCAGTGGTCCAAGAGGAGTGAGGTGCAATGACAAAACCCATCTGCTAATATAAACTTTATTTGGATGGGACTACACCTACCAGAAAGCACAGGGCTCAAACATCCTTACTGCACAAATTGAAATATTGGTGCAGGTGACACTCTTGCGACCTTCCTGATTGCCAGATGACGGGCAAGTTACACAGAAGGAGGATTATGTATCTACAAGGGGGTTGGAGAGTGTGATTGGACCAGGGTCACCACCTGGACACACATACCTTTCCATGCCATCTTGACATTAAATTGTAAATGTAAATGTAAATTGATACTTGTATAGCGCACTACTCACCCGCAAGGGTCTCAAGGCGCTTGTACGAATACCGCTGTGGAACCCATCCTGGCTTTCCCTGTGAGGCATCCACTCCTGGGCACCCCCAAGGTGGAGGCCAAGCACCCTTAGCGTTGTGGGGGCCGTTGTGGAGATTAAGCAAGCTATTGCCCAGAGTTGCAGAGTGGGACTTCATGATTGGAATGGCACCGAGGCGAGAATTGTCAGGTCTGTGGAATTTTTGAGCCCAAGACCCGCCGAGGCGGGGAATTGAACCCTGGCCCCAGGCCAGACCTCTGCATCAGGGTCTGCCGCTCTAACCATTGAGCCACACTTCTCCACTTGAGCCACATTCAGCAAAAGTGGAGCTATGGAGGAGTCTTGCATAGTCTTTGGGACACATGATCAGACCTAGAAAAGGGGGCAAATGAGATTTTTCTGTTGAGTATGGAACTGAGAAGCACTAAAAAATTGTTGAACTTTGTTACAGTGTCATTTCGAATTGTTGTAGATTACAATTTCAGTGTTGAGTGCAATGTTAGGGGTGCTGGTGTTTGCTCCTATGTTTATTTTGGGGGGCGGGGGGAATAGTGGGGTTTTGGCCCTGCTGATTCACCTTTTTGTGCTGAGGTCCATTCGCTTTTCGTTCCTCTCCCCTTTACCCTCCGTGATGCCGGTTGGATTGACGTGGAATGTTCCTGCAGTGGCTGGTGAGACTGTCTTGCATAGGTTGTTGTCTGGGTGGTGTGGCCTTGCGTGCAAAGTCCGCTGTTTTGGAGGGGGAAGGCAGCATATGGTGCTGGTTGCTGTATCATAGGGGCCAGTACTGGGGATGTGTGGAAGGTAGACCATATGAGGATCCTAGAACAGGCCCACACTCCATTGATCACCAGTAAATCAAATAGTTCAGTACTTGTGATATTTGAAGGGGGGGGGGGGGCGCAGTTGAAAGTCTTGTATAGGTCAACTTCTGTTATGTCTGTTTGTGATTTCATCAGGGCCAAAGGTCCCATGATCACTTTCTGTCCTGCTGTCAGTGCTTGGGAATGTTATGTCCTGCTTCCTGGGATACCAGCAGTCAAAGAGGGGAAAGTGGAGAGGGCTGCCTAGGATAGCGACCTTCCAATCATATAATGGAAAAAGCGCCAATCTATTTGGGCTGGAGGGTATGTCCCAGAAATGACCTAAATCGGGCAAACCCGATTCCTATGTTTTAGTGTGTCAAGGGGGCTCATACAAAAATAGGGATATGGAGCAATAGTCATCCTAATTATTCCCACTTGATATTGTGTTCACTCGAGAAACCTGTATAAATATACATTATAGGTTTATCAACAGGGATTTTTTTTCACTGTTCCTTTATCCCTCACCTCATGACGGAGTGCCAGAAAGTACTTCCTGAAGTATCATTGAGCCCATCCGCCCCCTAAACATCTGTTGGTGGATGCGACACCATGATGATGAAGCATGCCACCTAGGTTGGTGGAAAAGGGTTTGTCTTCATTTTTCTTTAATTTCCCCTTTGACACACTAAAACACAGGAACTGGTTTCCTGTGATGTCACCACAGGTCAAACAGCATGTGATAATTCCGCTATGCCTGTTTTGGTGAACTGACGTTTGAGTGGTTGCACTGACAGAGTGCACCTCGTAACTATCCTCTGCTGTTCAGTGCTAAAGATCTGAAGAGCACATATCCAATAAGGTTTTTATTTAATTACCTTTACAGTTTTATAAAGCACCTTACAAGTGAACCACATGCTGCATGTGGAGTTTGAGTTTTGCCTAGAATCACAGGATGTTGAGTCAAGGGCAGATTAAAAAAATATATATATATATATATATATTATTGTGGCTTTTCATAAAGTCTCATACAGTTCACATCTGTTACATAGAAAAAAATGATGTCAAATATCAAAATAGAAAATAAATACAGCGCAACCAAAAACCCCGTGGCCATATCTTACAAAATAAAGGGGCAGATTCCGTATAGTTACAACTGTCATACATCACATACACTGTGATAGGCTGACTGAGATATTCTCTCTGTCCATTCGACAGCCAAGCAATGGCTACGTATGACAAATAGTCATCTAGTTCCTCAGCAGCTGTATCACACCGCAAATTCTACAGGTTCATGTATGTTTGTCTCAACTGTTCCAGTATATCTGTGATACTGAAATGGTCCTGTACAGCTCCATCTGTGATCTTAGTAATGACGTCGTGATGCATGCGGTGTCTCATCTTTGTGGCCAAGGGATGCCCTGGTCTCCCACCCTCTCCATACGAGCGAGCCACAGCACGTTTCGATATGCATCGGAGCTCTTCATCTGCTAGCTTTGCATGTTCGAGAATAGCTTCTTTAATGGATGCTAAGGTTGCATCGCATGGTGCACGCTCATAGTCCCGTTCAAGGCTGGACAGTGTAGATTCCACTTTGGTTATTTGTCCCCTCAAGTCCTTTACAATACCAGCGGATGTACTGATAGTCACCTCGAATGGTAGGTTTAAACCCCTCCCAAAGTACCCCGGCGCTATCAACAGACACCTTGTTCTGAGCAAAATATCGGACAATGGCCTCGCGAATAGTTTCCAAATAAAGGGGGTCCAGCAGTGCTTCAGTGCGGAGACGCCATTTGAAGGCCCGGGGAACCTGTTGAGGGATGTTCATAGTGAGGCGAACAGGACAATGATCTGAGAGTGTACGTGGCAGATGCTCTACCCCCACCACCCAGCCGGCCACCGCCTCGCCCACCAGCCAGTAATCAAGACGAGACCAGCTGCCATGCACTGTGGAAATGTGTGTGCCCTCACGTGTCTCCGTATGTCTGACGCCATGTATCAAGCAATCCAAATTCCACTATCCCACTACCGATCACACGGGCTGCACCTGGGCAGTGCCCCTCTTTACCACTAGACTTGTCCTTGCTGGTGTCCAAGTGGGTGTTCAGATCGCCCCCCCCGAGAATCGCTGCGTCTGGCCAGTCGTTCAGTCCCGCGAGGAGGCTCTCTAATAAGCCAGGGTCATCTATGTTCGGATCATATGAATTCACAATGGTGATCAGCTTGGCTGCCAACGTCCCATGGCATACCGACCTGCAGAGTCAACATGGGTGTGATGTGCTGGAAAAGGAAGGCCTTTCTTCACTAATGTGAGAACCCCCCGGCTATAGGAGGAATAGGAGGAGGATGGACTGTAACCGACCCAGGGAGTCCCAACCAACATGTCTGTATGTTTTGTTAGATGAGTTTCTTGTAGGAGGGCGATGCTAATTCTATGCGTTCTAAATGAGTCAAGCTATCCTGGCTGAAGAGGGGTGAAACCCCGAAACCGGTCCTAGGATGCTTGATTCCGGTCCAGGGAAGACATGGCTTGGCAGTTCGGGCTGGACTGTTCCCATGAGGCACAGGGTCAAGACTGATTTGCATATGGCCATGTCTGAACTGGGGTGGCGTGGTGAGCAAAATAACGATGGATTAAACCCAGATCTGTGACTGGGGGTGAATGTTTTGCCAATGTGCAACATTCCGTCCATCATGTGTGTTTTGCTGTTCTAAATGAGCTATCACTTGTCGAATTTATTTGGGCGAATTGAGCCCCCGCACGTTTCATGTGAGGCAAGAGATTGTCAAACCATTACTGTGCATTTCAAGAGTAACGTATGTAGAAAAAGGAATCTACCTATGTCCAATATGTGAACAAGGATGTGTGGGCATCATCCAGCTGGATAGCAACATTATGTAGCCACATAAACAAACCCCAGAGCAATACCCTCCCACCCCCCCCCAGCACCCCTCACCCACTTTAGCAATCCCAACACTCCAAAGCCATCCCAAATTCCCAGAAACAGATCCCAAGTGCAGCACTAGGGAAAGAACCATTTGAGGGGGGAACACCCATGAAGGGGGATGCCAGAGCACAAACTCCCTCCCGATGAAGTTAGGAGATGGCCGAACGATCGTACAGTGCCCTTCCCAGGCCCCGCAACCACATATCATAGGAACACAGAAGAGGAATCCCCCCAACAATGAGCAAGATAATACATAGTAGGAAAACATGAAATCAAAGAATCGGTAGGCAATAATAATACTCGTGTCCCATCCCAGTCACTTTTCCAACCTATGCGGTTCTATTACAGAGTCAACCCAGGCCACTTGCTAATTCACCATGTTCAGTATCTTCATCATGGTCTGTGTGCCTGGGGGAGCGGTTCCGGCGGGAGACAGATTTGGTGAAGTCCAATGCTGATTTTGGGCAAGTGAAGAATTTGTACTTTCCATTGTCCTCCACTCGCAACCTCGCCGGGTAGAGCATGGCATAGGGTATGTGCGCGGCCAGCAGCAATTTCTTGGCGGGCTGATATTCCCTGCACGCTTCTTGTACTGGCATGGTGAAGTCTGGATAAAGGGCAAGTGTGTTTCCTTCATGAACAATAGTACCTTTCTCCGTCGCGAGGCGGAGCACCGCATCCCGGTCTCTATAGTTTAAAAGGCAAGCAATTATGGGGCGAGGTGTGGCGCCCGGAGGAGGACGTGCAGCCAAGGAGTGATGTGCCCGCGCTACAATGAGAACCTGGGACAGCTGCTCCGCTCCAAAGATGTCTTGCAGGAGTTTCTCAACCAAGGTCTCTAGGTGGCCTGTGTTCGTAGATTCTGGAAGACCCGTAATGCGCACGTTGTTGCGTCCGGATCTGGCTTTTAAATCTTCATTACGGGCCTGTATGACAGCCAGGACCGTTTCTATGGAGGCTGCCTTGTTCATAACTAGCTGTAAGCCATCCTCAGTGTCTGAAACGTGTGTCTCCGCCTCCCCTAACCACTGCGCATGTTTGTCTAGTTTAGACGACATATGATCCATTCGAAGATTAAGATGATCAATTTTACCATCGATGGATTGCAAACTGACCTGTACAGCAAAAAGTTTTATCGATATTGGTAAGGTGGTCATTTGGTGGGTCAGTCTCCGAGTCCGATGCTGCATGCTGCGTGGCTCTGCCAGTTTTTCAGGGCTCGCAAGTGAGTCATGGTTGGCCACGCTCGCTTTTCCCCATGTTTGTTACACAGACCAGGGTGATCCTGCGTACAGGGGTAGCAACACTACACAGGCCTCTCAGAGCCGCAATCTGAAAACAGCCTACCTCACAGCAAAGATGGGGTGTAGGTCTGCGATGATGAGCAACACGGTGACAGTCGGGCCAACCCGTCCAGAGTGCATGCAAGGCCCAAGTTGTAATAGCAGCAACGCAGTACAAAGTTCATTCCATGCAGCAGCACTTGACTCAAAATAGGTGATTCCGATGGCCCAGGAGACAGTCTGACACCCGCGATGCTGTAAGGCGAGGATATTGCTGCACCCGGCGAGGGAAGGATTGTCAGTACTGAGAGGGCTAGGGCAGTAAGTCACCAGTGAGGCTTTCACTTTTTATAGGCCAGGGCGAGGGTAAAGAGCAGGCCCAACGTAGCACCAGTACGCACACAACTATGGAGGGTGCCATGAGAGTCCCCTTGAGCACCAGGGTGGTAGGAGCAGGCTGATATCCTCTTTACTCCCCCCCCCCCCCCCACAGTGGGAATCACAGGTGCTGGTTAGCGTCCTGGCCGCACATCGCCCCCAGACACCGGGTGCAGGAATAACGGCCATCAAGCGATAGAGGGAGGGCGGGGTGGGGGGGGGGGGGGGGTAGGCTCGCCGGTACTGAAAGTCGTGGCCGCAGCATGAAGGCAAGGGACTCTGCCCCAAACAGGTTCATTGAATGTTGTTCCACAAGGGGGCCGACTCCAGTTGTGAGGAGGCCCGTCGCCGCAGGGGTACAGCCGGCCAGGCGGACTACTGGGAATCGGCGAGCTCGGAGGCACCCAGTGACACAGCCCGACCACCAGCGAACAAGGAATCAGGCCCGCACCGGCCCCGCAGCTGGCCACAACGCCAAAGGACGCTGCCCGACCCTCTACACGAGACCGGTGTCCGCAGGCAGACAGAGGGTGACCTGGAGGAAGCAAGGCCCCCAATCACCCTGCCGAGCAATCTTAGAGCAGCTACCACCCCCCCTAGGTCACGTCGTATTGCCTACCAAACACCCGGCCCAATGCACCAAGCACACACCCCTGGCATTCGCAGCCCGCTGCTAGACCCAGCCGCGGCCTGCCTTACTCGTCTGGTCCGTGCGCGTCATGATTCGCCACATTGCCAGAGGCCGTCCCAGAGCCCCTCAGCCTGTAACCCTTGTTGCAGCGACGTTCTGGTCCACAGCGCCCGACCAGTCAGCAGGTCCTGCAGGTACCATGACTGGCAGTTTCAGCAGGGTGCGGGGCGGGATGGCATGGATAAGTGTCGGATTTATATATCGGCCGGCAGAGCAGCTCTAAAGAGCGGTCATTTTGCTTTGCGCCCTCTAGTGCCCCCCAAGTCAAGGCCAGAATTTGAGCCTGGTTCCCCAGGTCCAAAAGTCGGTAGCTGTAACCGCCAGGCTTCGCCATGCTAAACAGCATGGCAGCCTCAAGAGCTGGGATCACAGGCACCAGATACTTGTATTTAGGAAAGGTTAAATTGTGATCCGTTTCAACCCATAGTCTTGCAAACAAATGGGTGCTTCCTGTACAGAGGACATCAAAGTGTGCAGTCATGAGCTCTTATTCTGCAGCAGTCAGTTAGGTTGGTGCCGGGCCTCGTTGTTAGTGAATGGATTTGGTCTCTCTTGGGCAGCATGGTGTCAAATTTGTGTGGCAGTCCCACTAATAGCTTTCAGCAGTGGTTCTCGCAGTCTGAAGGGTTTACAGCAAGTATATTGTTCTGTAGCCCTTCTGGTCCGTGCTTTGTCTCTTTGCTGCTGTCTCCCAAGTTATGTGATGTTTAAAAACGTAGACCTTTGCCCCATTGGTAAAGGAGGGTCCATAACTCGCGTCCACCCACTAGCTGATGCCAGACATAAATGTGGCACCCCCAAAACACCCCCTTAGAACACTTACTGGATCTGCAGAAGTTCAGAAGAAGACTGGACCTTCTGTCTGTGACCTGATAGGAACCCTGAAGGACTGGACCTGCTCCCTCTTGTACCCAAAACAAAGAAGTAGACTCCAAGGTCAGTTGGCTGATCTCCTATTTAGCTACAGGGACACAACAAGTAAGAGACCTTTTCCAGGAAATGGCTGCACGGCAACAGGAGCTTAACTAAAATTTGTTGCTGCTCCTTTCCTGACCCCATGAGAGTATGGCAGTCCCCTCTTCTTCACTGCAGGTCCTAGGGGCCTTAGAAGTATACTCCTGTTGTTGTTTGGCCACCAGAAGAAAATTTCAAAACTATAAAAAAGTTTTCCTCCTAGATGTTTAAGGGGGGCTGTGAGGGGAAAAAGGATCTGACCCTCAGCTCCACTGCATCGGATTGAATTTCAGCTTTCATCCCAGTCTCATTTTTCGGAGATGCTGAGAACTCAGACACCCCATTCTGTGCCAGGACTTTGGACATTTTCAGCAAGAAAGCTCTAAAGCTCTGGTTGGGCCAACCGATTTCAAGTATCTGGCCATGGGTTCCACAGCAGCACTGACCTATTTTTTGCAGTGGCCAGCTCATGGAGGATTTTTCTTTTCAGCAAGTGACAAAGTACCTTTCTGCGTTAAACCTTTTCGACTTCCAAACTTTCACCTGGGCTAATCCAATTGTTATATCTGACCAGAGTTCCATCATGGTCTGCCTCAAATTGCACTTTTGTCGTGGTCCTCCACTTCCCTAGATTATCATTGGTGCTTTGTGCTTTTGCACTCCTTTGACCGTAATCGCTAGAATTCATACAACCAATTTCCCTGATTGGATTTTTGTCGTTTTGGCATTATTTTACTCTTAAATCTTAATATTTTAAAATGGTTTGCCGAATTTTATAGTACTTTGTGTCACTTTTTCAACTGTGTATGGACTGCTTAAAAACTTGACACATTTCCACTGATTAAAACCTGAAAACGTGTTCTGTTACCACAGATTGAGCACAGGTTTATTTTCTTTATTTTGTGAGACCTCTAGCACATGGTGACCTTACCCTTTGAGGTAGGCACTTGTCAATCCCAAATAATCCTTTTTCCTACACAATTCACCGGAGCTACCATATGGGGACACGGGAAGATCGAGTGCGTTTTAGGCTTCTCATAATTAGTGTCAGGCTCCCAAGTGTTAATAGGATGTGGCAAACATGTAGACAACCCAAAGTATCATTTATTGAAACCCGCAAACCATTACACTCGTGGGGTGAGAAGGAATCCTGCTGATATCTCTCGCCAGACTGATTGTGGTAAGCAGTGGGTTGGACGATCCCTAGTTACTAAAGGTGCTAGCAATCCTCCAATTCAGGAGTAGTGTAAATCTCATAAGCTAACCAAAAATGTATCCGATTGAGTTTTGAATCTTTAATAGGCCACCTTTGTACATACTAGAAGAACATATGGACATGTTAAGTTTATTTTGACATGTCAGCTTGTTTCATTGCAGTGCAATGTGGTAGTTTTGTCAGGACAAGAGGACAGTTAGGACGGTGTCTTCTAACAAAGGAGAAATATTATACTTGTAAAACCTATCCAATACAGAGCCTACTTGTTTAGTGGAGAAACTGCGATTAAAAAGGTAATACCCTGACCCCAAGGGTGAAGAGCATACTGAGTCAAACATGAGGAAAAAAATAGCACATACATTAATCAAATTGTTGTGCAGGATTCCTTTGCACAAAAGTAGAGACTCGATGTCCTGTCATGATATATGCATTGCTAGCTGTCCCATGAAAAAAGAGGGGAGGGCGTTATAGCAAGAGTGATGCCCCTCATTCGTAAAAAGTACCAAATATACTGTTAGCTAAATCGTGGCAATAAAAGCTATGTAGGACCAGCAGATAAATTACTTGAAGCCCACTGGGGACCTTTGGCGAACCAAAGAGCGGAGCAGATGGTCTTGCCATTTGGAGATCAGAAAAGCAAAAGTTCATTGAGGATGCTGACAGGCGGGAGCAGGTGCGGACATTCACCATAAGTCGGCCTTCCACAAACAAGTAATTCTATCACCGTGCCACCGTCACTTTAAAAAGAAGTGTTTTCAGTAAGAAAGCAAAGGTAAAGAATTTAATGGGTGTTGATTTAGTATACTTTTGAGTTTTAAAATAGTCCTTCATGCATTGCAATGCAAGCACTACATACAATGTGGAAGGGTGCACGAAACCGCCAATATTCTAAGGGGATAAATGCTCCTATGAGTGGAGCCAAACGCAAATCTATGTATATTTTAAGGCTTTGGTAACAATAGGTATGGAGACCCGTTGTGCTATCAAGTCAGACCTAAAAAGGATTTTTCACTGGGGGTGGGTGATAAACTTTGCTCCGCCGGTGGAGTTTGCAGAGTTTTGCCCACTCCGCGTTACGTTTGTTATGTGGAGTTCCAGCATAACTCCTCCAACAGCCGCATGGCGGTTTTCTTTTTGCACATGCAGATCGCCAACGTTAAGTTGGATAGTGCGAGTGAGAATTTTGGGCTCTAGAACACCACCGTGCATGATTTTCTTAACTTGGGCGGTCAAGACCGTTCGCGTTGAGAAAGCTGGCGCTCAAGTAGAAAAACGACGTGATCGGCAGAATGAAAGATCGACCTCTAGCGTGCCGCATGGTGCCTTTCTGATTTTACAGTGCGGAATAAGCATCCAGTGTCAATCAGCATAAGCAGCATGATGTGCTGAATTCCGCACACTCCCGTAATTCCGCAGAGTTTTTATGTAACTTCATGTGAAACTCCGAGTTCTGCCCACTCCTAATATTAACTTTACTTTCACGCATGCAGTGCATGTTTTTGGAACTCCATTAAACTAGCTTTTCTGTGTATTTTGAACCTGCCACCATGATGTACAAATGCTTCAATATGATTACCAGGCATTATTTAATTTACACATGTTCTCAGCACGTTTTCTTTGTAGTAATTAACATTTGCAAGCCCATTATTGTTCCAGATTGAAGGTGCCATTACTGTTGTGCCCTCAGTTCATTTTCAAGTACTGAAAGCTTTTATCTTTTCTTTGCCAGGCTTTTAGTAAGAATGTGTGCGTGTTTCTGGTTGCCACTTACACTGATGGACAGCCAACCGAGAATGCCCAATGGTTCTGCAAATGGTTACAAGAGGCATCCAATGACTTCCGGTTTGGCAAAACCTACCTGAAAGGCATGAGATATGCTGTGTTTGGCCTTGGAAACTCGCTCTATGCCAACCACTACAATACGGTGAGCTTTATTACCATTTACCCTATTTTTATCTTAGTAAACACTGTCCCCACCATTCTGTCCCATTCACCTTGTGTTGCATGTGATGAAATCTCCCATAGAAATTCCAGTTTGGTACCAGGATGCAGGTAACTGTTCCTTCCAGAGTTAGTTTCAGAGGGGAGTACAGTGAAAGGTTGTCATGTTGCACAAGTGACGCATGGAATGGCCTGCTTCCACCACATCCACGTTGTGTTCTAGATCTCGCACGTCATTGAGGTTTAAGATGGGACTTGCAGAGCTAGAGGAAAAAACAGGCATAGATTACATGTTAGCAACCTATTGAAACAATGTGTAGGCATAGCCACAGGTAAGGGTTAATAAGGAGTAGTAAATACATGCAGAGGATTATTAATTTAATATTTTAAATTTAAAAAAAAGTTTAAAAGGAAGATTTGTGAAACTTGATTTTATCAGCAGGGTTCTGGAAGCTTTTTCCAAAGAAAAAGGCTATAATGCATTTATTTGTCCTTCTTAAGCTATTTTTTTTTATGACTAAAAGAGCCGAGTGGTTGGTTGCACAACAGGGAAAAAGTATACACTTCCCCAAAGCGCCTTTTGACAATATTTGACTTGTTCACTGACATTGCCTACCTATGAGTTTCCAATCAATGTAACCATATTTCGTATGGATTGATTTTGGAGTGCGCCATGTAGAGGAGTTTAGGGTTACCATCCTTCTGCACTAAGCTAAAGTGTTTGCTAATTATAAGAAAAATGGATTCCTCTGTGGATTTGTGTTCTGGGTGGAAGCAATTCATCCCTTCTAAATCAGGCTTCCTGTATTATTAAAGGTGTGCTTGACGGTCTAGTCCTTCGTTAAGGCTCACGTTGGTGCAAAGATTGTCCATAATATTAGTGCTTTTCTTTTCTGTGCTCCGCCCCATCCCTTGATCTGGGCAAACCATTCTGTGACTGCTGTCTGCGAGGGCAACCCAAGCATGAGTATCCCAATTGAAGGGCGGGTCTTTAGCATGGTGCTAGCGAAATGTTATTTTCTAGAAATCTAGAGTGTGTCTGTCTTACAATGGGTTAAGACACATGTGCGAAATGAAACTGGAACATACTGGGGCAGGAGAATTCTTGGGAGTGTGTATGGTCCTATTGTGATCAACAGTCAAGACATCCCCATTTGGAGCATTACTGGAAAGTATGCAGTTTACACTTGTGCTTGTACAATGCATAGGCAGCAGAAGAGACTGTAACCTCCTTCGTATATTTTTTTTAACCCCTGCTAATGCCGTGGTTTTCACTATGGGTGTCACTAAATCGGAAACATACCACCTTACTATTGCAATGCCAAATTTCTATTGGCATCACTAATTTCATACACATTTTTGTGTAATCCACTTCAGAGTGACCATATTGAGCGATATTTTAAGATGAAATTTTAACACTCTGCAAAAGTAGTTTAACCACCCCAGATTTTTCACTCCATTCTGGTCCTTGTAGTATGGATTTAATAATGGGATATACTCAGGGCTACAAATACCAGAATCCTCTTAAACCCAGATTGTATTTGAACTGGTTGTGTTTAAGTAGAGCTTCTTACAATGGACGAGGGGCTTCTCATGCATGGTCCTGGACCTTGAGAAGTTGAACGCGCTGCTATGAATAATCTGTCCTATTTGATGTTGGTAATTGGAAAGTTTGTTTTCATTAAATTAAAGGCTAATGACTATAAACCTTTTAATGATGCAGACAGAACACTGTTAAATTACTATCCGTGACATAAAGTTTGAAACTTCTTAGAGACCCATTCAGTTTCAGGAACTTTAAGTTTGTTTGACCGATTTTATGATGGTCTAATACACATATCTGGGTCAGATAAGGAATCCCCTATATAAGGTAAATAGGAAACCCGTACCCGTAAGCTAAGAATACCTTTTAAAATGTTTTACTGCTGCTTGTAGGCGGAGTCTAATTTTCTGCTGTGACTCGCCGTTTTATGTGCAGGCTTTGGGTGGAAGTCTTTACTCATTAATGAATGAGCAAATGTGATCTGTTTGAAATCCTAAATGTTAAAGTTGTTCAGCTTTTCAAGCTCCTGATCCCTGATTTAACCAAGATGAGGAAATCAGCACAGTGCTAAATCAGCGGATTGTGACATACTTGAGCACTTAGGTGTTTGCTAATGTCTTTAAGTGTTTGCTTCTAAGCATTCTCCATTTCATTTAGGTTGGAAAAAACATTGACAAGTGGCTGTGGATGCTCAGCGCGAGTCGCATTATGACACGGTCCGAAGGCGACTGTAATGTCGTGAAAAGCAAGCATGGCAGCATCGAGGCAGATTTCCATTCCTGGAAGGCGGAATTCCTCGTTAGATTGAAGGCAATTATGGAAGGAGAGAAGAAGACCTGTGGCGGCAAGTGTAAAAAAGGCGAATGCAAATCCAAAAAGATTCATACAGAAACATCTCATCATGACCAAGGACAGGATTCTGACAATGAATCTACAGAGGTACGCAAAGCAAGATTAGGGAGTCCAAAAGTTGGGGCTGAGGGCCGTACATGCCTCATAAGCCGTGCTTCATTAATTGTATAGCTGCACCACCATTTGACTTAACAAGCACATGGAAAATCGCTTAGTAACTGGACCCTATTTGTTTTGTATAAATGACAATCTCTGATGCATAGGTAGGGTTACATCCTTCGGGATGGAGGAGTGGTTGAGGGTAGAAGTACAGCTCCTACCAGGTTACAGTGTCGTTCTAATTGTATATAAAGTGTGATCAAGAGAGTTTAACATTCATACTGACCATGCAGCCATGGTAAACCTACATTGCTATATTTCATATTTGCAAAAAAAGCTTTTGAAGCTTGATATGCAGACCGTACTGGTCGTAGCATTCATCATTCGTTTTGTATTTTTTTTCAGCATGTGTTTTTACATCTTGGGTGTAGCCTGTTACTGTGTTCCTCTTTCCTATCTTAAACAGCAAAGTCTTATGTACTGAGCTATTGGAGAGGTTGTCATCACAGCCTTGAATTGATGACTTCCACAGATTGAATGTTAAGAGGTACTAGGTGGCAGCAATCCTGGCTCCTCTATACCCCTCAGGTGTTGTCTTTATTTTCACAACAGAAAGGACCTTTTGAATGAATGATCAAAGGCATACATCACATTACATTGCGTTCCGCCTCTTTAAGATACAGATTTGTTTTGCATTGTGCTTGTGAATAGCTTTATTTAGATTCTGTCAGTGATTGTTTGGAAACCAGCTAACACGACCAGGGATGCTTGTGCAAGATGGCAATCAGACTAGTCGCATAAATGCTAGCTCAGTCCCACTGCCAGTAATGATCCTAGTTCACCAGTTTGCTACTCCTCACGTTAAAGTTCTTGGAGGAGGGAGGGGAGGGGGAGGGGGGACTACCGACAGTCCGCCCAGGGAACCTAACTGGTGGGCACTTTGCTGCTGAAGGAGAGTTTTCAGCCGGTGCGGAGCGGCCCGTGGCTTGCAGCCCAGGAGGGACCGTGAGATCTCCTGATGAGAAACTGAGCAGAACACCATCCACGCCCTCTTCTCTGCTCGAGAGGTGGACCGTAAGAGGGGTGGTGTGCGCACCTGTGTAGGTGTGTCCTTCCCAGTTCAGCAAACATGCGAGTTGAGGCCCACTGTGGGTGCTGGTGGCATTGTGGGGCATCAAACGATGGAGCGGAGAAAGCGGACATGTATCAGCGGGAGCGGCCTGCAAGGCAGGGTGCCAGCTGCTGTCAGCATGCACATTATGACAAAGGACCCTAAGCATTTCCAGCAGGCAGCGCAGCAATATACAACGCAGTAGGTGGCCCCCTTTTGCGGCTGAGACTACTTGACAGATTACAGAGCAGCCGTGGGAAGGGGGAAGCGGGAAGCCTCATGGAATAGTCAAACCCTTCCATGCAAGTTTGCACAATGCCTGGGCCTCGGAGGATGAGGGAGCTTCTCTGGACGCTAATGCTGGCTAGCACAACTAAAGTGCGTGTTTCCCCTAAATAGGGAAGAGCACCGGCCCGGAGTCATAAACATCTGACCACAACAAGCGGCACCTGGAACGCTGATGGCTCTGCGGGGGACTGGTGTCCCGTCTGGTGGGTTTAGATAGCAATACCTGTGAACCTCCCAATGAGGGCCTAAGAAGAATAACCCATTAACTAGTCCGAAGATCTTCTACTGTAATTTGCTGACCTGTCGGCGGACCCTACTCCACTGTGTGTTCTATAAGCGCTCCTCTCACACATATTAAAAAAAAAAAAACGGAGGAAGCCAGTTTGGGGATGGAGTTGCACCTACCGCACGGTTACTGGCTGACCTGGCCCCAATGTTCATGTCTCCTTCTGTAGAGCGGATGCTACAACCCCACACTGACAAAGAACTCCTGACAGTGGTGAGCAGTTTAAAAACCTCCCTGGAGCCCAAGTTAGACACACTGAAAGTTGAAGGCAACACAAATGTAGATCAAGGCGCTAGAGGAACAAGTCCGCATGCTGCGGTCCTGGGTAGATGAGGCTGAGGGCTGCTCCAAATGGAATAACATTAGAGTAGTGGGACAACAGGAGAGGATGGAAGACACAAGCATGGTTGTATACTTGGAGAACTGATTAACTGACACAGTGTTGGGAGGCAAGACTTCGGCCTTTATTCAGTAGAATGTGCACATAGGGCACCTGGAAATCCACCCCAGCTGGGAGCACCCTCGAGACTGGTAGTGGCTAGATGATTCAACTTGGGAGACCGGGACAATTTACTGCAAACCGCCAGAGCCAAGTGCCCATGGACAGTGGAAAACATCACATTCACAATATTCCTAGACTACACAGTAAATGTACAAAGGCAGACAGTGTGAATCCTATTATACAGTGAAACCGCGACTTCGCCTCCAGTCCTTAGCATCAAATTTGCACTATTGTACCCGGTAAAATTGAAAGTGATGAGTAGAGATAAAGCTCTGATCTTCCCTTTTCTCTCAAAGAGGTGTGGAACTGGTTAGAAACGAGGGGGGAGGCGACCCTTCAGTTGTACGCAAACTCAGGCGAAGGATAGAGGATGCAGAGGAACAGACGTTGCTCCAACAGGAAATTCCATGGCAAACCCACAGAGGAACAAGCTGCAAATAGAGAGTGCAGGTGGTATCCGAGATTAGAAAAGCAGGAACTCCGTGGACTGACCCCCGCGCCTCTTACTTGGAAATACTGGAGTCGCATGACCAAAGAGCTGCTGTGGGTGGGGGGGGGGGCGTATCACCCAGATGAATGTTGACCTGCCTGTGTGACTATAACACCTGTGGTATGCTTTTGATACGCTTGTAATGCAAGCACATTGTGAGTACATCATTGTGCTATTATAGCACGAGTACCCGAACACTGTGACCTGACAGGTGAGGGTAGCACATGATGGCTGGTAGGACTATTAGAACAAATAACCGATGTAAAATCAAGTACCCTCCATGACTCAGATTGATTCTTAATGGTGTGACAAATCATCATGGGCAATAGTTGACTGTGGCTGGCTGACACCATGGTCTGAGGTGTGGGGTTGTTGGGACTTGTTCAAGTTGTTTGTTTGATATGCATGTACATTTGCCCCATCCACTGCATTGCTTCTAATACTACACCCACTGTGCCCCAGATAGTTCACACTATGAACCTGCATTGTGGCTCATGCGGGAAGACCAACTGACAGTCCCACCCGCGACATGACCACATAAGAATACATAGTGCCTATATGGAATATGAGGGACATGGTTAATTTTGCAAAAAAGATACAGAATCCACACACACCTGAAACTGTGTCATGTACTTTTTGCATGCCTCCAGGAGATGCATATGACAAGTAGAAAGTTAATTAAAGTTTGGAAGAGATGGCGGGGAGCAGTATATGGTTCCTCAAACTGTGATAGACATGGGGCATTTTGATATGGGAGGCCCTAAGACTTGCATACACTGTGATGCATTCAAGGATAGTCCCAGAGAACTGGTATGTGGTTTTTGGAGGGCGTACTCTATGGTGACCCCTTAACGTTGGTGGCACTATGTGCCGAACATTGGGTACCCTCTGTTTCTTGCCTGTCAGTGGTACTCCTAAGTTCCACTCTTTCACAGACTGTGTTGTGCATGGATTTTAATTGCATCCCAGAACTGGTGTGGGACAGGTTGACACCGCTGATCACTGGGGCTCTGTCTTTCACAAAACCCAGACACTTACAACAATGAGTTAATAATCTGTAGGTGGTGACCATCTGGAGATCTCAACACTCTGCTACGAGGGATTACTCTCACTACTGTGCACTACTTGCATTACACACCAGAATAGACATGGTGTTCTGCAGCATGAACATGGTTTAAAAGTTCCCGTTTACTGGGTATCTGGGACACACGTTAGCAGATCGCAACCTGTTTATGGTCACCCTTCCGTGGAGACAACCTACTTTATGAACAATGAGGTGGCTGTAGATGAAGCCGTGGAGCGGGACGCATTTAAAGTGGTGCCGAGAGGGATGTGCATGAAAACACTGTATTGCGCTGTAGCAAACTGAGTTACTGATAGAGGGGGGTGAAAAGCAAGCAAACCTCAAATTAACCTATGCTTAACCCTGTAGTAGCTTGGCACTAAAGCAATCCGGCTTAACTTGGACTCAATGTGTAAAATGTTTATGCACCACACAAACAATAATACAGTGAAAACCCAGCACAAGAAAAATCCCACATCAATTTAGAAAACTATGGTAGAATTCAATAAATGTATTTGACACCAAAACAACAAAAATCGAGTTAGTAGAACCAGACATATGCAGTTTTAAAGATGTAAAAACAGTGTTTTAAAGCTCAAAGCACCAGCTGTGGTTATCTGGTTGTGTCGGACCTTGTCAAAGTCACAAGGGCAGGCCGACTGCACTGGAGCGCCAGCAAGATCCAGGGACCAACTAAGTCCCCCTGGGAAATGTTAGGACTTGCAGCAGGCAGATTCCTGGTACAGGGTTCAAGATGGTTGGAGCCTTTTCTATGCCTGAAGCCCTAATCATGAGGCTGGCTAACTAGCCCTTGGAGTTGCTCTGGTGAGCCCTAGGTGCAAGATGCAGGTCCAGTCCTTCTCACTCATGCAGCATAGCCGGGCAGTTCTCCTTACAGCTGAGTAGCACAGCAGTCCTTCTTATGAGTCTTCCACAGGTCCAGAAATGTACAGAATAGTTGGGTCTCCGGGTCCAATATTTATACTTGGTGCCAGCTTTGAAGTGGGAGAAGCATCTAGAGTTTTCCACCCCGAAAGGTGTCTGGAATTTCCTTCCTCCTGGACTGGTCCCAGCTTGTCTGGGGGCACAAAAGACTATTGTGAAACCCTTCGTGATTGTAGAGAGGAAGGCTTTTGTGATGTGCAAGAGTGGGTGTGGTAGGTGTTGGGCAGCAGGGCAACAGAGTACTAGTCCTTCTTGCAGAGCAGCACAGCAGGCCTTCTGAGTCTTCCACAGGTCCAGATGTGTACTGTCATGCACAAAAAGGAGCTTAAGAGGGATCGAGAACTGGGCGCCCTCCACTCAAAATATACAATCACAAAAAATGACCTGCTATAATATGAGACAATCTTCGTGAGCATACCCAAAGACCTATCTTGGCTCTAATATTTTAGTACCAGCTTGTATAATGCTGTCCAATCTAGGTGCTCCTATCCCTAGTTTAAAAGTTGTTTAGTGTCATTCCCCAGTATACAACCAAACATATGTATATTTACAACAAAAGTCAATGTGCATATCACAACAAAGAACAAATGTGTGAGAGTTTTGAAGGTACCTCACGGAAACACCACCATGGGAGCTGCTGGTATGTTCTCACCAGTGTGCTCCGTTGCTACTCATTGGCAACCTCCAAAACCATAAAGAAATGGTGTGAAAAAGTGCACAAATAATTTGAAAGTGTGAAAAAGGTAAAACACGCACTTGGAAAGACTTCCGCATGCAACCCAATTCTGACCCCCTAGTATCGAAGCAAAAATACCACTGTTTTTTGCTTCTACAAACTAAAAACGAGCTAAATGACCACTGGCAAAACCATCAATATTTAATCACTGCCGTGCGTCTCCTCAATTTAAAGCCAAGACCTACTGTCGTACTCCATCAGTTTTATGTAAAGCCAACATGTTTCATTCCCTTTTTCAAATTTCCGGCAATTTCTTCAGGGCTAGGGGTCAGTCCTCGCCACACTGTCAGTTCAGTAATATATCTGGAAAAAATTGACACAGACAACACGTAAAACAGAGTTAGGCACAGCACACGATTTAAAACCACTACACGCAACGCGTGTTTATGTTTTGAATTTAATGCTCACACATATGGAATATTTCCAGGTGGTTGCCCCACCGTACATACCGGCAACCCCCTTTCCTGGGGATGTGTACACATCCACACCACCCACACGTATTCCTACGGTTGCTATCTGTCAACCTGTTGAGAGAATAACCTTTGTTATTGGTGGAGTGTTGGTAAAGTTTTCCCACCTTCACATTCATCAAAGCGAAATGGGATTTACTCCCCAGCCCGCCTTGACATATGTCCAGTGCTAACATCTCAAACAAGACTATAAAGATCAACTATATGTATTTGCCTGCTTTATCTAAACAGGTCATTTCCCAAAAGCGCCATCCGCATGTCTGAAAGTCATAGCATTCGTCCCCGCTCCCCTCAACCGAACCCTGCCCTTACTTTCACCAACCGCCGTGTATCTAATCTGTTTCCCGCTTACCGATACTTTTCTGGCATCTGGCATCAAACTCCACGCACACCAGTTCTATTTCCTGTGCGTCTATTTAAATGTATTGTATCGGGTGCAAACCTGAGTACACGCCCACCCTTTTCCGGTATTTCTCGGTCACATGACCCTTTCCGTAGGCGCCATCTTTGAATGGGTAGCATATTGATGTGTGTGTTTATAAACTAAGCTACTAATCAAGGGGTGAGTATGTGTATATTTCTTCCTTAGTGGTCGGATGTCCGTGAACCTGAACTATAAGGACAGCTTGGGATCGATTCTATCAGTGACTTCCCAACTAGTTTACAATCTGTATCTACTTACTGTTTTCCAATTTCTCCATCCTAGAAGGCACCCTCTTAGTTTTCACAGGGTATATTCTATTTCAAGTGTGCTATTCTGCACAGTGTCGACAACGACAGTCCAAGGTTGACTCCACTATTGTTTCACACAAAGGAAGAGAGTAATAACGCAGTTAGTGCATGTATCATGCTGTTTTAACAATGCTAACTAGTGCAGTTACTCACACCTAGGGTATACTATGCCCCTTGATTTATGTCCCCACCTTGTTTCATTCAATAACATTATTCAGACCTTGTTGATCCACCCGCTCCTAATAAATCCAGCGTGCCTCCTTAGTGGCGCGTCTGCTCTCAATATTGTACGTGTCCCCCACCACTCTTCAGTACAACCCATCTGATGTCTTTATAATTGTGTTTCTGCTCCTGAAAGTGACCCACTAAACGTGTTTTCAGCTTTCAACGTGCTCGGATGTTCTTGGATTCTAATTTTGATTTTACGTGATGTCAATTCAATATAATGCAGCCCACACGGGCATGTCAATCTGTAGACAACGTTTGACGTATTGCAATTGGTAAGTTTATTCAGATACCAGGTTCTGCCAGTTGCACGCTTTTAGTCACTTCTGTGAGTTCACAAACAGAACACACCCCACACGGGTAAGGTCCAGATGGAAGACCCGAGTTTTTGATTTCTTGGGTCGGGTGGGTATGTCCCAATTGGTCACGCAGATTTCTCTATCTTTTAAACGCAAATCTTGGTTGGGGCATTTTAAAGCTACTTGTACTCCACAAAGGCCAATGCTTCCTGAGTATCTGCCATATCTTAGTAGATAAAGGGTCAAACGTAGTGACTACCGGTAGGCAGTCCCCTTTCTCCTTCACATTCCTCTCCAGTAGGGCTGCTTGGTTTATATACACATCGATATGCTCCCCATTCAAAGATGGCGCCAACGGAAAGGGTCATGTGACTGAGAGATACCAGAAAAGGGTGGGCGTGTACTCAGGTTTGCGCCCAATACAATACATTTAAATAGACGCACAGGAAATAGAACTGGTGTGCGTGAAGTTAGATGTCAGAAAAGTATCGGTAAGCGGGAATCAGATTAGATTCACGGCGGTTGGTGAAAGTAAGGGCAGTGTTTGGCTGAGGGGAGCGGGGGCGAATACTATGGCTTTCAGACATGTGCATGGCCCTAATGGAAAATGACCTGTTTAGATGAAGCAGGCAAATACATAAAGTTGATCTTTACAGTCTTGTTTGAGATGTTAGCGCAGGACATATGTGAAGGCGGGCTGGGGAGTAAATCCCATATCGCTTTGATGAATGTGAAGGTGGGAAAACTTTACCAACACTCCACCAATAACGAAGGTTATTATCTCAACAGGTTGACAGATGGCAACCGTAGTAATACGTGTGGGTGGTGTGAATGTGTACACCTCCCCAGGAAAGTGGGTTGCCTGTATGCATGGTGGGGGCAACCACCTGGTAAATATTCCATATGTGTGAGCATTAAATTCGAACACTAATTGCGTGTAGTGGTTTTAAATCGTGTGCTGTGCCTAATTCTGTGTTGCGTGTTGTCTGTGACAATTTTCCCCAGGTATATTACTGACCTGACAGTGTGGTGAGGACTGACCCCTAGCCCTGAAGAAATTGCCGAAATTTTAAAAAGGCAATGAAGCATGTTGGCTTTCCATTAAAACTGATGGTGTACGACAGTAGGTCTAGGTTTTAAATTGAGCAGACGCACGTCAGTGATTAAATATTGATGGTTTTGCCAGTGGTAATTTAGCTCGTTTTTAGTTTGTAGAAGCAAAAAACAGTGGAATTTTCGCTACGATAGTAGGGCCTCAGAATTGGGTTTCACGCGGAAGTCTTTCCAAGTGCGTATTTTACCCTTTTCACACTTTCAAATTATTGGTGCACTTTTTCACACTATTTCTTTATGGTTTTGGAGGTTGCCAATGAGGAGAACCGGAGCCCACTGGTGAGAACCTACCAGCAGCTCCCATGGTGGTGTTTCCGTGAGGTACCTTAAAAACTCTCATAAATGTTTTCTTTGTTGTGATATGCAAATTGACGTTTGTTGTGAAATATATGTTAGGTTGTATACTGGAGAATGACACTAAACAACTTTTAAACTAGGGATAGGAGCACCTAGATTGGTCAGCATTATACAAGCTGGTACTAAAATATTAGAGCCAAGATAGGGCTTTGGGTATGCTCACAAAGATTGTCCCATATTAGAGCAGGTAATTTTTTTGTGATTGTATGCCAGATGTGTACTGCCCAGCTTGATAGAGGAGATGGGTCTGTAGATTTCCACCCACAGATATGCTTTGCATTTCCCGCCTCCTTGCCCTGGCACCAGGTTGTCAGGGGTTACACTAGACTAGTGTCATACCCTTTGTAAGTGTGCTCAGACAGCCTTTGATGTACAAGTGTGGTAGGTGACCGCTCCTCCCCCCCAGTAAGTCAGGGATGGCCCATCCTGCCAGTGTCTATGGCCCTTTGTTTCACTGTCTGGGAGTAATACAGAAAGACCAAATGCCAGCTACGCCTAGTCATGTGACCCAGGATGCAGGCACCAAATGGTTGAAACCAGAAAATGCCAACTTTCTTAAAGTGGCATTTTCAGAATTGTGATTTAAAATCCAACTATACCTCTAAAGAGGGATTGAGATTACAATTCTTCATAGACCAAACTCCCCATCAATACCTGATCCCAAACAAGCACTTATTAATTCAAAAATCCTATAGGTTATCCTATGGGAGAGGTAGGCCTCACTATAGTGAGAAACACATTTAGGGTTTTTCTCTACCAGGACATATAAAAGTTGTAAGTACATGTCTAACATTTTAAATACACTACATCCTGCCCTATGGGCTGTTTGTGCCTGCCCTATGGGTGACTTATATTTCATGAAAAGGGGAGGTTTAAGGCCTGGCAAAAAGTTTAATTTGTGCCACACAACGGGCCCACGGGTCCTGCAAAAATGACCAAAAGGGATGCAAGTTTTAGGATGCCAAGATTGAACGAAGGGGGTATCCCTTATTAGGACGGTTTCCCTCGTATACCAATGGTGTCATGCTTCATCATAGGGGGCCTCCTCGTGTCAGGACCTAGTCCTTATGCGGGCTACAACCCCCTCTCTACGAGGGAGGAGCTCAGGGATGTTTTGAATATGGGCAGATGGGTTGTACTAAAACTCTATGTGAGCCTAGTGTATGTAGGAGAACATACAACAAAGAAGAGTGCAGTGCTGAAAAAGTGTAGGTGAATTAAAACTGCCTGCAGGGCTAGCCAGTAGCGAATTTTATTAAGCTACCCTGCGACAGGATTAAAAAGCAATTAGCTGGTCTACGCCACTAACCACCATAAGAGATAGGTCATATTGGTGATCGACATGTTTCAGCTCTCAGGCTTTCATCAGGATCAGTTGAAACTTTTAGCTACTACAACAAAAGTGAAGTGTGACAAAAATATAGTGAAATAGATAGAAAACAGTGGTGCCTCGGTAATTAATACTGAACCAGGGGTTGTGTCCCTGAACCAGGAGTTGTGTCCAGTTGACTTCACCGATGGGACCTAGACAGGAAGATCAGAAAGAAATAAAGAGACATCAATCTTGGGTCCTCTTACATCCAGTCAGTAATGGAGTAAACTAGACTCCACTTGTGTGTCACTTGAATATTCTATTGTGGCACACAGGAGAGTGGGTACTCGCCACGTTCAGGTGAACATGTTACCTCTTATGTCCGGGGCAGTATTAAGCCGTAGGTACACGCGCCAGCCACCCTGTAAGAGAGGTGGTGGCGTCAAATTCAAAATAACACAAGGAAGACTGACCTGGACTACACAAAGGGAGACAAACCTAAAATGACTGCTACATATTTTTATGAGCTAGGTAGTGTTAGTTGAACACTGAAACAATGCACAGTAGCCTAGATGGAAGACAGGCAATCTAGCACATGGCAGCAGGGATAGACTGGCAACCAGTACCTTATCTGACTGTGAAGTGGACACACATGAATGTAAAAACAAATTCACAGTAAGAGTTACTGAAAATAAACTGTGAATGAA
The DNA here is from genome assembly GCF_964204655.1 of Triturus cristatus. Classification (NCBI taxonomy): domain Eukaryota; kingdom Metazoa; phylum Chordata; class Amphibia; order Caudata; family Salamandridae; genus Triturus; species Triturus cristatus. The sequence continues at coordinate 1,082,038,073 of NC_140584.1, read as the reverse complement.
TCTGCCGCTCATCGAAGTACAAATGCGCCTGTTAGTAGTGCTGAATATGGACTTTAAAACTGTTGAAGCACTTTGGGAGAGACCAGCGTGCTGGGACAGTACAAAACAGTGAAGAACAAATGGGCACATAATTACGACAGAAAACCGCCTGTTCATGAAGGCGCTAAAGGCTATCCAAACACGTCTGGTGGAAAACTAAACGTGAGAATGCCACCATAATACAAATACGCTAATTATTAGTAGCGCTGAATGCAGGCTGAGCACTTCCGGGACAACCAGCTCGCTTATGGCAGTTAAACTCAGTGTAATAAAGGAGACGTGCTCTTAAACAGAGACACAAGTTGTTACAAGCGTATAATAACTATCAAGGTACGTCCGGATACACCGGTGTGTTTTGGTAAGATGGAGATCGATCGACAATCAAATATGCCACGCCAAAACATGGAATGGAATACAAAAGATCTCCGCTAATGTAAAAGCTCGTTGGGCTAACAACAGGCTCTAGATTACTAAGGCACATCCGTCTGTATCAGCGTGTGCCAGAATAGAAGAGCTCAAAAGAACCTGTCCAGACCGGCAGGGGCAAACTGGTGCCGTTGATGAATCCTTATAAGATGGATGAACGACGAAACTCTGCGTAATCTGGGGAAAGTAGTTTTGGACCAGAGCATGATGGGAAAGATAGTTAGGTCATGTTATTAGCTGGAAATGGACCACGTGCACGTAAGACAGTAGTCCTGGACCAAAGCATGATAGGAAAGTTAGTTTGGTCACGTTATTCGTAGGAAAATGGACCAAGTACACTGCACATGCCGTGAAAAATCAAAAGCGATCAACCACAAATGGGCCGTTTTGACAAATCCAAACTGAATAAAAAGAATAAAAAGAAAGGGGTACAAAAAGGGGACTGCAAAAGAGGGGAAATTGGAATAACCTTTAAGTAAAGGTTTGTTTGCCACGAAAGGATAAATTCATAATTGAATTGTGACAATATAAACGAACGGGTCTCATGTCAAAAGGGCGAGTTATGTGACAAAGTTATTAGCATAGAGGCAGGGCAGGTCAGAGGTGCCATTGCCAGATGACCCGAGGAGGCAAACCATATTGTTGATAGTTGCCTCTTCAGGTTAGGGCCAGCCAAGGTATTTCATCATTCTGACCTGCATTAGCAGTGTTCAATCGAAACACCCAGCGTTGCTCTATCCGGAGCAGTTTTAATGTAAGGCCAGGTGTGATAGCAGTCATATTAGGCTTATCTAAGACCACCCAATGCAAGGAGTCCGCTTGGTGTTGCATCTCTAGAAAATTTCTAGTCAAACGTGTATTCTGTTTTTCGCACCGAATGGTGCATTTATGTTCCTGTATGCCCGTTCGTATCTTGCGTGTCGTCATCCCTACGTATCTCAAACCGCAGGGGCAGATAATGAGATAACTGGCACGTTCACTATTGCAGTTAGTGTGGTGTGTTAGTACCCATGGTCTAGCAGTGCCCATATCTATTTTTTTTGTGATGCGTGTCTGGACGGAACATGTGCCACAGGGATAATGACCTTGTACAGGTGGTAAATCCCATTGTTCCCTGTTTCTGTATGCTTTGTACACTAGGTCTTGTATGGACTAGAGTATGTTTGATGTTGCCACTGCGCTTAAAGGCAAATAGATGTTCCTGTAATGTCAAATCGTCTTTATTGAGAATTGGCTAGTTCTTTAAGACAGATTTCTTCAACACATTAGACAATGTGCTGAACGTATTGAAACATACTAGGCGAGATTGTGATGGTGCTTGGTTAGTGTGTTCTTGTCCAGTAAGGCATCGCGATTGTTGTTAAATGCTTAGTGGATTTCATAACCAAGACCTTTGGATATTGTCTGTCTAGGAGATTGTTCCTAAGGATGTTAGCATGTACATGAAATTTGTCAATAGTAGAGCAGTTTCGTCATACCCTAAGGAACTGCCCGAAAGGAAGGTTCTCACGGAGTGACTTTGGATGATGACTCCCATAGTGTAGCAAAGCATTTTTTGCCATTGGTTTCCTGTATACTTCAGTCTCCAATCTCCCTTCTGATGGATATATCAAGAGATCCAAGAAAGCCAGTTTCTCCTCGGTAAATTCACAGGTAAACTTCAAATGCTGATTCCTGGTATTTAGCCAATTGTGGAAGTCGTGGATGGTTGTCATATCTCCTCGCCAGATCATAAAGATATCATTGATGTATCTTTTCCACACTAAAATGTGGGCTGAGAACGGATTGGATGTTGATAGGACGACATCTTCTTCAAACATATGCATGAACAAATTTGCCAGACTTGGCGCGAAAGTGCTTCCCATTGAGGTTCTGGACACTTGTAGGTATAGCTGGGTCTCAAACAAGAAAAAAATGTGAAAAAATTATCTTTCATGGCCAGAGTGGCACATTTCATGATGAAAGAGAGGAGTGATGGTGTCAGGTGGATGGAAAGTCAAAAGGGTTTCAATGGTAGCCAAAGTTTGGTCTTGAGGAATCGGGGGTATATAGTGATTCTACGTCAAAAGATGCCAGATAGCCAGTAGCGGGATCGAATTCTAATCCCCTAAGTAGTTGCAAAACATCCTTGGTGTCTTGTAAAAACTTTGGCATTTTTTTGACTAGAGGAAGTAGAAAATAGTCAACGAACTGAGACAAAAACTCGAGCATTGAACCAACGCCTGAAATGATGGGTCTTCCAGGAGGAGGTCGCTGCGGCTTCTGTATCTTTGGGAGGACATAAAAATAAGGTATCACCGGATCTTTGATCTGAAGAAACTCATCTTCTCTTTGTGTGCTCCATCCCTCCTCGGCTGCCTCTTTAGTAATCAGCGTGATGATGGCAGATCGTCTCTCTGTAGGATCTTGGCTCAATGGTAAGTATGATGTGACAATGCCTAGCTGTTGTATCCATCAATACAGTAGCCCCACCTTTATCTGCCGGCTTGATCGTAATCAGTTGGTCGTTCTTAAGGCTACGTAAAGCAATTTGTTCACGTTTAGGAATGTTTTGGTAGTGTGGATGTGTTAGCCTCAAGTTCTTTGAGAACAGCCTTCTCGAAAGCTGCCACTTCAGCTGGCACCATTCCGAGTGAAGGGTTAAAAGTAGATTTAGTACATAGATTGGTGTTGGTGATGGCATCATCCATTCCATTAGAAGTCTTATTCGCAAAGAAAAAGTGGAGTCTAACTTTCCTAAAGAACTGGTGAATCTCTTGTTGTATTCGCAACGTGTCAAGTACCCCACAAGTCTTACCTGTTGCTTGCGGAGTGTTCTCACAGAGACGACATGATCTATCGCACCCGTACCCACCTTACCCCTGTTATGGAGTTTTACACCAACCGGGATGGAGATGGGACCGGGGGAGGAAGCCAAGGGTGATAGGAATGATGTGTGGAAAGTCAAAAGGTCAAAGGGAAACCACCCTTGGTCGGGATAGCCGTCTACTCCTGCTGAAAGGAAGACAAGGGAGACCCAGTTATAACAGGAACAAGCAATCCCCTATCTAAGTTACCTCTTATGCACATGCAGATCGGATAATCACCTGGTAAAGGAGAGCGTGGTGTAATCCTTGCGAGAAGCAGCGTACCTGCGCCGTATTCTGGGAAACAAACGGAGTTCGGCTGCTAGCAAGCACTAAGTTACTGTCTTTGCGGTCTTGCATAGAAGCCAAAGAAACAAAGGGAAAAACCAAAACAGTAAGCGCTCCTGCGCGGTGTGTCAGCTCCCCCAAACTGTAAGGGATCTGAGCAACAAGCGCCCTTGCGCCGTGTCATTAAGAAAAACAAAAGCGCTCCAGTGCGGTGTCTCAATAACTGCCCCCAAGGCGCTCCTAGCGCGGCGTGTCATTAACTGCCCCCAAAGCGCTCCAGCGCGGCGTCTCACGAACTGCCCCCAAAGCGCTCCAGCACGGCGTGTCGATAAGTAAAACTGCCCCCAAAGCGCTTCAGCGCGACGTGTCAATAACTATCCCCAAAGCACTCCAGCGCGGTGTGACAAACCTGCTCCGAGGTCTGAAAGTGCAGGCAACAGGAACGGGATCCATCAGCGTCAATCCGAAGCGCGGAACCGGCAGGAACCGCTGTGGTTTATGCGGTTTCCCCCGGAAACGCTTGGGTGTCGTAGCCGCGGTTTCCGGTCAGGGAGCTAGACTGCCACCCGCCTGCTACACGGAAGGAATGAGAACCCGATCCTGCATGCGCAAAGAGGTAAACGCGCTGCGGACTGTCGGGAACCATGACAGTACCCCCTCCCAAGACAGAACCCCCAACCACAACGGTCAGACAGGGGTGGCAGGGCGAGGGCTCAGAGGGTGACTAACGTGGAAAGCACGAACAAGCAGGGAGGCATGACGTACGTGGGACAGGGGCTCCCAGGACCGCTCCTCTGGACCATACCCCTTCCAGTCAACCAGATAGTAAAGCCTCCCCGGGTACGACGGGAACCCAGTATCGCCCTAACCTCGTATTCAAGGTGGTTGTCTCTGAGAATTGGGGAAGGAGGAGAAGAGGGAGCGCACTCAGGGTGAACAGCACGTAGCAGGGATACATGGAAGACCAGGTGTATTTTCATTTGGGGGGGTAATGTGAGTTTCATGGCAACCGGGTTCACTACCTTCTCTATAACGTAAAGCCCCACAAAACCGGGTAGGAGTTTTTTGGGACCATGCACATTGAGGTTACGGATGGAGAGCCATACTCTGTCCCCTTTCTTGTACTCTGGTTCCCTCGTCCTGCGGCTGTCGGCGTATTGTTTATAGGTTTCTTTGGCTTTGGCCAACTCGAACCGGGCTTGGTGCCAGAGGTTGCACAGCCTGGCGTGATAACCCCAGACTGTGGGCAGGGGACTGTGCTGGGGTTCCTCCCATGCGGTAGTACGAGGATGCCGCCCCTGAAGACAAAAGAAGGGAGACATGCCGATGGCGGAATGCCTGTTGTTGTATGCGTATTCCACCATCCAAAGCATCTCAGCCCATTCTCTGTCCACCCCTAGTAGCAAGCAGCGTAGATACTGTTCCATGGTGTGGTTGGTCCTCTCCGCTTGGCCGTCGGTCTGGGGGTGGTAGGCGGATGATAAACGTATGTCCATATCCATGATCCTGCATACTTCACTCCAGAAACGGGACACGAACTGTGATCCCCGGTCCGTTATTACTACTGACGGAATGCCGTGTAGTCGTATAACGTTATGCAGGAACACCATAGCCAGCTCGGCTGCTGAAGGAACTCTCTTCAGTGGTACGAAATGAGCCATCTTGGAGAGGTGATCCACGATGGTAAGTATAGTGGTATAGCCTGACTCCGTGGCTGGTAATTCCACCACAAAATCCATGGAGACGGTGTGCCACGGGTAAGGAGGAACGGGGCTGGGATGCAACAGTCCCGTTAAGGGTGCTGATGCGTTCTTTCCTTGGGCACACCCCGCACAATGAGCTATATAGGCCCTGGTATCTGCTTCCAGGGTTGGCCACCAGAAGTGCCGTTGCAACAGCTCTGTGGTCTTGTGACATCCTGGGTGGTTGGACAGGACATGATCATGACATATGTACACGGCTTGCCGTTGGTGACTTACCAACGGTAAATAGTACTTGTCGTCTTTTTACCAGAACCCGTTCCGTGTGCCTACACCCTTTTTGCTTTCTGTGATGGTGGTGGTATCGGTCTGGTTGATGTCCTATTGTAGCTGGGTAAGGAACTCGGAAGACAGAACCACCCCCTGGAAACGGTGCTCCGGTATAACAGCCACTGGTTCTGGGGTGGACAGGGTTTCGTTCGTTTCTTCCAGACGAGATAGAGCGTCGGCCTTGGCATTCTCTTTACCAGGTCGGTATGTGATGCTAAAGTCATATTCGTTAAAGAACAGGGTCCATCGTAGCTGTCGAAGTGAGGGCACGGGCTGAGCAAAGGAATTGCAGGTTCCTGTGATCGGTGTAGATGAGCACGGGGTGTTTGGCGTCCTTTAGATAATGATGCCATTCTCCGAACGCGGTTTTGATGGCCAGGAGCTCTCTGTCTGAAACGGTGTAATTGCGTTCGGCGGGTTGTAGTTTCCTGGAATAGAACGCCACTGGATGAAGGAGGCCCGTCTCGACGTCTTTGTGATAAACCCCCCCCCCCCCCCAGTGCGTCTTGCGAGGCATCGGCTTCCACGATGAACGGCCGTTCTGAGTCGGCGTGTGGTAGCACAGGTGCTGTGGTGAATCGTCTTTTCAATTCCTGAAAGGTGTGTTCTGCGTCAGAGTCCCACTGAAAGAGGACCCCTTTGCGTAGCAACCGGGTGATGGGGGTAACGATCCTGGAAAAGCCTGTGATGAAGCAACGGTAATAGTTGGAAAACCCCAAAAACCTCTGGACTCCCTTCACGGTAGCTGGAGAAGGCCATCGTAAAATGGCTTCCACTTTTTTGTTATCCATTTGGATCCCAGCAGGAGTGATGATATGCCCTAGGAACTCAACTGCTGTGGTGTGGAACACGCTTTTCTCCAACTTGACATATAAACAATGACGTTCCAGTTGTTGGAGGACGGTACGTACATGCTGGACGTGTTCTGTAGCAGTGCCTGAATATATCAGTATATCGTCGATATACACGATACAGAAGACGTCAATGTAGTCCCTGAGCACCTCATCGATGAAGTACTGGAACGCTGCGGGGGTGTTACAAAGCCCGAAGGGCATGACCTGGTACTCGAAGAGGCCGAATTTGTTCCGGAAGGCTGTCTTCCATTTGTCACCCCTTCGGACTTGGACGAGATGATACGCCCCCCCGCAGGTCCAGCTTGGTGTGAATGGAGGCGTTTTTTAATTGGTCCAACAGGTTGGAAATTAACGGTAGTGGGTACCTGTTCTTTACTGTGATGGCGTTCATCGCCCTGAAGTCTATGCAGGTCCTCAGATCTCCTTCCCTAGTTTCTCCCTTTCTTCGTTTGTGAGGGGTCCCCGTATACCACCTATTTGCATGGGTTCTGGTGTGTCACTTGCCGGAGCCGGTTCCTCCTTGGTTATCTCCTTAAAGGATAGGAACCGGTTATCGCCTCCTCTGTTCTTTTCATTTCTATGCTCCTGTATCCTAAAGTTTACCTTAACCACCAGATCAATGAACAGTCTTATTTCTTCTAGCGTGTCGGGTATCTGCGAGAGCAGGTCTTTTAGCTCGTCCCGTAAACCCCTGTAAAATATGGACACTTTCTTGGATACGGGCCTCAATGACGAGCCTGCTGAATGTCGTAATGTAGTGAAGCAGGTCGTTATTGCCTTGTTTAAGATTAAGTAGATCATTGTCGGCGGCTTGCACGAAGGTTTGTGGGGCGAACATCCGTCGCATTGTCTTTTTGAACATGGGAAGGTTGTACAGCATGGGGTCATCGTTTTCCACCAAGGATATGGACCACTGAGCGGCATCGCCACCCATATAGGACAGAATGAAGGCGATCTTGGATACATCGTCTGGGAAGGCGGATGATTTGGCCATGAAATGCAGTTGGCACTGGTGAAGGAAAACACTGTATTTGGTGCTGTCGCCATAAAAGCGTTCAGGAGACGCTAGTTGCACTGGATGGGGTGCCATCACCTGAATGGCATGGTCCTGAGTGGAAGCGGAGGAAGGACCCCCATAGGTAAACAAGGATGGTCGTAGTATCCCTTCCTGCCTAACCCTGGAGGTAGGAGAAGGACCCCCAAGGACCGGATACCCCGGCTGCCACCTGGCCCTGTAAGGCCGTAATGTCCTGGCGTAGGCTGAGGTTTTCTGCCTGCATGCTAGTGAGCATGGCTGCTATGTCTTGCAAGGAGATTTCGGTGTCGATCATGTCGCCCGGGCGAGAAGAAAGGTGTGGACTTCGGAATCGGTCAAGTACCCCACAAGGCTTACCTGTTGCTTGCGGAGTGTTCTCAGAGATGACGTGAGCTATCGCCCCCGTACCCACCTTACCCCTGTTATGAAGTTTTACATCAACTGGGATGGAGATGGGACCGGGGGAGGAAGCCAAGGGTGATAGGGATGATGTGTGGAAAGTCAAAAGGTCAAAGGGAAACCACCCTCCGTCGGGATAGCCGTCTACTCCTCCTGAAAGGAAGACAAGGGAGACCCAGTTATAACAAGCGATCCCCTATCTAAGTTACCTCTAATGCACATGCGGATCGGATAATCACCTGGTAAAGGAGAGCGTGGTGTAATCCCTGTGAGAAGCAGCGTACCTGCGCCGTATTCTGGGAAACAAACGGAGTTCGTATGCTAGCAAGCACGGTCTTTGCGGTCTTGCATAGAAGCCAAAGAAACAAAGGGAAAAACCAAAACAGTAAGCGCTCCTGCGCGGTGTCAGCTCCCCCAAACTGTAAGGGATCTGAGCAACAAGCGCCCTTGCGCCGTGTCATTAAGAAAAACAAAAGCGCTCCAGCGCGGTGTCTCAATAACTGCCCCCAAGGCACTCCTAGCGCGGCGTGTCAATACCTGTCCCCAAAGCGCTCCAGCGCGGCGTGTCAATAACTGCCCCCAAAGCGCTCCAGCGTGGCGTTTCACGAACTGCCCCAAAGCGCTCCAGCGTGGCGTGTCGATAACTATCCCCAAAGCGCTCCAGCGCGGCGTGACAAACCTGCTCCGAGGTCTGAAAGTGCAGGCAACAGCAACGGGATCCATCTGCGTCAATCCGAAGCGCTGAACCGGCGGGAACCGCTGTGGTTTATGCGGTTTCCCCCGGAAGCGCTTGGGTGTCGTAGCAGCGGCTTCCGGTCGCGGAGCTAGACCGCCACCTGCCTGCTACGCGGAAGGAATGAGAACCCGATCCCGCATGCGCAAAGAGGTAAACGCGCTGCGGACTGTCGGGAACCATGACAGAACGGATCTCCACTGTTGGTTGGTACAAATCCAAGCCCACTTTCCAGAACTGCAGACTCCTCAGTTGTTCGTGAACTTAAATTGACTACTAAACTGGATCCGAGCTCGTGCCTGCTCGTTGTGTCATCTTGGTCATGCTCCTCGAACTCCGGGGTGATGTTGGTGCACTTCAGTGGACCTGTTGCTGCGACCGTCTTCTCCCTTGGGAGCCGCCACGGCCTAGTCCTAAAAAAGACTGTCCTGGGCCTTGTTGTTGTTGTTGTGGATATCCCATCATGAGGATGTGAGGTCCTGGACCAAATGCTGGATATTGATGAGCCCCAAGGTGCCGGTGGTCACCACTGATTCTTTTGTGGAGTGCCCCGTTGGCCTCGCCATGTTCTATTTCCTGATTTACGTTGTTGAGGGCGTGTGCTATCTGTACTTTGATCCGAATCACTAGATATTTGGTAGTTATTGGAAGATGAGTAATTGGATCCATAACGTCTTTCTCCTTTATTAAAGATGGGTGGCTGATAGGAGTCGCTGGTGTAGGGATGCACTTTCTCTAAGGAGAATTTAGCCAGATCTTTCTTGAACTTAGTTATCTTGTTAGTAGTGTTTCCTTATATTCTTTCGATGTTTTATTGGACTCATCTAGATATTTCTTGTAGAGTGGCTGTAACTACCGTCTTGATTTCTGCTTCCAGTGTCTGAAATTCTATGAGAATGGTGTCCGCTTCTTTTTTGGCGGTACTTGTGATCAAGATCAACCAATCTCTTGTGCATCTCCATGCAATTAAAGACCAGTCCTTAAGGAAAACTTTATTCTCTAGAAAGAGTCTTGGGGCATTAGTAGCTAACAGGCCCATAGGAGCACAGTTTCCCCTTAAATATTCGGTTATGATAGCACCGTGTGTTGTTGTTCTAATGTGGAGTCGTTTGAGGCTTTGGAGCTTACTCTAATCATCAGATGTCGAGATATTCTGTGTAAGTAGTGTATCTAGAATACTAGGTGTAGTCAGTATTTCACGCAATAAGGCATCATCAAAAGATAACCCAGTATGTTCTGCCATAGTGTTGCCTTGCAATGAATGATTCCCTGGTGGGGAGGAAATGATAAAGTTGTTTCTGTTTGTCCAAGTGTAGAACAAGACAACGAAAGGAGGGAGGACTGGTGCAAAAACTGGGGGAAAAAACGAAACAACACGAAACACTAGTGTCAAGGCTGAGCCGCTGCTCGTACAGGTACACGCACAAAAGTAGGGCCTGAAGGACCTGCGTGGGTGCACTCCCCAAATTTCACAAATGCCACACAATGGGCCCACGGGTCCTGCAAAAATGGCTGAAAGGGATGAAAGTTTCAGGATGCCAAGATTGAACGGAGGGGGTATTCCTTATTAGGACCGTTCCCCTCACAGACCCAAAGTTTAGTTTGCCAGGTCGAAATGGCTGTTTACAAATGCACGCTCAGGCTGCAATTGCAGGTCTGAGACGCTTTTTAAGGAGCTACTTAGGTAGGTGGCACCATAATTGCTTGAACCCCATGAGTCGAATTTAATTTGGAGGTCCAGGTATATATACTACCACTTTTCCAAGATCTTACAGCAAATTAAATGTGCCAATTTTACCATATTTAAAGGAAAGAGCACAAACACTGTAGCACTGTTTAGCATCGGTTGTGTGCAGAGTCTTAAGGCTTGAAAAAATGAAGTCCACTAAAACTGGAGGGTTAAAGGCAACTAGTTGGAATACCATGCCAAGGATGTTGGGGTCAAACAGGCACAAAGAATGTCCTGAGGGAGATGATCCTGGGGTTCGAAGACCAGTTAAAGGCAGTGGAGGTGCCAGGGTAGTCAACCACACTCTACGACACACACTAGTAGAACTTAAAAAGGAATTCTGAGACTTCCTTACCCGACTATTACACTTACAGCACAAGGAATATATAAAACGTTATGAACTAGGAGATAAAGCTGGAAGCTTGTTGACCTAGCTGCTGAATAAAGAAATCCTCCATACCCCACCGATGATGGGTCAGTAGTTGCCTCCCAGTCAGAAATCAATAGGCTGTTTGAGACCTACTACAGAGACCTGTATAGAGACAGTGCAAGAGTTGAGCCATCGGTGGCCCTAGAGTATCTGGGGCAAATTGAGCTTCCCACTATCGATTCACTACAGAAGCACAAATTAGAGGCTCATCTGACCTTGGATGAAATATTATTAGCTCTTCAACAGATTGCGAATAGCAGGATCCCGGGAACCAACAGGTTTCCAATAGAGTTTATACAACTTGCCAAGTACAGTTGACTCCGCCTGCTAAAGGCATATGAGACGACCAAAGAACAGGGACTACTGTCTGACTCTGAGAGCGGTATTGATAGTGGTGCACCCTAAATCCGAAAATGGCCGGCTTAGGTGTAACGCCAAAATGCCCATCATCATTAACCTTGATTACAAGGTACTTGGGGAAATGCTTGCTGACATACTGAACCTCCCTACTGCCATTAGTGGTGCACCCAGATCAAAACTGCTTTATACCGGCAGGAACATGTTTCTAAACCTGTTGGTGGTTCTGGGTTATGGACTGGGTGAGAAGGACGAGAATACAATTTTTGGTGGCCTCCTTAGACATAGAAAATGCCTTTATCCTGGGGTGGACATACCTGCGGGCGTGCTGGGTAAACTGGGGATAGAGTTGGAGTTCCGCCGGTGGATAACACTATTGTACACTCCTCTGTTGAAAAGGGTGCGTATGGGCGCGATCATTTCAAATCCAATACCAATAGAGAGAGGTACTAGACAGAGATGCCCCCTAGCTCCTATTTTATTTGCTCTTGCCATGGAACCACTTGCCTGTACGTTGTGGGTGTGGGGACCAAAATGGGGTTTTCTTCTAATTGGGTAACCTCAAATAATACAATTCTATACGGATGACTCCAGTGGCCGATGGGTTGGCTAGGGGAGTCACTCAACGTCGAACACACCACGATCCGTACTGCGTTAGGCAGATATGTTAGTGAACCCATTCTTGAGTGGTATAAAAGGCACTGGTGAGGGTGGGCTCATGGTGCCGGAAGTAGTATATACATGGGGGCAAAAGAACAATACTTTTTGCAGCGTGAATCTTTCTGGATTCACTATGCTGTGCATTATTCCACCATCTAATGGTTGGGTCCAGAATTGTAGTATTTCTTCTCTTTTTTTTTTTTTTTTTTCTTTTTTTTTTCGTGTCCCTGGTGGGCGTCGACATATCACCTATGGTCGCCATCTTCAGATTCTTTTTTCCGCTGTTGGGTCTGGATCAACAGGAAGGAGCTCCAAGAACTTTGGAGAGAAGAATCGACAAAAGAGAAGAATATTGGAATATAACACCGGGGAAGACACCGGAGATCAAGTAAAGAAGAAGCTCGACAACAGTTCAGAGAACATCGAAGAATTCAACGATTTTCGAAGGAGAATGCGCATACAGGGGGCTCCCTGGGCGCGGTGATGGACAAGATTCCGTTCAAATTCTGCGTAAACTGTATGCGCAAAAGGACCAACACCCGGTTTGCAATCTCTGCTTGCCGCTCGACCATCGAAGCGAGGACTGCAATGCCTGTGCAGCGTTCACCCCGAAGACTCCGAGTAAGGGAGAGACCGAGAAGAGCAAACTACAACATGCAGGGGCAGGGGACACCCCCATTGCTCCGAGATTTGGGACTCTCCAGCGGAGAGGAAGACAACATAGCAGAAGGACCAGAAGACGTTGTGGTTGTCTAGGTCGAAAAGAAAACGTCGAAGGAGGTAAGAGTCGTCGAACCCTAAACACTCCCCTGATACTCGCAAAAGCGAGCCAAAGTCCTCGAAAGGAGCAGGGCCGTCGAAGCACTCGACGTAGACTACTGCATCCAGGGACAAGCAGACCGTCGGATCCTCTGAGAGCAAATATACCCACAAACACTGGCCCACCACCAGACAAAGAAATCAAGAGGATGGACATGATAGGTAGGAAAATGGAAAGGAGTGCAGCTATACAATGGCGCATCGCCAACTCCAGTGCATCAACAGACAAGCATACCAGCACTGGGAAGAAGTGGGAGAACTCCTCCAGCACGTACCAGAACAATACCAGAGAAGGGCAAGCCATCTGGTAGAAGAGGGGAAGAACATGGCTAATACAGGTTTAAAGTCAGCCCTAGACTCAGCAGAGACATCTAGCAGGCAGATGATGCTGGGGATCACAGAAAGGAGGCATGCCTGGTTAAGAATTTCAGGTTTGAGGAATGAGGTCCAAAACAACATCCTCAACACACCCTTCAACGGGAACAACTGTTCGAAGCACTAGTAGATGAAAAATTGAACCAGCTGAAAAAAGATAACGAAACGGCTACATCTATGGGGGCGCTACAGTTGCGAGGTATGAGAAGAGGAACACCTTCCAGGAGACCAACAGGCAGAGGAAATCAACAGCCTGGGGCAACACACCAAACCACCCAGCAAAGTTATCAAGGGGGTAACCAGGGACAGCAGCAGGGACAGCATCAGCAGAACTGGCAGTACCAGCCCCGAGGACAATACTTTTGAGGGCGTGGCCAAGGAAGGGGTAACGGCCAGAGGGGAAGTCAGCCTCCCACAGGAAAGTGACTCACCAGCAAAAACAACGCACTCCTGGATGAGACCTCAGGAAGTGCAGAAAAAGCCAAGACAAAAACCAGCAAAAAATCTAAATCTTCAACAGCTCCTCCAACACACATCACCGGTAGGAGGCAGATTAAGACACTTCCTCCAGGAGTGGAGGAAAATAACATCAGACGAATGGATATTGAACCTCATACAATATGGGTACTGTATAGACCTGGAAAGGCCACCGCAAAACAGAAGGCCAAGGGTCAGAGTGCGCACAACAGAAGAGCTGACACACTTGAGGCAGGAAGCAAGAGAACTGCTAAAGAAAAGCCATATAAATTGTGCCACAAAAACAGAACAAAGGGGTATACTCAACCTACTTCCTCATACTAAAGGTAGACGGAACATTACGTCCAATTCTAGACCTCCGATTCCTAAACAGGTTCATAAAGACTCAAAAGTTCAAGATGACCTCGCTCCAAGAGGTCATACCTCAACTACAAAAAGGAGACTACATGGAAGCTATAGACTTAAAGGACGCCTACTTGCACATCCCCATCAACAGCAAACACAAACACCTCCTCAGGTTCACAATAGGCACAAATCACTACCAGTTCACAGTGCTAGCTTTCGGACTAATATCAGCATCAAGAGTCTTCACAAAATGTTTGGCAGAAGTAGCAGCACACTTAAGGAGGAAGGGGATACATGTATACAGGAAGGGGATACATGTATACCCATACCTCGACGACTGGCTGGTAAAAGCAAGCTCATACCACAGGTGCAAGAGGCTCATAGAGATAGTGATACAGACTCTTGCCCAACTGGGGTTTTCGATCCATTGGGAGAAGACGTCAATAGAGCCAGAACAACTGAAGAGATTCTTAGGAGCAGAGATCAACACCATACAGAGCACGGTGATTTCATGTGCAAAGAGGACTCTGGCTATATGCAAGGAGATGCGTCTTTACCGCAAGGGGCAAGCTCTGACAGTGAGGACTGTGAGCAAACTGATGGGGATGATGGCATCATGCATACATTTGGTACCGAATATTCGCCTACACATGAGACCATTCCAAGATTGGATCCAGCAGCAATGGTCACAAGCAACAGGGAGTTGGGAGGATCTAGTGGTTGTAACACAGACCGAAATAGCATGGTGGAACCAGAAGAACTTAGCACAGGGGAGACCATTCACACAACCAACTCCAACTGTAACCATTACAACAGACTCCTACCAGAAGGGGTGGGGAGCGTACACAAACAACCTCAAAATAAGGGGGTTGTGGGGACTTCAAGATGCAATAAAGCACATCAACTACCTAGAACTCAAGACAGTGTTCCTAGCCTTAAAGGCCTTTCAGAAACTGCTGTACCGGAACAGAGTACTGATACAAACAGACAATACAACTACCATGTTCTACATCAACAAGCAAGGAGGGACACGTTCAGTGACACTCTCCCAGCTAGCACAGGAAATATGGAGATGGCCAATCCCCAGAAAAATAGACCTGTTAGCAATACATCTACCAGGGAAGGACAATGTAGCAGCAGACTGGCTCAGCAGACAGACGTCAGCATCCCACGAATGGGAGATCAACCAACAGGAAATCCAGAAGGTATTCCACAAATGGGGGACTCCACAAATAGACCTCTTTGCAACACACCAAAATGCAAAATGCCAAAACTTCGCATCCAGAGTACCGTGCAAACAGTCCCTGGGGAATGTGCTATGGATAAGCTGGTCAGGGACATTTGCCTACGCTTTTCCACCAATACCGCTACTAAACAGAGTGCTGAACAAGTGCAGGTTCAGCAGCATGACGCTCATCCTGATAGCGCCCCAGTGGGCCAGACAAACATGGTTCTCACAAATAATGGAGATGTCACAAACGCACGCACACAGGTTCCCCGCCAGGAAGGACCTGCTAACGATGCAAAACGGTAGAGTACTACACCCCGAACTAGAAAGCCTCAGCCTAGATGCATGGCTCCTGAGGACCTAGAGTTCGCACACCTCAAATTACTGGCAAGCATGATGGCGGTACTCAGAGGCAAGAAGACCGACCACAAGAAAGTGCTACGTAGCAAAGTGGAAAAGATTCACCGAATGGTGCATTAGGGAGAATCTGCAAACAAAAATTACTAAGGAATCAACAGTACTAAGATACTTGACGCATCTACTGCAGAATAAACTAGGCTACACATCCCTAAGGGTCTACTTCGCGGCAATTGTGGCTTACACAAGAGGAGAAACAGTGAAAAGTTTCTTCACATCACAGGTGGTAAAAAGATTCCTAGAAAGTGCAAAAAGGATCGCACCTCCAGGCAGAATGCCAGCACCAGCATGGAACCTCAATGTAGTGCTAACACAACTGATGAAGGCACCATTTGAGCCTATTCACAAAGCTACGCTGCATATGGTCACACTAAAGACAGCCTTCCTAGTGGCTATTACATCACTGCGAAGAGTAAGTGAATTGCAAGCGCTAACACTCCAAGAACCCTACCTGCAAATACACAGTGATAGGATTGTAATGAGAACGGACCCGCATTTCATGCCAAAGGTGGTGTCTAAGTTCCACATCAACCAGACAGTTCAAATACCAAGTTTTTTCCAAAAACCGTCCACGAGCACAGAAAGGGCCTTACACACACTGGACGCCAGGAGGGCAGTGATGCACTATATGGAAAGGACAAAAGAGTGCAGAAAAACAAAGCAATTTTTTGTATCCTTAGCCAGCAGTTTTTGGGGACGACCTGTTACCAAAAATACCATTGCACGATGGATTGCACAAACCATACTGCTCTGCCACAAACAGGCAGCTCAGCCATTACAAGGTGCAGTTCATGCTCACTCAACGAAGAAAGGAGCAAGAATTGCGTTTCTAGCCAACACACCAATTCAAGACATTTGCCGAGCGGCTACATGGTCTTCAGTGCACACGTTCATGAAACACTACTGCGTGGATATCCAAATGAACAAAGAAGCGCAAGTGGGACAGAAGGTCTTGCAACACATTTTCAGTAACCAATGCTCATCTTCCATCCAACCACCACTATAAGGACAAACCGCTACAAAGTCGATGCACAGCATAGTATATCCAGAAAGATTCACGCTGCAAAATGTATAGTTTCATACCTGTCGGTGTAGTTTTGCAGCTTGAAGATTTTCTGGATTCACTAGCGAACCCACCCTCCCCCGCCAGAAAGATGAGACAGGAGGGTAAAGGGGGGCAGAAGGTGAAAGACTTTACAAGGACTAAATGAAGAACTAGCAAGGAAAAAGAAAAGAAGAAAAAAGAATCCGAAGATGGCGACCAAAGGTGGGAGCTTCCGGAGGAAGCGCGTCGACGTCACGAAGGACACCAAATGGTGGTATGTCGACGCCCACCAGGGCCACGAAAAAAAGAGAAGAAATACTACAATTCCGGACCCAATCACTAGATGGCGGAATAATGCACAGCATAGTGAATCCAGAAAGTCAAGCTGCAAAACTACACCGACCGGTAAGAAACTGTATGTTATGCCCCAAACTTCCCTCTTTGGACATTGCCAAGATGCCGGTAGTTGTCAGCACTGTACAACATAGATGGACTGCAGCTGGGATAAAGATATTGGTGGACCTGGTAGAGGACAATAAGTTCCTGTTTTTTAAAACCATGCTGACTGTGTATGACTTGGGCCCAGGTCAGTTCCTGTTTATATTCCGCCCTGTGAAGAGCAATGGGGCAAACAAGGCAATCAGAGCAAGATTTATCCAACACTGTGGGACAGTTGGAGATGATTCTGACCAATGAGCGGACTAAACAGTTTGACAGGCTTATATCTTTACTAAGATGAGTGTATCCCCTAAAGTTCATAATAGTTTTGGGTATGTAATTGTTGATACAGCTTAAATTATGGGTATAATAAGGTCAAGAATGAAGATCTTCCGCCAAAATATTCTTAATCTTTATTTCATTTGTATCTTAATGTATGATGCCAAAAGGAAGCCTTCTGAGAATTATTAACACATTTTGCATGGATTAATTACAGGTGTAAGCTTTTACAGTATTTAATTACATCCTATAAGCTTGGTCTGAAAATGTGTTCTGTTATCAGAAAGCATTTTGAGACCTAGCTTCTTGGATGCATGTAAACACTTTAAAAACTAATTCCTGTACACACAGAATGGGACAGGTGTTAAGACTGTATACCCTGGGGTAACGGGGACGGCTCCTTCGCTAACGGCAGTGGAAAAGGGAAAAAATAAAATGATAATAACAAGGTTATTGTTAGACCTGGCATCATTGGTGTGGGTTTCTCCTGTATTTTTGCCTTTGCATCATGTGTTTTTGCTGTCAATTGGACCTCGTTTTGCTGGTCTAGATGCTTTGGGCACTTTGCCAAATCTGTTCAGTGCCAAAGCGCAAGTGCTCCCTTTGTAAATTGTTGTTATGGATTGGTGTTTCCATAATTACCTTATTTGGTTTACTAGTCAGTTCCTAGTACAGTGCACTGTGTGTGCCCTGGGCCTGTAAATCAAATGCTGCTAGTGGGCCTGCAGCACTGGTTGTGCCACCCACATAAACAGCCTGTAAATGTAACTCAGGCCTGCCATTGCAGTGCCTGTGTGCAATCTAGTACTGCCATATCGACTTTGAAAGTACACCCACTTGCCAGGCCCTAACCTTCCCTTTTCTTACATGTTAGTCACCCTTAAGGTAGGCCCAAGGGACCCCTGTGGGCAGGGTGCAGTGTATGTGAAGCAAGGGACCCCTGTGGGCAGGGTGCAGTGTATGTGAAAGGTAGGACATGCCCTGATGTGTGTGGTATGTCCTGATAGTGAAATACTGCCAATTTCGTTTTTCACTATTGCAAGGCTATCTGTTTCCATAGGATAGAATGGGGAGTTTGCTTGTAACATCTTGTAAGCATAACTACCCCTGGGAACAATGTAGGAAAATAAAGTTTAGGATGCCTGAAATCGGAATGTTAAAATGCATCTTTTAGTGAGGGTGATTTTTACTTTCCGTGTTTGAAAATACCACTTTTAGAAAGTAGGTATTTTCTTGCTTAGCCATCTAGTGTGCCTCTGCTAGGATGTGTATTGACTGTCTGGCTTTGGAGTGACAGGGGCTGGGGATGTGCAGTGGCTCCAGAGAGTCTGGATAAGTCGGGGCTGGGCTGAATAGACCTGGTCTGCATTTAGACTAGGGGGAGGAGATTTCCTTTTACCTGAATGGGCCATGTCTGCTTTCCACAATTCTGTCTCCACCTCCTGCCAGGAAGCTGCACCAGAGAGGACAGAACTGGTTTTGACTAAGCACAGGGCTTCTCTGCAACCAGAGAACAAAAGATTTTGCTGTATAAATATTGGGCCCCAGAACCCAGAACTTTAGATCACTTTTGGGAATCAAGATGAACTTTTGTCAAGGAGAAGAGCTGGAGAAATACTGCCCTTGTGGTGTTTGCTGTCTGGGGTTGGCCTGCAGTGACTACATTGTGCCAAGGAAAGGGAAAAGGACTTTTTCTGTTGGCTGTGTCCCATGCTTGAGGTTGATCTCCAAGGGCTTGAAACTGCGCTTGCCTACTATTCTGAAGTCTCAGGGACACAAAGACTTCACCCCCAGCTCCCCTGAACTTCCTTGCTGGGAGTTCTGACCTGCTAAGTGGTGCCTGCTGTTGTTTGGGACCTCTGGAGGCTGTTTGCCGCTGGGTGCTTGAAAAGTAACGCAACTTCGAGAAGAGTGACGCATCACCGAAGAATTAGTCGCAGCGCCTGCCCGCGGCTCGAGAAGTCGCCACAATGAGTACACCGATCTCCGAGATCACCGCACCGATACCGACGCAAGGCCTGCTGTGCGGCTGCAAAAACCCATGCATCGTCGCATCGCATGAGGCGCCAAGTCTGTTGCATCGTTGGGGGACGCAGTAAGAAACAGATGCATCACCTTCCCACGCAGTAAAAAAACGACGCATCACCTCCTCTCTGGTAAGGAATGGACGCATCACCTCCCCTGCGCAGCTGTAAGTAACCGACGCATCACCTCCCCCTGAGCAAGGAACTGGCGCATCACCTTCCCTGCGACCCTTTTTGTTTGTGGGCGTGACACATCCAAGGTACTTTATGTGAAAAGTGTTGCATCTTGCAATTTGCTTTGAACTGAACTATTTCTACCATTTGAAAGTCACATTTTTGGTACACTATTGTTGAATTTGGTCGTTTTGGTCTTGTTTGGTTTAGATAAAGATTACTTATTTTTCTACACTAGTGTGGTGTCCATTTGTAGTGTTTTCACTGTATTACTGTAAGTGTTTACACACTGCCTCTGAGATAAGCCTGTCTGATCGTGCCAAGGGGTTATTTTAGAAGTGTGTCCCCCTTACCCTGACTAGAAGCAAGGGTCCTTATTTGGACAAAGGTACCTACCTCTGCCAAATAGAGACCCCCTATTTCTAACAGTTATCATTTTATTTTTCGTTGCTGCTCGACCGGGTTAGGACAGAGTGGGGCTGGTGGCTGCAGCAGGAGGAGTGTACTGTGCACACTAAGGGGTCGATTACGATGGTGGTCGGAAAAGCATTCCGACCGCCGTGGTAGCGGAAGGTTTCCGTCCGCAGGTACTGCGGTGATGGTCAGATTAGGATGCACTGCCTGAAACCTCCTACCGCGACGGTCGGATTCCACGATACACTGCCGAGAACGTCCGGAAAAGCTGAAAATCCATCCGCGGCGGTAGTAGTTGCTGCGGAAAGACCCAAAACCGCCATTTGCCCAGAGGTCAGGAACATGTGGAGGTGTCCAGGATTCAATTTTTGCTAACTGCAGTAGTGCTTCTGCCGTCTCCGAATGGCCGGATTCTCCGCTGCGGTGTCATGGGCTGTTTGAGGAATCGTGATTTGTCTGGCGGTCGTAACCGCATTCTGCACGTCGGTCTTGCTCTATTGGCTCTGTCCGCCACCTGTGTGGAAGGAGATTTCTGGCGGATCCCGAAACTCCGCAGCAGATGGGAAATGAGCTATCTTTGCCCATCGTAATATGGCGGACGCGAGGACAGCTGATGGAGTGCGGAAAAGGACATTTTTCCCCAGCACCGCGGATGTGCCTACGACCGCCATCGTAATCTGCCCCTAAGTGCGCATGACTGTTTGGCCAGCCCCAAACCATCATGCGCACTTTGCAGGTTCCCCACCAAGCTGCATTACACAGCTTAGTGGGGAACATGCCCAGTCCCTCATTCCCCATTTGAGCTCCAATCCACGGCGCTTAGACCAATCACAGCGCTGCATTGCAGCGTTGTGATTGGCTTAGGGGGGGGGCCTGTGTGCTTCCGAACTCTACAGCAACGATGGCGAGAGATGGCGGCAGCCCAACGCGAGCAGGGTAGTGCTTTTTATTTTTTCAAATATTTTGTTCCCCCTCAATCCTCCTGCCCCCCCCCCCCCCCACCCCATTCCCTGCCAGCTGACATTGCAGGGGTAGAAGGCCATATTAGTTTGGACTCAGCCATATGCAAATCAGTCTTGACCCTGCGCCCAAAAGGGACAGTCCAGCCCGAACTACCAGGCCAGGTCCTCCCTGGACTGGAAACAAGCATCCTAGGACCGGTTTCGGGCTTTCACCCCTCTTCAGCCAGGATAGCTTGACTCCAGTGGCATGGAGAGCACGGGACCCACGTCTGGGCATACCCGTCCCACTCGGGTTGACAAATGCAAAAAGAACAATTGATGGACAGAATGCAGAACAATGTCATACATTCACCCCAGTACAGAGATCTGGGCCTAAATCCATCATTTTTTTACTCACCACGCCATACCAGTTTGGACCCAGCCATATGCAAATCAGTCTTAACCCTGCACCCAATGGGGACAGTCCAGCCCGAACTGCCAGGCCTGGTCCTCCCTGGACTGAAAACAAGCATCCTAGGACCGGTTTCATTGTCTAAGTTGTTAATTGTGGTGGTGGATATTGGTTAGGCCTGGGTGGTGAACTCTGCTCCGATTGCAGATTTTGCAGTTTTTTCTGGTTACCGCGGAGTGCAAAAAACTCCACTCCGTGTAGCTCAGCAGACTTTTTTCCCAGCTCGCACTTGCTAACCGTTCGCGCCGCACTCCGCTACTTGCGGAACTCCACAGTTTTTATGTCACTTTGCGGAGTTCCATGCAGCAGAACAGTGCAAACTCCACCCAAGCCTGATATTGGTTCCTTTTGGCTATGCAAACTGTGCTAGCTTCCCAGAATGGCCCAGCAGTATATTGTACTGTATTAATCATTAAGGGTTGTCTGTATTCTGTATTGCCTGTTTGCATACCTAGACTCCATTACATGTGGCTTCTGATGAGATGCTTTCCCTGTGAATTCTTCTCTCTGGTCATTTTGCAGCAGGAGGAGCAGTTCGAAACAACCAGTGAAGAGGAGTCTGGTGCAGAAGATGAAGCAGGGACCAACTCGGTTGTTGATGTCGAAGACTTGGGCAAGATTATGAGCCACATGAAAAAAGCGAAGGTACCCACTGAGGTTTTGTTTTTTGAATGGATAACCTAGCAAGGATATGGGTACATGGAATTCGTATTCAGTAGGGTTGTTTTGTATTTATGGCACTGCACATCACATTCCATACCTGAGACCAAGCAGTGATGTCGTTATCAAGAGGGTTGTAGCTTTCGGTAACAAAGGTCTTAATGGCCCAATTAATCCCACTTGAATCGCCAAAGTAAATTATTGTGGCTTTATTTCATTTGACATTTTTTAGTGATTGTAATTAACTTAAAGTATATCTCACATGGGGCTTCAAATTAAGTATATTTTCACTAGTGTTAAATCCATCACGCGTTTGTATGCCTACACATTTGAAAATCACTTGTTTGCCCGGCCTAGGAAGTGCTAATTAAATTATCAAGTCTTAATTAACTATCTGTTATCTTATAGTAAACTTATGGCGCCAGAAAGGGCTCATTCCCCGATTTCTACAAAGAAAGATGGGACTGTTCACTTTTTATAGCATTCCCATGATCTGAATGGGGAAGTGTTTGTGAGCATGTTACACAAGAGATAACCATGTAATATGCTAATATATAAATAGGTTCTGCTGATCTAATAACCATGGTCCACATGTAACAACATTTGTAATAGCGATAACCTAATTGTGATTTTTTGCGAATCGCAGTTAGGTATTCGCTATTACAAATGTATGAAACGCCAAGAGTATAGTGATTTGTAGGGGTTCACAAATCGACCTACATCATTAATATTAATGAGGTAGGTCGCAATTTGCGACCCCTTAGGAATCGCTGAAATCACAGGGATGGTGGCCTGCTGCAGTAGTAGGAGGTGAAATGCAAATGTTTTGAGACCGCATTGTGGTCACAAAACATACCTACATACCGATGCGATTCGGTATTAGGAAGGGACATCCCAAACACGCCCCTTCTTCATAGCAAATCGCTAACCCATTTTGCGATTCGGTAATTTGTTACCGAATCACAAAATAGGGTTTGGTACATTGGGAACGCCTTTTTCCGGTCGCAAACGGCCCGATTCTGTGAATTGGGCAGTTTGCGACCTTAAAAAGGTACATACGTGTGGCCCCAGGAGGTTAAAGCACAGTGATTTGTACATGTTGCCTAAGCCCTGGGATAGTTCTATAGGACCATCCTGCACGTTACTCAATGTCTTTTTTTAATTGTGCTTATTTGTGTGTAGTTAGCGTGGAATTGTGTGTGTTCATTTAAGGGACTGCTTATTGATATTGAAAATTAAGTGAAATATTAATTACTGTAAGTGAAGCATTTCATTGTCTAATTAAAATAAGGGAAAATATTTGATTATCAAGTTCATAAGTTAGAGTTTTAGTAAAAAGCATGTACATTGTTTAAATAGAAATAAATCTTCAGTCTGTTGAAATAAGAATGTTGTTAAGCTACTGCCTCCATGGTAGAGCTAACAGCGGGCGCTGATGGCAATTAGGATGTTAAAGTTTTTATGTTTTTATAAGGATGCTTACTAAACAAACAGAAAGAAATAAGCTTAGCGAAGAGGGTTTAGACTGTACTGTGAATGCATTGTCATGCTTGGAAACGTAATTCGCTCAAGGGAATCAAATTAGACCTAGAGTATGTTTCACTTATGATGTTATACGTGTATTACATGAATGATGTAAAATCTGTGAGGTTTAAGCTACGTTACAATTTGGTAAAATCTAATGTTTAAAAATAAAAAAAACTCTGAAATTCAGCAGTTATAATTTCCTGAGCCAACTATAACTTGCGTCTCTGCCATGCACTGTTTGACCTCACGTTACATCACGTACAACATGTTAAACGACATCACATTACTCACATCAGGCCGTCATTGTGACCTCCTCCTATAGGGTTTGTGGACTTGTAGTAATTCAACACAATACACATTTTTCAATTCGCCTTAATTGGATTACGCTCTTAAAGACTTCGTATGACCCACATTTTAAGTCAAGAGGTTTACATTATATTCTGTAAAGACACCATCTGTCAGGCACAAATGGACAACATCCCTTAGTTAAGTAAAATACCCTACACACGTTCTTTAGATGGGCATAATGGCATACAACCTTACAGCAGTGCTTGCACCACCAGTACGAGATAAACCTCCTTTAAGTGGGACACCCCTATGTTCTGCATTATTCCGTAACCTGCAGCATCTCAAAATCTTTATTGAAGTTCTGGAAATAAACCTGCACAGCTTATAGAATTTGTCTATACTACTTTATTACAGATATTTAACAAGGGTATGTACCTAGTTATCCACATGTGGCTAATGTATTGTCAACAGCAGCTTTGACCTTTCTCAAAGATTTTTTAGAACTGGCTTTAACTGTAAGCCACAACTTACTTTCAACCATACCTCTGCAACGCACATCAAGTGCGCTCCGCTTTTCCTAGTTTAACATGAGTACCTCCATCCCAAGGTTTAGTAATTTGTAAATGGTGCACCATACAAGGTTTAAAATGCACAACTTCAATTGTCTCCATGGCTTACGTAATTTCCATGCTATCGACCCACAGACCTGTACACTTAGTAGCTCTATGCTGTGTATGACGATGGTGTTATTACTGATGTAATCAATGATGTCATTTAACATGTCATGAGCGATGTAATGTGAGGTGATAAGCAGTGCATGGCAGTGGAGCAAGTTATAGTAGGCTCAGTAAATTAGAACTGGTGATTTTCACTAGTGTTTTGTTTTTCAAAGATTAGTTTTTGCCTTATTTCAGCACCTAATTACAATGTCATTTAACCTTTGTTTCTCCAATAAATATATGTATATATTTCTCTGCGACTGAGAAGATTTGTAGGCTGAGCAAACACGTGGAAAGGGGATACTGTACTTATGCTGACTTTTCTCCTTAACTATTATAGCTCCTTTACACATATGTTATGCCTCAAATGACTGCAAAGAACACAACTCCCCTCACATTTTGCACCCTTTTGTTTCATGCCTGCATTAACATCTATGTGCTAATTTACTTCAGCCCACTCTTCAGGAAAAGCTTTAAATTCAACTACGTATATTCCAAAAATATGGCGTTCAGGAATGCCTCACTTTTGTCTGCAATACAAAATGTTTGAGTTCTAGTTGTTTATTAGAACTCTATGGTGATGCTGCATTTGAATACTAGGAAAATAACAGACAGACCCATGATGGTGTTGGAAGTACATGTTGGACACTGCATGTCAGAATGTGTTACTGAAATGGGTGAGAAAGAAATTTGAGAGCCCCAAGAAAATGCCTTCATTCCAGCTTTCTAGAGCACTCACCATAATTCCTATTACATAAAGAAACCCCTTCTTTTGTTTCTAAAGGAGCTGTGTCAAGTTTTACAGCTCCAATTTCATCAAGGTGGTTTCGGTGTGCCACTTTTGTCAAATGCAGAATGTATCGCTCTTGTTGTTAATTAGACCACTGTGGAAAACTGCAGTTGATTACTAGGAAGTTAATTGACAGACTGCTGCTTGTGATAAAAGTATGTGTTGTGTCCACAAGAACTCCTCAGAATCTGGGCGATGCACAAAGGGGTCCACCTCCGGACATCCCAAACTCTGACTTAGGATACACAGAGTATTGAGGCGATCACGCGACGGATAGTAATTAGGGTAGGAGCAGCGGGGAACAGGATATCTGTAAATAGAAAACACAGGATTAATACAGTCGTAGAACACTTGCTACTCTCAAAGTCTCACTACAGGAACCAGTACCTGCCATCAAAATCAAGAAGTCTGCGTTTTCTTTTCCTAACCAGATAAGATACATCTCTCAAACTGGCGGTATAAATACCTAGAAACAAAACAGAACAATTACCAATCCACTCACATATCTTGTCCTTCTACAAGAAGAAACAAAATAGCCTCATACATACCCTTCCATCATTCCCAAAACAAAGATGCAAAAAGGATAACAGAAAATAAGTGGAGAGTATCCCCTTAATCTTGGATCCTTTAGATAGATTCGTAGATTAATGAAACCCTGTGAAGAATGCTAAGAACAACGGAAATAGTCTCACAATCAAGAACTAAGGCTGAAACCACGCAGAGCCAATGTATTCCTCTTGACTCGATTCTTCACTCCACAACAATTATCATCCTGATTGAATGTGAAGATTAATAATAGGAAAAGAGATATCCTGAATGCATAAATAACGAACACTAAAGTCGTGATACTAGAACTAAATATATTAGCCCCCTTTATAAATAGTAACTCACTGTTAACCACGTGAGAAGGGGTTCAGTCCTTGATGAACGTGAAGAAAAGGTCTCGTTCAGCAAACATGATATAGACCTGCTCCTCGGGGCCGCTGTTTGCCGATTTCATGTGAGAGCGTGTTTAGAGACAAACTTCCTCGTCAGCCGTAAGGGAGCTCCGAAAATCCTTTCCCTCAGCTTAGGGGCAGGCAAGAGACACTCGCGCTCTAACTGCTCACCACGAGCGCCGACACAGACTGTCGTCTGCAGAGCCACGAGTGAAGTCAGGAACGGGAAACTTCACCAGATAGGAGTCCTCAGACTCGGAACGGATTGACCAACAATGAAGTCGAGGGTGCGCTCCAGAGAAAGCACACGGAGGTTTTGATGAGCAGAGCAGCGCTCTGCGAAGCAAAACTTATAATCCAATTTAGAATTGCGCACAACGCTCAGTGTGCGCAGTTTTGCGCACCGGCATATGTACGTGATAAGCCCCTCCCAGAAGGAAGGCCTTCTGGGAGATGTAGTTTTTGTGGCGCTTCCTCCAAAACCACGCACAAGGTAGGCGCGTCTAGTCAGTGCCTGACAGTATGTTTCTGTCTGCATGTCAGACTGTTTTACTGAAGTTAGTGAGAAAAATATATGAAAGGAAGGAAATGCTTTGTTTTATAGATTTGATTTAGTCAAAATGGCTTCAGCTGTATTCGTTTTTTCAAGGTTATAGGATGTTACCACTCTAGTTCTTAATTATACCAATGTGGTAAGCTGCAGTAGAACACTGCAGCATCAACTGGCAGCCTACTGCTGCTGCTTGAAAGTATGTGTTTTACTTTATCCTCACATGGCTGAGGCAGCTAATCTGAATTTATAAAAAATGTGCTCTCATGTTAGTTCTGGAGCACCTTTTATCCCTATATGAAAAAATCATGAGTGTTTCTCTCAAACATGGTTCATCAAATCTGAGCAGAGGGTCAGCATTTTTTCACAAGATAAATCACCTTAAAATACACTGCAATTCCTAAAATTAGTATGGTACCACCAACAAATTATTTATATTGTCGCTAAAATATGTTATCACCCTTTTATATGTGATCCGTTTTGTGATTCTCAAAGTCTGCCATTTGTTGCAATGCATGTCAGTCGAGGTGCTCTCCTCAGTCCTGTTACAGCCATCCAACCAAGGGGGTGGGTCCCACATGCCCCTTAGGGTCAAAGTGTGCTCACTTTGCTTACAGTGTTTTTTTTTTTTATTGTTCTTTACTCTTTTTCAGGATGCAAAGATGATGTCCATGAGTCCTGTAATGGCTACCACAACATATTATTTAGATTGTGGCCAGCCAATCAGGATTGACTACTTCCTTTTACATAGCTCGATACCAGCAGTCCAGGTATCACTATCTTTGAACCACTTCATGACCACCCCAAGCACCTCTTTAAGCACAGATCTGTCAAACTGCTCTACAGAAGTTACACCAAATACGCACTCTCTAACTGAAGGTCTAACTTTTTGCCATATTTGGAGTAAATCCTTTCACCCATTTTCTTTCTATATCCCGTGTCAAAATTTCCTTTGGGAATTGGTCCCTGCTTGATGGACTACCTCAAGGCTTTTCAGGAAGGAACTATGGTGTATGACCTTTTTTACTTTGGTAAGTTTCATGAAGATTTGTCAAATAGTGCCAACGTTGTTACTGAAACGAAAAAGCTCTCTGCCTATGTAAATTCTGACATAACTACAACTACTCAGTGGAGACTGCCACTGTGTTACAAAAAAAGAAAAAAGGTGTTCAACTGTGGTTGGACTAGAGTTTTTGTGGCAAGGCATTTTTTTGTCGTCTTGATTACTTTGGCACTGATTAAATCTGGGCGAGACAATAAAGTTAATCCACTTTGGGTTCGCATATGAGGTTTGTGCAGCTCCTTCGTCACATGAGAGCCAAAAAAGAGGGGTGGTAAGAAAAAGGGACGCTTCCAGCTTCAATCCCAACAGGAATCTATGATGTGTGAAACAGGAAAAAATGGCTGAACAGAATTACCGCAAATTTGCTTGGTTTGGTGTAAATCCATTCAGTAGCTTTTGAGAAATAATTTGTCTGATCATGAAGAGATTAAATTATAGAGCTATTTAGACTGTTAATTCACGGGGTCCGCAAACGTGCCCAAAATAAAAAAAAATTCTGTTCTGTTCTACTTCAGGTACGTGGCCCCATAGCTAGGTCTGCAAACCTGGAATAAATCATTGTCATAATTAATGTCATTTGAGTTGTCATCAGTGATCAATATTGTCATTGAACCTGTCATGAGTGATGTATTTGATGAGGTTATGAGCAGTGCAAGACTGGGCAGCAAGTCTAGTTCACTCAGTAAACTGTAACTGGTGAATTTCCTTGTTTACTTTGGTTTTTAAATTCAGTTTTTCTGTTATTTTAGTACCTAAATATAAGCTCACTTAAACTACTGTGTGGGTACAGTTAGATCAGTTTCCTTAGGGCAAGCGTTTTTTGTTTTGCTAATAACTTCGGCTGCATTAGATGAATTTTCACAAACCTTTGCCAAAAAAGTTCATCTACCTCCGCTTCTTCTTGGAAATTTGGGCGCCGATCTGTCAAGCAGGTGCCCAGAAAAGTGGGTAGGGTGTGTCCCACAAAATGAAATTTCCAATGTTAATTTCCAATCAAAAATTTTGGGAAGCTTTACGGAAGAAACAGCTGAACAGAATTGCACCAAATTTGGCAAAAAGTTATATACTTACTCTGAAAATGTGCTTTTTGTTATTTAAAAATGAGTCCCTCTAGTTGTTACACACAGCATTTTCTCCCTTAGGCCATTTCGAAACTGTAGTACTGAAAGATTAGTTAGCCACCATACAAGGATTGAGTCTCTGTCCCTTAGTCCTGATATATCTTTTCGAAATACATAGAAGGGGCAGGTTGGGCACACCCTGGGGTAAGTCCCAAAGACCCCCCCCAGTATCTTAAAACCCTAGCAAAATAATATTCAGGGGGCAAGTACTGCGGTACCAAACATCTGGTACCGTGGTTGTCTCATTGAACTTTTTGTGGTATATATATATATATATATATCTCTCAAAAGAACCTCCTCCTTGCGAAAAGAGCAGAGGCCACACAGGGGAATCTTGAAAGCGCTTTAATATCAACTGCGGCAAATGCATTTCGGCCTAACCGGCCTTCTTCAGTGCCAAAATAATTGAGGAGGCTGCCACCCACCGCGTTAAATTAGTCCTGCCATGTCTCCATTGGTGGAAACACGCTCCTCCCCCATCAGATGGAAGCTCACCCAAACGCAGTTCACGGAGTGCTGGTGAACTGCATGTCCCAAGATGCACTGTTGTTGAGGTAGGTGATGCGTGGGGACTATGTGACCAAATGATCAGCGGTAGGCAGGATCGCGGTGTCAGTGGGAACCACTGTCCTCTAAAGTTCATCTCAAAGCGCCTCCTCGGGTCCCAAAACCGCTGCAGCCCCCAAGGAAAGGAATAGTGTAGGCGGGGGCAGGAATGCCCAGGCACGGAGTCAATGACCCCGATACACCGCTTCTTCTTCTCCCGGACCTGGAGGCGGGCTTAGACCAACCAATACCTTGGAGAATCCAACGAAACTGCCGTAGCAGACACCAGTATTGTCTTCGCCCTTTGCACAGCGGGGGCCTCTGAAACGCGTCACTGGCTGGCGCGTGTCAAATCAAAAGAACCTCCTCCTTGCGAAAAGAGCAGAGGCCACACAGGGGAATCTTGAAAGCGCTTTAATATCAACTGCGGCAAATGCATTTCGGCCTAACCGGCCTTCTTCAGTGCCAAAATAATTGAGGAGGCTGCCACCCACCGCGTTAAATTAGTCCTGCCATGTCTCCATTGGTGGAAACACGCTCCTCCCCCATCAGATGGAAGCTCACCCAAACGCAGTTCACGGAGTGCTGGTGAACTGCATGTCCCAAGATGCACTGTTGTTGAGGTAGGTGATGCGTGGGGACTATGTGACCAAATGATCAGCGGTAGGCAGGATCGCGGTGTCGGTGGGAACCACTGTCCTCTAAAGTTCATCTCAAAGCGCCTCCTCGGGTCCCAAAACCGCTGCAGCCCCCAAGGAAAGGAATAGTGTAGGCGGGGGCAGGAATGCCCAGGCACGGAGTCAATGACCCCGATACACCGCTTCTTCTTCTCCCGGACCTGGAGGCGGGCTTAGACCAACCAATACCTTGGAGAATCCAACGAAACTGCCGTAGCAGACACCAGTATTGTCTTCGCCCTTTGCACATCGGGGGCCTCTGAAACGCGTCACTGGCTGGCGCGTGTCAAATCAAAATATATATACACACACAGTAACAGAGGTCAGGCAGTATGCATTAGAAATTCTTTCAACCAGTTAGCACTTACTCTTCAACCGACATTGTAACTTATTCTTGCTTGAATATTTATTTATTTTTTTACATGTTGATTTAGGATCACTTGTAAATTAGCGATTGGATATTTCTTCTCTTTTTACCAACGGTGTTGTACCCTTGTCTATGTCTATGACCGTACACGCAAGTGATTCCCCCCATGTGACCATCTATTTCACTTTAAATTTGTAACTTCACGAGCTAATAGCTGTCATGTGATCAAGGCTCCACGGAGCCGAAACGTTATGGCCGTCGCTCTGGGTAATAAATGAAACCAGCACCAATTCCAGGCTCGTGTACTTACTTCTTTGGCAGTTGAAGGACTTTCAAGGCTGATGGGAGTAGTCTTCTTGAGAGATATATATATATATATATATATATATATATATATATATATATATATATATATATTTCCACCCTAGAGGAGTCTTTTCTACTGGTTGAAGAGTAAGTGCTAACTGGTTGAAAGAATTTCTAATGCATACTGCCTGACCTCTGTTACTGTGTGTATATATATATATATATATATATATATATATATATATATATATACACACACAGTAACAGAGGTCAGGCAGTATGCATTAGAAATTCTTTCAACCAGTTAGCACTTACTCTTCAACCAGTAGAAAAGACTCCTCTAGGGTGGAAATTTGAAGCAAAACTGTGGGTTGCTCATATATAGGCAGTTTTCCTTTATGGCACAAAGTTGCAATACGCAAAAAATTAAACCTCAACGGGAAGCACTTACAAATATGTACACAGCAGGTGCCCCTTTTGACGCTCCACTGCTGTAAATGTCAACACTCCTAAATCCGTGTGCTGACCAAGTGCAAAGCTGAATGTATTCTCTCTACACTCCCTCACAGGAAAACCAATCTGAGATCCTTGATTGAGGTGAATGCATTGCGTTGACCTATCTGAGCTCAATCTGTTCTGTACGCTGTCCAAGTTCAGTGTAAAGTCTGACACATTATACAGTGTTCTAGAATGTAGAATATGTGGGTGACTAGGGCTTCAAGTTGCAGTATGTTTGTAAGCATTGTTCTAATGGTGTGCGCTATTCTGTGCATTTCATGAATGTGTATTGTACTTTAACAAACTACAGAGGGTTGTCCATAGTGCGTGGTTGTGCATCCCTTACTATTGGCTAATGTATAGATGTGAAGACTTTTACTTAGAATTATGTCTGATTAGGTGTTTAACAGGCACATCTCATTAAAGTAAATAATGACCAAATAGTTTTTGAATGGTATTAGAGTTTAACAAGTTACTGATCATATTAATGTTTAAAGACCCATTCTGTTTCTTATGCACCTGTGAGTACCACTAAACCTTATCATAATGCCAACTAAATATGAGTGATTTCAGATATGCTTCAGTCCTGCATGTTGCAAAATGTTCTGCCCATCATCACTACTGAGGTGATGGGAAAATGTGGTCTAGGTGTGTCTTGCTGAATACCTTCCTTTTAGAAAAGCGTAAAACAAACTGTCTCTTTATCTAGTGTTATCACAAGTGATATCAATGATTACATTTAGTATGTTGTGAATGATGTAATATTGTGGGTCATAATCAGTATTGAGTTATAGTCTGCTCAGTAAACTGTGAGTGATTTAATTTCAGTTTTTTTTTGTTTTTTTTTTATTATACTTTTGCTCCTAGGCCTTAGAATGATAAGCCCTTTTTTGGCAATGTGGGGTAGTTTGCATTCAGGCCTCCAGAACTGTGTTCCACATAAGGTGTGCATGCCTCCCCTCCCAACGTCCTGGGGATTCTAAAGGTACCTATGCTTTGTGGATTCCCCTGTAGGGGACTGAGATAATTGGCAAAATATAGCTAAATTGTTGTTTTGGAGGGTGGGGGGGGGGAATGGAAAATGTGCTCTGCAAAAAAGTATCTGGTTTATCCCCGAAAAATGCCATCAATGAAAGGTCTGCTGTGCTAAAGTAATCATCTTCCCGACTTCCAGGAACATGCAGTACTGATTCAAAAGACCGATGCTTTTTTACCACCATGTTGGTATTTTTCAAAGAGCTATTCAATTTTTCCGAATTTTTGTGCTTTCAACCTACTTCTAGCCAAAGGTGATCCTGGAAAGCAATAGATTTCTGGAAAGTACACAAAATTCTGAATTCAGCAAATGGTCATTTGTGTAGATCCCTCAAGGTTTCTCAAACGAACGTAACTTTTGAATTGAAAACATATTGAAAATGTGTGAATTGAAAACACATTGAAAATGTGTAGGAAAAATGTCTATTTGCAACAACATTTTCATTTGTAACTTCTTCTCATGATGGCCAATTTGCAAAAGCAATATTAAATTACAAATTTTGTCCACCTGCCCCTTCTGGTTCCAGAGATATATAGGGTTTGTACGTTTTCCAAGAACCCGAGGTACCCAGAGCCAACAACTGAAATGCACCTTGCAATTATTTTTCAATGTGTACCGGGTATAGAGCAATTCATATGGTAAAATATAAAGTGATAAATCGGATATCAAGGAAACCTATGTGTTTCTGAAATTGGAATAAGATATGGAGTTTAGAAGAAGTGGTTATTTGTGCATCTCTGAATTTGTGGGTACCCATATTAGCATGTGAATTGGAGGGTATTGTTCAAAATGTATATCTTGGAAGCTTATGTATTTCTGAAATAAACACCAAATATGGTGTTTAGGAGCAGTGGTTATTTGTGCATCTCTAAATGTGTGAGTACTAGGGGTGGGTGGAATTGGGGGAGTTTGATTCAACTGAATTATATTAAAATAGTTCAAGATTCAGCGGAAATCCATGATTGGGTGGAGTAGGCATTTGTTGCTATTTTCTTAGTGCAAAATGCACCCTCTCGTCCATAAATGGTGCGAGGATGCATTTTGCTCTAAGAAAATAGCACAGCAAAGCAACACTCAATGACCTTGCATACTTTCTAGTGACTATAATGCAGAGTATGTAAGGGCGCCTCCACCGAGTGGTATGTAGTGGTTTCTAAACTTTAGAAATCACTGTATATCACTCTGCAGTGCCTACCCCTCGACGCCCTTACATACTCTGCAGTGGTTACTGTAAAGTATGTAAGGGCACCATGGGTATGCACTGCAGTAATCTCTGAACAGGAAGAGGGAGCAGTCACTCAGTTTAATAAAAACCACTGGAGGGATTTTTAAATATAACCAGGGTTATGCTGTTTCTCTGCAGTGGTTTGATTTATAAATAGGGCCACAAGAGGGAGCAGTCCCTCTGTTTTAAAAGCCTCTGCAGATTTAAACATCGAGGGACTGCTCCTTCTTCCAGCCCCGTTTTAAAAACCACAACCACTGCCAATTAATTCCACTGGTATTATCAGTAATTCCTCCGAATCCGCCAGGGCATTTAAAAGTTCTGCCCAGGTCTAGTGAATACCCATATTAGCATGTTTCTCTCTTATACGCTGGCTTACATTCGGGAGGCACAAATGCAGAGAAATACAATTAGTAATAACAAATGTTCTACTATTTTGTATTTCCACATGTCTCCCGATAAACATGGTACCTCACTAGTGTGGGTAGGCCTAGTGCCTGCGACAGGAAAGGGCCCAAAACACAATTTGGACACATCACATTTTTCCCACAGAAAACTGACTTTTTTTTTTTTTTCCCCTTGTGGGTAGCTGTGGATTTTAGGCCCTAGCGCAGCCGACACCTAGGGAAACCTGGCAAACCTCCACATTGTTTAAAACTAGTCGCCCAGGGAAATGCAGGGTGGGGGTGACTTGCATGGCTCTCACCGGGATTTCTTACCCAGAAACCTATGCAAACCTCAAACTTTGACTAAAAAGCGCACATTTTCCTCACATGTGTGTGATGGAAAGTTCTGGAATCTGCAGAGCGCCATACATTTACTAACACCTACCATTCCCCCAAGTCTACCAATAAAATTGGTACCTCAGTTGTGTGTGCAGACCTAGCGCCTACAACAGGAAAGGCCCCAAAATACAATATGGAGACATCAACATTTCCTGTCTCAAAAATGATCTGATTTGGCAATGGTTGTAGCAGTATTTTTGTTGTTGATTTTTTTGGCCAAGGATCGAGTCTGGGGCCAAACGCTAGAGCTAACCCTATTGCTGATTTCTCCACATTGCATTTTGGTACGTTTTGTATCACAGACACTAGGCCCAGCCACACAAGTGGGGTAACAATTTTATCGTGATAAGTGGGGGAAAGGTAGGGTAGTAGGCATTTTGAGGATCTCTGTGGTTTCCGGACATTTTTCACGAAACCAGGGCACACAGTGGGATGTCAAAATGACCCCCCTCCCCTTTTTTGAGGGGGAAGAGGAGTTCAGAATATTTGTCCCCTGGTGTTGTGGCCTTTGTCCCCTGGAGGAAGATTTTGGGTGAACACACTCAATCCACCCTGGGGGGTGGAGGGGATTGGTGGGGGGGATTGCTCCTATTTCGGAGGAGGCAAAAAAGGTCCGAGCGGCCGCTCACTCAGGCATCCCGCCTTCCTTTCACCCCAATATAGGTGCATTAGTCTCTCCCCATACCCCTAACCCCAGGTGGATTGAGGGTGTTTACCCAAAAATCTCCTCCTGGGGGCAAAAAGGCCCCTAGACACCATGGCAAACATATTTTCATAGATAAAACAAAAACTAGAAACAAGGGTAAAAATATTCTCATAAATGAATCCACAAGGAGTTTGGGGCCGCTCACCCAGGCATTGTGAAGTGCTTCCATCCCAGAACAGGGGAATCAGTCGTTCTGCCTCCCTCCCCCCCCAAAAAAAACAGAAAGGCCACTCAACACTAGGGGCAAAAATATTCTCACAAATGGGAGGGGCAGCTCATCCATGCATCACACCTTGCCCCTAGTCCAGAAGGAGCACATCAGTTTTTCTAACCCCTTGGGGCAGTTTGTTCAACACAATACAGCCTCCCCCCCTTTTGTTTTTTTAAATATGGCACAAAAAACCTCTGGTGTCTAGTGGGCTTTCTGCCCTCCCAGTTGTGCAGTTGAAGACCCCTTATCTGCGCCCCGGGGAGGCAGAAAGACTGTTGCAGTCATTTGAGGGGTGGGGACTTAGCCCGATTCCTCGGCGGGCTACCCCCACCCATTTTTCAATAAAAAGAAAAACCCTAGTGTCTAGTGGTCCATCTCCCCCCTCTGGGAGCAAATTGGAGGTAATCTGTCCCATGATGTTAGAAAGAATTTTGGGCCTGGGGAAGGGATGGAGCACTAGTCTATTGCGAGGGGGCTGCTCACTCAAAATCCACTCGCTGGTGATTTAGTGGACTTTCTGCCCTCTGCCGTGGGACAAATTGGAGGAAAACACCCGTTAGGTCGGCGAAGCGGAGTTTCTCATGGGGGCATGGAAGGAGATTCTTTCGTTGAGGTATTGGGGTCCGGTGTTGTGGAGGGATTTGTACTCATGAGTGAGCTACTTGAAGGCCACTCTCTTTTCGACAGTGAGCCAGTGGACGTTTCGTAGATGCTGGATGATGTGGTCTTGTCGTTGGATGCCGAGGACGAGTCTGAGTTTGGCTGCGGCATTCTGAACGGTCTGGAGTATGTGGAGTAGAGATTTGTTAATTCTGGTGTAGAGGGCATTCCCCTAGTCCAGTCTGCTTGTTTTGAGTGCATGGGTGACGGTCTTCCTAGCTTCAGGGGGATCCACTTGAAAGTTTTAGGGAGTATGCGGAGGGTGTTGAAGCATGTGGAAGATACGACATTGATCTGTCAGTTCATGGTGAGGGAGGAGTCGAGTATGATGCCGAGGTTACAGGCTTAGTCCGTGGCTGTGGGAGGGTTGCCGAGGGCGTGTGGCCACCAGGTGTCTCCCCACGCAGAGGGGGTGGATCTGAGGACAAGGACTTCTATCTTCTCCAAGTTGAGCTTCAGGCAGCTGCTGCTCATCCATGATGCAACGTCCTTCATTCCTTCCTGGAAGCTGTGTCTGGTGATGTTGGGTTCCTTGGTGAGGGAGGGTATGAGCTGGGTGTCATTGGCGTAGTATACTATGCTGAGTCCGTATTTTCTGACGACTGCTGTGAGTGGGGCCATGTAGATGTTGAAGAGCGTGAGGCTAAGTGAGGATCCTTGGGGTACTCCGCATCTGATCTCTGTGGGTTCAGAGAGGAAGGGCGGGAGTCTGATTCTTTGAGTTCTGTCGTGGGGGAAGGTGCGGATCCAGTGTAGGGCAGTTTCCTGTATGTCGGTGCCGTGGAGTCTGGCAGCTAGTGTGCAGTGGGAGACTGTGTCAAGGCTGCTGAGAGGTCCAGTAGGATGAGTGCTGCCGTGTGGCCTTGGTCGAGATGAGTGGGGATGTCGTCCGTAGTGGCTAGGAGGGCGGTCTTCGTGCTGTGGTTGGTGCAGAACCAGGATTGAAAAGTGTCGAGGATCGAGTTGGATTCTATGAAATTTGTGAGCTGGTTGTTGCCTATCTTCTCGGTGACTTTGGCGGCAAAGGGGAGGAGAGATATGGGTCTGTAGTTCCTGATGTCCGTTGGGTCTGCGAAGATCTCTTTGCTGCTGGCTGTTGGTGCTGGCATCCTTGTGGTCTATAAGCGCTGAGCGTTTGGACGTCCAGCTGTGCTGATGGTAATGTCCAAGGGCAGATTTTACAGTGGTGGTGCTGTCCGCACTGTACATGCTCACCCTACACCTGCTCCAGTTGCTTGCAGTGGCGTTTGGTTATCCTGAGCTCCTCAATGTACCTACTGTCTTGCGGTCTGGATCTTGTGGTTTTGTTAATTTCAAGGGTGCCAGGGCGTCGGTCTCTGTCTAGCGTAGCAGAAATGGGGTCGGGGGTCTGACTGCGCCAGAGTGGACTCCAGTGGGCAGGATCCTCCCATCACCTTGTTTTTTGCTGCTGTCGGGGATCATACTGGACAGGATTTGAGGTACTGACCTAGAGGAGGAGCTCTTTCCTGCCGGTCTTTAATCCATCCAAGTGTTCTGATAAACTGATGATAGGCCGATTGAATGAACTTTAAACGCAAGTGCTTTAATTGTGCCTCTCCCGCATTTCTTTGCTGAATGAGAGACCGACCAAGAGAGGAAAGTTGATTTATTTTCCATAAAAGGTTCTACTTGCATTAAACTTTATTTTAGAATCTGCACTTTTGATACAACATAGACAAGCTAGTAAAGATCAATTTTATTCAAGTCTAATAGTTTAAAAATGCAAAAGGAAACGCTGCAACTTTAGTTATGTCCCCCCCTCAAAGCAAGTGATTGTGGCCGGCTTGTGGGCAAGGGGTGGGGCTACCTTATGGCCTGACGTTTATACAACTTGATTTTAATTGATCAGAAAATGGCTTTTTGCCACCATTGTGATGTTCGGTTTTATTGATTTGCCATTTACTCAGCAATTTGCTGTTGGCGTGACATTAAATTTTAGCATGAGGGAAGTACTAGAGAAGTTTGAGCATATAACCAG
Source organism: Triturus cristatus (assembly GCF_964204655.1). Taxonomy (NCBI): domain Eukaryota; kingdom Metazoa; phylum Chordata; class Amphibia; order Caudata; family Salamandridae; genus Triturus; species Triturus cristatus. Next base: position 1,082,000,126 of record NC_140584.1, on the reverse strand, counting down.
TGTTATGCATGTGCTACCAGAGGCTACAGACTATATAACATATAAGCATTTAACATTAACAGCTGTTTCTGTTCCTCATAAAAGAAACGTTTGTTCTCCTGTGAGACAACTAAGTGATTTTTCTCGCCAGCATTTTTTCGCCTTTGGGAAACTTAATGATTCTTTGTGAAACTTGTAGCTGAAAGTAAATGCATTTTAAAGGTTGCAACAAACCCCTCCGAGATCACAGGTATCACAAAGGGGTATAAAAGTGATCAAGTTGACTTTTTGTGAAAGGCCTTTCAGGAGTTTGTTCAAAGTTTGAGCTTGACTGTCACTGCCCTTATAAAATTTTCATTGAAATCTGAATGCAGGTTACACAATCACTGACTTGCTTTTACCTAGGATCATGCCCAATGTACACGTTCCCCGTACCAAATCACTCTAGAAAAGTACAATTGTGTTATTTACCTGATGTCAGCTTGTCACCCGTGATACCGTAGTCACTTTCTAGTCAATGAGTAGCTGTTCATTTTGACCCACATTAAGTGCTTAGCTTGTGCCTACGATGCTGCTGGTGGGCAACAAGTAATTCAAGCATTTCATCCATCACTTTTTTTTGTATGCTTTAGTGTGTCGCCCTAAGTGGGATGGGTATGCCAAGATGTGGGTCCCGTGCACATGGTGTCCCTCGGACCATGCTGTACTCGGCTGATGAGACCATACCTGGGGCAAAACTGATCTGGAGTTGCTTCTGTTCTGGTTGAGTGGACCTTGTTTGGCAGATCGAGCTGGACTGTTCCGATTGGAGCAGGGCCAAGGCTGATTTGAATACAGCGGAGTCCAAACTGAGGTGTCATGGTGTACAAAGTAACAAAGATTTGGGATGCGGTCCTTGTAATTACCAGTGGCTGAGATTAATTTAAGCATTGTTATGTTAATACCATTTCCATGGCGCACAAATGCCACTGGTCTCTTGGTGCTTATCTGAGGGTTAGATAACCATGCTACTGCTAAGCTTGTGTAAATAAAGGTAACCGCTATCTTGCTGTATCATTCATTGTCAACTGGAGCTTGCGCAACAGCTTATTGGGGAGGCAGATATACAAGGCATTTCCATAATCCAACTGTGGCAAAATCATTGCCACCACCACTGTTTGCATGGTGTAAAACTAAAGGATTGGAACCAGCTACCGGAGCGGTCTCAAGAGACCTGTGCAACTCACACACACTGTCACTACTTGCCTGGGCGTAGAAGTCACTGTTCAGCTAAATACCCAGGCTTTTCACTGTTGAAATGGTGCCCGGGGGGGGGGGGGGCGGGGGGGGGGGGCAGCTCCAGGAGCCAAAAAGTGTCTTCCCAGGGATATCCTTCAAAATGGTTGCTAGCACCTCGGTTGTGTCTGGATTGATTTTCAGGTGATTAGCTGTGATCCAGTTCACAGGTCACTGCAAAATATACTGCACATTCAACTGTGATTGCATAGAACTCTCGATCCGCAAACCAACTGGGTGTCGTCCTCCTAGTTGAACAGCTGACAGTCTAGCTGTGCTAGTGCAGCAATCAACAACTGTATGTAGATCTTAAACAGCAGTGGGGATAGCATGGATCCCTGAGTGACCCTGCAAGTTGGAGCCCTTTCCCTGGAGACATGACCACCCATCTGCACCCTCTGTGAACGGCTATCCAAGAACGACGAGATCCACAGAAGTGTAGACCTTGTGATCCCGCACGCCATAAACCAGTGCGTGAGCAGCTGGAGGTCCACCGTATCATATGCTGCCGTAAGGTCCAGCAAAATCAACGCAGAGGATCTGTTCTTATCTGCCGCCAACCTGAGTGTATCCAGTACAGAGAGCATCACCAACTCAGTAGTATGATTGGCCCAAAAGCCTGTTTGGCGATAGTGAAGCAGTTGCTGGTCATCCACTAATTTTCTAAGCATCTTAGTTACATGCCGCTCCAGAATTTTAGCCGGAAATGGCAGCAGGGATACCGGGCGATAGTTCTTTAGGTTTTTTGGGTCTGCCCCTACCTTCTTCAACAGAGGGTTAACTATAGCCCTCTTAAATCTAGATGCAACTTTACCCGATGCCAATGAGGTGTTGTAAGAGAGACAGAAGCTTGCCCTCCCATAACTGGGAAGGCTGCTTTGAGCACCTCTGGTGGACAGGGGTTCTCCGGTGAGCCAGATTTAACACCAGCCAGGCAAGAGGCCAGAGTCTCCATGGTTAATAATAGGAGTGCCGTTATCTGCTGCCCTGATGATGGGACACATCAGCCTTTGCCGACGGGTAGGGATACTGCGGGGTATTCCTTCCTTCATTCTGGATGTATCCGATTGTAGTAATTACTCCACACAGGTTCTTTTATAGGCACCCAACTCCGCTTTATAATTACTCAGAGCATCCGGATCATAGTGCTTTCCCCATTTCTTTTCACGGCGATGAAGCCTATGCTTCCCCTCTTCAAGGGAAGGCTGTGTACCAGAGAGCGTGCATAACTCTATCTCTTACTCTTTCCCTACGGGCTGGAGCCACCATATCTATTTCATCCTGAATCTGACTCCTAAACCACATGCTTTACTGTTCCACTTCCTCCCTCCTATTTGTAGGATGCTTAGGGCCTCCGCTAAATGAGCATTATCAATTTTAGACTAGCTGCGTACTGTATGCCAAACTGACGGATAGTGTACATACTGGGTTTGCAGGGAGATCGCAAACCTAATCTGGTAATGGTCTGACCAGCCACAGGGTTCAATCACTTCTAGCCTGGCCATTGACTGAGTGGGCCATACCAGGTCCAGAGTATTACTCTTATTTTGAGACTCTAGTTCAACTAGTTGCTTTAAGCCCAGCATTTTCATCCCTTCGTTGAACTCAGCCGTGGGGTGGTCCCTTTGAACAATATCCTACCAAAAGTTAAAATCGCCCACGACTACTATCTATATATATGTGGAGCTCACATCACTCAACTCCTGAATTAACTGGTTAAATAGGGGAGTCGCCCAGAGAGGGTGGTAAATTACCACAATAACCAGACCACTAGCTTTCAGGTCCAATTTTACCTCCAAGACTTCAGCCCCGTCTATGGTTTCGGCGGCCACTATTTCTGTAGCAAATTGTCTCCGAGTGATAAATGCTACCCCTTCCCCTCTTTTCCCACCCTGCCGGTAATGCGCAAAATGGTGATCATCCAGGACCAGTGCTGCTACTATGTCAGGCTCCGACCCTGCCTCCAACCATGTTGCAGTCCATGCCAACACATACAAGTCCTCCTCCTGCCGGAGAGAGAAGAATTTTAAACTATGTTTAACAACCTCACCAATAGCTCCCCATCTGGTCCCATGTTCATGGTGGTAGAATCCCGCTACTCTGGCTCCATCCACCCTCACCCTAGCCCGTGTTCATGCCATTCCGCCGCCCTGCTTCTCTTCCTTGGGGTTGACCTGACCTGCCTCTCCCACTGGAGTCAAAACTCCATCCGCTCTTAACCTCCTCACCACCCCACTGGAAAGCAAATGGGCAGCTCCCCTTTCTCTCATCTCTATCAGCTCCTCCGCTAAGTGCATCGAAAATTGGGCAGGGGTCCTGACCCTGGTCCGATTTGGCTGTGGGCGGTCAAAGTTGATCTAGTCTTGGGTGCGCCTTCGACAGGCCTACTGCACGCACCTGCTCCAGCCTGCCTAAATAGGCACTAGCCCCCACCCCCATGCAGACCAATCTGCTCTGCTCAGCATCAGCTGACACCCAAAAAGCTACACTGCTCACTGGCGCCAAAGCACAAAGGCAGTTGGGAGGGGAAGGGCGAAAAACAACCCACCTGAAGCGCAAAGTGAAAAATAGCAGTTTTAAAATTTCTTTAACAGTTCATTAAAACACTAATCACATCACCAACCCTCCTGTACAGCGCATCCGCCACAGCCTTCCTTCCTGCATTCCAGCCAAAACTTTGTTTTAATACTTTAGGATTCTTTTTCTAGCGCCTTTCACTTTGTGGTGCCCCACGAATCACCTTTATAAGATCTGCATGCAACTGCAGTTTGGGGTGGAGCTTGGCACGCTTCATGGCATCCTTTTCTGAGCTCCAAGCCCAGCTCCCAGTGATGAGGTGCAATCGCCGTAGGATTCAGTGGAGGGCCAGTGATTTTTGCGTGTACAGTGGTGTAAGGTATCCTGCAACGCAATAAAAGAAATGGCATGCGCAGAATGAGTGTAGCCCTCTTTTCATGGATGCAGCTGCCTAGAGTAGCATGCCCAAGAGCCTTTGGGCCCGTAAAGCCTCCTCTTGCAAACAAAGGCAGGGCATCTGAAGAAATATTGAAGGGCTATGATGGAAAGGTGAAAAAATATGTATAAGCAAAACAACGTGTTGTGTAGGTCGAAAGGAATCTTGGTGTATTCAGTGTGGTGATAATAACTTTTAAAGGGGGAGGGGGTACACTAGTCCACACTTATCAAGTTGTACATCTTTTCTAATCCAGCACTAGATCAGGTGCAGTGTCTGGAATGTGAGGGCTAGGTCAGCTGGCCGCCTGATTTTTTTGTCTATTAAAAAACTGGACAAGCTGCTGCTGGCAAGACAGTTAGAAGAATTGAGAGATGTGGAGTGTTTTATCGATCAAATCCATGAGTACACGGCCTTCCTTTTGGGGATAAAGAGCCTCCTACTTCATAAGGATAGTGCTGTCTGGAACTAGAGCAATACCGGAGCCTTACATCCGATAAGGTAGAAACATTTTGGCTTCGATGTCGTGTATGCTCTTGTGAGTGAGACATAGAATTTTAAAACGACTTCTCCTTTTTACCGGAAGCCAGTGAAGAATCCTCAGACTGGGGGCTGATGAGGTTCTTGATGGAAGGTTTAAAATGAGTCTGGCAACCGTGTACTGCAAGATCTGAAGTTTTGAGTATAGATCTTAATTTATGGAGGCTAATAAGGCATTCCCATAGTCCATACGACTTACAATAAGTCCCTGTACCAATGGTTTTCTGGACTCAATGAGAATCCAATCCTGATTGGTCGCACTCTGCTCGTCACACCAGCAAGTTGCCCCAAGGAACTATGGTCAATGAAGTGGCGACGGCGAGTACGCCTATGCCACAGTGTTTACAAAAAAGTATGTGTCGCATTAGCCATCCCTGGACACGTGTTTCGAGGTAGTTGCCTCTCGTCAGCAGGGAGCAGGTAAGTGTATAGGGGTGCCGCGTGGACTGCCAAAAAGTAATTAAAACAGGTAGAGTACCTCTCATGGCGCGTAGGTGCAGGTCCAAGGCTCGTCAGCCCATTGGCTCAAGGGAGCCGTAATAAATCAAATCCTGATTGGTCGCACTCTGCTCGTCACACCAGCAAGTTGCCCCAAGGAACTATGGTCAATCCTGATTGGTCGCACTCTGCTCGTCACACCAGCAAGTTGCCCCAAGGAACTATGGTCAATAAAGTGGCGACGGTACTCTTCCTGTTTTAATTACTTTTTGGCAGTCCACGCGGCACCCCTATACACTTACCTGCTCCCTGCTGACGAGAGGCAACTACCTCGAAACACGTGTCCAGGGATGGCTAATGCGACTCATACTTTTTTGTAAACACTGTGGCATAGGCGTACTCGCCGTCGCCACTTCATTGACCATAGTTCCTTGGGGCAACTTGCTGGTGTGACGAGCAGAGTGCGACCAATCAGGATTTGGTTTTTTTCAATGAGAATCCATTTAAAGATTTTGCGTAATTTCCGCAAAATCCCATAGCAAGTGCCTATTGCAAGATTTACATGATTTTTCAGTGACACTGCCAGAAAGGGATCTTGTAAAATGAATTGTATCTTGTTTTTCTGTATACATTCTATTAATTCTTCGTATACAGAGACTAGGGAAGAATTCCCATTCCAACACCGTGTTATGTTTCCCGCTTCCTCCAGTTTACTGCTAGTTAAGTGCTAAGAACAGTCTCATCCAAAGCCTTCTTATTTTCTCATAGCCCCCAGATGATGTTACTTATTTCCAGTTTCCCATCTGATGCGGTATTTGAAGCTGCACTGGTGCCTCATCAAGAATAGATTTACCGTTTGCAGAGGGTGATCGAGGGGTGGAGGTTGAATCTAGGACGTGGATGAATGTGTTCTCTTCCTCCTGGTTACTAATGCTCTCCGCCTCGACACTAATACATCCCCTGACGAGTGTTTATCGGGTGAGTGTGGGTCTAATAGAGAGGTCTTTAGCATTGGAGGCTCCGCCATTCATCACGCGCAGCACCTTCTGATGTCACGTGCGTGCACTGCTGGAAGACTCAGATGAACTTGAAACACAGCTCAGCTATTCACCTAGAAGCTGCATTTGGTGACCTTCCGACATAAATAAGCTGCTATTGTTTTTGGATCCGTTGTTTGACGTGTGGTGTTCGTGAAGGTCAGTGGTGTGCTGGGTCCCATGTTTTAACGCAGAATAACTAGGAATAAAGGAATGGGGGTCTTGCATAGGTTTGTTTCTTCGCTTCCTGCCGCTTCTCTGTTTCACATTTTACATACTGAATACCCCTCGTGTGATCATGAAGCAGTGCTACAGTCTCGGCTAGTTTATCCAGTTTTTGTTCCTTTTCTTGGGGCAAATGCGTCTAGATGCTCTCGTGTGTCACAAGTTTAGACTTGATGCAAGTGCCCTTGCGTGTGCTACATTTTCCCCTTTAATGTGTAATTAAACTAATTTACCACACCCCTTCGACTAGGATACTGAGCTTCATTTTCCTAAAAGTGAAAATTTCATGGAAACCAAAACTTTGAGATCTCCTGACAGTGATGGTCTAAGGAAGGCCAATATTTTTAACTTCATGGAAACGTCATTGGTTGGTGTGCTTCCAGAGAATGGACTCTAATTCTGATTTGACATGTTTTTGCCTCTGTAAAAGTGTTTACGCATGCAGTGGATCATGCGTCATACAAATTGACGTACACCTGATCAGTGATTCGGTTTCACATCCATCTATGCTTAACAAGAAATGAAAAGCTTTGCTCTAGTGCTCCTGTACAGATGCTCTTTTGGACATAGGACTGATTGCACATGCTGACCAATCACTGCAAATGTTTTCAAACAAACTACATGTGTAAGTATAACGCTAAAGAAGCTGACATACGAACCTTAGCAGATCTCTGTCGGCCCTCCTCCATGATTCAAGCACTCTTACCCTCCTCTCATACTGATGCACCTCCTACCACATTTGTGGCCAGAAGTCACAAACCTCCAGCTGCCACTGGTGCATTGTGTGCCTCTCTAATTCTTCAGTGCAGTCTTTGTGCCAAATATGTTGGCTCCAATTCATAGACCCAGGTTCAGACCAACGTTTGCCTTTGTTTCAAATTAGGACATTTTTTCTCCCTTTTCCTCCACTTGTTTTGAATGGATAGTCTTGAAATGGACCTGTTTGTCCAGTGTTCCCTATTGATTTTGATTTGGTGCTTAATTTGAGCCGGTGGTTTCTGGTGCTCAGCACCGGCACTTAATTTTCAGCACTGGCGCTCATGACAGTCTGCCACATGGTGATACTGTCTGCCTAATCTGAAAGAAACACATTAGTGATAGATTCCTAACCTTAGAATTACCCCCAGGCGTCAGACTGGCTCCGGAAAGTTTTCATCAGCAGTACCCCTGCGCGTCCGAAGGTGGCGTCGTGCGGCTCCATGTCAATTGTTGGTGTCGTGATCGCCGAGATGACGTCGCCTCAGCTACTTAGACGCCGCCCTCGCGCGCTGACGTTAGTTCTTTCTTTTTCCGCGCCAGCAAGCGCAGATCCGGAGAGAGCGGTACCCCCAGTCACTTTTTGACTGAGTTTTTTCGAGGCCTTTTGTCTCTATTTTTCGAGTCGATCGACTCCTGGTGCAGTAGGGATGCCCGGCTTCAAGACCTGCAGGGACTGTCATCGCATAATGTCTGTGACAGACCCGCACCACGTGTATCTTTTCTGCCTGGAGCGCGACCACGACCCCAAGTCGTGCTTCGACTGCCGGGCCATGGTGCCGAAGACTTTGCGGGAGCGGTCCCGAAAGTTGCTTGAAGTTCGGCAGTCAGCTCCGCGCCGCTCAAGGTCCCGGTCCCGTGTGAGGTCAAGGGACCGGTCGTAGAGCCGCAACCATCGTTCATCGAGATCGAAGTAATCGCACTCGGGTCAGGTAAGACTAAGTGTTGCAAGAAGTCAAAGAAGCGCCGTCGCTCTCTGACTTCCCCTTGCCCGTCATGGCTGAGGGTGTGGGTGGTGCCTCCCCCGCAGCTCCAGGGGAGCCTATGCCATCGCCACCGGCCTACCCGCCCTTCCCGGGTCCGTCGGCGACTCCGGCCCAGCTGCAGGAATTTCTGTCAGCCATGGCTTGCCTCTTTGGGCCGTCGGGCCCCGCCGGTGCGAATTCGGTCCCTACTGGGGGTCCTAGCCCTTTACTGTTGGTGGCTCCGGCATCGCGGTCGGCTCCGGCCCGGCGCAGCAGGACCCCCATGGATCCAAGCCTGGATCCTGGTCGACGCCGGTTGACCTTGAGACACCTCCACCGTTGTCTACTCCACCGGCACCATGGGCCGGGCGACGTCGCCCCGGGCTTCAGCCCCAACGTGGATACGGCGCCGGAACAGCGTCGCTCAACGCCGATGCTGATGGGGGATTTTTATCCCCATGTCCAACCTCCTTATTTTCGGCCGGTTTATCAGCCTGCAAAGAACTGGGAGGTGTCTGAGGACCCTCTCACAGCACAATGTGAGTTTGACCCAGACTGGGCAAAGGAATTGGGGGATGCCAGTGGTCTTGATACCTCTCCTGGCCTTGGCATGCTGTCTCCTCCGACCATGGCTACGGAGGTGGGTGCAAGTTACACAGTGGTGTTGCGTAGGGCGGCCGAGGCCCATCACCTCGAGCTCCCTATAGTGGCCGTCAGGACTAACCTCCTGACAGAAGTGCTTCAGCCGGCAGCTACCTCTTCGGAGCTACTGCTGCCTTTGAACAATGCACTTTCGGACGTTCTTTTGGGCACCTGGTACAGGCCCAGCACAGGGGCTCCTGTGGATAGGAACGTGGCCCGACGCCATCGCCCGACCCCGGGCCACCCCCTTTTCCTTTCCCAACACCCCACCCCTGAGAGCTTGGTTGTTCAAGCCTCTGCGTCCCCGAGCGCATTCCCTACCGCACCACCGGACAGGGAATCCAAGAAACTGGATCAATTTGGTAAGATTTTTTTTTTCTTCCGCCAGTTCAGGGCTGCGGTCTGTGAACACCGCATGCCTCTTGAGCCGTTATTCCCACTTCGTGTGGGATACGGTGGCGTGCGTGCTGACTCAATGTCCAGAGGAGGCCCGGACAGTGGTCTCTCAAGCTATTGCTGAAGGGAGGGATGCAGCCAAGTTCACTATTCGTTGTGGCCTTGACACCGCCAACTCGCTGGGCAGGGAGATTTCCACGACAGTGGCGCTCTGCCGCCATGCCTGGCTGAGGAAAACAGTTTTTTCTGGGGATGTCCAGAACAGGTTGATGGACATGCCCTTTGATGGCTATCGCCTTTTCGGCAACAAAGCAGATAGTGCGTTGGAGCGCTTTAAGGGCTCGCGGGCTACGGGCAAGTCCCTGGGCCATTCCGCCACGCGCCCTCCTCCGCCTTCTGCTTTTCGCTCCTTTCGTGGCCACGGAAGGGGCGCTCTGACACGTTCGCTTTAGAGCCACAGGCCTGCGCAGCAACAGTCTCAGCGTAGCCGCGGACGTGGGACCTGCCGGGTCAGGGGGTCAGCGGGCAGGTCAGTTCACCTCCACCTGACCACCACTGCCTCCAAACCTGCCTAGTCTGATTTTTCAGGCTCATCAATCGCCAGTGGGCAGCAAGATTCGCCATCACCTCCCCCACTGGCGCACCATCACTTCAGACAGGTGGGTTTTACAAATAGTCCAAAGGGGCTACTCCCTCCCCTTCGAGACTACCCCTTCAGCCATGCCACCCCAGTACCACCGCATGTCGGTGGATCACTTGGCACTTCTTCGACTGGAAGTCGCTGCCCTCTTGGCCAAGGGGGCCATCGAGCGCGTTCCTGCGCCAGAAGTAGGACGTGGTTGTTACTCCCACTACTTTCTGGTGCCCAAGGAGGACATGGGCCTGCGTCCTATCTTGGACCTCAGGGACGTCAATCACTTCCTCCGGAAGGAGAAGTTCAAGATGTTGACACTGGGTCAGGTCTTGTCTGCCCTTGACCCTGGAGACTGGATGGTAGCGTTGGACCTGCAGGACCCATATTTCCACATTCCCGTCCTGCTGGCCCACTGCCGTTACCTACAGTTTATGGTTGGGCACGAGCACTTTCAGTTTACCGTGCTCCCCTTTGGCCTTACCAGCGCCCCTCGGGTGTTCACAAGTGATGGCGGTGGTCGTAGCTCATCTGCGCAGATCAGGGGTTCCAGTCTTCCCCTATCTCGACGACTGCCTGTTGAAGGCTGGCTCGCCCCAGACAGTCGACTCCCGCCTCCAGGCTATGGCTGATGTCCTGCATTTTGCTGGGGTTCACCATCAATGTGCCGAAGTCGCACCTGATTCCCTCTCAGAAGCTCCTCTTCATGGGAGCGGTTCTGGATAAGATACACTTTCAGTTCTATCCTCCCAAACAGCAAGTCCCGGATATTCAGGCTCTGATTCCAATCTTTCAGCCTGTATCCTGGGTTTCGGTCAGCATGACCCTGAGGCTGCTGGGCCTCATGGCCTCCTGTATCCTGCTGGTCGATCATGCCTAATGGCATATGTGGGCTCTGCAGTGGGACCTGAAGTTCCAGTGGGCGCAGCAACCGGGGAACCTGTCCGATTACGTCCAGATCTCGGAGGGCACTGCACAACAATTGCAGTGGTGGCTCATGAACCGGCATTGGGTCAATGGCAGATCCCTCTCCCTTCCCCAACCGGAGCACGCAGTGGTGTCGGATGCATCCCTCCTGGGATGGGGCGGCCACATGGGAGAGGCGGAGATCCGAGGCCTCTGGTCTCCGGCAAAGTCCAGGCTCCATTTCAACCTTTTTGAAGCTTCAGTGATCCGACTTGCACTGAAGGCATTCCTTCCTTCTGTCAAGGGAAGAGTAGTGCATGTGGTACTGCAACAAACAGAGTGGGTGGGGACGTGGACCCTATGTCAGGAGGCCCTGCGCCTTTGGACATGGCTGGAACATCAGGGTATTTCCCTGGTGGTTCAACACCTGGCAGGTTCACTGAAAGCCAGGGCGGACTAACTCAGCCGCAGGTGCATGATTGATAATGATTGGCGTCTTCACTCTGAGGTGGTGCAAGGTCTCTTTCAAAAGTGGGGAGAGCCTTGGTTAGATCTATTTGCCACCGAAGAGAACGTGCGGTGTCAGCAGTTCTGCACGTTGGAATTTTCAAGGCGGCACTCGCTAGGAGACGCTTTTTGTCACAAGTGGAGTTGTGCTCTGTTGTTCGCCTTTCCGCCTATACCGCTTCCGCCCAGAGTGTTGAAGAAAATCAGGCGCGACCGGGCCCAAGTCATTCTTGTGGCTCCGAACTGGGCTCGAAGAGTTTGGTATCCCGAACTACTCAGTATGACCATCGATTCCCCCGATCCGACTGCCTCTTTGGGAGGATCTTCTGTCGCAGCAGCAGGGGACGGTCCTCCACCCAAACCTGTCCAGTCTCCACCTCCTTGAATGGAGATTGAGCGGCGTCAGTTGATTCCTTTCAACTTGCCTCCTGAAGTCTGTGATGTCATTATGGCAGCCAGGCGTCCCTCCACTAAAGTGGTATACGCCTGCAGGTGGAACAAGTTTGTGGCATGGTGCACAGCCAAAGTTGTGGATCCCCTTTCTGCCCCTCTTTTAGAAGTCCTTCTGTTCCTTCTTTCTTTGGCCCAGCAGGGTTCTGCTCTGGGCACTATCAAGGGCTACCTTTCTGCTATTTCAGCCTTTCTTAGGCTTCCTGATCAGCCCTCTCTTTTCTAGTCCCCTGTTGTAAATAGATTCCTCAAAGGCATTACTCCTCTTTTCCCTCCTATTCCCTTCGTAATGTCACAGTGGGACTTGAACCTGGTTCTCACATATTTAATGTGCGCTGCCTTTGAGCCTCTTCACAATTGTTCTCTACGTCTTTTAACTTTGAAGACTGCTTTCCTGGTTACCATCACCTCTGCCAGGAGAGTGAGTGAGCTCCAGGCTCTTTGTTGCAAAACTCATTTTCTGTCTGTCACCCATACAAGGTTGTGTTCAGAACACGTCAATCCTTTCTGCCGAAGGTTGTCACCTCCTTTCACATCGGGCAGACCATCACTTTGCCCACCTTCTTTCCGCCTCTGCATCCTTCCAGAGAGGAAGAGCGACTCCACCGTCTGGACCCAAAGCGTGCGCTCTCATTTTACCTGAATCGCACTCAACAGTTCTGGTTGGATGTCCAGCTCTTCGTTGGCTATGTAGGCGCCAAAAAAAGTCGGGCTGTTCACAAGCAGACTATCTCACGCTGGGTCGTCTTGTGTATTAAAGGCTGTTATTCTCTGGCAAAGAAGGAGCCTCCGATGGGACTGCGCGCCAATTCCACCAGGGCGACGGCTGCCACTACGGCATTTGGACGTGGTGTTCCCTTACAGGACATCTGTCAGGCACTTACGTGGGCCTTGCTGCACACTTCTACTAAGCACTATTGCCTGGACAGCCAAGTCCAGAGAGATGGCTTCTTTAGCCGTTCTGTTCTCCTGGACTTCCTGGTGTGATCTTGGTTTGCAGACCCACCACTGGGGTTGGTATTGCTGGGGTATCTATTCTAAGGTAAGGAATCTATCACTAACTTGTTTCTTTCAGATGAACAAGTTACTTACCTTCGGTAATGATATATCTGTAAAACATTAGTTAGTGATCGATTCCTTACCACCCAACCCAACCTCCCTGTTCTGCGAACTGATTTCTAAGGTTAAGGTCATCCTTTTCAGGGCCCTAGTTTCAATGCACCAATGGTCAGTATCTTGCATGGCTCTGCGTTCCTGGAGCAGAAAGTCGTGTACAGAACTGACGTCCGCACGCGAGGGCGGCGTCTAAGTAGCTTCTGCGACGTCATCTCGGCGACCACACTGCCAACGATGGACGTGGAGCCGCACGATGCCACTTTCCGACGCGCAGGGGTACTGCTGACAAAAACTTTCCGGATCCAGTCTGACGCATGGGGTAATTCTAAGGTAAGGAATCTATCACTAACTAATGTTTCTTACAGATCTATCGTTACCGAAGGTAAGTAACTTTTTCATTTAGGTATGAGCATTAGAAAAGCTGTTCATTAATTCAATATACATTAACAATGACTGATACTTACCACACAAGCTTTTCTTTTAGCTTGAGCCCTGGAGTAATATGTATGGTCAAACTTGTAGGGTGTGATGGTTAGTAGTAGTGCTGGTACTGTCACTGGCAGAAGCAATGGATGGTGCAAGCTGCAGTGTCCTCATGACTGGCCCTGTCACTTATTCTTTTACAAGTTAAACACTGTGTGGAATAGTTAAAGTACCCTGTCTTACCAAACGTCCCTGCACTCCTCCAAGCGATGAAGCATGGGGGTGGATGGTCCATGTGGCACTAAGTGACTGAGGTCTTAAAGGAACCAAAGAGCAACTTAACCTTGGTCAACAGTGATGGCCACGGTCGTGCTATGTAAAACTACAAAGAAAAATAAATATTGGCACCCGTGGCTTAATCCTGGTAGCATGAATGCCTGACCACTGCTATTGCCTGGGAAAGTATGCAGTTACCAGACTTTATTTGTATTTTTTTTATTGATTTGACGTTACGGACGTTATTAATTGGTCTCTAAGTGGTAATTTGTAAAAGAGGTTTTTCCCAGTAAGGGGTAGGAGTGGAGTAAGTTAACAATTCCATTTTCATATTGTAGTAGATGAGCATTTCCCTGAAGAAATTAGTAACCATTTTTCAATATATTAACACAAGGAAGAATGGAGTGCTCTCATCCGTGGTCCTGTTTTGGGTCACAGTTGATTCATAGTTGCAACAGGGTAATAACACACGCATCCATCAGTCCTGAGTACAAATATGGTCCTGGCAGATGTGTTAAGCAGAGTTGTAAGAGCTAGGAGTCAGAAGGTGGATCTCATGAACTCAATGAAGGACACACTACTACACGTTTCTTAACTATAAAAAGAATTGGGTTACTCGAATTTGATTGTCCTACATAGTCACTGTAATTTGGGTGTTTATTGTATTTGCCAAACTCTGGGTCAAAATGCATATTTCATCTAGTGAGCTGAATTAGACCTATTTGCTGCCGCACCACTGTGGGAGGGCAGTGGGTTGGCTTTTATTACCTTATTAATGCTACGGCAACTAGACAGGCTTCCCTGTGCCACTACCAATGTCTCATTATGGGTTAATTATTAGTATAGTGACAATTCTCTGTGTTGTTCTAGTGATCTGACGCAACCTGAAAGTAGGCCACCTTTAGTTGGTCCTTAGTTAGAAAGGTGAGTGCTTAGTGGTAGCAGGTGCTTTGCAATTGGGGGGCAGGGGTGGGGCTTAATGAGTACTATGAAGAGTGAAAGTGAGTAAGTCAGACTCAGATTTCTAGGAGCGTTCAAGGGGTTCTCCACTTGAGATTTTTTTTTTTTTTTTAAAGTAGGGTCAATGCAGCATAATTTTTAAATAAATTCCCTGCCCTCCAACATGCAATTGTTGGCCTCTCTAATACGAAGAATTTCCACCAGCCTTTTGCCACGTGTGTCCCATTTGATAAGAAATTGATTCCAATATACAGGTTTCACCATTTTATAGTCTTTGCCAGTAGGAAAGTAGGTTGTTAATTGATGTAGCTGTGCCTCTGCCCACAAGGAATAATGGCACCAACTTTTCAGGGTAAAACATAGTTTCCATAATTTAAGCCTGGCCTTAACCCCCTTGTTAGCTGTGGCACAGAACAGTCTTAACTTTAGAAAATGTGTAAGTATTTAGCAGTAGCAACACAGTCAAAATACAACAGAAATCCCACCATCAATTTAGAAAAATTGAGAAAAATTTAATGAGTAAAATGACATCAAATATCCCATGAGGGGCACTAGAATATGGATTTTTAAAGATGTGAAGCAAAAAAGCCCACCAAAAAAGTAAAGCGCCAATGAGTAGTCACTGTTTGTGGTTGACCAGCACTTGGGCATCATTCCTGACGCCCATGACTCGAATACACCAAGCAGGTTTGTTACAGTGAGAGATTTTACATTCTAAGTCAGTATCTGAATAGAAGTCAAAATCGTCCTGTGGGGCAACGCTGCAGGCTGTATCTACCAAAGTCCTCTCGAACCCAGATAGTCACTGGATGAGGGTCCACTGAAGCAGTTGGTTTTGGTGGGAAAAGATCTGCTCTAAAGAAATTAAAATGTCATGCATGACTAAAATCATTTTTTATTAACCTTTCCTGTGCCTTTGAAAAGGTTAACAGAGCTAAAATATGGGTGATCATGGAGACGATGGGGATTGAACAAGCCTTGATTGACATTTTACGTAGGATGCAGTGGACACTGTGGCTAGAATTAGATAGAGTAAATCGGGAACTCTTGCCTCCAATTAAATTCTCTTCAGGGGTGCTCCAAGACTTCTTGATGGCCCAGTTGCATGTATTTATATGTATATATCCTGGAGGAACAACTACTACAGGCAGGTAAAAATTTGCGAGAAACGAGACAGTGTGCAATATCGGTGCTCCTTTATGCCGATGACTCAGTTTTATTTCCAGGACAGCCAATAGTCTACAACTCCTTCTGGGTGCTTTTAATAGGTTTATGGGAAATCTGAACCTTCAAATAAATATTTGTAAATCCTTATTTATGAAAATTGGCCCCAAAAACTCTAAAACTAGGGTATCTCAATTGGGAGGGGTAGAGATTTTAAAAGTTTCAAAATTTTACGTACTTGGGTTTCCCTTTTGACGCAAACTTAAATTTGAACTTTTTACTCCATTCTAGGGTAGCACAATGCCAGAGTATTTTAGATCCCGTTTTTAGGTTTGCACATAGATAGGGACACAAACCGGTGAAGGAGATCTTAAATAGTTGTTATAGTAATTGTGTCTCAGTGGTGGTCTATGGAGCAGGGGTTTGGGGCTATAAATGCGTGGACCGAATACAAAAGGTAGAAAATATATTAGCGTGCAGATTGTTGGCGGTTCCCCATACCTTGCCCCTTTTTATGTGCCGTTTGGAGGTGGGGCTGGATCCGATAGAACAGTGATACCCAATGTACTTAACCGCTTGCCTGCTCATGACGAGCCCAGCTCGTCATGAGGCACAGTGGAGCTGTGCTCATGACTAGCTGGGCTCGTCATAACGGCCGCGGCCCGCCCACGCGCTATTGATTCCCCGCCTGTGAGGGAGAATCAATCAGTGGGCGGGGTCGTGACGAGCTCAGCTCGTCATGAGCACTGCTCCACTGTGCCTCATGACGACCTGGGCGAAGGGGTTAATGGGAGCTGCATGCGGCCCTCCTGACGTTTACATGCAGCCCCCCTGGTCAACGGCAGCACTGGGCTGCTGCTTACTCAACATTGCACTAAAATGTCAAGGTACTTATAGAGCGCACTGTCACCAGACGGCCACCTTGCGGTGTCGCCTATGCGGTTTCCTGGTGCTGATACTCATACCGCTGTGGAACACCTCCTGGCTTTCCCTGTGAAGTGTCCACTCCTGGGCACCCCCAGGGTGAAGCTAGGCATCCTTAGCGCTGTTGGGGCCGGTGTGGAGGCTAAGCAAGCTATTGCCCAGAGTTGCAGCGTGGGGCCCGTGATTAGAATAGGCACCGAGGCGAGAATAGACAGGTCCGAGGAAATTGAGCCCGAGCCCCGCCGAGGCGGGAATCGAACCCTGGTCCCTGGCCAGAATTCTGCTTCAGGGTCTGCCGCTCTAACATTGAGCCACACTCCTCCACAACATTAAAAGGATGTTAAATAACCAAGCCAATGTGTATTTAAAGGTAAAGAAAGGAAGTAAATAAAGTATCTTGCACTGCTTAACTTTAGAAACAAAATCATCTTTAAATACCTCTTGTAGCATAAGTGCAAAAGTACGATGAAGTCTCTTCAATTTTTTTTAGTGTACTTTATTAACATGCAGAACTGTTTCAACTTAGTACATCAGATTATATCAGTGCATTGCAGAGTATTCTTTTTTTATAAGGGATGGTTTTCAAACATGAATTTAGAAACATTCATTCTTCCGTTCTCACCCACCTCCCCATAAACATCATAGTTTTTTAAATCAAACACTGGAGAATGTTTTGTACAGCACCCATTCTGAAGTCCTGTATTTCAAGGTTCTCTTATATGTGATAATGAAAAAAGGAGGGAAAATTAAATTAAGCAGTTGCCTACATCACACAATTTGGTGATGTATACATGTAGTGCACTGTACTGATGACTTGTAGGTAAATTAAATATGCCAATTGTGGATAAGCCAATCAAACCATGTTTAGGGGAGAGGGCACATGCACTTTAGCAATGGTTGGCAGTAGTAAGGTGCCCAGAGCGATATGTCCAACGAAAACAATCAAGCAAAATTGGCGGCAAGCAGGCAAAAGGTTTGTGGGAAGACCACCCTAAGGCTGACCGGTCTAACAAATATTTATTGAAAATCCAACTTCGAATTTTAAGAAACATTTTAAAGTGTTTGAATCGTTCCAGTAGCCCGTCCCAAACCAACCAGAAAAAGCAGGTTTATGTTTTTATTCTGAATTCCAGTTCTTCGTTATAGGACAGCTATAAAGGGCGGGGAATCAATGTAGGTTGATGCCAGCATTCAATTCTTGCATGTTCAATTTTTTAAATACTCTGTGGCCTACCTTTTGGCTTTAAGGCCTGCTTAGAGGTGACTTAGTTAATATTTAAAAGTAGGGTACTTTTCCATCAAAAAGGGTTATTTTGACCGGTTAACTTGCAGGTTTAAAAGCTGCAGGAGTCGGGCTACACAGGTATGCCTGAAGCCATGTGTCCTTTTTCTGTCTACTGAATTGAACATGTACGAAAGCCTACAGGTGACATTATTTCCATGCCACTGTCCTGCACCATCTACTATAGCCTTAATGGAAAGTTAAACATGCCAATTTGGGTTTCACCAATGTTACCTTGCTTTAGGGGTCAGAACACGTTCACAGGGGGCTAGATAGCAGCACCCCAGTATGCAGAGAAAAAAACACAACAACAAAAAACTGCTGCATGCGTTACGGAAAAACAAGGGGTATTGGTGACCATGCACAAAGAGACCCTTTGTCACAGTGCCCTTTATGCCCAGAATTGTCAATTAACCCAATGCCACCATTCTGTCTGGATGCTGCCTATTTCAAGGAATTGTCTCCAAAATGCCAACATCAGCATTTTGCCATGGTTAGGCCAGATGCCAAGAATTATCTTGTCACGTGTGCTATGCATTCAAATACAGATGTCAAATGTCAGTCTATATATTCTGAGGGCGCTTTCTCTTACTTCAAAGTGAGAGGATTTGTGACAATCCTGCTGGGTGCCCTTGTGAGAGGAAAGGCTGTCGGATGTTATTTCTTCTAGCACATTACAAAATGTAAATGAAATGCAAATATTTTAGAATATATCACAATTATGAAAGGACAAATGTAGCTAATTTTTTGTAATTCTGAATTGTGGAGGAAACCTATTTTATACAATCAAAATAAATCAATACACTTGGTGATGCATTTCGACACATTGTTTAAGCGCTGTATAGTTTTATTAGGAAAACTGCCTGTGCACATGTAATGGTATTTTCATCTGAAAATATGTTGTCTATAATTGCAGTGTGCTACCACACCCTGCATACTCTACTCTCCGATACTGTAATTTACTCTACTTCATGACACACTGCAACTCTCTAAAGCGCTGCACTCTACGCCATCCCACTCTATGCCACTCCACTATGCTACTCCACGACACTCGCACTCTACACCGCTCCATGACCTTCGACCCAACGCTCTCCAACTCCACTCTGTCACTCCATGCCACTTTACAACACTCTGCTCCACTCAATGCCACTAGACAGCACTCTAATCCATACCACTTTACAACACTCTACTCCACTCTATGCCACTTCATTCTAGGCCACTCTGCCATGCCACTACGTCGCGCCCCTCTGCCCCACTCCGCGCCCCTCTGCCCCACTCCGCGCCCCTCTGCCCCACTCCGCGCCCCTCTGCCCCACTCCGCGCCCCTCTGCCCCACTCCGCGCCCCTCTGCCCCACTCCGCGCCCCTCTGCCCCACTCCGCGCCCCTCTGCCCCACTCCGCGCCCCTCTGCCCCACTCCGCGCCCCTCTGCCCCACTCCGCGCCCCTCTGCCCCACTCCGCGCCCCTCTGCCCCACTCTGCGCCCCTCTGCTCCACTCCGCAAACTTTTAGCCATGCTGAACGGCACACAACTAGCATCCACTTTAAGTACTGAAGTAGGAAACTGAAAGCTGATGCCTATGCAGTGAATGTACTCCTCATTGTGCTGGTGTTAGCTTTCAGCCTCCTAATTTTTCACCTCCTCGTCTCTAAACTCAACACAGGTTAGGCTGGGGTCACTGAGGCAGCCTACCTTACCCCACCCCGTGACGAGATGAATGAGGTGACATTCTGATGGACATGTAAACCCAGCACTGTAGGGCTTAAGACCTCCCAGGGATACCTTCACATTACATCTGCTACTGCAGCCTGTCACAAATGGGCTGGCACTTATGCATGCCATTTGTCTGAGACCAGACCTTGGACTGAGCCAGCCCTGGAACGCCAGGTTGTCTTATAACTGGCTCATGTACCTCTGCCTGTGCTCATGTTATCGGACAAATGCAATTTCTGAGGCTGCTGTACGGCTCCGTGCTTGTTGTATGGGACAACATTGTTTTCTTATACCAATAGTGCACACAAGGTGGGTAGAGCCCTGTTGCCCATAAAGGCAAGCGTCAACTGAAATGACTCTGGTACAAAAAGTAGTTTTAATTGCTCTTTAATTTTTTTGGTAAGCCTTACTATTATGACAAACTATTGAAATATAATAAGCTTTATTTGTGTGAAATGAAGGTAACCCGCTTGTGATTGAAAAGTCACACGTAGTCTGGGAAATACAGTTTGAAGTACAAAATGCAATATAATATTGGATGCCATATGCAAACTCTCCAGCCCAGTACTCATATTTTCGGTTCTGAATGTTGGATGTCCACTTCCGTTGAGGACATGTATCTGGTTTTTCAGCTCTTTGTAGGGAATTGAGGGTTTTGCTGAGGAAAGTTCTTAGCAATGCCTGTTTTGTATAACTAATCTGTAAAGTTTTATAGTTACGATTATTTTTTTGTTATGCTTTTTGGGTAGATTGGGGTCACAAGAGCCTCTTTCTTTAGTTATGCGTTAGCTGTATTGTTAAAAGCTGTTTGTGTATTTCAACACATAATGAAATCCAATCTGATGTATAAAGCACAGCTTATCCCCCATGAGGGGGAAACATCCTGAACAACGACTCCGGGACGACGAGTTCCGGAGTCACGAAAGTGGAACAAGGAGGCCCCCGGGGGAAGTAAGACCAGCGGTCTAGTCTTCCCCCGGGGAGTTCGCGCAAGGGAAGGACAGGGGAGGAAGGGGTGGGATAAGGGGTGGGGTCGCAGGTAGGGATTAAAAGGGGGAGGAAGAGGAAGTCCTTCCTCTTCCTTCCCCCAGCGCCTCAGGGAGGGTTAGTTAGTGGATCGTTGGGTGGATCGTTGGTGCGCGGAGCGGGGCCTGCGGAGATTCGGTGGATCGGCGGGGCGTGTTCTCGCATCGGTGAGCGGAGTGTGTTTATGTGGTAACGAGCGGGTTCAGGGCTGCCTCATTTGGCAACGTTTGGCGGCCTGTGGGTGTCGGGTGGAGTCGGCGGGGGCGGAGCGGTGGTTGGCGCGGAGCGCGATTGTCATGGAGTCGGGAGGGGGTCAGGCGCCGGATGAGGCGGCGGTGCGGGCGGCGCTACAGTTGTTGGGGCGTGCGGGGAGGGCGGACCTTCTGCGGCCGGGTGTCTTGGAGCAGGCGTGGGTGGGGATGTCCAGGACTCCGCGTTCGGCGTCCGCGGGGGTGGCGGCGGCCGTTGTGGCCTGCATGGAGGAACCGCCTCCTAAGAAGCACGCGGTGGGAGCGCGAGGGGGGGGCAGGAAGGCGGGGCCTGGGGGGAAGCCCGGAGATAGGCGTCTGAGCCTCCCGGCAATGGGTTCGTCGGCGGAGGTGCCTGAGGGGATGGGCGGGGGGGCTTGCGGTGACGAGGGTGGGGCTGGGGAGGCGCGGTTGGGACGGGGGGGGCCCGGGGCTGGGGGCAGCGGGGTGGCCTCGTTTTTGGTGGCGTATAGTGAGGACAGCGACCTGGATGAGGACCCTGAGGAGCGGGTGGGGGATGATTTCGCCCTGTATCTGTCGGGGAGTGAGTCCGCGGGGGGTGATGGCGGTGGGTGGGGGGAACCAGGCGTCGGACGCGGCGGGTGGGGGCAAGGGGAAGGGTGGGGGGCGGGGAGGTAAGGGCAAAGGCCCGGCGAAGGCAGCGGGGGGACGGGGGTCGGGGCTTGGGACGCCTGTCCCCTCTGGGGGCGCAGGCCGCGGTCGTGGGGCACGGGCCGCGGGGGAGGGGCGGTGGGACGACCGTTGGGCGGAGATGTCTTTGGAGGAGCGTATCCGGGAGCAGCGGCGGCTGATCGAAGAGATGGAGCGGCGTTGGGAGGAGATGTGCGCGGCCAGGGAGGGGGAGCGGGCGGCGGACCGGGTTGTGGCGCGCGGGGGAGGTGCGGGGCCGGCGCGGGGGCGGGGGCGCTGGGTGTGGCTGGATGAGGTAGGGACGGACTTGACGTCGCAGAGACCTGGTGGCGCTGGGGCCCCCTCGGACTATGCCGGTCACGAGGGGGGGGGGGATCCAAGCCAGCGCAGATTGCTGGTAGAGGCCGGGGTGGGCCGGCGGGGCGCACGACGGCCTCCAGACGCCGGGGCGAAGCAGTAGGGGGGTCCGCGGCGGCCTGCCCTCCATCGAGGGAGCGCGCATCATCGGCGCCGGCGTATGAGTTTGTCCAAGGAGAGAAAGGAAAAGGAATGAAGCGTGTAGTGCGTGAGGTGCGCGTGGAGCCCAGTGAGCCTGTGGTGGTCGACGAGCTGGATTACGAGTCGGAAAGTGAGGAGTTGGAAGAAGGCGAAGTGCGTGAGGTGATGGGTCCGGTGGCAACGCGGAAGTTTGGTGTTTTCCAGGACAACAAAGCCAGCTGCAGCAAGGCGCCAGCGGCGAGGGTGTCAGCCCCGGGTCCCGGCGGACGGGCGCAGGAGGTGCCGAGCACTTTGACAGGTGAGAGCACATGGTGGGGGGCGTGGGATGAGGGGATCGGGCAGGGGCGTAAGAAGTCTTGTAGGTCTGTGGGGGTGGGGGATGGGTCGGTGAGGGTGGTGGGAGAGACGGCGCAGCCGACGGTGCCGGCTAAGGCGGCGGCCCCAGAGGGGGATGAGAAGCGGATGGTGGGAGCTGGCGTTCAGACGGAGAAGGTGACAGAGGGGAAGGAGGAAGGGGGTGAGAAACATAAGAAGAAGCTGCCTTATATGGGGTTGGCGATGCCCCTGGGGTCCCATCTGTCTGAAAAGACGAGGGGCAGGATTTGGAAACACGAGTATGTGGATGTCTTCAAATTGTTGCATCGGGAGATTCAGGCGAAAGAGGGGTCTAAAGAGGAGGAGTGGGAGTTGACACGGCGGCCGCGGGTGCCGGTAAATATGGAAAATTGGACGTCGGCCTTCCTGATTTATGCCAGTATTTATTGCGAGAAGCATCAGGATAGGGCGATTGCGTTGTTTAAATACATGGATATCATCAGAAAAGCGCAGATGCACTTTGGGGGTTTCGCCTGGCTCAGTTACGATGAGGAATTTCGGGCGCGGGTCAGCGTCAACCCTGACAAGCCCTGGGGAGAGGTAGATCAGGAGCTGTGGGTGCAATGGATGGCCTCCACGCAGTCTTCTGCGGCAACCCACACTGCGAGTGGCCTTCCGGTGGCTTATCGGCCTTTTCAGTCCCGTCCCGCCTCGGGGGGGGGGGGGGGGGGGCGGGGGGGGGGGAGCAAGTGGAGCTGGGGGTGCGGGTGGGCAGGCTGCCGCTGCCGGCGCAACAGGACAGCCTGCTAAGAGTGGGGGAGCCACCACTGGGGCTTGTTGGAATTTCAACAAGGGGTTCTGCACCCGCCACCCCTGCAGATTTAAACATGAGTGTTCTAAGTGTGGAGGCAAGCACCCGGTCACGCAGTGTTTCACATTGGCCACCCCGTCCGAGCAATGGCGGGTCACAAAGGGAAGGGGGCAGGCTGGGCCAAAGGGCTCCTACACCAGTTAGTGTGGAGGCCATGGGTCCGTGGCTCTCCCGCTACCCTGATCGGGCGGCGGCGCTGCGGCTGTTTTGGGGATTCACAGAAGGGTTTCGAGTGGGGTACCAGGGGCCGCGGGAGTGCAGGTGGGCAGAGAATTTGCGGTCGGCGAAGGAGTTGCCGGGAGTGGTGGAGGCTAAATTGCGCAAGGAGGTGTTGGAAGGTCGCGTGGCCGGCCCGTTTGACACGTGGCCGCTACCTGAACTCATCATATCCCCTTTGGGGGTGGTTCCAAAAAAGGAACCTGGCGAGTTTCGTTTGATTCACCATTTGTCATGGCCTGAGGGACGGTCGGTGAATGATTTCATCGCGGAGGAGGATTCCCGGGTGCTGTATGCGTCGGTGGATGATGCGATCGGGTTGGTGAGGCTGTGTGGGCGGGGGGCGGAATTGGCCAAGTGCGACATCAAGTCGGCGTTTCGCCTTCTGCCGATTCACCCGGAGGATTTCTCGTTGCTGGGCATGCAGTTCGGGGGGGCCATCTTTGTGGACAAGGTTTTGCCCATGGGGTGCGCGATCTCCTGCGCTCTGTTCGAGACTTTCAGTTCCTTTTTGCAATGGGCCTTCACTGACAGGGCGGGGCACCGGCTGGTGTCCCACTACTTGGATGATTTCTTGTTTGTAGGCCGAGGTCAGTCGGGGGAGTGTGGGGCGGCTTTGGGCCACTTTCAGAGGATGGCGGGGGAGTTTGGTGTGCCGTTGGCGCCGGAGAAGACGGCTGGGCCCAGTTGTTGTCTGGCGTTTCTGGGGATTGAATTGGATTCAGTGGAGTGGATGGCGCGCCTCCCCCAGCAGAAGGTATTGGAGATACAGGACTGTCTGAGCCAAGTTGTGGTGCAACGGAAGATCGATTTGAGGTCCGTCCAGCGTTTGTTGGGCTTGCTGAACTTTGTGTGCCGAGTGGTGCGGGCGGGCAGGACGTTTTGCAGGCGGCTGGGGCTGGCCATGTCAGGGGCAGTGTTGCCCCATCACAGGGTGCGGATTTCGGTGGGTGTCCGGGCGGATCTGCGAGTGTGGCAGGGGTTCTTGAGTGACTTCAATGGGGTCTCCTTGGACTTTGCAGATGACAACATGGTGTGGCAGGTGCAGATTTTTTCGGATGCGGCTGGGGCGCGCGGCTTTGGTGTTTTCTGGGATGGTTGGTGGTGTGCGGAGCAGTGGCCGGCGCACTGGTTGGCACAGGGCAGGAGCATTGCGTTTCTGGAGTTCTTTCCGCTGCTGGTGGCGCTGCAGGTGTGGGGGCAGGAATTCCGGAACCGATCGGTGCTTTTTCATGTGGACAACAGGACGGTGGTGGATTTGGTGAACCATCAGAGGGCGAGGGACCTGCGGGTGCTGCGCTTGCTGCGAAGTTTCATGCTGCTGTGCTTGCGCTTGAATGTGCTGTTTCGCGCGAAACATGTGCCGGGCGTTAGCAATGACATCGCGGATGCATTGTCTCGTTCGCAGTGGCAGCGTTTCCGAAGGTTGGCGCCCGGAGCGGACTTTGCCAAGACCAAGGTGCCGGAGGGTATCTGGAGCTGGGGGGAGTGAGAGTGGTGAATCTGGTGGAGCAGTCTGTTGCCGAGTCCACGCGGCGGACGTATCGTATGGCATGGGTGGAGTTGGGTGTGTTCTTGGGTTGGTCGCGGGGTGAGTGGCGGATGTCTCAGGGCGAGTGTGAGGCGGGTGTCGTGCGTTATGTTTTGCACTGCATGGACAGAGGATTGTCGTCAGTGACGATTGCAGGTAAACTGGCAGGGATTTCTTTCTATGGGAAGCTCTATCTGGGTTTTGATCCGGCCAAGGGTGAGTTGCTGAGCAGGATGCTGAAGGGCTGGACCAGGGAGCGGGGAGGGCGGGGGGGAGCGCCGTTGCGCGAGGCGATCACTTTTGACCTGTTGGTGGATGTGTTGGGGGAGTTGGGTTTTCTGTGTTACGATCGGTATGAGTTGGCGTTGTTCCGCCTATGTATGACGTGGATGTTCTTTGGGGCTTTCCGGGTTTCGGAGTTGCTGGGGGGTAAGGGGGGGATGGGGATGAGGTTCGAGGATGTACGTTTGGATGGGGGGCGCCTGGGGATATGGTTGGGGCGTTCCAAGACGGATCAGGTTGGCAGAGGCGCGTGGGTGTGGCTGAGTGAGTCTGGGGAGTTGGCAGTGTGCCCGGTGCGGGAGTGGAGCAGTTTTTGCAGGCAGTGCGGCCGTCTGGTGGGAGAGATTTTTTGTCATGCTTCTGGGAAAAGGGTCACGGCTTACCAACTATTGGCGGTGATGCGCATGGTGTTGCGGCGCTTAGGTAGGGACCCGGCGGGGTATGGGACTCATTCCTTTCGGATCGGCGCGGCGGCGGCGCGGCTGGGTTGGTCCTGGGATAAGATCAGGAGGATTGGTAGATGGCGTTCGCGCTGCTGCGAGCGGTACGTTAGGAAGTAGGGCGGAGGGGTGCGCGGCGGCTGTGTGAGCGTTTTGCGCGACCTTTCTCGTTTCTAATGCTCCTTTTCTCTTCGTAGGTTGTGTTGGGGGTCCTGGAGCCAAGACGGTTACCTGGATAGTGGGACATTCATTTGTGCATTGGGCTGCCAAGTTTTCTGACAGGCAGGTGTACGGGCGTAGCCTGGGCCTGAGGAGCTGCAGTCACGAGGTGTTCTGGTGGGGTAGGAGTGGAATGCGATGGGGGGAACTTTTGCCTTGGCTCACGAAGAAGGTATCGCAGCAAGGATGTCCGGATCTGCTTGTCATTCACCTGGGAGAGAACGATCTGGTGCGGCAATCAGCGGTGTCATTGATTTATTTGATGCAGCGGGACTTGGCAGCGATCAAACGCAATCTGGCTGGCGCTTGTATTGTGTGGACAGAGTTCATTCCCAGAAGGGTTTGGAGGGGGGCGTTGAAGCCCGCTGCGGTGGAGCGCGCTCGCAGAAAATTAAATAGGGCGATGAGAGTTTTTTGTGAGGACTGTGGGATCAAGGTGCTGGCGCATCCTGGTCTGCGGCTCGAAGAGCCCTTGCTTTTTAGGGCCGATGGCGTGCACCTTTCGCACATGGGAAACGCTTACTATATGATGGAGATGAGGGATTTTATCAGTGGGCTGTGGAATGAGTCGATCTGGTGTATGAGGAGGTGAGGGCGAAAGGTGCACTTGAGTGGGGTGGGGCAGGTAACCGCCCTCCGGGGGTTCCCTGGTTGGCGGATTGGGGAGGGGGGAGGAGTCCATGACGGGCATACTCACCCTTCCGGGGAGGGGGATACTGGGGAAACGTGGGGGTGCGTCAGAGCAGTGGACGACGAATGGAGATGATGGTGGAGTTTTGGAAGAGAAGTGAGGAAGCGAATGGAAGTGAGAAGGTTGCGGTGTGAAGTGGGGATGGAGTAGTTGGAGCCTTGGAGAGTATGGGTAGTGAGGAATGTTGTTGTTGGGGATTGTTGGGGATTTGTGTTATGTTTCTGGTTATGGTTGTCCAACCCTGTCCTAATAAAATGGCCTTTTACGCTAAAGTACCTTGCGTGGACTGATTATTGCGCGAGGAGGCCCCCGGGGGAAGTAAGACCAGCGGTCTAGTCTTCCCCCGGGGAGTTCGCGCAAGGGAAGGACAGGGGAGGAAGGGGTGGGATAAGGGGTGGGGTCGCAGGTAGGGATTAAAAGGGGGAGGAAGAGGAAGTCCTTCCTCTTCCTTCCCCCAGCGCCTCAGGGAGGGTTAGTTAGTGGATCGTTGGCCACCCGCCCACCCGGCAATTACGTGACTAGTTGGTGAGGTCATGTTTTCAGCGTGCCAGTTTAGGACGGGTTGTGTGTGTGTGGGGCGGATTGGGGAGGGGGGAGGAGTCCATGACGGGCATACTCACCCTTCCGGGGAGGGGGATACTGGGGAAACGTGGGGGTGCGTCAGAGCAGTGGACGACGAATGGAGATGATGGTGGAGTTTTGGAAGAGAAGTGAGGAAGCGAATGGAAGTGAGAAGGTTGCGGTGTGAAGTGGGGATGGAGTAGTTGGAGTCTTGGAGAGTATGGGTAGTGAGGAATGTTGTTGTTGGGGATTGTTGGGGATTTGTGTTATGTTTCTGGTTATGGTTGTCCAACCCTGTCCTAATAAAATGGCCTTTTACGCTAAAGTACCTTGCGTGGACCGATTATTGCGCGACTACTTGCCCGAACAATGACTCGGACTTAACCACGCATGTGCGTGGTTAAGGCTGAGTCGGTCTAGTGTCTGGGCAGGGCGGAGTTCGGAGGAGCATCGCAGTTGCAGAGGAACAGGTAAGAGGGGTTGAGTTTTATGAGGTTGGGGTTAGTTTATAGGGGTTTGGGTTTAGTATTTAGGGGGTATGGGTGATCGTGATAGATTAGAAGGTGTGAGAGGGATTAGTATGAAGGAGTAGAATAAGTAAATCGGAGGTGGGGGTTTACGTGATTAGTAAAAGGGAGAGGGGAATTCGTTTTATGGGGGTTGAGTTAGTATTTAGGAGGACAGGGGTTTCGTGAATATTAAAAGGAAGACGGGAATTAAAATTATGGGGGTTGAGTTCGAATTAAGGAGGGGGGTTTTGTGATTAATTAAAGGGAGAGGGGAATTAGATTTATGGGGGTTGCTTTCGTATTTTTTTGGGAGTGTGAGTGATCGAGTTTGTTTTTGGGTGGGGGGAATTCATATTTAAGGGGTGAGGGATCGGGGTAGTATTTGCAAAGCATTTTTTTAACATGCATTCCTTTAACAAGAAAAATCGTGATAAAGGAATGCGTGGTAAAAAAAACTGAGGTTTAGACGAGGTCGTGGTTGCGACCTCGTTGTTAAGGAAGTCGTGGTTAGGGAACTCATTCCAACATACAACCCCCATGAGGGTATCCAGGCGCTAAGGGTCCAGCAGCTTCAGGTGGGATCAGTTGAACAGCCAGGTCTTGAGTGCTTTCCAGAATTGTAGAAGAGAGGTGGAGGTCCAGAGGTGAAGGTGGAGGTCATTCCAGGATTTTGCTGCGAGGTAGGAAAAGAATCGAAATCCCCTGTTCACTTTTCTGGCCTATGCAAAAAGAACAATTGATGGACTGAATGTTAAACAATGTCAACCATTCTCCCCAGTACAGAGATCTGAGCCTAAATCCATAGTTTTTTGCTCCCCATGCCATTCCAGTTTGGACCCAGCCATATCCAAATCAGGCTTGACCCTGTTCCCCATGGGAACAGTCCAGCCCGAACTGCCAGGCCAGGTTCTTCCTGGACTGTAAACAAACATCCTACGAACAGTTTCAAGGTTTCACCCCTCATCAGCCAGGCTAGCTTGACTCCAGTGGTATGGTGAGCACGGGACCCACGTCTGGGCATACCCATCCCACGCTGGTTGACATTGTCCATCAAATATTCTTTTTACATTTGTCACCCCAGGTGGGATGGGTATGCCCAGACGTGAGTCTCATGCTCTCCATGCCACTGGATTCAACCTAGCCTGGCTGATGAGAGGTGTTACCCCGAAAACCGGTCCCAGGATTCTTGTATCCGTTCCAGGGAGGACCCGGCTTGTGAGTTCGGTCTGGACTCTTCCCATGAGGAACAAGGTCAAGACTGATTTGCATAAGGCTGAGTCCAAACTGGGAGGGCGCAGTGAGCAAAAGAACGATGGCTATAACCCAAATCTCTTGACTGGGGGGTAAATGTTTGATTTATTCAGCATTCCGTCCATCATTTGTTGTCGCAGCACTTTTATGTTCTAATATCAGAAGATATGTCATTGGGCTACGTAGCACCAATCCTTTTTTAAAGTGTTTTGAAATCGCATTTTATTGTTTTATATCCTCAGCAATGTCAATATAGCACAGCTGAGGGAGCAACTCTAAGTACATATTTCACTTCTATCAAAAAGAAATGGTAGGTAGATCGACAATGACCATTAAAAGTGCAGTCGTAACATTGTTTGAACAGGAAAACTTGATAACTTCACGACGTTTAACAATCTGCCAGTCATTTCACGCATATCTTTCTATAGTTTGTCCTCGTCAGGTACCATTTTCATCTGTATTTCTTCGGCTAGTAGCCTTTTATGTGCATCTTTTTTCCACAGTTCTAGTGAGGGACCCTGTGGCTCCAGCCAGTGTATCAGCATCTTTTGTTTGGGTAGCATTCATTTCACAGATCTGTAGCGATTTGTAGCCTTCTTCCTTTTTTGACGTTTGATGGAAGTTTGCCCTTTCCAGTATTTGCTCCAGTAGGGTTTGTTGTCCGTCCATGTGCAAATAAGACCAAGCAATTAGTAATTGTAAAAGAAGGATTTGAGTTAGTCAAATTAAGTCAGGGGCACTTTACCCTTACTTGCAGTCTAAATCATTGTACCAATCAGGTTTAACTGCGATGCTGGACTTTTTAAAAATTTTTGTAATGCTTGGGGTCCTCATTCTGAGTAGTGTGAAGAATCTGGCCTACGCTTTACTTCTGCCTAGCTTTACAATTTGCTGCAGTTCGATGAGCGCAAATACACCATCCTCCACTGGTGGTGCCCAGTACGACAATGTTAGTTGGTGCCTCCCCCCCCCCCCCCCCCCCCCCCAATGACCACCTCCACCATGGGTATCTCTCACTAGCACCCATTAACAGTGACTAAGTCTCCATAATCACTCTCTCTCAGATGCATTGAATTAGTTATACAGCGCCACTCATACCAGTAAAGGATGTCCGAGCACTTTGCATCACACACACATTACACAGAGACGATCAAACAGGTTTGTAAATCAGCTTATAGGAAATGTTACATATACCAAAGGACTAAAAGTGTAGGAGTCATATTTCATCCATACTGGTAGGCCGTATAGTTTAGGAGTGCTTGGTGTGGAGAAGCACAAACTCAGAGTCGAAAAAGAAACCGCATAGTTGGAAGTTTCAGTCTTCTTTAATAAAAAGAATAGATTTCTACCCAACGTAACCCCTTTTGCAACATTAATCTATGCTCTAATGTATACTTTGTAGTGTGTATGCAGCTCTATGATGAAAGTTAGTACCTCATTGTTCTTTATTAGGACTTTAAGTTATCAGTTGCAAGGAACAAAAGGATGTCTCTTTTAAAAGCAGTAACCTGCTGATCTATTTATATTATATGCATTCTGTAATCTACACGTTTTTTGTAGCGAGCATATTAACCCTCTGCACTACCTTCACATATGTCAAAACATCAACTATACAAAACTCCAATCTCTCTCCACGAAGAACATTAATCACAAGAGTTAACGTTACATGTTTGTGAGGCCTGGTAATTGCCTGAGTAAAGGAATGCTGCAGCAGG
Organism: Triturus cristatus; assembly: GCF_964204655.1. NCBI lineage: Eukaryota > Metazoa > Chordata > Amphibia > Caudata > Salamandridae > Triturus > Triturus cristatus. The sequence goes on along the minus strand of NC_140584.1, from coordinate 1,081,969,544 downwards.
TGCTTTAAAAACATAATAAACTTGCAAGCATGGCGCTCCCAGGAAACCAGCTCCCGGGGCGGTGGCACCGGTCGCACCGCCCTAGAACCGGCTCTGCTCCAGAAAGTGTCGGAGGGAAATTGTGCTGCCGAAACAGTGCATTGGGAACAAAGTGCACAAAAATTAAGACAAACGTGTGATCTATAATTAATGCAGTAGTTGTAATCTGGTGCAAAAACGTACACGACATTGTGTGAAAAGCTTTGTGTTGCCGTGTTTTTGTGCCTGTAAGGTGAGAAAGAGGCAGATATTAAAAATACCAGACAAACTAAGATTGGGTATTCAAAAAGTAGTCGCAATTTGCACACCAACTTTTTGCGAATCCACTGGTAATTTGAGAACGGACTTAAGAAATAATAGCTCTGTGCACAAAATACCAAATCGCAGTGGTTTACAATTAGACCTGCATCTTGAATATTAATGAGGTAGGTCACAAATCACGATTCACTGCCATCACAGAAGGTGGCTTGCTGGTGTCCATGGACCCCATGGTCAGTGAATGGCTTTAAATAAAGCATTTTCTTTAATGCAGCATGTTTTTCTTAAAGGAAAAAGGGATGCATGTTTAATAAATTATTTCAAAACTTTTTTTTTTTTTTTAAAGAGTTGGCAGTGGTCTGGACCATTGCCCTTCAAAAGAAAATGTTTTTTGACCATTCAGAAGAAGGAAAGGTCTCTCTTGGGGAACTCTTCCTGTTTGCAAACTGGTTACCACTACCTTTCAGTAGTCAGTAAAATATTAATGTTCTGCAACTTGATTTGGGTTGCAAAAAATTAACACATACCATGAGGAATCACTATTTGGAAGTGGCATCCAAAATACCCCCCTTACTGATTTCTTATGGTTTCCTAAACCCATTTAGCGATTCGGAAAAAAGTTACTGAAATACAAAAGAAGTTTAGTACATTTTTAAAAACACATTTTCCTGCCACAAACCCTGTGATTTATCGAACACGGGGTTTGCGACCTGATAATGTGTCCATACATCTGGCCCAATATGCTGCATGCAAGCACAACCACCTAGATGAATATTCTGAAGTTTCAGTTTTGTATTTTAAATGGTTAACTTACAGCAGCACACTGCAAGACATCCTTTGGCTATGGATAGGAGTTTGATTCCGGTTATTGTATGCAAGTGAATTTTATATGGATATCCTGAATTTTTGGCTAGGATCTGGCTCTCTGGGCCTCCTTTGTACTAAACAAGACTACTATTCCCAGAATGCACAGATTTGGTGAAGACAGCTCACAGCTTTGAACTGGGAAGAACTTTCCTTGTAGCTGGGAGTAAATGGGTAACGGCGCTTAACCTCCTGTCTTACAGTCGAAAACTACAGTGCGGCGGCAGACTTTGCTGGTTCCATTTCTCATAGGTAAAATCGTAGCGCTTGCATCATCCTGCCGTTTCCAAATTATCACGCACATCTTAACAAAATAAGCAGCCCTGCAGGATTGCAGCATATGTCACCGAATCTGCCGCTCTAATCTATTTGGTAATTTTAGGGGTGACATGTTTTCATCATTTTCAAAGCATGCACATATTTAGTCATTAATTCTGAAAATTTCCTCCTGGAGGAGCGAATCAAGCCGCCTTTAATTCCTTGATGCCTTGGCCAGGAGCTGTTCCCGTGAACTCCTGTAATTGAAGCGGGTGCTTTGATTCATACTGATGACAGCTGGCGTCAGCGGTACTGTGTTTCCTTAATACGACTTGATGTAGGAGGTCAAAGGATGCGTAGCAGCGCGTGCTTTGAGTCCAACACCTTGCGTCATTGCCTTCAACGCAGCTATGACGCGAGCTTTCTCGTGCTTCGCCCATGATGGTGAAAGACGTCACTGGGCCTGATTCGCACGTGATTTTGCCATACACGAGTATATAGAATGAGCAGTCATTTTTTTTAACCTTGAAACTTAATTCTGAAATTTGGGTTTGCACTTCAAAAAAAAAATAAGAATAATTTTAAATTATTTGCTCAAACAGGTTTTTCTGAGAGTAAAATATGTTCCTCGGAGTGGCTTGGAGATTCCAGGGTTGGGGTGCCCGGGAAGTTTGGACACACGAGCAAAATTAAAACGTTTCTGGATCTTCACCAACCACTTTTAAACCCCTTTCCATCCCTATAGAAGGGTGCAGTCTTACTTCTGACTTGGGCAGGCGGGGTTAGGAAGGGGATCCCCCCCAAAATGAATTGGAGGGGTGTGGAGATGCGGAAATGGGTTTATACTTTCTCCAGGATTAAACATATTTTCCCCATGGGGAAAATCGTTAACACTTTTAGTATGAGACACACATCCGTTGCCTGGGTAATCTTGGGACATGAGTTCTGTTGACCTGCTAAACTCAGTCACATTTAGTTAGTTTCTCTTCTCCCCCTCTCCTTTCTGCCCCATCCTGCAGTCACAATTGTGGGTTTCCTAGTCACGTTGGACGGGTGGTTCGTTGTTTTCTGATTACGGGTATTCTTTCCTATCTGCAGAAATTCTAATCTCCCAGTGTCGCTTCAGTACCTCTCTCAATTACTCCGTCCATCTTTAATGCCAGTTAACAATTTAGCAAACATGCTGAAGGGCTGTTGACCTCTTTGCATCCAAACCACGTAGACTCTTGTGGCGTACCCCACTCTTTGGTCACTTCGTTGATCTTCAGTCGTGGCTGCTCTTGCAGATGTCTGATCTCCACTGCCTTTGGGATGTGCAGCAGTTCGCAGAGCTGGTCCCACGTGTAGCGCGTTCTTCAGCAGTGTGGTAATGCTGGGAAAGGTTGTTTGGGTTTGCTTATGAACTGTATCGGTTTGTTGGGACCTTTAGGGCAAGGTTAATGAAGGAGATATGGAGGAACCTCAGATCGGGAAGTTAAATAACTCGGGGGTTTATAAAGCACGACTACTCACCCGTGAGGGTCTCAAGGGTGGGGAAGGCTGCTGGACCCTCTGGGTGTGTAAAATCATTTGAAGAGCCAGGTCTTGAGGTCCTTCTTGAATTGGGTCAGCAACGTGGATTACCTGAGGTGGAGGGTGCAGGGTGTTCCAGGTCTTGGCGGCGAACTAGAAGAATGAACTTCCACTGGTTCTGGTCTTGTGGATCCTGGGGATGGAGGCTAGAGCGCTTTGGGTGGAGCTGAGTTGTCTGACGGGTAGGTGGGATGCGAGGCGGTGGTTCAGGTAGGTTCAGATGATGGGTCAAGTGGAGGCACGGGAGGGCCCATCACTTGAGTAAGTCCGTTTCAAATGCACCATTCTCTTGTTGACCTGCCATTACCTGGTGCATCTGCTTTATTTTTGAGGTATGGTAATTGATTATTAACGTCTGTTTACACTGTAAAAATGTTATTTACATCTTGAAGACCTAGCAGCTGTGGTCAAGTGGGCCTGGGCTGAGACCTGCCAAAAAAAAAAAAAGCATGGCAAGCAGGATTTGTGGCACCTAGTATTTCGGTCTCTCTGGCGGAAGAGGTTAAAAAGCTGTACCTGTCTACCTGTCATAATGCACCAGTAGTCCATTTTTTCGCCCCTTACTCAAGTTTGTCTTAACTCTTGTAATGACGTGACCTAGTGTGAGATGGATTAAGCCACGCCCTATTTACAACACTAAGTTAGCATAACCGAGATCATAGTTAACAAGCAAGCTTGTCGTTTCTGCTGCGCTGCACACGACACTGTTGTTATGTGTTATTCATTTTAGAAATGCTGACTCGACTTTGCCTTACAGGATAACAAACTGTTGTTTCACATTCTTAACCGTGAAATGTGCCCTTGGTCTGTACATCATGCAAAGAACGCGTCTGGGTCACTAGAAGGTACAGAGTGTTGTGTTTAGATTGATCGTACCACTTGTTAGACATATCATGCATACAGCTGCCAATATCTGAAGGACAAGCGTCTTTAATATTGCAGAACAGTTTGGTTTTACATTCATTCGAACAGAAGAGCTGATGCATGCTGTGTGAGCAGATCCTTTGATGTGATTCTACTAAGCTGATCTATACGGTATGGGGTCCGCCCCGTTAGCCTAAGAGACCTTCTAATAATAATAATGTATTAGATTATAGTGAAAGGAGTGTGGCCGTATACCACTGTCATTAATAGTATGATTGCTCCTTTCATTCTATATGGTATTGTAATAATGCTTATGGTTCTGATCTGTACTGTTAGTCTGCTAGTGTTAGCCAAAGTACTGCATTTTAGGACGCGAGGTTTATAAAATAAACTCTTTAAACTTTACCGTGTCTGTATTATTATGTTGTGGACTAACCAATAAGTACCAACAGGTATTTCGGATTCCCACCACTCCTGAGAAATATCTAAGTCGCATGTTCTGGTTTGTCTATAATTGGGACCGCCTAGCTAGATCTAGGCTAACGAATGGGATACTAAGCTAGTCGGATAAGGGGTTCTGGGTTCTGAGGGGAGTTTTCTGGTACACCACAATTCTCTGAGGTCCTGGTCTCCTGCGCATAGTTCTGTGCAAAAGCAGAATCCCTGCAACATGGCGCACCTAACGTTTGGTCTTAACGTCTGAGACGCTCTAGTAGTACTGATTTTAGTCCACAACTACCCTCACTCTCGTTTCCGGAAAACTTGAGTGACGGTTTAACCTACCTAGGTTTAGACTAAAGGTTCTATCAAGCTTGAAAATTAAAAAGGTTATAATTTTTGAGCCCAAGTGCTACTGTGTAAATCGTTGTTATTCTTTAAGGAGTCCTTATGGCGGTTAATATTCCCGCTCATAGTAGGGTTCCTCTGCGCGCTCATTTGAGGGCGTATGGGGTACCTGATGATGGGATGTCTGTTTTACTCATGGGTGACCTTTGCGGAGGTGGATACAGACGATAATTTGTTCCACGAATATACAGCCTCGGCTGTACCTGCGGCTTATGCCCCATATCGGACTCTGGAAATTCCTATTTCTGCCTGGCAGCATACAATTTGGTTTAATGGCGCCCTCCCCCTTGAGGTCGTATCGGCGAGAATGGGCCCGTTGTCAATTGCAGGGGCTACATGGCCGGTACTGGCCGGATATACTCCACACCCACGCTACCTGACGGTGGGAGTGGGTGATTTACGAACGCTACACACAGCCCTGATTACGGTCCATAGGGCTTTAGTGCAGTATGTGTCACGCACGGTTCAGGTGGGAGCACCTGCGGTTGCTGGACACTGGGCGGATCACCATCACGCGGTGGTGATAAGCCCTGTTATGGTTAACGCGGTTGTCGGCAAGCGCCCCCTCAGTAAGGATGAATTTCCTTACTGGCTTGCGGAAAAATTTGATCAATTAGAAGCCGTGTTTCCCAACACTACACCTGTGGATAAACACAGGATACTCACCATTACTTTGCCGAAAGACCTGGTCCCTGAACTTGTTGATTGTGACAATTGGGGCAAGGTCTTTGCTGCGACATATTCGAAGTGCTACGGCACTCCGTCTATGGCTGTACTACCCTCCGTCATCAAGAAAGTTCAAGAAAGTCATGGTGCGGAGGCAGCTATTGAGTTGGGATTAAGGCTTGTCGACAGTTTCAATGTGATTTGTTCCATGGTAATGGGCAACCTCAAAGGAGATGCCATGCAGTTCCAAGTTGGTAATATGCTGGAGCTTGTGGCTGATGCCGATAAGCCTAGGGAGTTCGCAAAAATTATTGCGAAAGCCTATAGAATGGTTGGACGTAGTGCCTTAGGTGTGAAACCCACCATCAAAATTCCCGATGTAGTGCAACAAACTAAGGTGAGTTCGTCTACAAAAGACGAAAAGCCCAACTTTCCTAAACAAAGTTGGCGAGCCAAAAAACAAGAGAAGCAGCAACAGAAACGGGTTTCTCGTCCTACCTCACCAGTTCAGTCGTATAGTGAACACACTTATGATTTGCGCGATCGTACTCGTATTAAGTCACCTGATAGGTTTCTGAACAACGCTCTCCTCGTTCTTCACAGGAAACATCGACTTCGCACTCTGGTGGTGGAGAACGTGGAAGAGGACGGGGCACTCAAGGTCGAGACCAGCCCCGCCAGACTGACGGTAAAGGCAAGCAGGAAGACGCTGCCAGACCGCGTCCACCGTTTCAGAAAAAAAGTTGCTGCTATCTCAGCGAGATATGCCTCAGATGGTCAGGACACAGCTTCGGAACCTGACATGGGCACTAACGCTGCTAGACAGCGCGGCGGAAGTTACAGTAGTGCGGGAAGCATTGCGTCCATTTCTGGAGGCGACAGCAACTGACATTTATGTGACAGTTGAAACTGCTGATACTCGCGTAGCCCCCCCGGAAAGATTATTTGAAATAGTCCTTAATATTGAGGGTGACATACAACGCAAAATTAAAGTGGTTTTTGGGGATAATCTTACCACCACATATGATATTCTTTTGGGGGAGAAAGATTGGCCTCCGGCTTTCATTTTGGACGCCCCTAGGGGCGAGGAAGTTATACTTCCTTCCTTTGGGCACGCAGTGCCCACGGAGGAGTCTACTAGGTTGGCCGGGGAGTGGGCACAGGTGCTTGCGCCTGCGTTATATCGTAATCGGGTTGGCTGGGATAAATGTTCTCCCAATCACGAGATTCCATTGCGATCCGATCCCCAGCCTCAACCCCAATATCCCATGCGTCGCGAGGCTAGACCTCACGTTGCGTCAATCCTTGAACAATTGGAATATCAGGGAGTGATTGAGACATGTGTGTCACCCATGAATAATCCTTTATTCACTGTAACGAAGCCTGACGGGTCGTACCGCCTAGTTTTGGATTACCGGCATTTAAACTCGCATTGCCGGACGTGTGCGGTACAAAATACTCATAGTTCGGCTCTCGTAGATAGTCTTGTGAGAAAACATTTCAAAACTACGCTCGACTTATCCAATGGCTTTTATTGCCATAATCTGGCCCCTCTTAGTTATGAGTGAACAGCATTCACCTCGGGTGGCAAACAAAAATTGTTCAAGAGGCTCCCGATGGGCTACAAAAACAGCCCTGGAGTTTTTGCCGCTCGCGTGGTCTCTCTCTTGGAGATGGTAGACCCGGAAGCATACTCGTATGTCGACGACATCTATCTGACAGACGACGAGTTGCTTCCACACCTTGCTCGTGTGGATAACATAGTGACTATGTTTGCAGACTTCGGTTACAAGTTTAACTTTAAGAAGTCTCACATTGCTGAATTTACAGTGTTGTTCTTGGGGTACGAACTCAATAATGAAGGTCGAGGCTTGGCACCGCAGTTCCTTGAGAAATGCGCAAACCTTCGTATCCCTACGACACTGACAAAACTACAATCCTTGCTGGGTTTTCTGATTTCGGTAGATCCTACATTCCTGATTATGCCCAGCGTATCAAGACACTTTATGCCTTGATACAACCAACTTTTACCAGATCTTGCTGGCTGCCAGAGCACTCGTTGGCATTATATACTTTGCAAACTGATCTTCTTACAGCTAAATATCTAAAAACTCGTGACGACCACACCAACCTGGTCATTAGAATTGTTCCAGGCGCGGAAGGTTTCACGTACTTCACGTTCAATGAGGGTGACACAGTCCCCATTGCTTACAAATCTCATCTGTACACTTCGGCTGAGCTGCGATTTTCCACTGTTGAAAAAGTCTTGACAGCAGTTCAGATGGCGATCCTGAAAGAAGGAGCGCTATCACAAGGAAAACGCATGCTGGTGGTAACACCGTTTCCTGCTCTTGAAGCAGTCACTAAAGCTAGTGTACCAAATTCTAAGGCTTTGCATCCAAGGTGGATACAATGGGCGACCTCCTTAGCTTCGCCTGACGTCGAATACATCTTTGACTCGGCGTTGCAGACTCAGAGTTTGGAGTATGAATTTGTTCATCCTGCTCCGCAGTCATTGCGCCCCATCGAGGAATACCATTGTGTCATATACACTGACGGGTCGGCGCAACCGGCAACTGGATCAAGGCACGCTTATTCAGCGGCTTGCGCAATTGTGGTCGGTACTTTCGTGAATGGAGAGTTCAAATCTGATGCAGTGCATACGCAGTCATTGGGTGATTGTACCGCGCTACTGGCGGAGCTTCGTGCTCTGGTGCTTGCACTGGAGTTTGCTGATCACAGAGTCACTACTCTTATAGTGAGTGACTCTTACTATTGTGTTCAATCTTACAACGACAATATACTTTTTTGGATTATGAATGGTTTTCGTGATTCCAAAGGTTGCTCAGTAAAGCATAAAACAATTTGGGCTCGAGTGTCGGGACTCAAAGGGAGTCTGCCACTTGTGGATGTAATTCACACTCTTGGTCACCAAAGAGTTGGTGTCCATGCTGTCGGTAACAGTTTGGCTGACGAGGCAGCTAAAACAGCAGTGGCGACATATTTAGTAGCAGCAGTTACAAGATCAAAATCTAAGATAGATGCTGACATCTTAGCAGCTATTGCGGCATCAGAGACAGGGACAAACTTCCCTAGAGGTTTCCCTTCTCGATACCATTATCACTTAAGTCCTGATAACGTCCCATTAGTGAGGATTAACGACGTTGGTGATAGATTGATTCCCAACGCGGACTGCAGACCAAATTTGATAACAGCTGCCCACGAAGGAGTTGCGTCTGCGCATGCTGGAGTGTCAGCAACTGTCTCTCTTTTGCAGCAACGTTACTGGTGGTACGGTTTGTATAAACAAGCGCGGGCTTATGTACTTAATTGTGACATTTGCCAGCAGATCAAACCTTCTTCTGTTGCGCGTCCACCTCCAACGCAGCTGCACATATCTAATCAACCACTAGCGTGTGTTTATTTAGATCACTGCGGTCCTTTTACCTCTGATACTGCGTACAAGTACATCTTGGTTGCAGTAGACTCGTGCACACGTTTTCTGTGGGTGTGGCCACAAAGGAGTGCTGATGCCAGGACTGTCATCAAAGCATTGCGTGTCTTTACAGGGAGTTTTGCGTGTGGTACCCTTCACTCTGATCAGGGCCCGGCGTTCGCCTCTAAGGCTTACAAAGAGGCAATGAGAAGTTTGGGGGTCCAAGTCAAATTTTCGTCTCCATACCGGCCTGAGGGCAATAGTGTTGTGGAGTGGATGAACCGTGACCTAAAGCAATCGTTGACAGCCAAGGTGTTAGGTACAGGCCGGAACTGGCTTGCCCACTTGTATGACGTCCAACGTGCACTTAATAATCTCCCTAGAAGGTCTCTGGGTGGGCGGACCCCGTACATGATGCTCTTTGGAGTGAGAATGTTTGTTCCGGACCTTGATGGTCTAGACATGGCGGCAGCTGCTGCGCCTTTTGACCTCGATGACCACTGTGCTGTATTGCAGAATCTACAAGAAGCAAGAGACACTCTAGCAAAGGAACACGTGCCCTCTACATCTGAAGAAGCGCTCCTGATTCCGGTGGTCGGCTGGCTGCCTCGAGTTGGTGATCTGGTCCGTGAGAAGGTGGAGAACAAGAAGGAGTTTGGCTCCTCTTATCGTGCACCAGTCCCGGTGCTTGGAGTATTGGGTACACGTACAGTTGTTTTACCACCACTTCCTGGTTGCAAGGAAAACAGGTACATTTCAAATGAAAATGTCAAGCTACACAGGGTGGCCGATTCTCCATAGTATGACACCTTCGGTTTCCTGCCCTTCAATGCTGAGAAACTCTGTTGTGTTGCCACCATCTATCATCGTGCCTGAAGTTTCCATTGAGATGATTACAGTTAATGATCCGCCACCTACTGCTGGTGGTTTGCCCGCTGATCTTGAGTATGCTTATCCTACAGAAGTCGCTTTGCCCCTATTAAATACAACAACACTTACCCAGTCACATTCTTCCTTTGAAACTGAATCATTGACTTCCACTGTCCCTTCCAAAATCTCTATATTTTTTGCCTGGTTCAAGAGACATTTTTTGGTTGCACCTTGGACTTGCATCTGGTTGGTGCTGGTTTGTATTTTTTTAATCATGACAATTGGCTTTGTGGTAGTGTTTTTTAGACTTATCAATGGACACTACCTGAATGAGCGTTCTACAATTCTATTAATTGATGGAACTTTGGCCCCCCATTCCTCATCACACATCATGAAAAGAGACCAGACGTTTGTGAACATCACCGCCTGGCCTGTACGTGATGGGATTGCGTGGGATGCGGTGAACTTTCAAATTCATGGTCCCACCGAAGTTATTAATGTGCCAACTGTTTTTCGTGTTTCTATGGGTGATGTAGTTAAACAAAACATCCGCTCAGATGATTGGGATGTACAAGCAATAGAAGCACTGTTTTCTGATTTAAAATATTATGCTGCATTTGATGCTGAAGATCTGTATTTAAATAGTGCAAACTATGATGAGCAGTTTTGTTTTCAACATTATGGCACACATTTCCTACACAGAGCAAATACTTTTAGAAATTTTGTTAATTTCACACAATGGGAACATTGTCCTGTCCCTATGCCCGGCAGCTCTGCCACTTTATTGAAAAAATTCACATACTTTTCGGATTTTAGTGTGTCAAACCCTGAGTCTTTTTATTTTAAGGTAGCGGTAGAACCGACTTCTAAGGTCAGACTGACACACACAAAATTATTATATTCCAAATCCTTTATGAAGGAATTGGCTATTGGAGGTTATGACGTATGGAAAGCTACTGTCGATCTTAAATCGGTTTGGGGTACTAAACCATGGCAAGTACAAGGAACAGAAGCTTTGCATCGTGCCTGTCTTATCCCAAACCATATCTTATTTTTAAATTCATCTATTTTTCAGACCACCTGTTTTGGATTGGCTATATCTAAAAAATTAATTACCCCCTCGATCCCGGATCTGGGTGCTTATCCTGGTTGGGAAAATCACTCAGATCTGTCCCTTACTGTATTGCAGTCGCTTGTTTCCAATGGCACCTTCAATATTTTGACATTGAATCCTGAGGGATGGTTGATATGGCAAACAAGCTCAGATTCCTGTCAACGTCGGTTTCTGGATTTGGCTCCAGGATATTCACAACTTAGGGTTGACCCTCGTTTTACATCTTCACACACAGTGACTACCTACTCTGTAGGTAAATTACGTCAGTCATGGCTGCAACATTCCACGTTAACTTCAGTTAAGCTTCATTTATCACGCTTAAATGACAAAATAGATTTAAATGATTTTATTAAGGGTCCTGCAAATGGCAGGTCTAAACGATGGGCTTATGCTATTTACAATGAAATCTGGAAATTGTCGCAAATTGAAGCTGCTTCTAGATTGCGTGCTATTGATCAGGCCAATATGGAAAAAGTATTGGCTGTGATAGATAATAGTATTAATACGTTGTCTTCTAGAATTTATACATTAGATAATATTGTTTCTTCTGTCGTAGACATTGTGTAAGATGATGTATCTGTGTTGTATCATGGTCAAAATCAGTTGCGTTCAATTATGCAGTTTGCATGGACATTGCAAACGTTAAAGGCAGGGAAAGTCCCTTGGGATTACATGAATATTTCATCATTGTTCCTTCCGTTTAATTTGACTGAAAAACAGCAGTTCATGTCCATGAAAGATGCAACTTATGCATTGCTGCACATTGAAAAATTAGAACCTTTACCTTTTTCTGTAGCGGAGTTAAATTCAGCCGTGTGGTTAATTCACGGATTAGTAACTTTACCGTTCAGTTTGTTCAAGTTTAGTTTGTGCATGAAACACTATGCTATCGGCAGATATGAACAACTTGGTGATGCGTTTCTGCATGAAGTTTGGTCACTTCCGTTCACTTACAGATGCGTGAGGGATGGCAAGGAAGTTTACTTAAAAGGTGAAGAATGCAATTCCGCTCCTGATCACTCTGTTGTTTGCAGACATATACAATTACATGGCGCTTGCAATATACACGCTCCTAATTTAGCTTGTGTCCTAAAGGGGATTCCAATGCCAGTTATAACGTCTTCTTTTAAGCTGCTTGCCAGCGGTAGCTATTTGCTTTTAAATAGTGAAGCTTGCTGTGGGATGCTAGTGGGTATTCCTTACATAGTGACTGTTTCACAAAAAGTAGTTTGCTGTAATAACGTCCTTTTCCCGCCCCCGCAAGGCTGACTCGACATATCCATCTGGCCAGCGATTCCAACCTTGAACGCAGAGTTCAATAGGATGAGCAGAATAAGGGCTCTTTTGTCTAAAAAAGAGGTTGCGTTGACTTCATCCCGTGAAACATTTCTTCTTAATGTTGCAAACACACGCACTGAGGTACAAGCTCTTTTATATACCGACCTCCCCCTCCATTTTGGAACCTTGATTCAAACTATCTTTAATGCTTCGTCTACGACTGGCCTTGTTCATTTTTTTAAAATTGTGGGCTCCGGCCTAGTGACATCTTTCCAGACTGTTTTTGGTGTGATCCCCGCATTTTTACATTCTATTTTTTCAAGTGTCTTCGGAGGGTTCCCCTTGCTCCTCGCTTTGGTGGCTGGGATCCTCTTGTTGATTTGCGTACTTCGTTATGGCTGCACACCGGGAGTTGCAAGACAGAATGCTGCGCATGCTCCATCTTCGTAGCCGGATGCTTGATTTCTACGGCACCTTACCACTGGCGGTATTAAGCGTCAAGTATGGATTGTCTTTCCGGTTTCCCTTTTTTACGTGTGTGCAACCTGTCTTTCATTGCCTAGATTGTCCCTTCCAATGGACTCTGGACTTGTGCCTGTCAAACTTGGCGTCACCTGACCCGGATTTTGATGAACTAATGTGTCCCTTAGTGGCTCATGAATTCGACTCTTCTGGTGTCGGGTATATGGCTTTGGGTGCTGCACACGGAGTCCTTGGAAACTGGGATATCGGAGAGGCAGCTATTGATTTCCTTGAAAGGAGTTATATTGAGGAGAATGACAGTTGTCCTATCATGGTGCTGGATGCTCCGATAATTGATGAACATGTATGTTCCTTTCCCTTGCTCAACTGGATGGCAGATACTTTTGCGGAACGCTCCAATGATTTCCTCTTGGAAGCATTCGCAACTTACGGTGCATATACCTTCATGGATTGACTGTTTGACATTGTCAATGCAGCTTGCATCCAGAATTGTTAATTTTCTACGAAAGTTTTGCTTATTTTTCTTTACCACATCATTTTTCGTTTTCTAAACGAACATTTTTTTTATTCTCGGACTTTACACTTACCTTATATGCCCTTGGGTCCGTTCTAAATCACTTGAACTCTGCGTTCTTGATAAGTGTATCCCTATTGGTTAGTGCTCCGATCATGGGGGGGTGTGAGATGGATTAAGCCACGCCCTATTTACAACACTAAGTTAGCATAACCGAGATCATAGTTAACAAGCAAGCTTGTCGTTTCTGCTGCGCTGCACACAACACTGTTATGTGTTATTCATTTTAGAAATGCTGACTCGACTTTGCCTTACAGGATAACAAACTGTTGTTTCACATTCTTAACCGTGAAATGTGCCCTTGGTCTGTACATCATGCAAAGAACGCGTCTGGGTCCCTAGAAGGTACAGAGTGTTGTGTTTAGATTGATCGTACCACTTGTTAGACATATCATGCATACAGCTGCCAATATCTGAAGGACAAGCGTCTTTAATATTGCAGAACAGTTTGGTTTTACATTCATTCGAACAGAAGAGCTGATGCATGCTGTGTGAGCAGATCCTTTGATGTGATTCTACTAAGCTGATCTATACGGTATGGGGTGCCCCCCGTTAGCCTAAGAGACCTTCTAATAGTCTAATAATAATAATGTATTAGATTATAGTGAAAGGAGTGTGGCCGTATACCACTGTCATTAAAAGTATGATTGCTCCTTTCATTCTATATGGTATTGTAATAATGCTTATGGTTCTGATCTGTACTGTTAGTCTGCTAGTGTTAGCCAAAGTACTGCATTTTAGGACGCGAGGTTTATAAAATAAACTCTTTAAACTTTACCGTGTCTGTATTATTATGTTGTGGACTAACAAATAAGTACCAACAGGTATTTCGGATTCCCACCACTCCTGAGAAATATCTAAGTCGCTTGTTCTGGTTTGTCTATACATTGGGACCGCCTAGCTAGATCTAGGCTAACGAATGGGATACTAAGCTAGTCGGATAAGGGGTTCTGGGTTCTGAGGGGAGTTTTCTGGTACACCACAATTCTCTGAGGTCCTGGTCTCCTGCGCATAGTTCTGTGCAAAAGCAGAATCCCTGCAACACTAGGATAATGGTGCTATTTAAACTGCTAGCTGTCTTTTTGCCTGCCGATTTCTATTTTTTGTCCAATGCTGGATTATATATTACATAAGTTAGGGAATGCCCATTAGGAACATATACCAGCCAGAGGTTAATTTGAAAAAAAAATAAAAAAATTGCTGGGGCTGACGTCAGAAGGTAGCTTGAACCGTCCTCCTGTCTCTTGTTAGCGCAGCCTAAAACAGAACCAGCTATTAACCATGAAACCCTACAAGTGGGTGTGTTGAATGGCTAGAGCGGCTGATTTCGGAGCTGGGGAACCAAGTTCAAGTCTCGGTGTGACTCAACATCCTGTGATTCTGGGCAAATCACATAATCTAACCGTGCCTACCAAAATGAATGTGTCCTTAACTGGTGCTATAAGCTCAGATGTTGATGATTAAGTGCCGGTGCTGAGCACCGGAAACCACCGGCTCAAATTAAGCACTGATACCACCCCTCTCGTAGATTGTTTTTAGTTCTGCCTCTTAGGTCACACCCCCTTTAGAGCCATGACACATTTCTTCTTATTGCTTAAAGCATTGCATAACAGAATCAATTGTGCACAGGTTTACAACCTTGCAAGAGAGTCCCATCATCACACGCACCCTTGAACAGACACCTTGTCTCCCTTCTCCCCCGTTGGAGAAGCCTGGACTAAATGATACACCATTGTTGGGGTCAAACCCCTTTTAGAGCCAATCAGTTCTGTACTCCCCATCCTCTCTGGCACTCGGAGAGCACTCATGGAGACATCTAATAAACAAGGCAAGCCATGCATGTACTGCCCGGGGCCATTGTTATGTTACAGCTTTTATGTAGCACATATTGATTCATGCTATTGATTGGGCCTTGGGTGCATGTAATCATGGGGACTGACTTATTAGTATCTAGGAAAATTGAAGTTTCTTATTCTATAAAATCAGGAACACGCGACTGCTCCCTCCTTTTGAATTCTTCTAAGAAGCCTCACAGACTGAGTAGAGCGGAACTAGTGCAAGTGAACATACTTCACATGTAAGCTAGTGTACATGCTTATCCATCCTTTCTCAAATACCCAGGTAGAAAGTGTGTTAAATGATGCCAGAGTTTTGGAGAGAAGGTTAGACAAAGCCATGCGTATTGCTTTTATAAATGCTTGTTTTACATTTCAGAGGTCTTGACTGTAGCGTTTCACAGGCCTCGGTCTTCTTGCCTGTTAATCCTTTGTGTGCTCCGTTTGGCTTTGCTGATGGAGGGGCGCAGCCTGTGGTATCCACTATATGCCGGTTAGTCAGGTTCTTCATGTAGCTCCTCAAAGATTACAAAAATGCAATGAAAACACTTGTGTTTAGTTAGAATTTATTGCCGGATGCAAGAGTTTTGCTTATGGCTCAGCGGTGATTT
The DNA here is from genome assembly GCF_964204655.1 of Triturus cristatus. NCBI lineage: Eukaryota > Metazoa > Chordata > Amphibia > Caudata > Salamandridae > Triturus > Triturus cristatus. The sequence continues at coordinate 1,081,953,976 of NC_140584.1, read as the reverse complement.
AACCAAAAAACTGCTTCCCAGTTGTAGGCGTGGTATAAGGGGTTTGACCCCAACAATGTTGTATCATTTAGTCCAGGCTTCTCCAACGAGTAGCTCTTGAGTTACTGGTAGCTCTCCAGCTACCTTTAAGTAACTCTCCTATGTGCTGCCCAGCCTTCTAAATTAGAGGCTTTTGCTAGGTTGATTTAATAAATGTATACCAAAATTGAAAAGAGTGTATTGGAGATGAAAATGTCTGTATTTTCAGAACTCCTAAGCTGATACTTTGAGGAAAATGATAGACTTTGTAAAATCTATTTTCAGATATTTGAGCGATAAATCATGCAGCGTCAGGGAGACCTTTGACTAATATTGTTTTGGTACTTGGTATCAGGGGTATTACAACTATGGCTGTATGTATTGCCCATGTAAACGCATTCTAAATTGATAAAACTTTTTATTGTTTTTTTTAAATGTATTATTCCAACTAGTGGCACCTCTGTCTGTGGCACTGAGGTGATCACTGCTGATAATCTTGCATGGGGTTGTCGTTTGTGTAATCGTGTGTGATATGCTCACTATTATTGTAGCAATAGTAGTTCTGGACGATTTTCATTGAACATATGTAGCTCCTATTACTGAAACGGTTGGTTAATAACTTGACGGTGGATAGCATTTCACAAGAGCACAGTTTGGGGTGAAAGTATGATGAACTCTTCCGTTACTTAATTCAACAGCTTCTCACCCTTTCCCAAAACCTTTATGCTATTGGTTAAGGGAAACAGCCTTTACAATGCGGCATTCATCACGCAATGCCTTTACCACGCATTCTGTACCAAACAATGCCTTTACTGCACTGGTCTTTACTATGTATATGCCTTTACCACGCATGCATTACCAACAAAATGTAATGTATATGTGTGTGTGTGTGTGTACACACGTGTACGTGTGTGTACACACAAACCCCCTCCGATCAGGAACAACGCATCTGCCGGCAAAATTGGAATTTGTTTGAGACAACACGTCGTCACCCCTCCCCCAAGCAGCGTAACGAACACAGTAAGAGCATTACTGCAACGGGGAGGAAGGAAGTAGTATTGACTACGTAAGGGGCTTTACCTGTGGACCTGCAAATCATTTCAACATCCTGATTGCCAGCTGCCGGGGCAGCTATGCAGTGCGCAAGCCAACTTGAATTGGGACACCACTCTGTGTCTGAATGCCGATTACTGAATCTAGCATTCACTGCAAGAATCTGCATATCAGAGCTGTGCCGCTGGGAGCGAGGCGTACTGTGAGGCAGCAAGAGGGGACACTACAACTTTAACACAAAAGGAGGGGTTAAGACCATGCTCCAATGAGAGCGGACATTGTGATATTTGAACTACCCTGGTGTCATTATCCCCTCAGTGAAACCGGCATTGAGGAAGGCCAGTTGGGCTGAAACGCGTCTCCCATAGCGTTTCATGCTCATCTAGCATGCTGTATGACCATCTTGGCAAAATAAAGTCTACACGATAATCCACCCGTGCTGTGTCAGATCCATTCTTTGGGAGAATGGTGTATTGGATTTGAGATATATATATGTGTGCGTGCATGTGTGTGTATATGTGAGTGTGTATATATATATATATATATATATATATATATATATGTGTATGTATCTTATAGAGACTGTTCGTTGTAGATTCCTTATTTTAGCATTTCCTCCAGGCGTCAATCTTGATTCAGAGATTTTTTCTCCAGCATTACACCGCACATTGTTGGGTGGCGTTGGTCGGCTCCGTGCCATTTGGCGTCGTGGGCACTGGGATGATGTTGCAGGACCTACATAGACGCCGCCCAGATAAATCGTTACCGAAGATGAGTAACTTTTATGTGTAAATGAATGTATGTGTGTATATATAGATATATCGATAGTTAGATATATCTTCATCAAACGTCCCACTGAAAGGAACAGGAGCACACAACAGGCTCGTTCTTATTCATTTATTTGAGGCAGGCGCGTTTCGACAAAGTTGTCTTTATCAATGCCATAGTCCATGAATGTTTGTACAGTCGTTCTTTTATGTGAGTCTGGCCTCACTCTTATTGGTTGTTCATGGACCAATGAAATTCAAATGAATGCACCAATCCGATACAAGCCGGCCTCGTGCCAGTCGCTGTTCAGCAATCTTTGGGTAAGTATTTTCCGACATTGCATACAAGTCCCACAATTCCATTTTTCTGCATGTTGGTTCAATGGATAACATCCAATAGAGTGATTTCACAATTGAAATGAATATTTAGATTACCTTTGTCCTGACGCAATTGCCATATCCGGAGCACATGATTCCAAAAGTACACATTGGGTAATTTTACTCTCCATTTAGTAATGTTGAATTCGTGTCATGGGCATGTCTGACCTCCTTGACACGTGGCGGTTCCAGCCGTATATACTTTTTTCCAACCAAAGGCCACATTTAACAGCTGAACTCTGCGGATGGGTGCCTCCTTATGTGCAAGTGACTGCAAGAAATTAATTTCTTTATCAAATGTCCCGCTGAATGGAACAGGAGCACACAACAGGTTCGTTCTCACTCATTTATGGAGGCAACTGGCAACTCTGGCTGCTCACGGTTAAACAGCCTTCCTCGTGGTAATTACACCTACCCTGGAGGGTGAGTGAGCTGCTGGCTTTGTCATCCGAGCCTCTCCTTTTCTCGGTTTACCCCGACAAATTGATGCTTCGCACTAGGGCCTTTTTCTTGTCAAAAGTGGTCACACCATTTCATGGGGGCCAATCTGGCACCTGACCACCTTCTATGCTCCTCCACATCCTTCGAAAGAAGAGGAGCGACTCCACTGTCTGGACCCAAAAAGAGCATTTTCATTCTACCTTGACCGCACACAAGAGTTTTGGGTGGACGATGAACTCTTCGTGGGGTATGTTGGCACAAAGAAATGTCTGGCTGCGCAGAAGTGCAGCATCTCTAGATGGGTTGTACTCTACATCAAGAACTGCAATGTATTGGCAAAGAAGCAGCCTCCTGAAGGCGTACAAGCTCATTCCACCAGTGCTAAAGCTTGACCAATGCGTTAGCACGCAGAGTTCCAATCTCGGATATCTGTCGGGCAGCAACGTGGGCCTCCCTGCACACATTTGCAAAACATTATTTCTTGGACAGTCGGGTCTACAGGGATGGGCAATTCGCCTGTTCGGTCCTGCAGGGCTGCCTAGTTTAAATTTGTCTGCAGACCCTCCTCCGGGGATGGTATTGCTTGAGTATCTACTCAAAGGTAAGGTCTGTGCAGCTAAAAGTCTCTATTAGATGAACAAGTTAATTACCTTCGCTAACGACTTATCTGGTAGATACTATATCTAGCTACAGATTCCTTACAGACCCACCAATCCTCCCTACTCTGCGAACAGATTTCTAGGGTCCGGGTTGATCCCTTTCGGGGCCCTAGTTTAGACACACCAGTGTCCATGCACCTCATTGCTCCGTGCTTCTAGTGTGGAAAGTTATGAAAAGTAACTGACGTCCGCACGCCTGGGTGGAGCCTATTTTGGTACAGCGATGGCACTCTGTTGCCAATTATGGATGCGGATTCGATGGACGACACCTACCGTCGCAGAGGGGTACTGCTCAAAAATGTTCTACAAAGGTACGGAATCTGTGGCTAGATATAGTCACTAGCAGATAAGGTGTTACCGAAGGTAACTTGTTAGTTTGTGTAAAATGGACGACGTGTGGTTTGCGATAACCTAGCCTGTACAGTTAATAAAAACCAAGGTAAGACATGTGTTTATAGTAGTAGTTTAGAAAAGACCGAGTTATCCGCCGAGAACCCTCTCCTGGGTGACAAGTGAGTGTAATAGTTGAGAAGGTTACAGTATGCTCTCTGCTGTACATCTCAGCGGTCTCCTTTTCTTATTTAATAAATAAATGGTATTTTATGAACTATATAAAAGCTTCCTTTGCTGAGTGATGTCATCAGTGATGTTCCACACCATGTCATGAGTGATGTTTTATGTGAGGTCATAAGCAGTGCATTGCGGACGGTGTAACTTATAGTTAGCTTAGGAATCTATAAATGCTGAATTTGTGCTTGCAATCTGGGGCAAAATGAGTCCAAGAGCATCAAAAATGGTCCAACGAGGCCCTAGATATTGAAGTTGGTGACCTTTGACCCCTCCGATCAAATGGAGCGCGTGGGGCTTCACAGCTTTTTTCAAATTTACCCCTGGGGTGATGGTGCTTACGGTGTCAGTGCAAGTCTATACATTTTTTATGAGCTCGAAAGGGAGTCGTGTGTAGGGTCTCTTCCACCAGAGCTCGACATGGTCCGAAACCCCACACCGAGGGCTAACATGTACATTTTAGGGGCCTGGGACCCCATCCTTGGGCCCCCGATGCAGGATTGAGAGGGAGCACTGTCATGCGCCCCTCCCAAAATGCACCCCAACCCCCAAAATGGCGTTGGCTTCGCCCCCTGCTCCCACAATGAGTTCTGTGCCTGCATGAGCTGGCAGGGGAGCTCCCGCACCTTATCAGAGCTGAAGCATGCCAGGCAGGGAGCCATCTGGGCAGCGTAGGAGTGGGTTCCCTACGCTGCCCCAACAAAAGGATAAGACCAGGTGGAACAGGGCACCCCAAACCAAAGTGTAAAAACAAAAAAGCAAAAGGAAAGCGTCTCTCATGAATGCAGAGGGATAGCTGCTCATAAAATATGAACTGCTTCTCACATGTGAGCGCCCCCTTATGCCCTGCAGGGCTTGATTTTAATACCTTTCTCTGTTGGTGACCCAAGGATGGCAGAGGCACCACCAACTAATTCTAAGAGTGTTGTGGGGGCTGTATGTGTTACAGCAGCCCATCAGAAGTCATATTTAAAAGTGACCCTCCGTTTCTGGGGATCATGAAAAGCTTGACCCCCAAGATTTTCATAATTGTTTTCAGACACTCCTAACAACAACTGATTATGGTGATATGATGATGATTACTGATATGTGGTTTTTGATATTTTAATTTGGTGACCCCTTGACAAAGCCAAGTAGGCTTGCCTTATAATTGTTGTGTTGACCCCTCACTGAGCCAATGGAGCTACTTTATTTAAACTGATAACCCTCTATATATAGTGATGTTCTATCTGGTATAGGTGGGGTCTGGGAGTGTTGTATGTATTTGGGTATCATGACTCATTAGAAGTCAAATGTGGTGTCAGAATGTCACCTAAAGTATTTCAAACTGCCTGCTGTATACGTTTGTAAATTAGTGTGTAGTATTTAGTGGTGTGTGTGTGTACTTTTCCTTTTTCTAAAGAAAAAGCACTGACTGGACAATTATTTGTTGAATGTTCTTATTATTGTGTGCCAGCGAATGGCGATAACTAGCCCACACCACCTCCCTTGAATAGGCTTTGGACTGCCCTGCTTCACAATCCTGAGGGAGTCAAGCGCTCCAATGGGGTGCCTGGTTACCAGAGGGAAGCCGTTGACTTATTCCCTGTGCAGGCTTCACATTCTGCACAACTAAAAACTCAATTTCGTACAAAACCTTATTGTAAATTACCCTGTTGTGTACGCATTTGCATATTTAACTATGTATTCTGGATGGATGGGCATTTGTAGAGCACAGATGTATCTAGAGTGCACTTGAGCTATGAACGGGGCCAGGAGCCCAGGAATACCAGTTTAGATATGTAAAATGAGCTGTGCCTTTAATGTCGTACATTGAGTTCCAGAAAGTTTTTTTTTTTTTTATTTATTCACTAAAGCAGGGTTTAATTAAAGTATGGTGCAGTAATAGGGCAGGTGCCAACATAACATGTGCTTCCCTTAGAACAGGAGGGCACAGGAGTGGGTTGGCCGATGGCCTGCCCAGGGACATCTGCATACCTAAATTGCACTTCATTGTAAATTTGCTCTCATTCTGAGGGATCAGTGATGCACAGCAGCTGCAATGCATATTTTAATGACAAATTCAATGTGGATTTCATCCAAAGGGTGCTGCAATCTCGAACAGATGCTGTTACCAGCCCAGCAGAGCATAAAGCTTTGCATGTTCGCTTTTTATCGCGTTGGATCCGGTTGAGGCCGTGACTTGAGGTGCTTTTCCATTTCTTAACCCCTTTACTAAACCTACTTCTCCTAGAAAATAATAGTGTTCAAAACCTGCCTTCCCCATGAACCTAAAATAAAGCCCGTTGTTTTGGTTTGGACTGCTGTCACTGGTAAGTCTATAATGACATTTGTCGCTCGCGTTTCAAAACTAAATTATTTCCTTCAATTAGCACCTCGCCGTCGCTAGAAAGATAATAGTTAGCGTTCCCAGTCTTTCAGCGTTGTTCAGCACACCTTGGCGGTCTTTCTTTCATCCACTGTTCCCATTTGATGGTAATGTTCTGTAATATTGTTCCTCAGTACTGGTCCCAGTCAAATTAGAAACCAAGTCTTGAGCGAATCACGCTCTCGATGGGACAAGTACGTTTTTCTATGGTAATTGGGAGCGGAGACTATTGGGAGGAGAGGTCGGGTGGGGAACTCCTGCAAGTCCCCACTATACAAAATCAACATTGTAGACCTGCAAGATGGTGGTTCAACTGCACACATTGGTGCCACATGCTGGATCGGTGTAGACCTGGCTCAGATGAGGTGATCAGATATAGGCATGAAACATATAGGGAGATCGGCATAGATATCGGTCAGGCGATTAGCGATAGACATGAGTCGGATGAGAGATCAAGTACAGCATAGAGATGGCACAGATAAGTAATTGGAAGACCTGGCACACATCGAATCAACAAGTGTGTGGAGTGGAGGGATCACCAGATACAGACATGTACATCATTAAAATCTGATAGAAAATCAGCCTCAATGTTCCATCTACTGTAGCTATGACTTTTGTTGACTTGGAGGGGCAGTCAGTTTTCTTACCTTGACAGTGCAAATACCATATAAGTAAAGGATGTTTACTAAATACTTAATTCAAAGCATATTATTAGACTATTAAAAACAAGTAACATACTTTGAACAGGCAACCGACTCCAGAAATGTAAAAGAAAAAACGCATGGTTAACCCGGCAGCCTGGTCATGTGAGGATGGGAATGGATATTGACCATTTCTGGTGACCATGTATAGACATGGTGACAATGGTCAGGCTGTGCAGCCAGGTATGGACATCAGCTGGATGGAAGATCAGTTAAAGGTATTGACCAGGATGTATGATCCATCGTTGGCATAGGCCATGCGTAAAGATCAGGGGTTTTCTTTGTTCAAGTGAGTTCATCGGATTATGTACAGCAGAGGCTGGCTCAGTTTTGTTTTAGTGATATTTTAGAGTTGACATGTATAGAAATCCCTGTAGCTGTGATCTTTTTAAGGGAATAAAGATTTCCATTTTCCTCTCACATCCATGACACACTGGCTGCAAAAGCCTCTTAGTTTCAGAGGACGACTAGTTCCGTTCCCACGATAACATTGGCACATTGAGAATGTCTGCTGAGGTTTGAGTTAAGACGGAGGAAGGACCTCAGTCAAAAGAGGAAGAGTCTGCGCAGGCGAGGGTGGGAGCAGATCTGTCAACACAAAGTCAAGCTCTCGTGGTTCTTAGCGAGTGACCTTACTGACTGCATTGCGAAGGCAAAGGAGGCCTTGGTGTGGGGACAGTTGAATAACACCCTTGAGATGCCCTAATCTGTGGGGCCACAAACTTACAGAAAATTTACAAAATAGTATCAAGGGGTAAGTAATGATAGAGGTTAAAAGTGTAAGGGATAGTGAGACCAGAAGGGCCAACCAACCCATAGTCTTGAATGTAATCAATGGACTATAATGCCTTTTTAATCATCTACCCATCAGTTTATACTGTTAATTCATACCATCTAGAATCCCCTCTCCCACATAGCCATTACTTGTTGCAGCATCTATCTTGTAAATCCCCCTCATGGACTGCTGTTTATTGCTTTGTGTCTAGGTCCATACCCTACACAGGCTGTCATACCTATATTTAACAGAGAGTATGCATTAAGGACTCACTAATTAAGCTGATAAAGTACATTTCATATGAAGAGTCTTCTTTGGTAGCCTACGACCTCTGGTGATCAATCTTCACCAACCCGGAAATTTGTTTGAATATATTAGGAACCTGTTTGGCAAGTTTTGCAAAGATAATTTAATGGGAAACATACAATTGGTCCGTGTGTCCTCCAGCATGGACACAAGTTGCCAAGGAACCAGGCCCTGATCAGCCAATAGGTCTCGCTTTTTGGGCTACTGGTTTTGCCAATGCTGTTTCAGGGGGTTAGGTGGTTAGAGGAGGGAGGCACATGAGGGAGAGACCAACACTGAGCAGGGGAGGAGTTTTCCAGGTTTTGGGGGACCACAAAAGTAAGAGGGCGACAAGGAGTGTGGGGCAGGAATTGTTTTTAGGATAGAGAAGCACACAGAGGAGGGAGAGAGTAACACAAAGCATGGAGGGAGTTTGCAGGGGGAGATGCATGAGGAAGAGAGCAACACAGAGCAGACAGAGCATATTCCTGGGGGAGAAGCACAGAACGGATAGGGAGGAACAGACATCATGGTGCAAGGGAGGTTTGAAGGGGAAAGAAGAAAGAAGCGCATAAGAGGGAGAGAAATACAGTCAAGTGTCAGGGGAGAAATGAGCAAGACAGGGATTTGCAAGGGAAAGCACACAGGAGAGAGAGCAACAGAGTGCAGGTGTGTTCCGAAGGTGAAGAAAGCACATGATGGAGAAAGCAACACAAGTCTGAAGAGTAAGATGTGTGGTCAGTACTTGTGTCTCGACCTGCCAATCTTGTTCAACCCTCTCATGAAGCATAGGTACTTTACCATCGCTTTTAATTGGCTGGCTTTTAGAAAGCTACATTTTCCTTGCTTGAAGCATGTACGGGCTAATCAGTATTTGCTCTCCAATTTCTCACAACTATAGATTGCATTTGAAGGTGTGAACATGGTATGAAACACAACTTTTTATTTCAGGTGTTTTGCAGCAGTTTCAAAATATTGTAGAGCTTCTCATTGCTGAATAGGGTGCAATGACTGATATCTATTACTTTGTAGCTTGGTTTTCACTGAGTGGAAAGTGTCACCAAACTTCATCCACATTTTGGGCTGTTAATTCCTCCATACAGGGACCTTAAGTCACAGGTTTAAGTACTGAGCAGCTTCAATTGTTAAATCTTGCAAAATGTGCAAATGATAGATCTGCTGCATATGTGATGTCACTTCCTGCCGTGATGTCACTTCCTGTGACACCACCTAACTTGGAGAGTCCCCCCCATTTCTTTTTTTTAGGAAGAAAAGCTCCAAAAGCTACGCGCCTGAGGAGGAGTGGTCGGGTGGGACGCCCTGTAAGCCCTGTCTCACTGCTCTGTGGCAATGGGTTCTTTCTGAAAAAGTTTGCGCATGCGCAGTCACTTTTTATTAACCCTTTGTGCCTGATGCCACAGGTGAGTGATGCCCATTTAGTCCTTCCTAAAGGAGCCATGATGTTCTTAGGTCGTAGTTAATGGCTGTATTCAGTTACCATTGGAGACGCTCACGTATTGGAACATTTAATTAGTTTCCCTTTCAGATCTGTCTCTAAATCGTATGCATTTGTAGCCAATATATTTGGAAAAATGTACTAGAAAATGCACCACTGTTCCCATTTTAAGGTCTCTCCTACACAGTGCGCATGCGCTGCTTAGGAGGAGACCTTTAGGAATCGATTCGCTTTTACGCCCAAAAACGTGCACGCTTTGCATTGCTTTCAATTACAACGCGTGCATGTTTGTCGATTCCCTTGCGGGAGCAAGCTTTATCGACATCTGTTTGTAATTAACTTTCAAACAGATGGTGCCCCGCTTGCTCCCGCAAGGGAAACGCTGTGTGACCGTGTCAGTTGCCTTTCAATTCGGTGCCACGCCGCACGCTCCCTATCTTGCGTTGCTCTCGAACTGTTCTCACGTTCCCTAGAAGCCGCCACGAATGCCACAGACGCTCGTCTCTCCTCCCTCAGAGACTCCAGTACTTCTCACACTCCTCCCTCCCCCATCGGTGGTCACTAGCACGTGACCACCTCTCTTGTGTCTGCCTCCCGCCTCTCCACTATACACAACATAACCAATCTCGGCATGCCTACTTTGAACACCGGCATCAGCCTGCCCCCTACAGATCCAGGCACACAACCCGGCCTCCTCTCCCACACGCGCCTCAAGAAAACACGCTTCTTGACACACCCACACCAAGCGGCGGCCGAAGCCCCAACCAGCCCACGCTTCAGCAACTTCATGGTGTACCCGTGGCGCTGGGGCGAGAACACTCACAACGTGACTCTTAGCCCGGGCCCCCGGGGAGTGGTGGCGCGAGATCCTGGCGCAAGTGGCCCTATGCCAACTGCTACTGCCAGCCCCTGCTACTCCCCGGAGTCGTACAGTCTAGCACCACGGGGAGAAGCGTGCTGCGTTGACGGTGAATCTGCCTGCAGTCCTGACTGCGCCAGCTACAAGGTAAGATTGACCCTCCAGGAGTTCATTGATTATTATGTTTTTTTTTTTTTTTTACCATACAGGTGCCCTTTTTGCGGTAGTGAATGGATTTAAATAAGTTCTGGGGGCGGTATTATATGGGTGTTTATGATGTCACCTCCGCGCGCCAAATCACTACAGTGCATCTGCGTGTGTTGTCTGGTTGCTATGGACATTTTTCCAACAGGTTCCGGAACCAAGTGCGTAGAAGACACGAGCGTGCATCTGTGTAGGAGGCGTCACAACTGAGCGCCTTCCTACTCCCACCAGGAGGGTGGTCTGTAGGCTAAGCGAGTGTAGGGCTTTTTATAGAAAGATTACACGCTACATCACTGACTTGCAGTGCAGGGCTCTGCATGTGAAGTTGTTAAGCTGACATTGCCTGCAAGTTTCTAAAGTGTAAGTTGGACTGGTCAATTACAGCTATTGATTTCGCTGTGCTTTGCCAGCTATGAGGCATTGTAATCGTGTTGTGTACATGATGGTGTAGGTCTATTTGAGATGAGTTTTAATTCTATTGATTAGTGGGGAGGAGTGCTAAAATGCTATGTGGTGTTTTACTTAATGGTAGAGTGCTGTTGGATGACAAATGAAAGCCCAAACATTTGTGTTGGTTGAGTGTTGTAAGCAATGTCCATTTAATTTTTAATACAAATTGTGTGTTGGTTTGGACGATTAGAGTAGTCATGTAAAAATCTTAATTCTCCAAACCACAGTCACTTTTACACATTTATGTGATGTTGGTTGACGCCCCTAGCCACAGTATCTTTTATACATTTGTGTGCTATTGGTTGGTTCCCCTTCAGGGTGAGAAATTAGATAGGCTGCCCTGTTGGAGAAAAGCAGGGGAGGAAGTGCAGTCTCCACTGACCTAGAAATCCAAGTGCAGTCATGGTCAAAGCATTAAAACTCCGAATAAGTGATGATCAAGACATTTCTTAAAACAAGCATTGGCATAGCCAATAGGTCTCACCTTTGGAACCTTTATAAGTGTTTAGCCATGCAACAGTTGATGTTGCACCAAGGATATTGTGTTGCATAACTAAATACTTAGAAGTTCCAAAAGCGAGACCTATTGGCTATGCCAATGCTTGTTTCATTTAACTTTGGGGCTTGCAATCCCTGGTCCTCCAACATCCCATAAGAGGGTCAAATTAACTCACACAAAGCATTGTGGTGCCTTCATCAATGATTTCCCCCCCCCCCCCCCCCCCCGGCCCCCCTCCTCCAATTAAAATGCTGCCTTCAGATCCTCTCTCATCCACTGATGTAGAAAGTTGTCCTGGTGATTAGGTGGAGTGGTGTTCTGGTTATGATCTTTTGCAGACAGATTCTAGTTTCAGGCGATCCTCTGTAATAACAGAAGGTGTTGAAGATGTAATAAGATGTTTTGATGCATGCCTTTTCTCTCTTTCATTTGTAGCTATTGGGCTTGTGCTTACATTTAGTGGTTGTTTAGTGTTTGGTGGACAGTCAACCAGCCTGCCACTTCAGCAGTAGTGATAGACTTCTCTCTAGTGGAGGAAGACTGTCCACCATATTTAGAGATTCTGCATGCCTGGCGGAGATCTCTGTGCCTTCAGCAGAGCCCCCACTGAAGATGCTACATTAAAGGCACTTGTCCTTTGAAGACCAGGCATCATATTTGATGCCCATGCTCTACATATCTCCTTGTTTTTCAAAACAGACTTCCAATGTACCCGTTTTATTGGAAAAGCAATGAGAATCCCTGCCTTGATTGGCTGTGAGGTTTCTCCCGGCGCATGGGGGAGGGGGGGGGTACCGTTGGTTTTCTGTTCATGACCTCCAGGTTTCACACAACGACCCGAACAGGAAAAGTGTACTTAGGAAGGAGGATCCTAAATAGGTTGATCATTCTGATGTACAACGACCGACTGTCTTTGGGCATGCGACCTGCATGCCCAAAGACAGTCGGTCGTTGTACATCAGAATGATCAAATGATCAATGATCAAATGATCGGCTATCAAAGGTTTCCATTAACACAGCCAGCTGAGACTCTGCCAGCGGACACCTAGAACTTTGCCCCCCTTTAAATGAGGTGAGGGAACTGTAACTAGGCATGTTAAGGTCTGAATGACCACCTTAATTTGCTCCAACTCATGTCTCATGAAGCATGTTTGGATATTTTTAATATCAATGCCTCATTGTTGAGTGTTCTAGCGCTTCACGCTTGCCACACGAGGCTGGCAGGTTATAAGTTGTTCTTCGACTGCAGTGGACCTGCCTTTATTTGAGGGCTTTCCAGTGCTTCTGTCTTTTCCAGTGCTGCCTTATGTGCTATGAATTGCTGCTTTTGCTGCAATGAAGGTGTTTTGGAGGTTTTTTAACCGTAGGATTTAAAGGTAGCAAATAGATTTTGCGCTTTAATTTTTTCCTGTCTTTTTCTATGATGATGTGATTTACATGGTTTACTACAGATTAAGTATTACCAGTAACAGACCCAAAGCAGGGTCTCTTTGGAGTCCTTTTGGAATAAGGCTGGTGTTGCTGGGGCGCCTTTCACCTTCTGCCTTTTTTCCCCTTGTCTTGCGTAGGATGTTGATTCTGGCTACATCCATCCTTTAAGAGTGATGACTTTGTGTTAAAGTGTGCTTTTAGTGAATGGTTCTTTGCGTGTGGGTACCATTAAGATCAATGGGGTCACCCTGTCTCCCTCTGAACCTAGGTGTATAATTAAAAGGCTACAAATGGTTCCGTTGGGTAAGCACCACGAGGTGCTAGTTTAGAACTAAATAATTTCTTCAAAATCACTATTGAATTATACTAAACAATCCTGAATGTACCACACCTACAACAAGTTAGCAAAAATATATACATTTATTACTTGTTTTGATTTTTGTGTTTTTCAGACCAACTTTGTAAATACTTAGCACAGAAAATTAATACCGGCTGCTTTACAAAAAAACACGCTAACAAATATGCAGACAATTCAATGGGTGACTGTGGTGACATAATGCGTGATCTTTCAAATTTAAACACAAACAAAACAATAACATAAATTCTCTGTCCTTTTCTGGTCTTTCACTCTAGCTTACACTATTTTCTAAATTAGCTATAGTGAGCGCGGACATGAGATAGTTTCACGTCGATGTTTCGACCCTGTGTATGTGTTTGTAGATACATCAAATAGGGTCTTCTTGAGGACAAAAGTGGACTAGTGACAGCCTATTTAACAAGCATTGGCATAGCCAATAGGTCTCGCCTTTGGGACCTTTTAAGTGTTTGTTTAGCCATGCAGCACATTATCCTGGGTGCTGTGCCACCATGGATTGAAAAGTTATGCAATTACTACACACAGGGTCATGCAGTGTGATTTAGGGATACATGCTTGCTTTAGGAAACATTTACGGACATATTCCAAGGCTTTTTAATGCCCAGACAGAAAGAAGAGTATTGAACAGCCTATGAATAAGGGCGTCAGGTGCTGTGTCGATAAATAATACACTATGGCAGCGCGTCCACCTTATTAAAACATGAAGGGTGTCCGGCGCCTGTTTGAAAACAATTTCTACACAAGTAATTAATTGTTATAAGGCGGGCTGCCATCGCATTTTTTCTATTTATTTGCTTTAGTAAATTTCACATCACACCCCACTTTAGAAGTTTAAAGCTAAACCGCAGAGTGCCGAGATTGCTACAAAAGAAAATAAATGGAGAAGAAATGCAGCGTCTGCCCACTTTTTTTTTCATTTATTTATTTTTGTAGCAATCTCGGCAGCTTTAAACCTCTAAAGCGGGGCGTGATGTGAATACTACTAAAGCAAATAAATAGAAAAAAATGCGACGGCCAACCTAAAAATGAAAAATTGGAGAAGTAATACTATTTTAAAAATGTGCCTCATAATGCCGCAGAATGTGTCTTTTCTTGACACATAATTTAGTCAACCTTGCTTCATAATTTGGTGCTGTCTTGCTGTGTAATTCCAGTGGTCCTAATGACACCTCACCCTCCCATCTAATGATAATGGCAACTGCAGTCTCCCTCTCTCGTCTTCCAGTCTTCCCTTCCATCTATCAGGACATGTTCAGCATAGTTCCCCTGAAGCTCTCGAGCTCACATTGCCAGACTGTGAGCGCAGCAGGGGGAGCCCTTGTCTTGTGATATTTACGAAAGTGTGTCATTACGTGTGAATTTCCACGTGGGCAGATTGCACAATGGGTGAGTGCATTGTGGAGTGTGACTGAGCTTGCCTCCTGCTCCGGGTCAGTGTGTGTCACGAGTTTACTGCTTTCAGAAATAAACCGTGTGCATCAGGGAGACATGACGGACACAGGCCATGAGCTCAGGGTGCGCCGCGCGCATCAGTAACACTCGCACTCGGAGCCAAGAGGAGGGGGGAGGGGAGAGACACAATGGGAGGGGAGACAGAAGGGACGCCTTCAATGGAGAGGAGAGGGGAAAGCGAGAAGGTGAAAGTAGAGGCGACCGGTTTAGAGGTGGTGATAAAAACACAGAACGAGGGGAGCGAGACTTAAAAGCGGTAGAGGAACAAAGGAGATGAACGGTATGGTGATAAAAAAACAGAACGAGGGGAGCGAGACTTAAAAGCGGTAAAGGAACAAAGGAGATGAACGGTAGTGGGGAGAGGAGAAGTGGTAGGGCGGTGAGAAAATGAAGAGATGGGAGGCTTCGGATAACAAGCTGCGAGACGCGCTCTGTGGTGGGGGAGGGGCATTGAAGCGAGGCGCGCACGCTTGGCCGAGCGAGAGGAAAGCCAGAGGCGTCTCTGCTCGTGCCTGTGCGCGTAACCGCACACTGTATGCCACACAAAGCTGTGGTCGGACTTTTACAACTCCACTCCTAAATGTCTTGCCAGGGTAGCGCATGCGCTGGCTCAGGCAACACCTAAAAAGTAAATAAGATTCCTATTAATGTAGTGTGTGATAAAATAATCACAAGTGTGTGAGCAGCCATGCTCTAGGGGTACTCACCCTTGTTGGTTAGATATTCAAAGACCTGAATCTACTCCTCCGAGCCCGGATGGAGCATGTCAACAGACAACTCTTTTACAGACGGGGATCATCTGGAAAATGGTGAAATGGCCCATTACAATCACCATAACCCATATGTACACGTAATCTAAGTTCAGAGAGGTTCCTGCATCCGTGAACCAATTCAAAGGCACTTACCAATGTGCCTCCATTCGTGAATCCGTAAATGTTATCAGCTGTATGCCAAATTCCAGCTGTATACCTGCTGGGAAAGTAAAATTCCTCATCACTCGTTTCAAAAATAAATCATTATACTGCATTTGCAGTATTACAGCTAATACACTTACCCCACTGGTCGTGTGCTTATACCTCCAGGGGTATATAGAAAAAAATCCATTTGACTTCTGCTCTCAAAGCCAGTGATAATTAATAGGGATGTCCAAGTCCAGCAGGTGTCCGCTACCCGCACCTCCACGAGTTCTGACGGGAGAAAGGACTACTTAGTATGCTAGCTGGAGAACTAATATTTACACGTGCCGTCCTAAGAAATCATTGATAAGGCACTCACAAATGCTAAGGAATTGCTAGAGCTTGCGGAGAAAACAATTGCAGAGTTTAACCCCATCACACTCCACAGGAATTGGACAAACTCACACCAGACATTAGAATCTACGACAAAAAATTAACTTATCCCTATCTGTCGGATGATTATTATGGTGAATGTAATGGACCTTACCCAGCGGAACCATTTGTAGCTTTTTAATTTGTGTGTGGGTAGCAAATTTGTATATATTCTCAAAGAAAGCACTAGCAATTGGTGTAGTTCTATACTTGTATTGAGAGAAATGTGTTTTTATTTTGTTTCTTGTGTTTATATGGCGAAAACGCCTCTCAGAAAAGAAAAAACATAATTGTGTGATAAACATTTGTTTGAGGAACGTGCAAATCAGATGGAAAGACACTTATTCGGATTGCCATAGGTTTTCAAAGTCATAGTCCTGTCTGTATGGCCTTGAGTTTTCCTACTTCACATTCTCCAAATTTAAATACTTATAAACTTTCAAACTTGCACAGACCTTCTTGGGTATCCGTAAAATGTTGAAATCCGACTTCTTCAGATATAAATCAGCTTTTGAAATCACAGACTTTTACTATTAAGAGCGCAGCGGTCAAAATAAAGAAGCAAGCCAAGGCAAAACCAGTATTTCAGACTTTATTGCCTTATTGCGTGTAAGCACAGCCATTTGCAAGGGCTGGTAATGGGCGTTGCATGCACAAATACTGATTATCATAGTAAAGCCTGGCCTTTTGACTACCAATGCTAGTGGAAAAGTACCAAAAGGATTGGTTTCTGTAAAGAAGGGAGATAGGATTTAAAGAATTGAATGTTTGACATCATGGCTACTGAGCGTGCATTTAAGGTTTAAGAGTTCCTTGAGCATTCCAATGGAAGCAGTGCCTGGAAGGTAGATTGACACACCAAGTAGGACACAGCATGAGGTGAGACTTGTAATCATCTGGGTGGATCCAAGGACCACTGTGTGTATCTTTTAAAGAATTTATAACAGTATGTCATGCAGACAGCTAAGCTGTGAAGCAAGTCTTCAAAAAAAGGGGTAGATGATGACGACTAGTAGGATGTCAAACCTAGTTAACCTCTTGTTGCGAGTCTAGCACAGGTTGATGGGTTTGTGGCAATTAATGGAATACAATCAGACTGAATCTTAATAAACTGTTTGTTTTTGAGTAGAATTCGAAAATACATGATTGAAATTGCAAAATACTTGAAAACCTACATCTAACTAGGCTCCTCACCACTAGGGTATTAATATTAAACATGTGCCTACCATAGCACAGATTTACAGGGATCTCCAACCTTTTCTGTAATAAGTTACTTGTGTTCAGTGAAATCCCTCCCGAGCTATTAGAAATGTATTAGTAGCCTCTTATAACGAGATTACATTAGTGGTCACCACATGCAAGTTTACCAGAAGGGATCACCTCTCTGCCTCAGGAGTGGTTGCAACAGTAATGTAAAATGCTTTGTCTGTGTGGAATGTCTCTAGATGGGTAACAAATAGCCATAGCTGCAATGTCCCTTGCACCAAGTTATTATTAGTAATAAGTCTCCCCAATAATGTGATATTTATCGCTCCAGTATCCGCTTTAAATATATTTTGGAAATGTGACCATTTTTGCCCAAACATCAACGTATGAATTTTGAAAATATACACATTTTCGTCTTGAATACACAGTTTTCAATTTTGGTATACATATGTTACCTCAGTCAAGCAAAAGCTTCTAATTTAGTTCACTGGGCTGCAACGCGAGAGCTACCTATAGGTAGTTGGCGAGATACCCGTAGCTCACAAGCTACTGGTTGGAAGCACCTGGCACAGAAGGTTAAAGCTTCAACTAAAAAATGTTCATCACAGCATATTTCATGATGGGCAAGAGATGAGAAACTTTAAAAATGATGATCATTCCTCTAGCAAATTATACAATATGTATAATTCTGGTCATATTCCCAAACGGCTCTTCAAAGTATTTAACAAACTGCCTGTGAATAGTTTTCAGATTGACCCCAACCACAGTTTATGACTGAAACCTAATCACAGATAATTAATCTGGAGGGTTTAACCCACCTGATTTTCATAACCATCACAATACTTTATAAGCAGTGATGCATCGTGGTGTCTTGCTGCATATCCCACCCATAAACCCAACTGGTTGCTGCCAGTACAGTTTCTAGTTAAACCCTGGAGCCTGACCTATTTAGGTTATTTGGCTTCCCTGAAGAATTTATAAGGCCACTGCAAAAATCCTTAATCATTCTGGAAAGAAATGGTGAAAAGTGAAAGGGAGCAATCTCACGCGAGATCTCTTGAAATCGGAAAATGAAATTAAGTAGTTTATTCAGTGGCCAATATGGCATTAGACAGTTGCCGCACGCAAGCATCAAAACTGATGGATT
The DNA here is from genome assembly GCF_964204655.1 of Triturus cristatus. Taxonomy (NCBI): domain Eukaryota; kingdom Metazoa; phylum Chordata; class Amphibia; order Caudata; family Salamandridae; genus Triturus; species Triturus cristatus. The sequence goes on along the minus strand of NC_140584.1, from coordinate 1,081,935,556 downwards.
CCGAGAGGCAATAATACAAATTACGGATAACATCTGATCAAGCATTTTAACTTGTCATGCCTTGATTGGAGCCTATTCCCTGCACCATCAATCTTCTGCATATGAAAGAGTTCAATGCAAAATGTAGTGTCACCTGCCACAGGAGCAGGATTGGATGGAAACCTGTGACTCACTAACTGAGTGAAGAAAAGTGCTCTTGCGTTGTCGGGGAAAGTGTTTGCAGAAATTGAGAGCATATGCAGCATGTTGACATGGGGTTAAACTTGCGTAAAAGATTGTTATAACGTGTGGGATACTGTTATCCTGCTACTATACATGGAGGCCTGTAATTCCTGTAGAGACGCCCATCTCTAATTTACTTATTACAGGCGAGTTGTGACTCTTTTAGGTGCCTGCAGTAAAGAAATGACATATCTGCTTAACTGAAGCGAGTTATTCCAGTTGAGTTCTGAGGTCACAAAGCCAGCAGCCAGGGTGAAAGGCGGGACACAGAGAACAATTACAGCGGTGATTTGAACAAGAAAAACGAAAACTTCCTTTTCTGTCTTCTAATATGGTTTTTAAAATGAAAAGCTTTCAGCAGAAAGATATGTAAAGCAACATGTTTTTGTTCCATGCTATAGGTCGTTACATGACCGATAGAATCACTCTGCATGTTTCAACTTAATCTCACACACGGAATGTTTTTGAATCTGACTTGGATAAAACTGTTTGGAAAAAATGCTGCTCTTTGGTATGTTTAATGCAGAGTCTGCTTTTATTCTTTGTGTCTGCAATGAACGTGGAAGAGCAAGGCACTAAGAATTTAAATGGTTTGTGCGAAGTGTGAAGGTGTTACCATGCATTATGAGGAGTAAAATACCCTCTGGTGTATGTTCAAATAAATATGAAAGACACCTCGATTTCATAACCTTATAAAATAAGTCTTGGCCTGGTCAGTCGATAGGGTCATGAAACTCGTTTGTGACTGGTAGTATCTCTCCAATATACTTGTAATAAATAATTACATGCAGCTTTTGATGTCACAGTGCTTAAATGGCATTGCGGTCTTCCCACAGCATGAAAGAAGCTGTGCAGTGGCAGTTTGAAAAACAAGCATTTGCAATGCAATGGGTCTCGCAGTTACGCGAGTTTCAGCTATTGGCATTGTAAATAACAATGCCTTTTATTTATGTTTTTAAAACAAAAATAAAAGGCTTTATTATTTGCAATGTGAATAGCTCAAACTCTCGTGAATGCGAGACTTATTGCATTGCCAATGCTTGTTTTTAAATAGCGCTTCATACCATACTTCTATACTTTCCAAGCAATGTAAATAAACAATGTAATGGTAGACAATTTACCAACCACAAGAGGATGGAAAGCGGAGTCTGCCTTGCTAGGGATGTATACACGTAACTCTCAGCCCCATGCTGAGGTCTATGGAGAGAATCCTCTCTTGGGACACCGATTCACCGAAATACCAAGGGCCGCAGAAGGGAAATCTCACACCTTCTAACTTAGGTTTGCATCACAATATGTGCCCAGCAGCCAGCTATTTCCTGCTGGGGGAATCGGGGGAAGGGCATCGAGTGCAAACAACCGAAAGTAAACAGGGCTCACAGAGGCGGCTTCCTTTCTCTTCTTGGTGCTGCCTTCATGACCCCAGAGCCCTTAGCAACAAGGGCAGTGCCAGGGGACACGGCAGGGTTACCAGCAGCAACCAATACTTAGTTTGTAAATAAAATAAATGCCCAACCCAGCATATTTCTCAAGCAGTCACTGCAGCTTGCCCCATCCACTGTCCCTGCCAACACCGCCACACGCTTGTACCCATGCTGCCTACTCACCCTCTCACTCTTAAGTATGTGACAATTTGGACCTTTCCAGGCCGCAGACAGCTGTAGGATTTACCCAGACCAGCTGATACCATTATTTTTTTAAATATATGACTTTGTTAAACACTGCCCATGTTTTCTGATGTTAAAAAACAAGTGCCGGTGCCGAGCACTGATGAAAGCTATCACAAATTAAGCACTGGCTGAAACCCTACCTAGCCATAATTAACTTGCACTGAAACCTACTACAGCCTACGTAGATATCATCACTCACTTGGACTGCCCATTAGACAGCAGAGCTATCTCTCCAATCCTATCACAGCAGGCACACAGATCTTCTAGAGCCGGGCTTCGAACAGCAGACAGACCAGATAAAAGTTAAAATCTTGGCCAGCTATCCTTACAAGTGCGTGGAAGTAGATGGCTCTGGACTGACGGGGTTGGATTGGGATTAAAACTCAAGAGACAAAAAGCACGGGAAGGAGTTTATCCAACCCAGTCCTTCTTCACTCTCTATCGTGTTTTGCGTGATAGTTTTTATTTCCGTCAAAGTGCAGCGTCCTCCTTCTGTTTTAGTGGCCTCTGTAACACGTGTGGTTTTGTGGCAGTTTGGCGACTTTTGCGTTGTGATAGTCTAATCACGGTGACTGCTGCGACTTCCGTGACTCTCTTGGTTTAGGACGCCACTGGCATGGGGGCTGTCAGAAAAACAATGTTTAATTCAACGCATTTCAATGGAAAGTCCCAGATGAATCCAGTTAAAAAACAAAAAAAAACAACTGGCTTGTGGTACGCGTTACAGTAGTCCAAGTTTGCTATGAGATTGATTCTGTCTTTCGAGCTTTAAAAACATCCTTGGACTTTGTTAGGCAAGTAGTCATATCGAAACCGTAAGTATTATAAAAGTTTTGGTTTCATTTAAGAGTCGCTTTTGTTTCCTGCAACGCGGACTTCAGAATCCAGCTTCCGAGACGGACACTCGAAGGAAGGTACTTTTGCGGTGAGTTTCACGGGACAAAAAAACAAGCCGACGGAGGCAAAGTGAAAGCGCACGATGCGCGTGCTGTGTGACGCCAGCCCTACACAGGGACAAGAGATTTGCACGCGTACGGAGTGCACATCTCCTGTCCGGGCGCGCACATGATTTGTCTCCCTTCGCTCCCCAAAGCGATGACAATAGTCTTGCCAAGGCGATGCAGCGCATGCGCTGCATTCGCTAGGCGAGACCTAATAAACTGTGCCCGGAGGGGCCCACTTTCCATCTTCTCTCTTAACCCTGGGAAGGACTGTGGATTGTGTTCTTGACAGCCGCAGGATTGAGCAGCACAGATCTGTCCAAGATAAAGAAAAAAATCAGTTCTTTCACGGGCGATGGGCAGAGGAGCAAACAAACTGGATGCTATACTACTCGCCCGTAAAATGATTTTTGCTTCTTGGATCAACAAGGGATGCTACTACTTGGAGCCTGCTCAAGTGCAGCTACTAAGAGGCTCCATGTCAGGTGACACCTACAGCAACTCCTGCAGTTTTACCCAACAACTGATTGTATACCGGGATTTACATGTCCTAGAATGCAAAGTAATTTGGGCTAAAAAGGCATGACTAAGGAAGATGTCATGCAGAACATGGGGCCACTTCTCAGCTATGTAATGTATTTTGAGAAGGAAGGGGCAGGAGGTTCACCTCCTTTCTGTAGATTGTGAAGGATATTGCAAGTCCCCTCTGAGTTAGGGACATGGCTTAGAGTGTCAGAGAAGGTCTTTCAAGCGACTACTTGCTGGCACCATCTTTGAATTTTTCACAATGCTGTGCATTAGGGTTAGTATTTTATAAGAAACCAGGGGACCCCGACAGACCAGGGCAAAGCTATATAGTAGCGAAAAACATTGGTACTGTGGAGGCCCCTAGGTCCTCGGGTAGCCGAGGCTAACATTATTTGAGTACGCATATGTCAGAAGAAAGAAACAGCAAAATTAATAATAAATATGTCCTTGCTGCGCAGTATATGAATGGACACAAGGTTGAAATGATCTCGCATTTATTAATGGCATAAATAGAGTATCACTTGTTTACAGGGTAAAGTTCTAGTGCTCACACAGATTAGTGCAGGTGCGTGCAGTGAGAGGATGGTGACATTTTAAAATACATAGGGGGTACCTAGTTGGGTCCCACCTTGTCCAAGTCGAGATCCTTCTTCTAGTCCTGGTAAGAGGATTACACTTCTAAAATAACCCCTGCTCATTCCCTTGGTAGCTTGGCACGAGCAGTCAGGCTTTTCTCATAAGCAATATGGAAAGCATTTGCACATAAGACAGTTATGCAGTGAAAACATTACAGAAGGACACCACACCAGTTTTAGAATTACCAACATTTACCTGTGTAAAACAAATCTAAAATTGTAAATCCAATATACAGTAATCAAAATACGAATATTGCAAAAATAAACTTAAAATACCATTCCTTGAAGTTGATAGCTCCATCCGGGGCTATCGAGGTGTCGTGAAGCAACAAATCCAACAGTTTAGGCCGACCACAGCATCGCAGACCAGCTATGGTGACTGGGAGACCTGCAAACAGTACCTTGGAAATGCAGGGTGTCAAAGACCATCTGAGTCCAAATGAGTTCTAAAGTTCTGGGATCAGGACCCCAATATTTATACCACTTTCCCTTTAAAGTTTCAGACAGAAAGTCTCAGAGCTCAGTAAAAACCAGGTCTGTCCTCCCTGGTCCAGCTTCACTACAGGAGGTGGAGACCGCATTGTGCAAAATAGACAGCCTATTCAGGCGCTAATGAAAACTCCCACAACTCTAAAGGCAGAAAAGGTCTATTCAGCCTGGCTATGAGTCGCCCAGGAAATGCAGGACACACCTCAACCCCCCTTGTGACTGTCTACTGTGAATGTATATCCCCAGCTCCTGTCACCTCAAAATTGAGACTGTGTATACACAAACAGGAAGAGGCACACAGCATGGTGAAACAAGAAAATGCCCACTTTCCAAAAGTGGCGTTTTTAAACACACAATTTAAAAATCACCTTTACTAAAAGATGTGTTATTAAATTCTGAGCTCAGGGAGCCTAAACCCCATTTATCTATCTTGTCCCAATGGAGAGTTAAACTTGTAACATGTTACAAGGCAGCTCCCATGTTAACCTATGGGACAGAGAGCCTTTCAATAGTGAAAAACGAAATGCACAGTATTTCACTATCAGGACATGTAAAACACCTTACTACATGCCCTATCTTTCACATATACTGTACCCTGCCCAGGGGCTACCTTGGGCCTACCTTAGTGGTGCCTTAGATGTAGTAAAAGGGAAGGTTAGGGCCGACATAGCAGTAAAACCTGCGTGCAGATATTGCAGTGGCAGGTCTAAGACACCTTTGAAAGGCTCCTTGTGTGGGTGGCACAACCAGTGCTGCAGGCCCACTAGTAGCATTTGATTTACAGACCCTGGGTGCACACAGTGCACTATAATAGAAACTTATTAGTACATCAGATATACCAATCTTGGAAAACCAGTCCTAACACAATTTACAGTAGGGGCACTTGCACTTTAGCACTGAATAGCAGAAAAAAAGTGCACAGATGCTCTAATCCAGCAAAAATGGAGTCCAGCATACCATAAAAAAGGGAGGTCAGAAAGCAAAAAGACAGTGGAAACACGCCAAAAGATGCCATGTCTAACAACTGCCCTGAAGTATTAGTGCTGTTATCCCATACTCGAGACATGGATTTGAAATATTAAAACTAGTCCTATGTGGGGGCCGGTTTTGGGCCCCTGGGGGCCGCTTTTGTCACTGGGCCGTTTTTGCTGCATAGCTGCAAAATCGGCCCTGTAACAAAATCGGCTGAAAACCGGCCCTGGCAAAGAGCTCAGCGGCACCCCTAATGGGGGTCGGGGCCGGCCGAGCACTTTGCCAGGGACGGTTTTGTTTCCCAGTCCGGCCCTGGGCATATGATGGAGAGATGAAGTTTAGTGTGCCTGAATTTTGAATTTAATAACACAGCTTTCTATGAAGATGGTTTTCAAATTGTGTGTTTAGAAACCACACTTTTAGAAGTGGCTGGTTTCTTCTCCTGACCATCCTGTGTGCCTCTGCGTGGTGTTGTGTATTGACTATCTGGGTTAGGATGTGACAGGGTCTGGGGAGTGTCCTGCCACCAGGGAGAAGTAGGTGAGACAGCACAGGCTGGCCAGCATTTGGTGTGGTGGGAGGAGTAGCTCCTTTGATGCGAAGAGGGTTGTGCTGCTGTCACAAAAGAGTGGCTCCACTTCCTGCGGAGTGTCTGGGGCCCAGACCCTCGCTATCAAAGAAAGAAGGTGTGCACTGGTAGGAAGACGCCCAGAACTGGTTTGGACTGGGCTCAGAGCCCCCTGAACACAAAGACTTCAAAGGCATTTAGGGGTATAAATGTAAGAGCTCAAACCCCTGAACTCAAGCCTGAAATCCAGACTGAAAAAGTATTGCAACTATTTCGTGCTCAAGAGGAACCTCTGCCAAAGGTGAAGAGAAGAACTGCCCTTACTGTGTGTTCTGGGGCTGACCTGCAGTTTGCTGATTTGACTAAGGAGAGGACAAGGGAATTTGCTGTGTGCTGTGTCCCCCTGCTTGAGGACTTTGCTGTGTCCTGAAGTAACTTCTCCAAGGGCCCGGGAAGAGCTGGTCCCCTGTTGTGGAAACTCAGGAACATCAAAGTTTCGAACCGTGTCTCGGCGACGCTTGGTACCTGTGCTTTTGCACGCCTGAGACTGCCATGTGGTCTGTGGTGCTGTTTACGAGGTGTTCCGTGACCGCATTGCCCCCGCAGCGTGAAACATTGTCCACGCTGCTGCATTGCTGTTTGTGGCTTGAGCCGTCATCATAATTGAGGCTGAGAGTGAGGATTGCCGCCGTCAGCCCGAACCGCAACGTGTTAAAGAATTTTTTGAAGCAAAGATGCAAGATGAAAGGGATCGTGATCGTTGTTTGCCAAGAGGAATCTGCCCAAGATCGTCGATGAAGGAGAAGGCAGTGCCGTAGCCCGTCCGGCTACTGCGTCTACTAGCAACGGAGCTGCAACGTCGTCTGAGCCTCCCAGCAGGACATCCGACAAGCGGAGAGAGAGCGAGGCAGCGCACCCCCAGGTAAGGCTTGGAATCCGGTCGGGAGCCGCAAGCGCGTGTGGCCTGGGGAGGCATCAGGAGTAGTACAGGAGTGCTCCGATCTCTCTCCAGCTGCACCGCGTTAGACGCTTGGAGTCCCCGAGCGGCCCGTACCTGCCCAGCAGTACCGGGGCCGCCTCTTTAAGCTTATGACTGTTGTCTCTGCTGTTGGGGCCTAGTGATGTCCGAGTTGACCGCGCAGATTGGCTTACCGCATTATTCTTGCATTACGAACTGCCTTATTCTTGCATTACGAGCCGCATTATTCCTTGCATTACGAACTGCATCATTCTTTCTCAGTTATTCTCTGTATGCCTCAGTGCTGTGCAATAAAATGCCACAAACTGACTCAGAGCCTGCAGGTTGGCCCGTTACATATCTAGTGTTCCCTCATCTTGGGGGTGCAGTCAGAGCGGACTATGCTGGAGAGCTTTTGTTGTGAAATCAATGTTTGAGTTCCAGCCTGGTGCCTGGAGAGTATTTATAAGGCGAGGAATCTGCAGGAAGATCCTGTATCTCCCCCATTACCTTTCGTAGCTTTTCTATAATATGTATAATATTTGTTATTTAACTTTTTATCCCAGGATCTCTTTACTTTTGCATGGTTTTTCACCTTGGGTGGTTGATTGTCTTCATCACTGATACCTTAAAACCTCTAACAAAGATTTGAACTAAATTGAACAGTGTGCAAGTCTGTGTACGAAGTGAATTCGTTAATCAAATCCTGAGATAAAAGTATTTCAACTTTGATTTAAAAGGTTGTGTGCTTACCCTTATTACGTTTGTTTTGCGGTTTAAAACTTTTTATTACACTCAAAATGGATCCATTTACAAATTCTTAAGGAACTGTTTTTGTACATTATAGAAAGAGCAGGAGATGCAGAAGGACTCTGGAAAATCTGGTCTCTCCGGGGGAAGTGTTGGGTCAAATGAGAATGGCGAGCCCAGAGAAATGATCACACCAGCTCTCCGACAAGCCCTGACAAAGCAAGGTGAACACAGTGTAATTTCTTTTCATTTATGTATTCCGAGCCGGTGATGTTGTATGGCTTGCGTTACCTTCCAAAAAGATTTAATTGATTTGCAATACCGTAATCTGTAACTTAAATCAAAGAGGATTTTTCAAATATGTGAACCAGTACCAAAAGAACTACTGATTTGAGCGACATTTTTAAAGGGCTTATTTAGCAGTACAGCTTTCGTTTGAAACACCCCTTCAATGCGTGCGTCGGCCAACGACCGTCGCGAACACTACCTCCGTAGTGCTGAGCTCGTCCGTTGGCCGACGCGGTCCCGCCCACGCAAGATTTCACCCGCACACCACGACGGATTTTACGCCGCGGTAAAGCAAAACTATATGAACTCATTGGTATTTTCAAATATGGTTTACTCCTTCACCTGCCCCTAAATGAAGACTTCCTAACCTGTTGACCCACAGGTGGGAGCCGAGACTCGTATGTTGGTAATTAAAATGTCATACTCTAATTATTTTGTGATGAAAAGCAACAAAAGGTAAACCCAGTTTACAAGATTACCGAATTGAGACGTAGCTCTTAGGTTTTCGTTTTCCATTTGTGTGTAGCTCATACAGGGTGCATTTATGTTTTATATAATATGGTACTTGTGCATTTAACTAGGAGTTGTACACACCACACACACTTTGAGTAAAGCCTAGCTGATTGAGCCAGTCTAAACAGGCTGAAGCTAAACCTCTTTTTATTTAGCAACTATGGGTCACTTAGTTTGAGTTTTGTGAGAGCTCAGTCACGGATCATGTCCGGATTGTACCCTCTCTTCTCCCCCCCCCCCCCCCCCCCCATTGCGTAGCTTTCTGGTTCTTTGTGTGAACTAAACGCAAGTATTCGACTTCTGAAGAGAAAGTGTAGATGGAGTGGCCTTGTTGTATGTAACGAAGCCTATTCCTAATTTAAGGGAAGCAGGTCTGTACAGTTGATATGGGCGTGGTGCTGCTAGATAAATACTAACACAAGGTCTGTTCGTTTTTAAGGAGGCCAAAAAGCACTGCCCATAGTGCTGTGCTGGAGCATGGACCTTAAGCCTTGACCTTAAGGGCAGAGGGATGGTTCCACGTTGCCCTTCAGCATACAGTGAGGTCGACTCAGCCAGCTCATGTTTCTCAGCCTCACCCCCACCACGTACGTGGTCTTAAAGTTTTCCATATCAAAATCTGGCATAAATGGCATGCTTAATGAATTCTGTACTTTCTGTGCGACCCCTGCGGGGGATCCATTTCATACCCTTTCCATGACATGGTGAACAACCCAGCTGAATGTAGCAAGCCGGTGACCGATACACAGCTCCAGCTCCTTTTCCAATATGGATTCCACTTTACAGCCTGCGACCCGCCTTGGTTTCAGCAGTAGGCAATGCAGAGCATTCCTTTCTCCTTTGACAAAGCAAGGACATTTGATGCATCAAGCCAGTTCCTTCTTCAACTTCATTCAATAATTACCCTGTTGTGGCCGTAGTGCCACTGCACTAACCCTTTTAACTTGCTCTAGGAAGTAAGAAGATATTGGCTGTTTTAGACTCGAAGTAATAGCGTATCCAACTTGTACCAGAATACCTTGGAAACGAGCAGAATGTATTATTTTATTTTACATTGTTCTAGAAAAGGGATCTAGCTTGGTGAAATCATTACACTGCTGACCTATTATCTCGTGCATATAAACTGAAGGTGGGATAACAAAGTTAACAGATGAGCAAGCATGGCTCAGAATTTAATTTGCACATTTGATCAGGCATAGGAGTTGGGGGATCATAGAGATGTGATCCAGTGCAGTAGTAGTTTAGTGGGGGTAGAAATGGCTGAAAGAGGAGGTGAGGAGTGGACGGAGATAAAACTGTGTAAGGAGCATGGACAGAGGGCTTGAAAAGTGGGGGGCAAGAAGAGGGGAAGCATTATGGAAGGTCTAGGAGCCGGTGCGATCACAAATTAAGTGGTAGTTAAAAATGTTTCGAAATGTGAGGAGGTTTTCTTGACTTTACTTTTCTGCTCGGAGGGAGTTGAGATCCAGAGCGCCTCTTCAGTTGCATGAAATAAAGGAGAGGTCATTGATCACTTGGAATTAGGTAATCGGAGCACATCCTGGTCAATTCTGGTTCCAGAAGACCCAGTGTTTGCCCAGGGTGGTTTGGTTGTTAACTAGGCCCTTAGTAATTTGGAGCAGTTGTAGATTCAGGTGTAGTTTGCCTTGTAGACGCTATACAAAGTCTGTCTTTGATCAACTGCTGGCTGACAGAGCGAGCACTGGTGCATTTCCCTAGTAGTCTAAGCTATGTCCATGTGGAGTGAGGTGTGTAATAGTTGTGAAAGTCCTATCATCACGAGTAGAGAAGCACCTGCCTCTGCCGGGTGTGCAACGGGCAGCAGCATTCTGCTTGATGCATGTGTTTAGGCAGCCTGTAAAGGAAGGCTGGAGTATCTGTATTTATTGATGACCTGCTCTCCCGGAAAAGCATCCTATGCTTCCATGGAGCGCCTGGTTCAGTAGTAAGTACTCGCACCCTGTGCCTAGGGCCAGCAACCTTAATTGTATGGCGTGACTCACTACGTTATGGCATACATTTGTATTTCTGCTCTGGTCCACCCAATGTTTTTTAGATAACTGATATTCTGATGACTTCAGTATTTCTCTAGACTAGATAGGGTCTGTGATGAAATATGTAAGAAAAATTGTAATGAGGCTTTAGGACTTAAAGAATGCAAGAACACAATTGCACTTATTAGTAATTTAAACTTTTCAAGAAACTGAGAGGGCTGAAATCTGCAGTGTGTGTCTGTTGTTTTTTTTACCTCTTTGGAGAGGGTTGGTTGTATGCCTGTGAAGTGGGTATTATGGTAGATGTACGTCAGGCAGGCACCTCTTGTGCATGCTAATCGCAAAAGTGTCAGTTTGCGGAATGTAAAAAAATAAAATAGGTTTGGCTTGCATTGAGGTGTCCTGAATAAAATATTTTTAAAAAGCCAGCTGCAGTGAATGAGATAAATAATTTAATGTGTCATGATTCAATTTACTCAAATTTAAAAATGAAAGCACTCCATAGACTTTGAAATGATACTCCAACCAGCCAGCAGTATGAGGTGGAAGCGAAATATTCCTCTAGCAAGAGCCAAAGGCCACTTTATGTATATTTTAGAGAATTTGTACCAAAGTGTCATGTGACAGCTGTGCTGTCAAGTCAGACCTAAAAAAAATAAACACTAAAAGAGAGCCACAATATACACATTTGCAAGGCTGAATGACTAACGTGGATATAGGCAGACATCTCCTTGGCTTAAATAAGACGTGCAGCTTTTCATCAGGAAAAGGGAACAGCTACAAGCCAGCAAGAAAGGCATCTGAACTAATGCGTATAAAGCTTACAAGATTGGACCCTGATCCATAAGCCTCGCAATGGGCATTAGAAAAGTGCAGACTGCACGTCACTCCTAACCCTGCCCCCTGTAAGGAATGGATGTATTCCTCCTCTCTGCCTGCAGGCTGCTCTTGTGAATCCAGATTGCACATGGGCTTTCATAGAGAGCCCTCCCTAGCATTGTAAGGGTCTCCTGGGATTCGAGTTTGCCTCCTGATCACTCAAAGGAAAGCCTCTCACCTTTCTAAGGCAGCACAATTTTCAACCACGGAAAAGCACGTTTTAAATATTCCCCTTCTTTGTTTCTAGCTTAATGTCCGCGTTGACAATTTGATTTTTTTTGTACTTTATTGAAGTGTTTGCAGTTGTTTTGAAATTATTAATTTGACTTAATGTTTCACTTCCAAATATCGGAAAGTTATTTAATCAAAAATGTATGTAGCGCATAAATATTTTAATTTTAAATACATGTACAGGGAACATTCTAATAAAACTGATGTATAGAAGGTTGAGTCGCTCTGTGCGCCTAAAAATGCAAATACAGGTTAAGTTTTATTGTCAATTTGTACAGTACATCTACTAACTGTAGTGCCTGCCTGTGTGTTCAGAGAGGACAGCACCTGTAGATTGTGAGAGCAGATTAAATACTGAGGAGGCAAGAGGAAGTCTTCTTGTAGTGTAGACTTGGTAAAAACCAGGTAATGCAAAAGCTGTAGGGCAAGGTTATAGAGCACGGTTATAGGGCAGAGGAGGTAACCATCTCTCACAGCTGAATAACCAAATCAAACTTCCAGTTTAATCACCGATTCAGTTCAATTAAAGTCCAGATGCATTTCTGCTTTCTTCTTCTACAATGTATTAAGTCCTGGCGGCTCAAAATTTTGAACTGGTGCAGCGCCGGGCTGAGATCCTGCAGCGCCGGGCTGAGATCCTGCAGCGCCGGGCTGAGATCCTGCAGCGCCGGGCTGAGATCCTGCAGCGCCGGGCTGAGATCCTGCAGCGCCGGGCTGAGATCCCGCAGCGCAGGGCTGCGATCCCACAGCTCTCAGTTTACGTGCATTTAAAACGTTTTTAAAGATGGTGGGACCTGTGTGCCTGTCTAGAGCACAGTTACTTGGGCTGTGGCTGGGCAGCTCAAAATAACCTTTACCTATTAGGTAACAACTAGTTCTCCGTGCATGGAACGCCAAAGAAGCAACTCTAGCAGCAGGACTCCAAGTAATACCAGCAGGACTCCCAGAGGTTCACTTGGAGTATTAACCAGGTGAGAATGGTCTTGCAACTCGCACATTCACTCATTCATCCACCAATACATTTGTCTCATTGAGTGAAGCACCAGGTCCAGAGATCTGTCCGTAACTTGAATATCACTCATGCCTTACATGTGCATGTCCTATGAGTGATAAAAGCTTTCACTGGTTTGCCCTGTTGGATTTCTTCTTTGGCATACGGAACATTGATCTTTTGCCTATGTGGCGGTGCGTACATTAGGGCGCTGGGGCGTTGCCCCACAAGCCGCCCATGCCCGCAGCTCCCTCTGCGTCTGTGAACTTAAGTATACTGACTCCGTTTACTTAAGTTCAGAGACGCCGAGGGAGAACTGACAATCACGTCAGTCAGCATGACATCGGATCGCCCACCCCCTTCAGAGTCTGAAGGGGGTGGGTGGTCCGGCGTCATGTTGACTGACATGCATGATGCTCCTTAGACTCCTGAGGCGTGAGCCGGGAGTTAGTAGCAGCGTATTTTGCACATCTTTCTATTCTATGTAAATTTTACCGCATTTTAACATTTGCCGCGTGAAAGCATTTTATTGTTCATTTGTATGCCGCTTACCTGCGCAGAGCGGGGAAGGGCACTATGCTGATTGAAGGCGGCTTGTTGGGGTTAAAGGCAGAGGTACACTCTGGGACTGCAGGAGCGAGTCCGCCACCTTGGGGGTAGCGTAGGTCAGCTGGATTTACCCCCGACACTACAAATTGAGGCACTGACGCGGGCGCGCCTAAGGCAAGCCAGTCTGCGCCCGCCATACGCCGGAACCTCTGTCCATTTCTTGGCTGATCCATTAAGGTATTTGCGTGCCGAGCTCCTGGCGAGGGAGATTAAATGTCCCTCCCTAGCCTGGGTTTCCCTGGACGGGCCTTCTCAATGTAAGTCTTGTTCGTTTCAACTTCAATTGCAGGAGTCTGCCTTACGCCCTCCTGATTACACAGATTTTAAGTTTTTAAGTCTGAACTGCCGGTCGTTAGTGAAACATCATGCTGAGGTCTATGACCTTTTAGTTGAAGAATCCCCAGATTTATTATTTTTATCGGAGACATGGCTTACACAAGACTCTGTTGCGGAGTCCTGGCTGGCTCTTCCACAAGGTGTTGTGATGAAAAGTGCCCTTTATAAAATGATGCTGAATTATAATTTTACTGTTTCCGGCCTCCTTAATTATCGCCCCCAGGACCATCCAGTGCGTTTAGGGAAGAATTATTGAATAAAGTCACGTTATACGCAAGCAGAGCAGCTAATTTTACTATCTTAGGCGACCTTAATCTTCATCTTGAGAATAGTGGGAAAGGGGAGATTGCCAGCTTTTTGGCACATTTAGAGGCTTATCAGCTGGCTCAGTGTGTCCCCGAGTGTACTCCTGTTGCTGGGCACTTACTGGACCCCATATTCTCTAACCTAATCTCGCTAAAGGTTCGGTCACCTGTTCCGCAGGTTTGGACAGATCACTTTTTGGTGTCTTTCTCATTACGGTGGCAGGGTAAGCCGGTTCTGAACCATTCTGCTCCAGTTTTAAAGCGTCCCTGGCACAAGCTGGATATTAGTCTTTTTTCGGATCTCTTGTCCAGCCATAGTCCTCAGTTGCCACCGGATATGGAGGTAGCAAATATGCGCTTCCTCGACTGGCTGATGCTAGGCTTGGATAGCTGCATTCCGGCTAAACTGAGTGTTAATAATCAAGGGCAGTCTAACCCCTGGTTCAATGATTCGTTGACCAAAGCAAAAAAACATTGTAAACAGCTTGAGCGTGCGTGGAGACGCTCGTATGATCCGGGAGTTAAAAGCAAATATCGAACGTCAATCAAGCACTATCATAAATGAATCCAGAGAGCACGGGCATAGTTTATTGCCGAATAAATTTCGGTAAGCACCAACCCCTCTAAGACAATATTCTCCCTGCTCAAGGGTATGAAGAGCTCTGGTGCAGCAGGGAACTCACCGATTTCTTCGAATCGTCAGTGTAATAATCTGGCCAGCTATTTCTTGCACAAAGTGGTGATGATATATAAAAGCCTTCCTCTGACCACAGTCTTTTCTGATCCTGTGGATGGGCCAGGGGATATTGGACCCTTGGTGGGCAATGATTTGTCATCTTTTCCCTTATTGTTCTCCACTGTTTTTGAGTCCCTCTGTTTGAAAATCAAATCGTGCTCGCCGGCCGACCCGTTGACACCTGCCCACTTCTGTCAGTTTCATGCCTTGATTTCACCGGTGAGCAAAGGTTTGGTCAATCTCTCCCTGACTACAGCATCTGTTCCTCTGGCGTGGAAGCACGCTAAAGTTATTCCTCTTTTAAAAAAACCGTTTTAGGATCCTGCTGAGCCGGGTAACTATCGCCCTATATCCCAGCTGCCTTTTTTGGCTAAGTTGGTTGAATCTCATGTGAATACAATTCTCACTGAATTTATTGAGCATAATGCCATCTTGGATCCTTCGCAGAACGGTTTCCGTGCTCGCCATAGTACAGAATCAGCTCTGTTGGCAGTGACGGAAGAAATCCGTGGTAGTCTTGATGTCGGTGATTTTGCGGCCTTAGTTCTTTTGGACCCAAGCGTCGCTTTCGACACCCTCCCACGTGATACTTTTAAAGCGCCTACAGGAAATAGGAATCAGGGGTTCGGCCTTGGCCTGGTTTAGTTCTTTTTTTAGAGGGGCGATCTTTCCAGGTCTTGGTCCCACCTTTCTATTCACAGGAGTTTGCCCTGCAACAGGGGTGCTGCAGGGCTCAATACTGAGCCCCTTACTTTTTAACATTTATGTTCGACCCCTTGCGTTGCTGGCTAAAAGAAGAGGGGCGTCACTGGTGTCGTATGCCAACGACACCCAATTGGTGATTGCCTTCTCGAAGAAATGTAGTCTTAACCTTGAAAAATTTAAGGAGGACTTACTAGAGGTTGCGGATTGGATGGCTTCAAACTGCTTGCAGTTGAATGCCGGAAAGTCAGAGGTTCTGCTGTTCGGGAAGGATCGGGACATGTGGTCCGAGCAGTGTTGGCCCGATCGTCTCAAACCGGCTCCTGCACCTAAAGAGGCAGTAAAGAACCTTGGAGTGTGGATTGACAATGGTCTTACCTTTGACACTCAATCGAAAGCGATGGCAGGGATCTGTTTTGGGCTCCGGTGAGGTTTAAAACCTCTACTGGGCTTTTTCCCTCCTACAGTGCGCCAAACCATTGTCCAGGTGACGATTTTATCTAGACTGGACTATGGCAATTCTCTCTATCTTGGTGCCAATAAGTCAAGTATTAGGCGCCTGCAGAGAATACAGAATGCAGCGGCACGGATTCTTGTGGCACTCCCGAAATCTAGCTCTGTATCTCATGTTCTGTCTAAATTACATTGGCTACCAGTCGAGAAACAAATCCAGTTTAAAACACTTTGTGTGTCTCACAGGATTCTGACGCAACAAGCACCTTTGGGGCTGGCCACCTTGCTAGCGTTCTATGCGCCGCGGCGCACCTTAAGGTCTGCTGACCAAGCATTGGTCTGTATTCCTCGAGTTTTAAGAGCTAGAGCCGGAGGTCGCTCTTTTCGCAATCTTGTGGCGAAACTATGGAATTTGCTCCCAGTCTATATCAGAGGGATTCAGAATCATTTTGCTTTTCATAAAGCCATAAAGACCTGCCTCTTCCGGACGTAATATATATATTTTTTTCCCCTCCATGCTTCCTCTCAATGTCTTTGGTAGTGCTGGTTCACCCCATCGCTGGGCCAGCCATGCGCATTACAAATCCGACTATAAGAGTAATAATGGTCAGACCAGGGACAGGCAGCATCACAAGTGCGCATGACTGGTGAAGGTCGGTGAATTTCTCCGCTGTGCCTAGTCATGCGCACTAGTGTCTGCTCTGGCTGGCGCATGCCCATTAGGAGAGCTAGGGTTGATCAAAGGCTCAACCCTCGGTCTCCTAATGGGCAGGCGAGCGGCGAGTAACCCTGCTCTAAGCCAACCCTGGCGCTGCTGGAGCAGCGCCAGTATTGGCTGAGGGGTTGCCACTCCAGTGAAGGCGCCAAGGGCCCAGCAGAGACGGCGCGGACCGGCGGTCAGGTAAGTATTTTCTTTCTTTTAATTTTTCTTTGATTGCCCGGCCCCCACCCCTGCCCGGCATATGTACACAGAGAGCATTAGGGAAAGATCACAGCGAGAGAGCCCACACAGAGGGGGAAACCGACACATAAACACAGAGAGCACTGACGGAGAGCACAGCGAGAGAGCAAGTGATGCCGGCCTGTAGTACTTTCAAAAACGCTTCATTGTATAAACGCAGCTCCAACTACATTGTCAACAGTCCAGCTCAGCTCCCATCCAGTCTCCAACTGCCTCCCTGTAGTTCTTGCCTCCCTAGTGACTGTCCACGTTCCTTGCATGCCCTTCCTTCCTACAATTAAAGGAACCCCAATACATTTAAAGCCACAACACACTCCTATCCTCAAACATACAGTCCCAACGTCCAAGGCCCTTTCTGACTCATGACTTGTCACCAGGAGCACCGTGTCATAAAGGTGACAGGCCAGAACTCCTTCAGAACCCTGTGTGTCTCACTTCCGAGTCTGCCACAGACTCTCGGTATGACCTGAGGACAGCCATTCACTACCCTATGTATCCACCTGTGATGAAAGCTCGCTGCCCACCTATATGTGCCCGACTGAGCCTTTCACTCTGAGGTTACATGAACAGTGCCCACTCACTACCTGGTTGTGCTGCGTCTGAGTCCCTGGCTGACCCAATTGTCAGGCCCCACCACTTGCAGACGCACACCTTGAAAAGCTGATTCCATCCAATGGCCCCCCCATCCTTGCTGGCTCTAAGCCCCATCCAGCCCCCCCCCCCTCCCCCCCCCCCCCCCAAGCCCACTGGAAACTCTGCCCTATCACCGCACCCACTAGATTGGGTGTGTACCTGCACTTTACTTTTCTCGATTAAAGCATCGACAGCGAGAGACCAAACACAGAGGGAACCTGTATACAGAGTGAGCTCTTAAAGGGACACGAGAGTGAGCACAAGCTGCGCAGATCACAACAAGAGGGGTTACAGAGGGGGGACACAACCACCTGCGCCCAGGATGCACACGATGCGCACACCCCCGAGAAATGACACACTTGGCACCGTGATTAGCACCTGCACACGGAAACCATACGGAGTGCTGGCACGTGTAAATACTAAGGGGGGAACGGAGACCCCTCTCTAAAAATAGCATGGAGACGACTTCTCCAACTTGTGTCCTTGCTCTGGTGTAGGTGTCACTGCTCCACTCACACCTGTGCACACAAATAGCCTGGGTTCATAGCTCACCTGTAATCATAGCTCCCTGGGCCACCAACTAATAGACTTTTTTTTTTTTTGCATAGTTTTATATAGCGCGACTTGACCCAAATCCAATCAGGTATCAGAGCGCTTTACATAGCACCATTCACGTTACATGAGGACACACATTCATTCTTTGTTAGGCACAGGGAGATTAAGTGATTTGCCCAGAATCACAGGATGTCCAGCGTCGTTACCGAGGTTGGAACCCAGTTCCCCAGGTCCGAGGTCGAGCGCCCTAGCCGTTAGGCCAACTCCTCTCCTGATTAGTCAGACACCAGGAAAGCAGCTTTTATTGTCTCGCTGCAGTGTGTATTGGCTTTTTGATTAGCCTTGAAAGACTCCCAAGCGACGCTCGGCTGTATAAGCTCAGAGATGCTTTTAAAAGCTTCCAGCCTCCATCCTGCGGCTGCGTGTATACAGCCACTTGTTGGCAAGGAAGGCGCAGATGGCAGTCTGTGTGCAAATTCAATGAGAGGAAATGAATGCGATCTCACCACATTGGTTGTCACAGCCATCCCTCCCCTCATCTATTATTGAACGTTGCTCTTTGCACACAGCAAACATTTCATTTCTCCAAAAATGTAAAGTAGGCATTTTATATAGGTGCAGTTATGAGTTGATGAACCCAGAGGCAGGAGAAGCAGAATGGACAAAATCGTACACCGATGGGAAGACGTGTTTTATGTTTTTTGTTTTTTTTAGCAACGGCTGGGTGTTTTCTCCACTTGTCTATTTAGTTTTTAATTTCAGACAGCTCTGTGATGTTGGCTCAGGATGGCCCACTTCACATTGTGATTTTACAGGACACTTTGTGGACTTGGATGTTAATTCGTACTATGTTGCAAGTGCATTTTCCAGGGTTCATGCCTCACCACCCTCCTACAAACCAGGCCCCTCATCTCTTTAATAAACCTAGATCTGCGGACATTGACTTTATTTACTATGATTAGTTGTGACTGTATCGGTTTCCTCCTGAGATTGCCTTGGTCCCTTTGAAGGGCCAAGAGTTAGTTTGTTATCCAATGACATCCTTGACCTTGTGACACCAATGGCGAACAACAGCATCCACCAGGGATTCTGGTCAGTGGCCGCTTGGGCCGCAACACTCAGGAAAAAAGCCTATCTACTGTCTCCCTCCAGCTCCTCCCATCTCTTTCTATTCTTATGCCCTTATCTGCAAGCACCGGGATGGTTTAATTTCGTTTAGGGAAAGCCTGCCAATTAAACAAACGCAAACCAACAGCACAGCTACCATGGTGGGAAATTCACTGAGTGGGAAAACACCACCAATGCCACCACTACATATATTTTAGTGGTTAGGCTTTATCAATGGAACGAAGAGACTTTAAATCTTCTGCGCTTCTGTGGTTAAGGTTATGTCTAATGAAATAAAATGCACGGTCAAGAATTATTGGGATATTATTGTAAAAGGACACGTGATAGGCTGCCTCAACTCGCTCATCTGCACATATTTCTATATGACTGGTTACAGCCAGCAGCTGTGGGTGCTTCTCGAAGTCTGGTTACAGCATATTTTTCCAATGTTAAAGCTGCATGCAGTGCAAGACACTGGGCAAGCATACATTTTAAAGGGCAAAAGTTGTCATGCAGAACAATTTACATAATTCAGTAACTGTTGAACAAATTAATGCAAGAAGATACGGGGCAGTTTTTAATGTGTTTAATATTTAAAGACTCTACGTTCCCACTGCTTAATAAGCCTTGCTTTATCGCTGCATTCATCTGCTTTAAAATGTACCATTTGCCAATCTTTTTTAAATTTCTTTCTCAGGAGAGGGACTCTCCCTAGACCCCAGGTTTGTCCATTGAACTTGTTCACATCGCTAACTAGTGTTTTCTATTGGAAAGGGTAGAGCCAAAGCAGTCTTGCTTAGTATCCTAGCCCTCTTCAGAAGTCCGACTTGCTTGGCAACCCAGAAATTCTCTCAAATGATGTACGAGTTTTCTTTTATGAATGCCTAGAATGACTGCATTTTTAGTTCATTTATCACAGAAATAGTGCTGAAAATCGCACCAAAAAGATGCCAATTTAAAAAAAAATCTTCACGGGGGAATAACCCCCCGAACCGCCTCATTGCCTTTGGGCTCGCTCGCTGTGCTCGCTCGCATACGTCGATTCATTCTGCATACGGCTCACCAGTTTCAAATTCCACCAGCCGTCACTGTGTGAGAGGGGAGCTTGCTCTCCTCTTGCAATGCCGTCCTTGTCCTTTCTATAAGTAAAGCTTGCGCTTCTGCGGTGCAATGTGTACCTGTCCTCTGATGGGAAAAGCGTGTGTAGATGGTATGATAGCTCGACCTGTCCTCCGAAGGAGGGAAGCTTGCAATGTTTCTGCCCAGGGTGTTGCTGTTATTTGAAGAGGGTTGATTTCACTGAAGGTGCACAATCTTATAAAAAGCAAAGGATATTTTGAATCTATTTCCTTAACAGCTCAGCCCAGTCAGAAGCATTTGTTGGACCCAGGGAAAAAAATGGTTGCATGACCCTGACCCAGAGATTTTGGTTTTAGTCACAGCTTCACCAAACTGTGTAACCCTGGAAGCTACCTTTTCTTTTCTCTGCCTCCTTTTCCATGATCATCATATTTGCAAACACCTTAAAATTATTCAGTTCAGGATGCACACTGTACAGTAATCTCTTTTGTGTGTGGTTTTGTAGGCTGTAATGTTACTCAATCTTTAAAAGCTTACTTAGGAGTAACCAGACCATTGACTTGAGTGAGTAATAAAATTGTCACAGCAGACGGGTGTGGTTCAACAATTCTAATTAAAGCCACTTAGTTGTGCTCGTCTTGCATGTGTGAGAATTGTGTGATGTTCCTTCTGCAACCGCCAATTGTCCTTTACTTATTCTTTGTTAGGGAAGGTTGCACTGCTGTCCATGTTGTACCTTTATTGTGCTGTGACTATTGGTATAAAACTTCCCATTGCACATAAGAACAGTCTATCCACATTGCCAATGAACTCTTATTGCATGATGTGTATGTGTGAAAGAGTGAATACTACATATGTAAGCCAATGTACTTTTGATTTTAGGCACAAAGCAAGCACTTTTTAAAATGGAGCAGTCGACTTTGTAAAATGTTAAACCATAGCTTACTAGTATGTCTATTTCCTGTATAGTGCACCAAGCCAGTTCTGCATTTTAGTGACGGCTCTGTGCATGCTGAGGTTCTGAGCCCATAATGACACTGTTATAAGCAAAACTGCAAGCCCCACAGTGCAACATGCTGTCGGCTGGAAAAAAAAGCAATCAATAGTAGGTGATGTCCTATGTCGTAGTTGCAAGCCCCACAGTGCAACATGCTGTCGGATGGAGAAAAAAAACAATCAATAGTAGGTGATGTCCTATGTCGTAGTTGCAAGCCCCACAGTGCAACATGCTGTCGGATGGAAAAAAAAACAATCAATAGTAGGTGATGTCCTATGTCGTAGTGCCAAAGCTCAGGGGTTCTGAAATACAATATAAAATAAAGCTCCTGGATTTCTGCCCTTTTTCTTGTGAGCAAGAGGGGTTAAACAGCCCAGTGGGTGGGAGGGCACAGAAACTTTAAATCTCACTGCTAATGGGTTAAAAATAGCCCTCCGTGGCAAACTGGCAAAAGGCATTGTTTACCCCAACAAATTGAGCAGCAGCAGTTAAATGTGTCAGGAGACACGGGAAAGCAAAAATAGGATGTGCCAGGGATGAAGAGTGACCGGATGCTGACCCTAGAAGTTGACCCTCTGTGTTTAAGAAGTGCAGCACCTGCTGCAGGTGCATCCCAGCGAGGGCTGATGGTGGTGTTAGCGTCCTTTTTAATTCATTATTGATGTAGTCAATACATTACAACATAGAACAGGTAATGGAAAGCCAAAGTGTGCAGTGACATCCCATTTCGTATGCTCATGCAATTTGATTGAATTGAATTACACATTTCTAAAGCGCACAGATACTCACAAAGAGTGTCCCTGCGCTATTCGGTATGTCCAAAGGAGAATGAGCCAGGGACAGAATCCATTGATCCCAGCTAACATCTAAACAGAAATGTCTTCAGTTCCCTTTTACATTTTGCTTCTTCGGGTATCCCTCTGAGGTAATCTGGGAGTTTATTCCACAGATTTGCTGCTATAACTGTGAAGGAAGCACCTCCCCTCCACTGTTTTAAAAAGCGCGGGGAGACAATAATACCAGCCGAGTTTGACCGCAGCAGTCTCCCTGGGCAGTAAGCCTTAATGCGATCTTTTAAATACCTAGGTCCCTTATCATAATAAGGCTTGATTCATTAGGGTCAGAGCTTTATGCCTAATTCGCTGATGAGCTGGCAGCCCGTGCAGTTTAGCTCGGTAAGCTGAGACTGACATGCATTACGGAATTTTGTATAATAAATGGACTGCCATGTTCTGCATGACCAGTAGGTGCTGGATCAAATATTCTGGGAGACCAAGGTACAGGATATTGGCATAGTCCAACCTGGATAGAATCAATGATTTAACCACTGTGATATGGGCCACATTAAGTAGCAAATAGAGAAACTTCCTCAACATGCGGAAGTTCCACAAACAGGATTTAACCACAGCTGACACCTGTGCTCCAAATGCAAGCTAAGTATCGAACAGTACACCCAAATGTCTTGCCACCGCTGTTGGTGGGGGCGCCGTGGGAACACTTTCAGGCCATGGCGCAACCCAGCCAGGAAGGAGATCCCATCCGAATAATAAGACTGGCATCTGAAGCGGGTTGCACTGCAATCTGTTAGCCCTCAACCAGTCTAACAGTGCCACCATACAGTTAGCAAAGACAGTCTTCGTTCTCTCAGGTTCCCCATCATACATAAGCAGGAGTTTGGTATCATCCGCATACGAGATGATCTTCATATTATAGGATTCCACCAGATGCCTTGTGGCACCCCCCGTTTCAACTATTTACCTCCCGAGATATATGGTTTCCTCCAAACCACCCGCTCGTGGCCATTAAGGAAAGAGCCAAGCCAACTCCATGCAGAGCCCACTACTCCCAGATGTTTTAAGCTGTGCAGCAGAATGTGATGATCCACTGTATCAAAAGCTGCTGACAAGTCCAACAGCACCAGAGCCACATTGCGGCCAGAGTCCAGATTGAACTTGATGGATTCTGAGACCTCCAACAGTGTAGTCTCGGTGCTGTGGCCAGCTCTGAACCCTGATTGCGAGGAGTGGAGCAAGTTGTTATCCGCTAAGAAGTTGGTAAGTCATTCAATTCAATTCATGCAATTTGATCTATAGACAATGCACTGAACATTTAAAGTGGAGCACATTTAATCCCTCTCGGGTCCTCCAATCTATTCCTTTATTGACCATCGGGCACCGATTGAAGAAGCTTCCGTCCTTCAACTCAGAGTGTCTGCACATGCTATGTTACATCACGGCTCTCACTTCATGTGGACTTTCTAGTGCAACAAGCTAAAATCAGAACGTTATGTGTATTATTTTTACTAAGAAATAAGCTTTGTTGTGGGTTACTGCACTTTCAAACATCTTGGGTGTATGAAATATAATTATTTGCTTAAAAAGTGACCACCATCATGTCACACACTGCAATTCAAGTTGGTGGGCCGAGCATTCTGCTGCTTGTGTACTGCTTAAACTGCTGGCCGGGACAAGCATGTTTTTTTTTCTTGTTTTAGCCTACGTTCCTCCTGATGAGAGGGTTTGGTGGTATGATCTGCAATGCGGGCAATGTGATGAACGTGTCCTTTCCAGATCAACCCCAGGAGGAAGGTCTCCCAGGTGCATTACTCTGTGGTCCTTGCGATCCATCCTAACCCCACTACACTCGAGCAGAGTCCAGAGACCCCACTCCCAACTCCTACCGCCCAATAAAAACCTACCCACATTAATAACTGCAAACAACTAGCAATGTTCCCACTGGTGCTGAGATGGTAAAAGCTTCAAAGTAGCCCAGCAGTGGCTGGACATACTTGAATGCACTGATTCGAATGAGCCCTGCTGGAAGTTTGAGATTTTGGACGTGGTATGTTGCTGGGAAGAGTCCTGCTCTACTGCCACACATATACTATTATGTGATGCCGCTGTGAGGCAACATGGTGGGGGTGCAGTTTAAGACTAGTCTACTGCATGTACTATTAATGAGAACCCATGTGTGTGGCTGGGTAGCATGCTGTGATAGCACAAAGGTGTGCAACCATCTAAAACTATCATTCCAAACCAGACACTGGTCGCCGCTGCTATGCCCTGGTGTTTTTTCAAATACTTTGTTACTTTTGCAGTATTTCTTCATTTCTGCTGTCATTGCTGCTGGTGGATCCGCTGAGACCAAACTTGAGAATTTTCTTTTATCTGCTAAAGCGAGGGAAAATATTAGATCCTTACCTCAGTGTAGCAATTAATTGTATGTTTTTATGCACAGTTGATGGCATTTTCCACATGGGGAGCAGCTAACATGCTGTTTACCATGTGGAAAAGCAATCTGCATTGCTTCATTGAAGCGAGAGCAGGTTTCCCTGCTCTGGCTTCAATGAAGCAAAGCAGTTTGCAATGGCAGGGTGTGATGTCATCAGTGATGTCATCAGTGATGTCATGAGTGATGTCACTGACCATGTCATGAATGATGCAATATGTGACATCAGCAGTGCATTGCGGGCGCGTGAGTTAGTTAGCAGAACTAACTATAACGGAGGAATTTCTATGGTTTTGTATGAGTGAAATGGCCAGCTAACTAGAACACCCCTGAAACCTATGGTTTTTCTGTGAATTTCTAAGGTTTTTTAAATGCTAATTTCTAACTATAACGTCTCTGAAACCTGGTTTTTTCCAGTGAATTTCAAAGGTTTTTTAAATGCTAACTTTTAAGTGTGATAGTAGTTATATCTATTTTTTGTACTGATTTTCTACAGTTTTTAACTGTTTATTTATAAATATTTTATTCATTAAATAAGATTATATATTCTGAAAATTGCAAAAAAAAAAATTTTTTTAATTAAAACTGAAACATTGATTAATTTTCTTGTTTTCATTTTTTATTAGAATATATTTATATTATTTTCTTTCAAAAAAATTCCAAGTCGCACTCGAAGTGTACACATCACGGTGGGTGTGCACATTCTAGCCGTCATTTTAAAAAAGTCATGAAGGATCCGCGTACGGTGTGCGACGGCTGCGTGTTTTTCAGTTACATCATATACATTTAATATCACGTGATATGCGCGATTGGTATGCGCCCCGTCTGCGACTCCTGCTCCCGCGCATTCGCGACACATGTGCATTACGGTACGAGATGTTTGCGCGGTTGCGGGTCCCGCGTGACATATACGTGCTTGGGTGCGCGACTCCCGCAAAAAAATATGTATGTGTCTTTAATATCATATTAAGGCAAGAGATTATGTAAGATATTCATCAAAATAATATATTTGTACTTATAATAAACTTATATTATTTTTAAATATATTTTCGCAAAGTCGGGTGCGTGCAACATGAGTGCAGAAAACCAGGTCAGCAGAGCTGCTGTAGAGCCAGAGAACCAGGTCAGCAGAGCTGCTGTAGAGCCAGAGAAACCAGGCCAGCAGAGCTGCTGTAGAGCCAGAGAACCAGGTTAGCAGAGCTGCTTTAGAGCCAGAGAACCAGGTCAGCAGAGCTACTCTAGAGCCAGAGAACCAAATCAGCAGAGCTGCTTTAGAGCCAGAGAACCAGGTCAGTAGAGCTGCCCTAGAGCCTAAGAATCAGGTCAACAGAGCTGCTCTAGCGCCAGAGAACCAGGTCTGCAGAACTGCTTCAGAGCCATAGACCTGGGTCAGCGGAGCTGCTTTAGAACCAGAGAACCAGGTCTGCAGAGCTGCTGCAGAGCCAGAGAACCATGTCAGCAGAACTGCTTCAGAGCCGTAGACCTGGGTCAGCGGAGCTGCTTTAGAACCAGAGAACCAGATCAGCAGAGCTGTTGTAGAGCCAGAGAAACCAGGTCAGCAGAGCTGCTTTAGAGCCAGAGAACCAGGTCAGCAGAGCTGCTTTAGAGCCATAGAACCAGGTCAGCAGAGCTGCTTTAGAGCCATAGAACCAGGTCAGCAGAGCTGCTCTAGCTGACACTGACTGACACTGACTGACACTGACTGACACTGACTGACACTGACTGACACTGACTGACACTGACTGACACTGACTGACACTGACTGACACTGACTGACACTGACTGACTGACACTGACTGTATGACTGACTGACTGACACTGACTGTATGACTGACTGACTTACACTGACTGTATGACTGACTGACTTACACTGACTGACTTACACTGACTGACTGACACTGACTGACTGACACTGACTGACTGACACTGACTGACTGACACTGACTGACACTGACTAACACTAACTACTCTCTACTACTCTACTACTGACTCTCTACTACTCTCTACTACTCTCTCTCTACTACTCTCTACTACTCTCTACTACTCTCTCTCTACTACTCTCTACTACTCTCTCTCTACTACACATTCTCTATTACTCTCTACTACTCACTCTCTACTACTCTACTACTCACTCTTTACTACTCACTGTCTACTACTCTACTACTCACGCTCTACTACTCACGCTCTACTACTCTCTACTACTCACTGTCTACTACTACTCTCTCTACTACTCACTCTCTACTACTCTCTACCACTCACTCTCTACTACTCTACTACTCACTCGCTACTACTCTCTACTACTCACTCTCTACTATACTCTCTACTACTCTCTCTCTCTACTACTCTCTAATACTACTCTACTATTCACTCTACTACTCACTCTCTACTACTCTCTACTACTCACTTTACTACTCTGCTGCTCTCTACCACTCACTCTCTACTACTCTACTACTCTCTCTACTACTCTCTCTACTACTCTCTCTACTACTCTCTCTACTACTCTCTCTACTACTCTCTCTACTACTCTCTCTCTACTACTCACTACTACTCGCTCTCGACTGACTACTCGCTCTCGACTACTAGCTCTCGACTACTCGCTCTCGACTACTCGCTCTCGACTACTCGCTCTCGACTACTCGCTCTCGACTACTCGCTCTCGACTACTCGCTCTCGACTACTCGCTCTCGACTACTCGCTCTCGACTACTCGCTCTCGACTACTCGCTCTCGACTACTCGCTCTCGACTACTCGCTCTCCTCGCTCTCGACTACTCGCTCTCCTCGCTCTCGACTACTCGCTCTCCTCGCTCTCGACTACTCGCTCTCCTCGCTCTCGACTACTCGCTCTCCTCGCTCTCGACTACTCGCTCTCCTCGCTCTCGACTACTCGCTCTCTACTCACACTCTACTACTCTACTACTCTCTACTACTCTCTACTACTCGCTCTACTATTCACTCTCTACTATTCTCTACTACTCGCTCTACTATTCACTCTCTACTATTCTCTACTACTCGCTCTACTATTCACTCTCTACTATTCTCTACTACTCGCTCTACTATTCACTCTCTACTATTCTCTACTACTCGCTCTACTATTCACTCTCTACTATTCTCTACTACTCGCTCTACTATTCACTCTCTACTATTCTCTACTACTCGCTCTACTATTCACTCTCTACTATTCTCTACTACTCGCTCTACTATTCACTCTCTACTATTCTCTACTACTCGCTCTACTATTCACTCTCTACTATTCTCTACTACTCGCTCTACTATTCACTCTCTACTATTCTCTACTACTCGCTCTACTATTCACTCTCTACTATTCTCTACTACTCGCTCTACTATTCACTCTCTACTATTCTCTACTACTCGCTCTACTATTCACTCTCTACTATTCTCTACTACTCGCTCTACTATTCACTCTCTACTATTCTCTACTACTCGCTCTACTATTCACTCTCTACTATTCTCTACTACTCGCTCTACTATTCACTCTCTACTATTCTCTACTACTCGCTCTCTACTACTCGCTCTCTACTACTCGCTCTACTACTCGCTCTACTACTCGCTCTACTACTCTCTCTACTACTCTCTCTACTACTCTCTCTACTACTCTCTCTACTACACTCTCTACTACACTCTCTACTACACTCTCTACTACTTACTCTCTACTACTCACTCTCTACTACTCCCTACTGCTCACTCTCCACTACTCATTCTCTCCTACTTGCTCTCTACTACTCACTCTCTACTACTCATTCTCTCCTACTTGCTCTCTACTACTCACTCTCTACTACTCTACTACTCTCTACTACTCTCTCTCTACTACACTCTACTACTTGCTCTCTGCTACTCGCTCTCTACTACTCTCTAGTACTCGCTCTACTATTCACTCTCTACTACTCTCTACTACTCACTCTCTACTACTCCACTACTCTACTACTCACTCTCTACTACTCTACTACTCTCTACTACACACTCTCTACTACACACTCTCTACTTGCTCTCTGCTACTCGCTCTCTACTACTCTCTAGTACTCTCTCTACTACTCACTCTATACTACTCCACTACTCTACTACTCACTCTACTACTCACTCTCTACTACTCTACCACTCTCTACTACACACTCTACTACTTGCTCTCTACTACTCACTCTCTACTACTCCACTACTCTCTACTACTCACTCTCTACTTCTCACTCTCTGCTACTCACTCTCTGCTACTCACTCTCTACTACTCACTCTCTACTACTCACTCTCTACTACTCTCTAGTACTCCCTCTCTACTACACACTCTACTACTTGCTCTCTACTACTCTCTAGTACTCACTCTACTATTCACTCTCTACTACCCTCTACTGCTCACTCTCTACTACTCCACTACGCTCTACTACTCACTCTCTGCTTCTCACTCTCTGCTTCTCACTCTCTGCTTCTCACTCTCTGCTACTCACTCTCTGCTGCTCACTCTCTGCTGCTCACTCTCTGCTGCTCACTCTCTGCTGCTCACTCTCTGCTGCTCACTCTCTGCTACTCACTCTCTACTACTCACTCTCTACTACTCACTCTCTACTACTCACTCTCTACTACTCACTCTCTACTACTCACTCTCTACTCCTCACTCTGCTACTCTCCACTACTCACTCTCCGCTACTCACTCTCCACTACTCACTCTCCACTACTCACTCTCCACTACTCACTCTCCACTACTCACTCTCCACTACTCACTCTCCACTACTCACTCTCCACTACTCACTCTCCACTACTCACTCTCCACTACTCACTCTCCACTACTCACTCTCCACTACTCACTCTCCACTACTCACTCTCCACTACTCACTCTCTACTACTCACTCTACTACTCTCTATTATTCGCTCTCTACTCTCTACCAGCTCTGAACCCTGATTGCGAGGAGTGGAGCAAGTTGTTATCCGCTAAGAAGTTGGTAAGTCATTCAATTCAATTCATGCAATTTGATCTATAGACAATGCACTGAACATTTAAAGTGGAATCTTTCTTTCTGCAACATTAATCATAATTTCTATGGCAAAATGAACCCCCTCATTTTGTTCCTTTGCAAATTAAATGTTTTAAGTGTTACCACTTTATGCCAATCAAGATGGCTTCAGGTGTGCCATACTTTTGTCATAAGTAAGACTGTTAGCGCTCTAGTTGTTCTTTAAAACACTCTGGGACATTTTGTCATTGGGCTATACTTGGGCTACATCTCGGTGATATTTGTGCTACATTTGGGCTCTTTTGTCTCTGGTGGCCATCTTGGGAGACTTATTTGTTTTGAAGGTTCCTAATTTCCTCATTTACAACAGTCCCCTCAGTAGGAAATACTTTCAGGTTTTTTACTTTCATTCCATCAAGAAGGCATTCAGATGTGTCACACATTTGCCATAAATTCGGAATGCTAGCACTCTAGTTGCTTATAAGATCACTGTAGTAAAGCTACTGCTCACCAGGGAAATCTGCTGCTGGTATTGAAAGTGCATGTTTCAGTCTGCATGCCAGAATTTTTATTATGAAATAGAAGAGGATATGAGAAGTCACTCAATGTGCCCTAATTTTCTTTTTTTCCGCACTAATCATAATTTCTATAACAAAATGAACCTCCTCATTGTGTTCCTTTTAAATTAAACTACTCACTCGCTACTACTTTGTACTACTCTCTCTCTACTACCACTCTCTACCACTCTCTACCACTCTCTACCACTCTCTACCACTCTCTACCACTCTCTACCACTCTCTACCACTCTCTACCACTCTCTACCACTCTCTACCACTCTCTACCACTCTCTACCACTCTCTACCACTCTCTACCACTCTCTACCACTCTCTACCACTCTCTACCACTCTCTACCACTCTCTACCACTCTCTACCACTCTCTACCACTCTCTACCACTCACTCTCTCTACTACTCTACTACTCACTCTCTACTACTCTACTACTCACTCTCTCTACTACTCTACTACTCACTCTCTCTACTACTCACTCTCTCTACTACTCTCTCTACTACTCTACTACTCTCTCTACTACTCTCTCTACTACTCTCTCTACTACTCACTCTCTACTACTCACTCTCTACTACTCACTCTCTACTACTCACTCTCTACTACTCACTCTCTACTACTCTCTCTGCTACTCTCTCTGCTACTCTCTCTGCTACTCTCTCTACTACTACTCACTCTCTACTACTCACTCTCTACTACTCACTCTCTACTACTCACTCTCTACTACTCACTCTCTACTACTCACTCTCTACTACTCTACTTCTCACTCTCTACTACTCTCTGCTACTCACTCTACTACTCTCTACTACTCTCTCTACTACTCTCTCTACTACTCTCTCTACTACTCTCTACTACTCTCTACTCTCTATTACTCATTCTCTACCTCTCTCTACCTCTCTCTACCTCTCTACTACTCTCTACCTCTCTACCTCTCTACCTCTACCTCTCTACACGCACATATATGCATATGCATTTATATATATGTATGTGTATATATATATATATATATATATATTTATATTTATATGTATATATATACATATATATATATAATCTGAATATCAATATAAATGCATGCATATATATACATATATGCATGTTATGCACATGAAATTTTGAAAAACACTAATAAAAGCAAAGCTAAAAAGCCACCTAATTACAAACAGAATTGCTTTAACTTAATCGAGGGCGAGACCTATTGCATTTTCAATGCTTGTTTACTTTGGTTCCATCAAGAAGGCATTCAGATGTCACACATTTGCCATAAATTCTGAATGGTAGCACTCTAGTTCCTCATTAGATCACTGTAGCAAAGCTACTGCTCACTAGGGAAGTCTGCTGCTGGTATTCAAAGTGCATGTTTGTCTGCATGTCAGAACTTTTTAATGAAATAGAGGATTTGAGAAGTCAAAATGTGCCCTAATTTTTCTTTCTGCAGCACTAATCATAATATCTATGGCAAAATGAACCCCCTCATATTGGGCTATACTTGGGCTCCATCTCGGTGATATTTGTGCTACATTTGGGGTCTTTTGTCTCTGGTGGCCATCTTGGGAGACTTGTTATGAAGTTTCCTAATTTCCTCATTTACTACAGTCTCCTCAGTAGGCATACTGTCAGTTTTTTACTTTGATTCAATGAAGAAGGCATTCAGATGTCACACATTTGCCATAAATTCAGAATGTTAGCACTCTAGTTGCTCATTAGATCACTGTAGTAAAGCTTCTGCTCACCAGGGAAGTCTGCTGCTGGTATTCAAAGTGCATGTTTCAGTCTGCATGTCAATTCTTTAATGAAATAGAAGAGGATTTGAGAAGTCACTCACAATGTGCCCTATTTTTTCTTCCTGCAGCACTAATCATACATTCTATGGCAGAATGAACCCCCTCATTTTGTTCCTTTTTAAATTAAATGTTTAGTTACCACTTTATTCCAATCAAGATGGCTTCAGGTGTGCCATACGTTTATCATAAGTAGGAGTGTTGGCGCTCTAGTTGTTCTTTGGAACACTCTGGGAAGCTGCAGTAGAACACAAAGGAATCAACTGACAGTCTCTGCCCTTGTTGGATGTACATGTTTTACTGAGAATGTCAGTCTTCATTCTCACATGACTGAGAAAGATAATGTGAATTTACAGAAAATATGCTCTCAGTTTAGCTTATAGATCACCTTCCAAACCTCTGTTGGAAAAGCATGTGAAAATAGTTTTCTCTCAAACATGATTCATGATATCCCAGCAGAAGGCTTTTTCACATGGTAAAATCACCTTAGAACACAACACAATTCCTAAAATGAGTATGGTACCATCAACAAATGATTTATAATGTAACTAAAGTCTTAAAACCTTCTATTAACTGCAATGCTTTTTAATGAGGTGCTATCATGTATATTGGTCCCAAGATGGCTGCCAACACTTCTTGGATGAAGTGCTGACAGCCAATCAGATCTCACGATGAGATGTGTGGTTAGGCTCCGCCTATATATATATATATATATATATATATATATATATGTGCTTTTACTTTTGATTTTCTCAGGAACTACTGAACGGATTTACACCATTTAAGCAAAAGGCACGACTCTGAACCAAGGTCTACCTTTCTGCCAAATTTGGTGTAATTCCGTTCAGCAGTTCGGGCTGTAGCTGCGTCAACAGGTCCTATGGGAAAACGTGTTTTGGGACCCCCCTTTTTTCTCAGCCCCCGCTTGACGAATCACCACAAAACTTTCAGGATAGGAGCGGACCGGAGCTGGCCAAAAGTTTGGAAAATTTCACGAAGATTCGTCAACCGGCGCCAGACTTATTGGGAATAGAATGTTGCGGATTTCCTATGGAAAATAGGTCCTAACTATAACTACCTACTGGCGACCGCCAGTAGGTAATAGAGAGAGAGAGATATGTATTATGCTCTACTAAAAACTACAGTTGAAGTATTATTTGCCCGCTCGCACAGCAGCCAAGCAAACCATAACTCGCTAACCAAATGCAATTCCAAGGACCTCACAAAATTACAGCAGGAACAAGATCTTAAATCACATAATCATTAAATAAGAACACATGCGTAAATCAATAAATGCTACATTAATAGCCCTCTCATTCATTGGGTTAATGGTAATGCGATACCTAATATGACCTTGAAGAGTGTTTCTTTTGTAATTGCTTCTGTCAATTCAAGGGTGAGGACGTAAGCATTGTATTTGATATGCATGTTAGAATTTGCATGGCTATTGTGAGGGTTATGGTTTACGGAGTTAACAACTGACACATTTTTGTAGTTTTGTGGTTTAAATGTTTTACCTGTCAGTTTTGTCAGCGAATTTCTGAATTTGTTATGATCTGCTACATGCAACATCTATTAAAGCAACCCTTTCCACTCTACTCATGGCCTTCTGCTTTGCACAGCAGAATTGGCCGCATATAATCCACCTGGATCCAACCTGCAGTGGGCTGCCAATTCCTGCTGTGCCTGGCCTTTGACTATGTGCAGCATGGATTTGCTGCAGGGAGTATGCCTGGCTCTATGACCACCCCGAAGATTGGACTGGCTAGAGGGTCTTGTCTGGCCAGGCTCTGCACCCAAACCTCCATGGGTAGCCATTCCCCGCTAGGCATGGTCTTTAGCAGTGCAGAGTCTGTTAACCTCATGGCTTAGTGATCAGCCATCCCTCGCTCGGCAGTCAATCCCTGCTGTGAGCACCCTTTGGTGGCAGAGAACTATTCAGTGCCTAAGTTACGGCAATGCCCAGCATCCAACCCCGACTTGTGTCGAACCTTGCCTTGTACTCCGCCGTTAGGCACCAAATTGTTATTTATGAATTTAATTATTGGAGCTTTCTCGGGACCAAGGCCTTATTCACATATCTTCAGACCCCCCCAGGAGGATCTGCATGCTCCAGGATTCTCCTGATAACATTCATTTTATATGGTAAGCTTCAGTTTCTATAACCACCTCCTGCCCACTACTGGGCTAAGGAGGTTGGGGGTGGTTGTTGGCATGGTGTGCTCACCCTACCCCGTTTCCCAATTTTTGCTTTATTTTTCCCATCATGGTGCTTGATGCTAGGGAATGGTGGAGTGCAGCATACATTTTTCTGTGATATTAAGAACGACATTCATTAAAAATGCAGGTGGCTTGAACCCTCAGACCATAAAATAAAGTTAAGTTAATTGGAGTTATGCATCAAATGTTACAAAGTGTGTTAATTTTGCCCTATGTGTAATTCTGTAAATGTTAATCAATAGTGCCTTCCTTTGGTTGCCTGGAACATGGCTACAATGTGGTCTACCTACGACTGGTCTGATACGGCTTGATTCCACAGAAGGTTTTGCGCCTGGGATTTAGAATTTTTTCAGAAGGAAGAACATGACCAGAAAGACAAATCTGAAGGTATAAGCCAGCAAGAACGTCACAAGGTTGATTTTAATGGTCCCGGATTAAGGCCATCAGTTTTTCGAGGTGTTGCTGCACTTTGAGTTTTTTCAAAAACTCTAAAGTTCTTGTCGCTATTGATGCGTGAATTTATTATGATGAAAACTGAAATAGGTGAAATCCTTTTTTTTTGTTTTATTTTTTAGAGCTAAATCTGGAAACCTTTCTGGTTCACACACCTTCCTTTCTTCTCATCACTTGTTCACTTAGATTAGAATTGAATATACTTGTGTTTATGAAGCACTTTGTAGATTTCCAGTGATTCCCTGTTTACTCCCTTGTTTTGTTCCCCTACAGTTAACCTTTAGTATACGGCTCCCTGAATTAGAGAGTGAGGTCCCAGAATATCACAGTTTTCTGCTTTTGTTTTTCTTGTTTCCGGTTTGTAGCTTCGTGTCATTTCCATGGAGGCACTTGGTACCATCAGTTGTCCCTTGAAGTAGCTGCTGAGACGACCAAGCCATTGGGCGTTAGTGTTACCAGTCCCCTCTCTGCATATTTATAGCTCCTTTATGTATGGTATTGTTTCTGTTCTAAATGCAAATATTAACCTTTACCTTTTTCTTCCTTGTGATGTCAGCACCTTGGGGTAAACATTTAACATTTGTCAGAGTCCAACACAGCAAACCTTGTTTTATTAGGAATAAAATCAATGGAGCTGAATGCAGCCCAAGTGATTGCAGTTACTAGGTCTTTTGCAATTCTTCCACCAAACTCATTTTGTTGTGTCAAAGTATTTTACTAGAGACATCTGAAGCCGTTTCTTACATTAGTAAATGTTCAATTCCCACAAGGCCCTCTCTAAAAACCCACTTACTACAGACCAAGTCCGGCACTGTAATGAATGGCCACCGATCCACAGGCTGCACATTTAAACGGGAGGCTTTTTTTCTTCACCTTCAGTGAATCCCTTTAGCATGTGGTGTGATGCTTGGCCATGCCAAAGTCCTGTGACTCCTATAGAGGCGGTCTCCAAGTCCCTCATCCCTTCCCAACAGAGGAACACAAGAGGCTATTTTATTCTGACTTACTGTTGACATGTAGTTGTATCTGCAATGGCAGAGGAGCTGCTGGGAAAAGATGGGACCAAATGACCTAGAAGCCCAGTCTGTAAGTCAGGTGCCCCTTCTTAGTTTGAATGCTGCTTGTCCAACCCTCTCTTTTAGACTCTGCTCAACGATGTTAGAGGGCTGATACTTCTTGAGGTTGCTCCAGACCTTTGGAAATCATGAGTCTGACTTTTCTGCCTAGTTGTGATACTTTAACCTACTGCAGAACTAGAGATGGCGATTCTCATACTGCTACAGGAATTTTAAGAGAGGGGATTCCCTTTCTTACTTTTAAGGAAACCCTGGCAGGAAATTGAGGAAAAATAATCTTCACTGGTCCGAGACTGCGAACTTCACTTTTCCCTCGGGTCCATCCTCGGCACGTCCCCTTTTGGACCAGACGACTCCAGGAGATGGATTAAGATCCCTGCACATGCTAGACTTCATACTTTTCTTCAGAATTGATATGCAGTGGTAAGAATGCTAGACTGCATGATCTT
This sequence comes from Triturus cristatus, assembly GCF_964204655.1. NCBI lineage: Eukaryota > Metazoa > Chordata > Amphibia > Caudata > Salamandridae > Triturus > Triturus cristatus. The sequence goes on along the minus strand of NC_140584.1, from coordinate 1,081,899,723 downwards.
CACAACGTCCGTAAAAATGCATCAGTTTTGCATGTCATTCGGTAACACATATCAAGCTCAAACTCTCACCACTATTGTAACGCTTCAGGTGTGTAAAAAAAATGGAGTTTATTTGCCTTGCTTCACTTAGTTCTTTACTAAACAAAAATCAAAGGCACCAAAGAAATACTTACATCACCATTTCATATCCGCAGTGTGGCCTTTCCCTCAGTGGTGCTGGAACAATTTTCAGAGTGGGGGTGCTGTCCTCAATGTTACATCACTGATTATGAAAAATCCAAGCATCACATGAAGAACAAGTTTAGCAAATGAGCCTCGTTCATTCAGCAGGAGAGTGGTAAGGGAGTGTAATGTAGCTGATGTTGCATTTAAGGGCACACTGCCACAAATAAAATATTTAACCGTGGTGTGGTAGCCAATGCCATTTACAGACTGCATTTTTCCCATAGTAAGGACCACTGTTTGCACAGACACACAGTTTTACTGATAAAACTATAGACCGCACAAATGACCATGTCTGGAAATCATGTTTCAGCTAATAATTATAATTTGCACATCAACCAGTAATGTGTCTTGATTTGTTTGAATCCTACTAAAAATCTTTGTTTCCATCACACTTTAGAATTACCAAAAAAGTGCTTTAGTTTGTGATTTAACTGCTGATATATTTTGAAAAATTTGTGCAGTCTATTTCGAGGTATATTCATTTTTGTGTTTGACATAATACACACCCTACAGCCTTGTCTTCCCCACTCCTTGTAATCTAGTATGAGTGTCACACAGTTCACTTGACTAAATCTCTCTTTATAGTCGGAAAGAGAAAAGTAAATATTCTCCATGTTAAAGGATTAGGTAGCTGTTTGTCAAAAGGCACAGTAAATGTGACAAGATGGATACAAAATGTAAAAACATCTTTATTGCTCACTTACCATCTGGACTCTAGCATGGTTATTTCTGAGGGTGCTGTCGCACCCCCTGCATCCCTACTTCCATCGCCTATCCGTGCGTCCCTCCTATATCAGTACTATGACTAGCATAAACATTGGTTTCTATACCGCCACTTATTGAAGTCAGTCAGTATTAACTTTGATTGTCTCAAAAAAGTGCAGGAAAATCATGTACCCCCACAGTCTAATTACATAATTATAAAATCCGTATTAAAAGTACAGGCGCTAGGATTGAGGTAAAAGTGTTAACGGAGAATACTGTGAAGGTGTATAAAACCGCATCGCTAATACTGAATTTACACTCTAAGAAAAAATCATGCTAAAAACAATTTAAGATGTCCAGAGAAACTTTCATTACCCATGGAATAAGCCAGAAAGAAAGCTGGAGATCATATAGCTTATAGGTGTTTGTACCCGTTGTAAGTTAAAAGCATGTTGGTCTCACCTGTCTAAAATTCAATGGTTAAAGTAAAGGGAGAGTATTTTTGTGTCATAAGGTTTTAAATCTGAGGCAAATCATGAAGATATGTAAAGTGTCTGGCAAATAGATGTTATCACAAGTACAAGCTTGTAACTCTGATGCCTTGGTCCAGCAACCCTTAGAAAGTAGCACTTGGTAGAACAGGTTCAGTCTAAAATGGGTTAACCGCCTACGATGATAACTAGTCAACCCCCCAGTTCAAATATGGTTCCATCCCCTTGACCGTTTGGACCAAAACAAATTATTGCATTGTGCGTTTGCATTATGTAGAGGCCTCTCTCTCAGCTGCCACCCTAGGGAGAAAGGCCTGCTTCAACCTTGCTGTGTCCCCCTTCACAATCCGATCCTTTTCATCAAAAAGTTCAGGACGGCCCAAAGCAGTAAAATTGCTTTTAATAAAAGATAGCCAGGGGATTCGAGAACAATTGTCCTAGTTTAGAAAATCACGAACGACTAGTCCACTGAGTTTGAGATACTCCTTGAGCTAGATTGGTAATCACAAGGGTTAATTGGTTTGTGGTAGAGGCACTCCTCCTTACTTGGGATATAAGGCCAACAGAAGGTGGCCTGGAGGGGGAATTATGATCTCTCAAGAGGAAGGGAGAAGGCAGGACGATACAAAAATGTAGTCAATTATTGAACTAGACACCATCTTTAAAAGTTGGGATTTGTGTTAGACAGTTAATATCCTTCCTGCTGAAGAGATTTACAAGGGTATGATTTATTAGTTTATTGAAGTTCTTAAAAGTAAAGTATAGCAGCGTGAATCTTTTTGGATTCACATGCTGTGCGTTATTTCGCCATCTTTGTGGTTGGGTCCAAAATTGTTGTCTTTCCTCTTTTTTTTGTTTGTGGGCATCGACGTACCACCATTTGGTGTACCCTTTTGACGTTGTTGTGCTTCCTTCACATGCTCCTAACTTTGGTCGCCATCTTCATATTCTATTTTTTCCGCCGTTGGGTCTGGATTGATAAAGAAGGAGCTCCAAACTTTGGGGAGAAGAGACGACGACAATTGGGAAAAAAATCTTCGAAAACATACAGTAGTACAATTCAAGGTACCAGGCTTTGAATCAAGGTGCCGGAGGTTGCTGAGAGTGGAAACAACCTCGTCGACTACCGAAATACAATGCACGTGCATGGGGCTCCCTGTGCGGGGTGATAGACAAAACAGCGTTCAAGTTTTGCCATAATTGCTATCACTAGTAAGCCCAGAAGGACCAACATCCTGTCTGCAACCTCTGCTTACCGGTAGATCTCCGAAGTGAAGATTGCAACGCGTGTTCGGCGTTCATCCCAAAATACCTTGAGGGTAAGAGAGAGGCAGAAAAGAGCCAACTACAACATGCAGGGGCAGAGTACAGCACCATCGCTACGGGACCTGGGGAAAAGGACAATGTCGTAGAAGGTCCAGAAGGCGACATGGACATCTAAGTTGTCGAGGTCGAAAAGAAAACATCGAGAGAGGTAAGAGAACCATTGTCCTCGAAGAAACTAAACGAGTCTAGAAAAACAGTCAAGGGTCTCAAAGGGAGCCTCCATGTCCAAGCACTCTGGAGAAAAACATTCCGTAGGATCCTTAGACAAGGACTCCGTAATGGCAAAGACCCTCTCAAAATCCAAGACGTCGAGATGGTCAAGGAAAGGACACGAAGACGTCGAAACAAGATGGGTCTAAACCCGAAAAGCAGGGCACGATACCGGCATCGTTTATCAGGGTGCATTCTACTGCAAAGAGAAAGGCGGAAAGCCTTGATGCCGAAACGCAAGCATCGGAGATTAAGAAAAAGAAGAGGCTTGAAGCAGAAATGGCTAGTATTTTACAACGAAAGAAGGAATTTGACTGAAGCTTGAAAAAATTCAGGATACCGCCGAAAACCTCGACGGAAATCAAAAAGAGTGTTCAAGCTCCTCACCCACACGCACAAAGCACTCTACAACGCCGGACCAGCATACCTTAACAAACTGCTCACCTTCTACACCCCAAACCGTCAGCTTCGCTCCGCTGACCTCGCCACCGTCCCACGCATCCGCCGAACGAACACCGGCGGCAGATCATTCTCCCACCTCGCCGCCAAGACATGAAACACCCTCCCCATCCACCTGCATCAGACCCAAGACCTACTGACCTTCAGGAGACTTCTCAAGACCTGGCTGTTCGATCAGTAGCTGCGACACCCCCCACCCCCTCCAGCGCCTTCAGACCCTCACGGGTGAGTAGCGCGCTTTACAAATGATTGATTGATTGAAAGAGTTAGAGCCTCCTGCGACCCCCGAACCTTTAGAGGAACAGGAAGAAGACTTCTTTTTCGAAGAACAGACTTATGTAGGAACAGAAACCACCAAGGTTCAAGAGCTACAATGGCAAGACCTCGACACAGACTCCTCAGAGGAGGCGGTCAACACCTATCCTTCGAGGCCTTCTCCACCAGACGATATTGGTATGTACAACCAAGTCATCAAAAAGGCAGCAGATACCTATGGGGTACAACTGTAAGAACATAAACCTCAGTCATATTTTTTGATGGAAACTTTAATGCCTACACAATCCAGGAACCAATTCCTCCCTATGCTGCCAAGTGTGCTAGACCAGGGAAAGGAGGCATTTAAGGTGCCTGCCGCATGCAAGACAGTCACGCCTAGAGGACAGAAGAAATACAATCACTCCTCTAAGGATCCTATTTACATTAAGGGGTCGGTGACGGCTGACTCCATCGTAACAGCCACAGCCGGGAAAAGGGCTAATGTTCCAACCACTACTGGCCCACCACAGACAAGAAAAGCAAGAGACTGGACCTTATGGGTTGAAAGGTCAAGAGAAGTGCGGCAAGCCAATGGTGCATCGCCAATTCTAATCCTTTTCTCAACTGACACTCATACCAACACTGGGAGGAAGTAGGGAAGCTACTAAAGCACCTACTGGAACAATACCAGAAGAGAGCAAGCCACTTAGTAGATGATGGGAGCAATATAGCAAACACATGCTTAAAAATTAGCCCTAGATGCCGCAGAAACATCAAGCCGACATGATGATGATCGGCAACACAGAAAGAAGACCTGCATGCATGGTTGCAGATCTCAGGGTTCAAGTCAGAGGTGCAGAACAACATACTCAATGCACTGTTCAATGGGGAACAGCTCTTTGGAAGTGTAGTGGACGACACGCTGAACCAAATAAAGAAGGACAACAAGACAGCAAGATCTAGGCGGGCTCTACAATTAAGAGGTGGCATGTGTAGAGGAACCACCCCCTCATGGAGGCGGCGGGTAGAGAGCCATCACCCGACAACCTAGCATCAGACATATCAACAAGGTTAACAAGGGGGAAGTCAAAGGTCAACAACCGGGCCAGCCACATGGTTGGCAATACCAGCAAGGAAGACCATTCTTTCGAGGACATCCCTGTGGAAGAGGCCTTCCACAAAGAGGGGGAGCCCCCACAACTACTAAATGACTGTATTCCAAATACAATACACACTCCTGAAAGATCAGAGTGTGCCCACAAAGGGACAAAAACATCAAACAAACAGTTCCTCCAACATTCTACACCAGTAGGAGGCAAGCTAAAGAACTTCCTCCACAAATGGAGAGAGATCACTTCAAACAAATGGATCTTAAACGTAATACAACATGGTTACTGCATAGAACTAGTCAAAATGCCTCCATACAGAAGCCAAAGGAGGAAGGTACATTCCAAAGGAGAGACTACTCGGCAACTCCAAGAAGTACAAGAACTACAAGCGAAAGAAGCTATAGAACTTGTGCCACACAAGGAAAGAGACCAGGGAAATTACTTCACGTACTTCCTAATTCCAAAACTAGACAGAATGCTGTGTCCTGTCTTTGATCACAGATTCCTCAACAAATTTATAAAGACTCATAGGTTAAAGATGACAACCCTACAAGAGGTGATACCTCCATTGCAAGAAGGGGACTACATGGCTACTATAGACTTAAAAGATGCCTATTTGCACATCCCCATGAACAACAAACACAAAAAACTATTAAGATTTGTGGTCAACAAAACGCACTACCAATTCAAAGTGCTAGCATTCGGTCTAAAGTCAGCACCAAGGGTGTTCAAAAAATGCCTAGCAACAGTGGCTGCTCACTTAAAGACAAGGAATCCATGTATACCAGTACTTGGACGACTGGCTAGTGAGGGCAAATTTGTACAGAGTCTGCAAACAACATATACATCAGGTAATAGATATACTAGTCCAGCTCAGTTTTTCCATACACTTGGAGAAATCTTGCCTGGAGCCAGAACAAGAAAAGGTGTTCTTGGGAGCGAGAATAAATTCTGTATTAGCGAAGGTGTTCCCATGCGAAAAATGAACAGCCCTACTGAAAGAAACATAGCTATACCGGAAGGGGCAAGCTCTGACCGGGAGGACAGTGGGGAAACTGCTAGGGATGATGGCTTCATGCATTCCCTTAATCCCCAACTTTTTCCTACACATGAGACCATTCCAGGAATGGTTTCAATCGCAATGGTCACAGGCAACAGGGAGTTGGGTAGATCTAGTGGTTGTCACACAGAAAATACAGGAGGAAATAGCATGGTGGAACGAAGCAAACCTATAACAAGGGAGACTTTTCACACAACCAACTCCAACAGTGACCATGATGACAGATGCTTCACAGATAGGATGGGGCGATCACATGAACAACCTCAAAGTAAGGGGACTGTGGACAGAGCAGGATGCTCTACAGCACATCAAGATCCTGAAGTTAAAGACAGTATTCCTAGCCATAAAAGCCTTTCAGAAAGAGCTCCACGGAAATACAATGCTGATACAAATGGACAACACAACCGCCATGTTTAACATAAACAAATAAGGGGGAACTCACTCAGTTGCACTTTCGACTCTCGCTCAGCAGTTGTGGGCATGGGCGATCCCATGGGACATAAACATAAGAGCAATACACCTGCCAGGAAAGGCCAGTGCAGAAGCGGACAGATTGAGCAGACAAGCTTTGTCGTCCTACGAGTGGGAGCTAAATCAATCGGAACTCATCAAGATCTCTCATAAATGGGGAACTCCAGAAGTCGACCTCTTCACAACACCTCACAATGCAAAATGCCAACGCTTTGCATCCAGGCAACCTTGCCAACAGTCCCTAGGGAATGCGCTATGGATAGACTGGTCAGGGATATTTGCTTATGCTTTTACCCCGATACCCCTACTCCACAAGGTGATCAACAAATGCAAGATTAGCCACATGAAAATGATTCTATAGCCCCACAATGGGCGAGACAGGCTTAGTTCTCAGAGATAATGGAGATCTCTTAAGGATCAATTCACAAATTACCAAAGAGATAAGACTTGCTAACGAAACAAAAGGGAAGAGTGCCCACTCAGAACCGGAGAGCCTGAGCCTCGCAGCATGGCTCTTGAGGACTTAGAATTTGGACACCTAAAGCTACCAGAATGCACAATGGCAGTCCTACGGGAAGCAAGAAAGCAGACCACTAGGAAATGTTACACAGCAAAATAGAAAAGATACTCACTATGGTGCCCCAAAGAAGGTCTTTTCCAAAAGCTAACAAAAGAAAGGACAGTGCTGAAGTACTTAACACATCTACTGCACAGTAAGCTAACCTACCCATCACTGAACGTTCACTTCACAGCATTAGCATAAACATGAGGTCACACAGGAAAGAGCTTCTTCACTTCACAAGTGGTCAAGAGGTTCCTAGGAGCCAAGAGAATCGCCCCCAAAAGAGGGTGCCTGCACCCGCATGGAATCTAAATATGGTACTCGCTCAGCTAATGGAAGCACCATTTGATCCACTACACAAGGCCACACCACAAATGCTCACACTAAAGATGGCCTTTTTAGTAGCAATAACATCGCTACGTAGAGTTACAGGAACCATACTTTCAAATTCATAATGACCGAATCGTCATGAGAACAGATCCACACTTCATGCCAAAGGTGGTATCACAATTCCACATAAATCAATCAATACAGATAGAAAGCTTCTTCTGCAATCCAAAGACGTAGGCAGAAAGAGCATTGCACACACTTGAAGCGGAGCAGTGAAGTATTACATTGAAAAGACTAAATACAGAAAGACAAAACATCTCTATCTTTTGCAAATCGTTTTCTTGGAAGACCAGTAATCAAAAACACACTCACAAGATAGATGGCACAAACCATACAATTGTGCCACAAACAAGCAGGAGAAGCAGTACAAAGAGCCATACGGGCTCACTAAGCAAGAAAGAAAGGGGCAACTATTATCTTTCTAGTCAACACACCACTTCAAGACATTTGCGTGGCAGCAACATGGTCTTCAGTGCACACGTTCACAAAACACTACTGCATGGACATCCAAACGAATAAAGAAGCGCAAGTAAGACAAAAGGCCTAGCAACATCTATTCACAAACCAACGCTCTTCTTTGACCCAGCCACCACAGAACCAACGAATCCCTACAAAATCTATGCACAGCATATGAATCCAGGAAAGATTCACACTGCAAAACCTATAGATTCGTACCTGTCGGTGTAGTTTTGCAGCTTGAACAATATTCTGGATTCACTAGCGAACCCATCTTCCTCCACCAAAGAAGAAGAGAAAGAGGAAAAGAGAAAAAAAAAAAAGAATCCGAAGATGGCGACCAAAGGTGGGAGCTTCCAGAGGAAGCACGACAACGTCACGAGGGGACACCAAATGTTGGTACGTTGACATCCACAAACAAAAAACAAAAGAGGAAAGACAACAATTCTGGACCCAACCACTAGATGGAGGAATAATGCACTGCATGTGAATTCAGAAAATTCTTCAAGCTGCAAAACTACACATACAGGTAAGAAACAATACGTTTGCATGATTTAAATTGTTATTAACATTTTCTTTTCTTCATATTAGCCCTTATGCTACCATTAATGAAATGTGCAGCTGCAGAGGCCTACAATAGTGTTACTGTGATGGCTAACATTATACCTCTGTGTGCCCACACCATGTAATTTTACATTTTCAAATGCAGAGCAGGTTGTCTCCCTTTGGACACCCACTGTGATGAACGACAGTGGAGAAGAGGAGATGCTTTGATAAAAATGCGCAGTATTTGTAAGCGCTGAATATGTTCAAGATTTGAAAGCAATATTTTGTCTTCAGGTCACATTGAGCTGTCTGCAATGGATTGGGGGGTCTACAGCAGCTGTATCTTTTTATAGATCCAGCCTGTGGAAAATATATTTGTACCTGTTTCACTGAAAGCAGAATAACTATTATTTTTAAGTCAATTCAGTTACATAATCTGACAACCTAATGGTTCACATAACTCATTGCCTTGGAAGTCATTTATGCACTACAGAAGCGCCTGGGAATTGTCTGCTGCCAAAGGCAATTTTTGGTAGCAGGTGTCTGCTAGATCCTCTTTCATGTGTATTAAAAAGGGTCTCCGGTGTTTCCAAAATACCGCACAAAATCTCGTAGATATATGTACACCTAGGTATGAAAAATAGGGGGGCATACTAGCTCCAGAATCTATTGACCGAGGAAATCATTTCAGTGCAGTGACTATCTTTACTTTCTAGAAGCAGATAAAAGGGTAAGCAAGAAGAGAAGCATGTGCTAAAAGCAACAAGATTCTGCAAAGTCAACCAGAGCGAGATTCTGCTGTCTTGCTAATGCACAAAGCTTCCATAGTATTTACAATTGTGTGTTATTGACTATGTCTACCATTGCCATACATCGGCAAATAGGTGTCCCCCTACCCCCCATGTTGTGGAATGTATGGGGTGCACTGCTGGAAAAAAGTGCGAGTCAGCTAGATTCAGGTGTAGGCAGCTGTTCTTTGACCAGAATTGGGTTTGGGGCTAGCCCCTGTGCGGTTCGATAAACTCTGGCACATGTAATCGACTGATATAAAATCACTCTCTAGAATCGCACCATTAAGCCAGGAGGAGGAACAGCCATCATCCACAAAGACCATACAGTGCACCACCACCGACAATACCACCGCCCCCATAGAGCACCCTCAACTTCAAGCTCCACACTGACAAGACAACCATCAGAAGCACCCTCGCATACCGAGCACTGTGCCCGAGCTCCTGCAACACCATCGCGGACTTCATTGCACCCCTAGCCCTGAATTCCAAGGACTACATCTTCTTCGGCGACCTCAACTTCACATTGACAACCCAATGGCAACAACACCGCACACCTCCTCGACAGTATGAGCAGCCTCGGACTGACCGAAATAGTCCACGACCCCACACACACTGCAGGACACATGCTGGACCCCATCTTCACCTCCAGCATCCACGTCAATTGCTGCCATGTCACAGAACTCACATGGACCATCATCCACTTCATCATCTCCATCCCCATCTCCAAGATGGCCATTGCCCCCATCCTCAGCTCGAGCTAAATTTCAGGGGCCATCTGGAAGCTGGACGGACGCCCTCAACACCTCCAACACAGCTGTCACCACCAACCTGAGACTGGGAATTAAGAAGTTCAACCCCTGTATCACCAACTGCACCAACAGCATTGCCCCCATCAAGAGCAACAATCGGAGAAGATCCAACTGGTATACCCAAGAACACAGATCAGCGATACATGACAGCAAACAGCTGGAGAAGAAATGGGGCGCCAGCAAGCACACCTCCAACAGGGTAGCCTTCAAGACCTCCCTCAACCTTTGCCACCACCTGCTGAGGGCAACCAAGAAGACCGGCCTGGCCGCAATGCATCGAAACAAGCGCCAACAACAGCAAGGAACTTTTAACATCTTTAAGGAGTTCTCCAACCCGGCTGCCAGCGAAAACATCACACCCTCACGAGCTGCTCGACATCCTCGCTACCTTCTTCCAAGAGAAGTTTGCAACCATATACAGAAACTTCGAACACCAACTTACACCTACAGACTCCCTCAACCGATACGTCTCCACTGCGACCGACCACTTGGCACCACCTATCCACCCAGGCACCACCTTCATCATGAGATCCACCCACTCTGGAGCTACCACAGACCCGTGCCTGCACCACATCTTAAACCTCGGAAACCGAAGGATTGGCTATGAACTCACCACCCTGTTCAACACCTCAATCACCACCGCAACATTTCCCAACGCCTTGAAGTACGCTGAAGTCAGACCACTACTCAAAAATCCCTCTGCCAACCCCAGTGAACTCAAAAACTAACAACCAATCTTCTTGCTCCCATTCGTAACCAAGGTACTAGAAAAGACTTCCAACAAGCAACTCGCAACACACTTGGAGCAGAACCAGCTACTCGACGCCCCCCATTCTGACTCCCGCAGCAATCACAGCACTGAGACGACCCTGGTCACAGGCACCAACGACATCTGAATCCTCCTTGACTGAGGAGAAACAGCAGCTCTGATTCTTCGCGGCCTCTTGGCAGTTTTCAACACCGTATCCCAACACAACCTGATCGAAAGACTTCACCACGTCGGCATTCAAGGAGACTCAGTAAGATGGATTACCTCCTTCCTCATCAGAAGAACACAGGGTCTCCCTACCACTTTTCACCTCCAAACCCAAGGGTATTGCCTGGGGTGTCCCCCAGGGCTCAGTCCTATGCTCTTCAACGCATATATGACTCCGCTGGTCAACATACTCCTATCTCACAGCTTTAAACCTAATATCCTATGCACACGACACCCAACTCATTCTCTCACTCACCGATGACCCTACCACCACCAGGACCAACTTCCACAGATGCATGACCAGCTTCACCGACTGGATGAAGAAGTGCCTTAAGCTAAACAAGGACAAGGCGGAAGTACTGGTCTCTGGCAACCATTGCAACCCATAGAACGACTCCTGGTGGCCATCATATCTTGGACAGGCACCACACCCGCAGGCCACACCACAAACTTCAAAATCATCATTGATAAGTTCACCATGAAATCGCATATCAACGCAGTCTTCTCTGCCTGCTCCCTCACTGTGCGCATGGTACATAAGTTCTTCGACTGGCTACTCCTGCATGTGAGATGCACCGTAACAAAGGCCCTCATCACCAGGTGACTGGACTATGGCAACACTCTCTACATTGGAATTGCTGCACACCTTCTACAGAGACTTCAAACCATACAGTACACCGCAGGTAGACTCATCCTCTGCCTTCCCTGACGAACCCACATCAGACTCCACCTCAGGCAACTCCTCTGGCTCCACGTACAGAAGAGATGCCAATTCAAGCTGCTGACCCTTGCACACAAGGATCTACACAACCAACGACCCGCCTTCATTAACCACTGCCCTAACTTCCAGCAACCATCGAGTAGACTACGCTCCTCCTCCCTGTAACGCTCCCACACTGCCCGTCTCTACTGAAGCAGAAGTGGACGCACCTTCTCCTAGATAAAAGCAAAGACCTGTAGCGGCCTCTACACACAGCTCTGGACCATCACCTCACTCTGGAATGCTGAAGGGCTATCGAGACCTGGCCGTTTGAACGAGCCTTCTGGGACCTGCTAGCGCCTGGATACCCTATCTGGTGATTAGCAGCAATTTATAAATCCAGATTGATTGTTATACAGCGATGCCACCACTCTTTCAGTGTGTCATTCACAGAGAGAACTGCCGGATGCTCTTTTCTTGCCACCAGATTCAACATCCCCTCAAATAAATAGCTTTCAGAAGCTTGCACCTTGACCCCAGAGTCAGCATCCCTTCAAACAGATCATTGCCGGATGCCCTCCCCGTGGTATCAGATTCAACATCGCTTCAAATAGTGGACTCCCAGGGGCTCGCGCCTTGATGCGCGTCACCAAAAGTGGTGCCTGCTGTACAAAAGGATTTTCAAAACGTTTTCTTTGTGTATTTTTTTCCCCCAGTTCAGTAACATCACAATACACGTGTCCAGCTGAGCTTTCATATATATATCATAATGTATCTAGCCATAAAAGGGAATTGAAAAATGTAAATCAAAAAAGCAATTGGGTTGTAGGCCGTTTTGTGCCTTTCTACATTTTTATTCTCTTCTTCTTCAGTGTGCCCTACCGCTTCAGAGGCGGATAAATATTCGGTTTACTAGAGTCCAGTTTTGTTATTTAAATATTTCCCCATTGTTAATTTTGCAACTTAGGGTGTCCCTTGTCTAAAGGTGGAACGCGAGGGTCGGAGCAAGTCTTTCTGCTGTCAACGCACATTGATCCGGATGACGTGGCTCGAGTCTAGCAGCGAGAACTGGGCCCTAGAACAGTGGTTGTATAGCATACTTGTTTTGACCGCACAAAAATGACCCGATTTGCTCTGTTTTGGAATGTCTAAAAATGGCTACCGTACAAGTGCGTCACCGTTCATGCCCTGCATGTTTTCATCTCACTAAGGTCTGCACCGCGTTTCGCGATTGGTCGGCTACTGTTTTAATGTGACAGTCAAGATTCATCACTCTTCCCTGAGAATAGGCTGCTGTAATTTTCCTTAAAAAAAGCACAGCTTTGTGGATTTAATAGGATAATGTAATATTTGAGGTGCTGGTTGCTATGGATTTAGCTGCCTCCTTTCATGAGTTTCCCATGGGGCATAATTAGCCAGAGACGGGAACTGTGTGCCAGCGCTTCTGAGGAATGCAGAATCTTTACAGTTTGGTTGCACAAGACAGATGTACCTTTGAACAGTCTCATTAGGTTACTTTGGTGCCTCTTCCTTTTAGATTTGCTCCTATTGTCCAATTAATATTTTGATTAATTTATCTGACTTGATATGTGTTTGATTTTTTTTCTTTAAGTATATTAAATACGATTGTTACTGAATCTATCCAAGATGGACAGTCGTGTTTCCCCTTCCAAATAAAATTCAATTATGATTTTACAATGATCCATGAATGCATCGCGTTCAACTTTCTCCTGCACAAGGTGAAACTCTAAATTGCCGAAGCTGATTTTCGAAACAAACTTTGCACTGTATTTAAAATAAGTCCCGGATTCAACATAAAGTCCAGTGCAGCGCTTCCTCCGCGCTTCTGCACACCTCACCAGCAGCTTCAACAAATACAGCCCTATTTTACTCGCTGTGATCACCTTATCCTGCCTGCCACACCAAGCCTGCATCTTTTTCAGAACCAGCTGAATCACAAGCTAAGAGTAACAATTAGCACTTATACCACCTAGATTGCTTAGATCAGTGTATCACAAGGCATGGGTGCATCATTGTTCTGTCTTGTGATGTGTTTCATTTATATAGTGTTTCATACCCATGATGAGGTGCTCAAGCCCTTCACTGTGCAATGATACTTCACAGTTGCTGCGTAGTGCCATGACAGAACAGAGGAATGAGGCACAACACTCGCCTGCTTTAAGGGGTCATGGAACTCTGACGTGACCTGCAGTACGTGATGGGCAAGTTTGGATTTTATTATGCGGTTAATTAAAACCATTAAAAAATATTAAAACACGAGCTATGTACATGATAGGGGTAGTTTATTCCTTATAACTTTCCACTCAAGTCTCATCACTTGCTTCTTCTAATGAGTGTTCTAGTCTGGTTCTCGGTAGCGTGTGCACTCTTTTTTGATTTTGTAATGCCAATTTGGCTCTGCGGGCTTATATGGCACAGAGAGTTTGGGAAATGCCCTAATGCTGATCTTCTGAACGCAGCCAAAACCTGTGAGGATTGGCATCCTCTGGCGTCCCCTCTGTGCAGCTCCACCCATTCCTGAATGGGGCGGTAGTTTCCTGTCAGGAGTGGGCCTTCTCACCACTTGGTGAAGGGTACTGCCTTTTTATATAATGACACTCAAAAAATAATTCATTAACCATTGCAACATAATCTTTTTCATCTGGTCTAGCCATCATGGACTATCCTAATGCTTAAGCTTTTTAAAACATTTCCATGTTATATTTGCAGCATGTGTTGATCATCTTTATATTGTATAATTCCAGTTTGGATTCTTGGTTAGAAAAATCATTTCAAGAACCGGGGAATTGATATTTCCTCTTCCTGTACATTGTGTGCGTTGTGTTGAGCAAGCCAAACGTGGTACCCAAGTACCTAGCTACAATAAACATCTGTTATTCAGCGCCTTGAGACCCTTGGGTGATAAGTGCGCTTTACAAATACATGTGTTATGTTAATTGATTTTTAGATTGCAACCATAACAAGTTAAACTAGTTGATATAATGGAATAATTAAGGAGGGATTAAAAGTTGACAATCTGTAACTTGAATCATGTGGTACAATGCTAGCTTGAGTGGCAGCTGATTCCTTCTAGAGATGATGGTTAGTATACGAAACTAGGTTTCTGGTTGTGGGATGGTGAAACCCTACTCAAGAAGAAACCACAATCCTTGATGAGCTGAAGTCACAAGCAACCCTAAATTAGTCCGTGCTCAACACTTGGGTAGCTTGCCACAGAGCAGTCAGGCTTCGGTCAGAGGTAATGTATAAAGTATTTTTGCAACCCTTCAAACAGTAAGACAATGAAAACACACCACAAAAGTATCCCACACAAGTTTAGGAAAATTGAGTAATTTTTAATAAATAAAACCAGACCAAAGTGACAAAAATCTAATTGGTCGAATCGGAAATATGCCATTATAAAGATTTATGTAAAAGTAGTGCTTAAAAGCACAAAGTGCCAACTGTTATCGGATAGCTAGCTCATGCCGACTACAATGGAGCGTGGGACGGCTACAGGGACCCAGTTAGGCCCGGTGAACCATAGTGCGTTCAGTCCTTGTTGCGCAGCTTCGACAGGTCCCGTGTTGAGGATGTGTTGGCCAGCAGTCATTCGGGACTGCGATGTGAGGTACTGCGATGTGAGGTACTGCGTTAAGGATGCATCGTGTATCACCGGTTTTGAGCACTTTTGAATCGAGGTCCTGCATTGGGAAGGTGTCGCAAGGCTGCAGTTGTGAGGAGCTGCGGGGCTGCAATGTGAGGTGCTGTGTCGAACGCAGTGCACAGTGGCAGTTCAGAGGAGTTGCGAGGTCCTGCTTTGGGGTTGCGTAGTGCAGTGTTGGTTCTGCATGGACCACAGCCAGGCTGGCAGAGCTTCAGGTGCACGTTTAAGGATCCAGGACTGGGTGGCAACACTTGGAGGGGCAAGACTCGCAGCAGACAGAGTCCAGGTGCTGTGTTCAAGGTGTATGGCGCCTTTTCTGTCCCTTGGGCTCTGATTAGGAGGCTTGCCAAGTAGCCCTTGGAGTTACTCTGGTGGTCCTGGGTTCAGGATGTAGATCCAGTCCATCTCCCTCAGGCAGCCGAGGAGCAGTCCTTCATGCAGCAGAGAAGCAAAGCAGTCCATCTGAATTATCCACAGGTGTACTGAAGAGTTGGGTCAGGTGGTCCAGTATTTATACTTTGAAGTAGGAGAAACTTGGTGTCCTCCCCCTACAGAGATGTCTTGAATTTCCTGCCTTCCTCCCCTGGTGCCAGCTCGTCTTGGGGCACAAAATAGTAGTGTGAAACCCATTGTGAGTGTGCTGAGGCAGAGTCTTTGTGATGTGCAAGTGAGGTAGGTGACAGCTCCACCTCCTATCAAGTCTGAGATGGTCAATCTTACCAAAACCTATTCCCCCTTTGTCTCTACGTCTGGGAGCACTACACAAAGTCCACATGTCAGCTACACCTAGTTATACGGCCCAGGATACAGGCTGCAGGCACCAAATGGCTCTATGCAAACACAAGGACGGAGCGCTGAAACATTTTAGACACTCGTTCCCAGTCACAGATCTGGATTGCATCCATCATCGTTCTGGTCCAGGGAAGACTTGGCTTGACTTGGCAGTTCGGGTTGGACTGTTCCCATGAGGCACAGGGTCAATACTGATTTGCAAACATCTGGGTCTGAACTGGGGTGGCGAAAGTGAACCAAAGAACGAGGATAGATTCAACCCAGATCTGTGACTGGGGGCGAGTGTCTGAAAAGTTTCACCGCTCCGTCCATCATCTTTGTGTTCACCAAATGGCTCTATGTCAAGAAAATGGCAACTTTCTAAAAGTGGCTTTGTTGCAAGATTTCTGTCTGGAAACCGAACCATGCCTGGGACCACAGGAAGTCAGAATGTAGTGACTGAGTCACCATACCACATCAGTACCTATGGACCCAAATCAGACCAGCTCATAGTGCTTTACCTGCCCTTCTAACCTTCCCAGAGTGACAGGTACATTGTCACACCAGGACACAACTCTTCAGTTCCCAGGGGAAAGACAGAAACAGATAGTAACCTTTTGTTTTCACACTCATGCATGTCCATAATAAACACAATTTTTTACAATATTGATTGAAACTATCGTGCTCTATCCTGAAGCAGCTGTGCTTCAATTAGAAAACGTTTGCAACTGAGCAAAGTGATCAGCATTACAAGTAAAGTTTAAACAATGAAAAGCCCTACAAAGGCGAAAGATGTCTGCCTCAGTCTATCCTCACTACGTGAGCACACTGATATATCTGTGATCGCTGGGGTTAGAACCGGGCCTCATACCCTGCTTTTGGTAGTTACGTAGTCTGCATCCCAGGTTGCGCAAAGTCCGGCACCCAAGTCCCGGGACCTTTTCCTCTGAAAGAATTCCTTTCTCTGTTTTTCAAAAGGCAAGTCTCCCTGTATCTCTATCTGAACATGCAGAAACAATACCTAAAAAAGCTCCAGACGGTACAAAATGCAGCCGCAAGACTTATTTTGAATGTCCCTAAGCACGAATCAGTAGCAAAGGGAATTCAAAAACTCCACTGGCTCCCGGTGTCGCAACAAATTGAATTCAAGGCGCTATGTCTAGCCTACAAGGCCCTGAACAACACAGGACCACTATTTTACAGAAACCTCTTCTCCTGGTATGAACCGGTCAGACAACTATGGTCCACAGGCGCCAGACTTATAAAAAAAAATTCCAAGGATCCGGACCGCAAGCTGGGGAGGCAGACTGTGAGAAGTTGGCCTGGCATATGCTGGGCACTAGTTATAGTGGCCACCTTGCACCAGTCCAATTCGACTCTTATGGTAGATAGGTTTAAGACAACCTTTTAAAGAAAGCTATCCTAGTGGTAACTGTGGAGAGCAGCCTTCAGGCTAAGTCTCAGAGGAATGTAAAGCAGCTTGTTTTACCTTATAATCTCTTGAATTACCAAATGAAAGGACACCACACAGGTATATATATCAAATACATATGTATTTATTACTAGACACACTCTACTAATCTCTTTATGAGATTAGAAGCCAGGAACACATTCAAATATTCAACGTTTCACAATAAGTGAAGCACAAATATGGCTGGGGCCCTAGGGGCGTACCAGACCATATACTTAAAAAGAGGTTTAGGAAAGCCGACTTGCAGAATGACAAGGGCTAGGGCCTGTAGAATCGCTTGGGCTTCACGACTGCAGTGACAGCAGGTAAGTAACAGACCCACGGGAGACGCGTGCAGTGTGAGAACACAGATGAGGGTTCCCTATTGAATACAATGGAGCAAGTCGCGGTTTGATTAGGGTACTTCGAGGAAGTCTACAAGCAAGCCACTTACAAGGTAAGTAATTTGAGGGCCATCACACACTAGGGCACCGGAGTGCACGAGTTACCTCACCCAGGGATGCCGGGTGCATAGGGGTCTTTGGGTGTCTGGTCGCGTCGCTGTTTTCCATGGAGACCAAACAAGACTTGCTGCTTGTGGCAAGTGAAGAAATGTCCGGTGGAATCCAAGGCTGGGTTCAAGATATAGAAGACCTGAAAAGGGAAGGGACAGTGTTCACAGTCACTTGCCAGTGACCCGGGCCAGGAAGATGGATGCCCACGGATGTCCCGTGATTTCAGGTCGTCGATGGTGTTTTGACTCTTCGCTCACGAGGTCCAGGAGAGATCGACGATGACCAGCAGCTGGATTCGGAGTGTCCCACAACGTCTGCAGCTGATGGCGGTGTCGGCAACCGGATTGGAGCCAACAAGCCTTGGCAAAAGCAAGTCTCGTGTAGAGTGAAGAAAGTCGATGGTGCAGACCAGCAATGTCTGAGGGACCCACCCAGCGAAGGTGAGTGAGGGCAGGCCTGGGGCAGCCAGGGGAGCCCTTTGAGTCGATAAAGTCTTCAGGGGACCCACTAGCCAACGGGCAAGGGATCGCTAAGACGCCTCTTGAGGAAATGCTTCACAGGAGCCCACGGTCACTCGGGACGTGGTAGGCCTCTGATTTTTGCTGCAAAACCTGCTGGAGGCTTGGGCAACAAATGGTCCAAAGCACAAATTTGTTGAACATCGTGAAGGGGTTGCACTCGACAATAGTGCACGGTTCCCAGGTATTGCAGTTCCGCGTCACTCGTGGGGTCCAGACGCCACAGTTTTGCTGGGGACTCAAAATGGCCGACGAGAAGTCAGGAAATCCGCTTCTGGGGTTGCAGGGACTTCGGACTCCAGCGGGAGTGGGGAAGTTTGCAACCGTTGTTTAGAGTTTTGGTGCCTGCCAAGCAGGGGAGTCACTCCTTGACTCCAAGGGAGATTCTTCTGTCTTCCAAAGGTAGTGGAACGTCGAAGGGCCAGGACTCTTCTTGTAAAGCGTCATCCAGGGGTTATCTAACTTGCAATGGCAAGGTGTACCTATCTGATAGTGAAAGAAAGGGAGGGACTAGCTCTATGACCACTCCTCTAGGAGGGTCAGGGGGTGGATGGTTACACCCACTCCCCTTTGTCCAGTTTCGCGCCAGAGCAGGGGCTGGTAGCCCCTGAACCGGTTTGAGCTGGCATATGCACAGAGGAGCCTACTGCTCCCCCAGTGCAGGACTTCAAAGCACTCTAAGAGTGCACCCACCCAGCTCCAATACACTAAATCCTGTCTGGAAGGTGGTGACACCTCCCTGTGACAGGATGCCTATTGTTGGGCTTCCTCCACTGTGAGTTTGGGTCAGCAGCAGGAGGGCAGCCCAGTGTCTGTGCTGGTGGCATCCATTTTGTGCTGCCAGGGCTCTTTCAGATTTCTACCGTGTTACCACAGTAGGTACATGTCATCCCCTCTAGAATGGTGGGATCATACTCCCACACCAGTTACTGGTGTGGGGGTATGATTCCAATATGTTTGACACCAAACATGACATGTTATGATGCAGTCATTCCAAAGTTAGCATTAACCGTGAAGGTATAATGCACTTAAGAGTATATGGGTTAACCGCATCCACAAACAGCCACAGGGAATAGACCCTGCCAGCTGCAGAGGGGCCCTGCTCAGGCAGAGGCACCCCCTCAACTTGTAAACCGAGCACCCTGCCCTCAGGATTGATAGGGCCTGCCATAGGGGCGACTGATAGGTTTATATGTGTGTGTATGGTGAGATATAGGAACCTATACCCCTGTGAGGAGTGCTAACACTACCTCACCCAGGCTGCAGTAGCAGGCCTGAGGTGTCAGATTTAGTCTGCTTCCCAGGGGTGGCATAATACATGCTTCAGCCCCTGGTAGGCCTATAAAGTACCTATGCCCTTGGTACCCAAGGTACCATATACTACGGACTCGTAAGGCACCACAGTAACCAATCACTAGTGCATCTAATATGCACACCAAGTAGTTTAGAGAGAACTGAGAGACTGGGGCCCTGATTAGCAGGGACCCAGCCTGACTATAGTCAGAAACCAGTGTATACATCAGAAAAAAAGTGGGGGCAACATAAGTGCAGATCCTCCTCTCCTACACTGACGCCCATCGTATGGCACAGCAAAACTATTGAACACGCTTCCAATGGTGCTTAGAAGTGCAAGCACACTCACCACCTTTAGAAAAGGGCTAAAAACTTGGCTATTTAGGAACTAGACGCTCCATATGGGGTTAACCGTAGTCTTCGCGCCAAGACACATCCGGGTATTCGTGTGCTCAATACATTTTATTATTGAAAACAGCAGTTGTTTCTGTATGTTGTGTCTAAATGTCAAGCTATGTTGCTAACCGATCACATAAAAAACAGGGCACAGTGGTGTTTGACCTTGTACGAGATGTTTAGATTGAATCACAGAAAGGAGAACTGAATAACACAAATATGTGCAGCGTATTCCTAAAACAATATTGTGGCCGAAACAAACTTGGTGTATGTAATCTGTGCAAAGCGGCCTACAGCATGCACTTAGGCTAAAATAAGGGAGAACGAAGTAGGCCCTAAAAGGAACTTGGGGCACCCCCTCATTGGTCTGTAAAGTAACTTAATGACTGACAAGATAATAATAACCTAAAGCACCAGCTAAGCAAATTCATTGCTTTGCTAATAAACCATATATTCGAAAAAAGAAAGCATAGCATGTCAATTTTAAAAAATATGGTCAAATTAAGGTGTGTCAGAGGTATCCATGACCTTTCCCACGAGATCAATGGAAAGAGAATTCAGGATGGATTTATTCCATCTGCGCAGACAATGATTTCACCACAGCCCAATTTAAATCATCCAAGGAACAGACACGATCCTAGTTTCCAGCCGATGCTGAGGAAGTATCCAGGCAACCTGCATCAGTGTTAGAGCCAAAGTTCAATGTGTCACATGCTGAAGCACTCCTCTCCTCTGAAGGGAAGGGCTTGTACATCGCATTGTGCAGCAGTCGCAAGCCCATGGACCAACTTGAAAATGGTACCTTAAAAGACTCATTAACAGGTTTATGCCCACAGGAATCGGCGTTTGCAGAGCCAGGCAAACGTTCTGTGCCCACTCAAAGAAGAACCATAGGAAATGGAAGACAGGTTGGACGCAGGTATACCAGACAGGTTGGAATGTCAATAACCAGTCCAGGTCCAGTTCTTGTAGCAGTTTGATTCTGAAGTACCTTAGCATGCGCTCACTTCTTAGCTGAACTGGTGGAAGCACCAGAGGGTAGCAAGACGGAACATCCATTGCAGAGGTTCAAAGATAGAATCAAAATTCGACAAATGAGGAATAACCCCAATGGTATGCCGCCGAATACGCTGGAAAAGAGGGAATGAATAAAAGCCGGTATTGTTTCAAGATTTTATGAAAGGAACTGACCAAGCCAGTACTGATAACTTTGAAAAAGTTAGCAAGGCCGGCAGTATTAGAGGCATTAAAAATGCAGTGAACTTATTTGCTGAAATGTAAAGCGAGGTTACTGTTTAAAAAGCACCTTATTTTCACTGGAAGTCTTGCAATTTGTAATTCAAAGTTTTCTCAAGCAGATGTTAGTGCTACATCTTTTTAAAACAATAGTGCTTTGAGTCTGCTTAGATTGTTAATTTCTGCCTGCAAACTTGGAATAGAAGGCCACAACGAGCTGTCAAAAGTGCCCGTTGTTGCAGCAAGTCACTATTTCGAAAACCAATAAATTATATGGGGCCCCAGCTTTCATTCCACAGCAGTCCTGATCGCTTAACATTAAATGGCTTCTGTGTGAAAGAACTTGAATAAGGGGGGGCAATAGAAGGGGCTGTAATTCCTTTAAGGTAACCGGCCAAATTTGCTACAGACGCTTTACATGCGCTAAGAATGGTAACGCGTTTGTAAACAAGTGAATGTCCTACACAAAAGTTTCATACCTTTCCAGTTAGGAAGGCCTTTTTGGCACGTTCACAGCTATAAGAAAATGGGAGTGACCATAACTCATGAATGAGGTGGTCTCCTAAGGGCTCTTATCTACCGACAGGGAAATGTTTTATGCAAGCTGTGAACTCAAAGTTGAAATTGGGTAAGATATTACGCCATGTATTAATCAGACAGCAGAAGTTGCTTCTACCATTGTGAATGGGAGTTGTTCTAACTTCTCAAGCTGTAACATGGTGCATGTGGCATTTTTCTTAGCCATCAATCGTTGTTTTTGTGTCGGGTTTAAAGGCAGAATAGCTGACTAGAATTAAGGTAACGCTGAGGGGTGCAACCATTTTTCAGAGTTTGAAGTGTCCAGCTAAATTGCACTCTAGATCTAAGCTGACTTTGCCCACGGTACAATGTAGACATGTCACTTTGCATAATATAAATTACAGATGACACAATGTTATTCATAATATAAATGCGAGAAGACAACACATTAATGCTATTTTCAACACTGCAAGCACTTTATCCAAATTATCCTAATCAGTTTGTCTTAAGCATGCTGCAGCGTCCATTTGTGTCAATTTGTAAATTTCATTATACGTGGCATAAATGAATCTTTTAGAACGTGAAGCTTTAGGACACTACAAGAAATCGGAGCGGTCCATCTCGTCCGAAAGAAGAGAAAGATTTTATTTTACTGCAGACAGTGTGGAATGTTCCGACAGTTATTGACAGAATTTTCCCACCGAATAGGTGGCGGTAATACCTCAAGCTGATATTGGGAGTAACTGGGATCAGGTCTGCTTGCCTTAATCCCCGGTGTGGAATTCAGAAACTAGCATAATAACCATTTGTGTGTACTGGCCACAATAACCACCCATGAGGACCTGAAAGTGTGGAATTAACTTTACCATTGTACTACATATTATTGAACTATTCCTCAGTGTAATTTGTTTAATGTTGCCAATTATCAAACCAGGCAGTTGAATAAATGCGTGGAGCATTAATTTCTTTAATTTTTGCTAATCCTGGACACGTGGTCTGCTGAACGGTATCATTCAAAAAAATTATTTTTGTTGGAATTAATCAATCTCGGAACAAAGTTTCCTTCCCCTCAATTTGCCACGGTTTGGTTCCCCAAATTGATTTCATGTCAATGCTTTTCTTCCAATAATCATAGCCTTCTACAGCTAATTGGGTATATTAGCTTAGTTTGTGTAATCATATATTTTTTTTCTGGTGATGTAGGGTCTAGTTTAAAATAATGACTTTGGGTAAAATGTGTCCTCTCTAGAACAATATGTGAATTTATTCTTATGTTTTTGAACTCCCTTGTGGGGGAGTTGGGCAATGTTCCCATTGTGTGTAATTAAAAAGTGTGCGTTGGTAACAGAACATTTTACCTTCATTAGCAGAATATAAGTACAGGTCTTCTGATTCGAAAACAGTATAGTATTCCAGCTCCAAGAGAATGGAGGTTACAGTTTCAACATCCCTATCATCACCCATAGAAACCCTAAATACATAAGGTATCTGCAGAATTTCCTTAGGACCAAATACATTGTAAGGAACTTTATCCCAAACAATTCCATCAGTTACTGGAACAGCTGAAATGTTCCCGAAGAACAAGTGCCTTTTTAGCTTATGCGATGATGAGCGAGATGTCAACACTTAATCGACCAGTTCTATAGCAGTGCGTTCTGGTAGGTGATGGCCATTAATCTGCAAGAAAAAGCTGTCAAAATTCCAATTCACAATAATAGAAAAACCAAGGAAAGTGTTATCCAAACATATATCCAATGTGGGACAAGATAAGTGCATTTCAGAATAAAACACTGATCCGTGCAGAAGTGTCTAAAACAAAGTGCCATCAAAAGAATCCGAAGAAAAATCATCTCGACCTACATAATACCCAGAATCAGTTTGTTGAAAAACTGGCGCCTCAGGTACCACAAAAGGACTGGAAAAATTCTAAAGATATATAGATCTATATCTATATATCTCCATACCAATCTCTCTATCTCTCACCATCTGCAGAAGACTGAGCCGCAAGACCAGTTCTCACTTCACTCATGTTGCTGGTAGTTGTAACAGATGCAAGCATTAGTTGTAGTGTTTTTTCCACCTCCTCTCCCCCTCTTTAAGCTGGGGAGAAACTGCCTTGATGGTGCTCACTAACTGTAAAGAAATTTCCTGTATGGTAGCGAGAAGAGTTTAGGAACTACCAAAAACTCCTTGTGGCCTACTGTTCTGTATCAGCCACAGGATGTAACTTAATGTGATCAGTGGAAACAGAACGATTGTCTTTAAAACCAGGAAGCGGTAGCAATATTACATTTCCTGTACCTTGTATGCCAAGGACTGGCAACGGTGCTCGGTATGATGGTCTAAACCCCTCCTTAATCTCCACCTTCTCTCGCACGAGATCCCCCACTTGTGAAATCCAGCTGGAAGGTTCTGGTTTCTCCTTGATTCTCGCAGAGGCAGACGTCTTTAACTGCACGTTGGATTGGGCGTCACAAAACGTTTGTAGGTCTGTGACTTTTGTAGGTCCTGTAAGACAGCACAACCATCGTTTGCTGTTGCAATGTCTGGACCGTCAAGGTCGGGGACGTGCATTTTAATGCCAAAGAGGCCCTCGTGGGGTCCGGCTACCCAGAGATCTTTTTGGGAGATTAAGTGCTTGTAGAACCCTATATAGATGATAGTTCCAACTACGTCCTGTGCCTAATACTCTAGCTGTTAAGGACTGCTTTAAGTTACAGTTCATCCTCTCCACAACAGAATTTCTGTAGAGCCTGTATGGAGAAGAACAATGCACCTGCCCACCCAGGGAAGCCATAGAATCTTTTGTATGCTTTAGAAGTTAAAGCCAGGCCCTTGGCTGAGTGGAGTGTACTGACTGCATGCATGTGTCCTGATAAAGACTTGCATGTCGTTATTAACAGTGCGAGCATCAGCCAAATGCTGTGGCAGAAACCCAGAGGAATCTGGAGCAAGAATCAACTGCAACTAGGATAAAATTTAAATGCTGTATCCGAAATACAAGGACCACAGTGGTCCAAATAAATGCAGCTTATAGGTTTGTTAGAAATTAACAGTTGTGTCAGTGGTGGACGAGCCATAGTGGAAGCTTTAATTTGTTGACAAATGTCACAACAAAGGCAATTTTGTGGCCTGTTGATATAAGCCATGTAACCAATAACGTTGTTGTAGGTGCAAAATAGTGGCCGCAACGCCAGCGTGTGCAGAAGCAACAACTTAGTGCGCACTTAGCACTAAAGCTAGACTGCAGTCTTGGTTGGGAATCAAACAATCGCCAATTCCTGGGATTGTTACAAAAGGAATGATTTGTTCATTTAAATGGTAAGTATATGTAGAAGAAAAGCCTTTAGGTAAACGGGTGTCATCTTTGTTAGCATTAACAGCGGCCAAGATAACTAAATCCATTCTCATTTTAAAATGCGAAATTGCAGCAACAGTAGGAGCCACAACTGCAGATTTGGCCACTCCATCAGCCATAGAATTCCCTACAGTGTGTGATCCCACATGCTGATGATGCAATGAATGAATAACATGAGCTTGTGGCAACCCATCTTTGAGGTCTGCCAATTTAACCCAAAGAGTTTTATGCTCAATTGTGTTACCTTTAGAATCTTTGAAGCCATTTTGATGCCAGTAATGTAGATTATCATTAAAGGACTGTACACAGTATTATGAATCACAGAAGTGTGGAGACTTTATGATCCCTATGTTCAAGTGAAAGAAGCAAAGCTTTTACTTAAGCCAATTGCCCAGTGTCGTCCCCTAAGGACTGGGTGGGTTTTTTGTGGGTGGAATTTACCTTGCAACATTACACCAACAGTGGTGCACGCCACAGAATATTGCTGTTTAGAGACAATTGCAGGATGCGCTGAACCATCAATTTGATCAATGTGTGTATCGTTCAAGATGGAAGACCGAGCTGGGCGTGGGATAGACCTGCTCACATTGTAGAAAATGTCTTTAAGGTTGGGTAAAAGACCAAGTCTACAACAACAGTTGTTAAGGATGTCACCTACTGTATCCATCTAGGATGGAGGGCTTTAGCGTTAGGAACTCTAGCCTTAGTGACAGCCTCTAAGACTTGCATGGGAGTAACGAAAATTGTGCGTTTCCTTTATGCAAGTGGCCACTCTTTAAGAATAGCCACCTGCACTGCAGTCAGTATTTTGATTTGTGAAAGCAAAACTAATTTCTGCACTGGACTATAAATGTGACTTGTATGCTGCCTGCACTGTCTCACCTCCCTTAAAAGTGATATAGGTGAATCCAATTACACCTGGTAAAACATGGATGACTAGGCTTGTGGTAATTACAGGAATATGTAAGGGATGTGTTACAAACAAGTCAGATTGTAAAGATGTGAGTGTGTCTGTGTGTTCCGATGTCGAACCTGAGGTCGAAAAACCAGGCTGTATTCATTCATAAATAGATTATATGCGTTGAGCATATTCAGGAATGTATATCCTGCCAAAATAAAGAAATCATAATAAGGATTGCCTTTTTTTTTTTTTTAAGCATTTGGAGGTTACAATTGAGCATACTTCTCCAAAAAGTGAGGGGAAGACTGTTACCTTCATGTATAAGTTCATATCCGAAGAAAAGGACACTTAGAAATGCTATATGAAACTTCCTAAAATTGAACTTATAGCATATATAGTGGATATTGTTATGCGATCCATTCTGGCTAAGTGTGGGTTTAACTTATCATCCTTTAGGTAGGTATCCTCTACATAAGGCAATGTGGCGGGGTCGGTATCATGTAGAATTGACACTATGGGCCTGATTACGAGTTTTGGTGGAGCGGACGGGCTGCCACCACCACACTCCCGCACCAATGAGACTCGCTGCTGTCCGCCTGCCAGATTATGACTTAAAAGTGGTCTGGCGGGCGGCGTGGCAGTCCCACAGCGGTGCCTCTTTCAAAAGCACCGCAATGGAAGTGCCACACAAGGTTCCTGCACGGCATAGTCTATAACATCCATGCTGTGCAGGAACTGGGAGTACATGCACAAAGGAATGGCGGTTCCCTGATGGCATTGGCGGTCCCATGGCAAACCAACCCCCCATATCGTAATATGGCAGGTGGATCGCCAGTGTGGTGGTGGCTGGGCTGCCACCGCTGCGTCACC
The DNA here is from genome assembly GCF_964204655.1 of Triturus cristatus. Classification (NCBI taxonomy): domain Eukaryota; kingdom Metazoa; phylum Chordata; class Amphibia; order Caudata; family Salamandridae; genus Triturus; species Triturus cristatus. The sequence goes on along the minus strand of NC_140584.1, from coordinate 1,081,872,688 downwards.
ATGAGTCTGGTGGGCCTTGGACCGCCAACACGTAATTGAGCCCTTTGCGAGCAGCAAACAGCCCTGGACTGTTTTTATATCCCATTTTGAGTCATTCAAAACGACGCTGAAAGCCAAGGGGCGAAAAGGCTGTCCAATCTCGGCTTTCAGGTGCTAGATTTTGGCTGAAAAAAACATTAGAAATTTCCAAGGTTGTTTAGTATTTTTTATGGACTATATCATTAATCCGTGCCGTACTGTGTGTATTTTGTATTGCAAAACCATGTGAATGGCAGTTTAAATCTCTGTATTGTAGGACTATGTTATATGAATGATCCGGTTTCAAGACAGGAAAGAGGGGATTATTTATCTGAGAGACACAGGGTTCAGTTACTCCCTGGTACTCCTATTTGGAGAGTATTCCTTCAACAGGTGCCTTAGCATCCCGTTTAATAGGGTATTGTGGTTGCACTTGTGGGCTGGACCGTATAGGTAGTATATGATCAGGAGAATCCTTATCTCAGCCAACATCATTGTGGTATAAAGCTGGGGTTGTGCAAGGACCCCTTCTGCTGCATGAACTTGTTTGACTTCATCAGGGACAAGAGCCAAAAGTGAAGGAAGTATTACATCCTCACCCTGTGAGAATGTTTGGACAAAGAGTGGGGGGCCAATTGACCTAAACTGAAAGGATTTTGTAAGACAAAATTCAATTCTCCCAAAAAATGTCTTTAATGGTGCACTGTATGTCACCCTCAATTTGTTTATCCAAGTCATATCTGTAGGGTACCCGCGCTTATGGGATTTCAGCTGTAACATAGTTATTAGTTGCTTTCGCTGCCAGAAATTCCTGGAGATTCCGGCTTACAATAGTGACTTCTGCAGTGCTGTCGTGGAGAGTCACTGCCCAACTCCTGTTCAGAAGGAGGATTCTCGGTGTTTGTGGCATATTTTGCAGGTATTGCCACAACCTTCTTTTTCCTCCTTTATCTTACATCTGAGTAGCGTTGTGAGTTTCTTTTTGGCTTCACGTACTCTTCTTGTCTGTTCTCAGATCGCCTTCTTCTCTTGTGCTGCTTTTCAGATCAGTCCCTTAAGAAACTAGGAGAACGTACATCAGAAATCTGATACCTGTCTGGATCCTTGATTTTAGTGCAGTCACGAAAATCTTCGCGTCTCTGAGGGCACCGGGGGGCCTCCGCGAGGTTTACCGTTCTGTGGTTTAGATTTATCCCATGGTTTTTAGGTCTCGCCTGGCTAACGCGTAAGCGATTGCTCAGCGGGACTTATGTAGGGGCTTCAGAAAATGCTCCCAAAGGCTTCCCAGACGGATCGGGTGGCGGTTACTCGCACAACCACACGCATTCCATTTGCCACCAGCTACTTCCTGCACGTGCGCCGCCTCATGCATTCAGAGAGATTTAGTAAGGGGCACAAGACCTTAGGAATGCGGTTTATGGCCAGTGCATGTGAGGCATTCAAGCGCGAAGCTGGCATCTGGCATCGGACTTGAAAGCAGCAGACTGCTTTCGCCAGCGCGCGCTCGGCCTCACTTCCTGCATCCCCTCTTACAACAATTAACTTTCATTATAACTCACACCCCATATGCTCGTTCCCTCCCACCCTTCCTTTGATGTCCGCTTTTCTTGTTGTTTACAAACCATGCCACACACTGCTGCACGCCGCACACTGCTTCGCGCCGCACACTACCGCACGCCACACACTGCTGCGCACACTGCTGCATTACACACTGCTGCATTACACACTGCTGCATTACACACTGCTGCATTACACACTGCTGCATTACACAATGCTGCACGCCTCACACTGCTGCACGCCTCACACTGCTGCACGCCTCACACTGCTGCACGCCTCACACTGCTGCACGCCTCACACTGCTGCACGCCGCACACTGCTGCACGCCGCACACTGCTGCACGCCGCACACTGCTACACGAAACACTGCTGCACGCCGCACACTGCTACACGAAACGCTGCTGCATGCCACACACTGCTGCATGCCACACACTGCTGCATGCCACACACTGCCGCACACTGCTGCACACTGCTGCACGCCGCACACTGCTGCATTACTCACTGCTGCATGCTGCACGACACTGCTGCACACTGCTGCACGGCGCACACTGCTGCACGCCGCTGCACGCCACACAGTGCTGCACGCCACACACTGCTGCACGCCACACACTGCTGCACGCCTCACACTGCTGCACGCCTCACACTGCTGCATGCCTCACACTGCTGCACGCCTCACACTGCTGCACGCCTCACACTGCTGCACGCCTCACACTGCTGCACGCCTCACACTGCTGCACGCCTCACACTGCTGCACGCCTCACACTGCTGCACCCCGCACACTGCTGCACCCCGCACACTGCTGCACCCCGCACACTGCTGCACCCCGCACACTGCTGCACCCCGCCGCACGCCGCTGCACGCCGCACACTGCGGCACACCGCACACTGCTACACGAAACGCTGCTGCACGCCGCACACTGCTACACGAAACGCTGCTGCACGCCGCACACTGCTGCACGGCGCACACTGCTGCACGGCACACACTGCTGCACGGCACACACTGCTGCACGGCACACACTGCTGCACGCCGCACACTGCTGCATTACTCACTGCTGCATGCTGCACGACACTGCTGCACACTGCTGCACGCCGCTGCACGCCTCACGCCGCTGCACGCCTCACGCCGCTGCACGCCTCACGCCGCTGCACGCCTCACACTGCTGCACGCCTCACACCGCTGCACGCCTCACACTGCTGCACGCCTCACACTGCTGCACGCCGCACACTGCTTTTATGCGAGTTTATGCTACTGACATTGTAAATGACAATGCCTTTTATGTGTTTTAAAACCAAAACATAAATAAAAGGCATTGTAATTTTACAATGCCAATAGCTCAAACTCTTAGAAATGCGAGTCCTATTGCATTGCAAATGCTTGTTTAACATACTCACGGGTCTGCTTGGCTTCCTTGTCAGTACTACATTTGCCAAGCGGTGGTTTAGTAGGTCTGGTTCCCAAAATATTGCATCCTAAGGATATATATACATCAGCAATAATTATAGGTAGCTCACGGTCTACTTGTGCCACCACTGTAAGCCGCTGGCATATAGCCAGAGCTGCCGCTTCGCCTTTAATGTTAGACTCGATCCACTTCTTCCTTACTGGCCTAACGCAGCGAGTCCGACTTCATCTGTTCCTCTCAGAACTTACAGAGATCAGCTGCAGAGTGCCTCAGGGCTCCTCCCTGAGCCCCACCCTCTTCAGCGTCTACATGACCTCCCCACCCCCTTGCAGCCATCGTCTGGAATCACAGACTCAACATCGCATCCTACTCCGACGACACCCAGCTGATCCTCTCCCTGCCTGACAAACTCACAGTCGCCAGAATCACCTTTCACAGCAGGATGAAGGCCATTTTCACCTGGATAAAAGACAGCTGCCTAAAGCTCAACTTAGACAACACTGAAGTACTCACCCTGGGACCCAAGCCCTCAGCCTGGTACGACTCCTGGTGGCCCGTCACACTGCGAACCCCCCCGTCCCACGGACCGCACCCGTAACCTGTGATTCATACTGGACTCCTCACTCACAATGCACTGCCAGATCAACGTCGTATCCTCATCCTGCTTCCACACGCTTCGCCTGCTTTGTAAGACATTCAGATGGATCCCCATGGAATCCAAAAAGACTGTCACCCACGCACTCATCACCAGCAGACTCGACTATGGCAACGCACTCTATGCTGGCATCACCCAGAAACCGCTCCGGAAACTACAGAGTGTTCAAAACGCCTCAGCCAGACTGGTCCTCGACCTCCCCCGCCACAGCCAAACAACTCAACACCTGTGACAACTCCACTGGCTCCCAGTCAACAAGAGAATCACCTTCAAGCTCCTCACCATGCCTACAAAGCTCTCCATAATGCAGGACCAGCATATCTGAACCACCGCCTCTCATTCCGCTCTGCCCAATTTGCCCTGGCCACTGTCCCCCGGAGACCAGAACTGGAGGAAGATCCTTCTCCTACCTCGCTGCCAAGACCTGGAACACCCTGCCCCTCCACCTCAGGCAATCCCCGTCGCTGACCCAATTCAGGAAGGATCTCAAGACCTGCCTCTTCGACTGAACCTCCATGCCCAGATGGATCAGCAGAACCCCCCCTTCAGCACCTTGAGACCCTCACGGGTGAGTAGCCACGCTTTACAAACCTCCCTGATTCATTGATTGACATCACAGGAAAATTTCCCATTAGTTTCATACCCAAACACATGACCGCAGCTGCCCCTTGCCTTTTCTGTATTTGCTTTAACATGTCCAGAAAGACTGACACGGACAAGTGTTACAGTCGCCTATAGCGGGAACTATTTTGTGTGGTAAGCACGTAGTCAGTATCCTATGCATATCCTGTGGTCCTGTAAGGGGAAACGCAGCTTCAATTTGTTTTTGTTTTTTGGATGATATAAAATGAAATTTGTTCAAGGTTAGTGTGAATTTTGACCATAACTGAAAGAACAATTCCAGGACTTATTGTAGGCACTGCAGGCAACTGGGCCTTGCGGTACAGCCTAAAAGGTGCGAGAAACATATTGAGTTAAGTGTCTACAAAGTCTAACTAAATTAGCATGCAATGGTTGTAGCTGTTGAGCAGTAATATTTGCATAATCAGGGTATGGGGTGTATCCAACTAAAGCTGGCCAAGTTGCTGAGGGGACCTATACGTACTGATGCAAGTACATGGGGAAGGGGGCCGCGGAACCGGGTGGTGTGTTCCCATTGTTACAGTGGTATTTTTAAGATCACATACGCTCTATAGACTCCTTGTGGTAGAGTAACTGCGTATTCATGAAATGTTTGGATTTGCATCCACACCCAGAATATTGACCCAAGAATAAAAGTACTTCAAATCGATAGCTGTCATGGGCTTCAACCATGAAAATCACCACCTGAACCCAGTTGACGCCCCCCCAACCCCCCCTCCACTTTGAAAGGTACAGCGTTTTGATACAAGACCCAAAGGGTCTCTGTGCCCCCGCAGTCACTCTAAAATCACTATGGGAATTGCCTTTGCTGCCCTGTCACAAGAGACTGGGGAAAGGTTCTCTACACACTCTCCCGGTCCGGTGAGTGGGAAGCTGAGTTACCAAATGGCTGCAAGGATTAAAACGGCACAGGCCGGTCCAAGTGGCTGTGGAGGGATTTGTTTGAAAGCGAGTGCTCAGGTTGGCACTCAGAACCTGTTGAGGGCTTAACCTTATGACCGTGTCACAGGGAGAAGGTGAGCAAGCACTCCTGTGTTCTGTTCTTGTTGTTTTTCTCCCCAGTGCATTTGGGTTCAGCAAGGCTCTCAGAAATTACTGTAATCAGGCGGGTGGTTGCTCAGATGCTCCTGCGCAACATGATTACCCACGGAAAATAGAGTTGTTTCTCGCCTCAACCTGCAGTATTTAGGATTGTGGGACTGTCTAGCTGGTGCTAGCAGCCAAGTGTTTGCATTTCACTAATGTATTTAGAACAAATATTCAGCATGTGCACACTGAGTCTGGGGGACACATTGCAGATGCTGTGTCCTTGGTACCAGAGAGCTCTTGCTGCTGTGGTAGTTGTCTCATGATTCACGTGGAGGCGCTTCCTCATCTACATTGATACACCTATGCTCTCATCAGTACTGTTGTGTGAAGCCAGTGTAACCTTAAAGATATCTATTGTCTGAATCTGTGACGTCTGAGTAGCAGCTCTATTTTTTGAGTCTGCTAATTGGTTGACCTTGGTGTTGATCTTTCGGTCTCCTGGTTCTGCATAAATATCTGTTTTTACACCCTGCTCCTTGCATGATTATTTGAAATGCTAAAATAGGATTGTAAATTTCTTTGGAACGGGCAAGCTGTGAAATGAAATGAGATAGAAGATGGAAATTAAGGAACATAAACTTTTCATTATTTTATAAATCATCTTTAAAATGGAAGAGGGCGATGTCAAACGGCATACCCGATTATTTGAACTGCCTGATAGAACTGAAGCTTTGTAGACCATTTTTAGAGCTATTGGTCTTAAAAGGCTCCATTTTGCTACCATTTACTATAAGACTTGTCTTACTCTCCATAAAATGATTGGAATATTTAATGGTTGTCCCTTAATAACGATGGCATTTTATCCAATTTAAAATTGTGCTGTAAAATGCACATTGTGCCCCCGTTTTTTTTCCATACTACCCTTTGGAAAGAGTTCGTTAAACTATCTGAGAGTGGTCGACTTTTGATAAATTAGATTACTTGAAAATAAAGGTTTTTTCCCCAAATTTTATTTAAAGGGTTTTTTATAGATACAATATGCTACAACCATCATGAATCGACACAGTAGTCCAAGACATATCTAAGCCTACCATAACATTTTTGTAACGGGTGCAGCTCTGGGGGTGGGACGGGACGGCAGACAATAGCTACAAACTCTTTTTGTGAGTACTGATTCCCAATGAAGGGGTATAATTAACCCTTTCCGTGCTCATGACGGAACCACTCATGAGCCACGGGCGGCGTGTGCTCATGACGGAGTGGTTCCGTCATGCTTCGGCCGTTGGCGGCCGCTCCGCCCACGCGGCGCTAATTCCCCGCCTGTGCGGGCGATTAGCGCAGTGGGCGGAGACGTGACGGAACCACTCCGTCATGAGCACAATTCACCCGTGACTCGTGACGGAGTGGTTCCGTCACGAGCACAGCGGACCCGCAACTGCCCCCAAACCACCCCAGCGCCGCAGCGGAATTCCTGCCGCGGCGAAGGGGTTAAATAGTGTGCAATCTATCTTACACACCATACCACACACCTGAGCATCCTCACTGGACGAGGGGGAGGGAGTTTTTCTACAAACCCGACCCATGAAGCACCGGAAACATTGGGCCGGACCAGCTCTATGTTGTCCCACATGTTTAATACGTTTTAAAGTGCATCCAGGTGTTTTTCAATTTGGCCACTCTATCAGAGACTAGAGCCGCCGATTTCTTCTTGTTTGATTCTTTCCCCATGGAGGATATGTACTGTAGTTTGGACAACTACATATTAAGAGTAGGGAGGGTTTGGTTGTTTCCATGCATGAGCTATTTTTCGTTAGACTGCAAGTAACAAATGTGTGAAGTGTACCAATATGTATAGTTAACAGTTATTCCGTTTCCGCACCTGTATCTCCCAATAACAATAGAAAGGATTCTTGGGTATGCCAACAATGGCCTTTGTCAGGTTATTTTGGTCAAGAATCTGCGGCTCAAAAATCTGAACCTGGTCACAATGCCACCTCATATGAGCCATGGTGCCTCTCTCACCACATCTCCCAACATGCCTCTTGTGAGCTAAACATTGCATGAAGCCTAGCTGCAGTACGGTACCATTGCATAAGTATTTTATTGCCATTTGCCTTGCGTTGTGTGCAAATTGATGCCTTTGCTGCCTGTTCCGTATGTGTCCAGGATTCATCGGGAATATATATATTTTTTAAACCTACGTTTCTTTTGTAACCTTTGTTCCCTCCCTACTGCTGCAGGTATCGTTATGACCTGATCCGGGATGCTGTAACTTACCAATTGATTGCACCCTTCCCTGGGAGTAACAAGCATTTGCAACGCAATAGGTCTCTTTCATTTGCGAGAGTTTAAGCTATTAGCATTGTAAATGACAGTGCCACATAAATAAAAGGCATTGACATTTACAATGTCAATAGCTCAAACTCTTGTAAATGGGAGACCTATTCCATTTCAAAGAAGCGGCCACCGTTGTCCTGGGCTGCTTGGAAAGTGAAAGTGTGCCTTGCGCGCTGTATGTTGTAGGAAGCAAAAGACACACAATTGATGGACGGAATGCAGAACAAATCAAAACATTCACCCCCAGTCAAGAGATCTGGGTTAAATCCATCATTCTTTTGCTCACCATTTTATTTATTTTGTGTATTTTATATAGCGCGCAGCTAACCCAACGGGGTGTCCCGGCGCTTCTGAGTGAAAGCAGAGTGATAGTCCTGGGGGGGTTAACAAAAGAGAAAAGTTTTAGTGCCTTACGGAAGGGTAATTCTTCCTGGATCATCCTAATTGCGATCCGGAGTTCGTTCCAGAGAGTTGTGGCACAGACATGGAAGGTTTTACCTCCAGAACGTGCTTTCCTGAATCTTGGTATGGAAAGCAGATGTTGGGAGTTGGAACGGAGGTTCCGAGAGTTACAGTAAGGACGGATACTAACAGAGAGGTACGCTGATCCCCTACCCCTAGTTGCTCGATGGGCTAAGGTCATGGCTTTGAATGCAGCTCTTTGATGGATTGGTAGCCAATGTAATGCTCTGCGATGTGGCGAAATATGGGTGCGTAGGGAAACCCCACAGACCAGCTGAACAGCCGCATTCTGGACTGTCTGGAGCCGATGTAGGAGGCCCGTGGGCAACCCTAACTACAGGCCGTTCGCATAGTCCAGGTGAGATGTAATCAATGCCTGGACTATGGTTTTCCTGGTGTCACTAGGGAGATAGGTGATGAATTTCCTAATCATCCTGATCTTGGAAAAACAAGCGGCTGAAACGGTCTGTATTTGGTTGCTAAAAGAAAGATTTGAGTCCCACTTGACCCCTAGATTTTTTACAGAGTCCTTAGGGACAGGGGGAAGGCTAAGTTCCTGTGGCCACCCCTCTTCAGCAGGATAGCTTGATTCCAGTGGCACAGTGTTCTAGGAAAGCATGTCGTGCCTGCAGTGGGAAAAACTCATTAAAGAAAATAGTGCTTACAGACTAAATAAGACAGTCCGTGTAACAACAGATGTAAAAGGGCCAGTCCTCATGGCAGGTTACAAATGAAGACGAGGCGGTACTAAGGATGGACTAACAAGCCTATTAACAAATCTGAAGCCAGCATTTACAAAGGACAGCGACACAAGCCAATGAAAAATATGGGCGGAGAGTGAGCGAAGCTTCAAGTCCGTATTCTAATACCGCATTTCTCAGAGAGCAGTGCATGCGCTGACCAGGCTCGACCTAAAAAGCCAAGGGGCTCATTTAACTCAGACCTACTTGTTTCTGAAAAGTAATTGGTAATATTGTATTAAAAAGCTAATCCTGATAATTTTATTAACTGTATACAGCATTATGATGCCTGAATACAGGTTAAAGAAAATAGTGTATTTTAAAAAATAGAACTAAATACTATTGTTGCATTTGTAAGAGCACACTGAGAAACACACATACACCAATTCTGCATGTTTTATTCACATTGCTTTCAAATTTTATAGCATAATGATATTTCATAATATAATTATTTAATCAAAATGTCTCATTGAGTTAAACACTGGCTGTTAAGATATATAGAGATCTGCAGCTCACAAGTATGAATGCCTTGATACTACAGATGTTGGTAAAAGGAGTACCATTAAGTGGTTACACTAACACATGGTATTGTCTGCGCTTAGGAAGGCCAGGCGTGCCGTATGAAGCGCTATATAAATACAAGTTGTTGTTTTTGCTGCTATTTAAGGGAAGGGCTTTAAGATAATGTACTGTATACATGCTAAACGAGTACTACTGCTCTGTGTTCTAAGAGTGATAATATTTTAAGGGAAAGTTGTGACGTCTAAGAGAGAAATTATGCGTTCTAATTACTTTCCAAGAGAAGAAAGTGAACTCATTAGCAACCTCTTTGGAATTAACAGTGCGAACTCCTGGTTATTGGTAAAAAATAATAATAAACACTACTTTTCTCAGCCAAGGGGCCCTCCTCGCCCTTCCTTGTTCTAGAAGGCACAATTATAAGCTTGGTAGATCCAGCACCTTGGGTACGGCTTCTTGGAGCATGCGACTAGTCTCACCTTCATAGATATCCCAGGGATCCCCATCACATTGTATCAGTTGGATTGTGCTTTAAGGCGAGTTTTGTAGGCATGTCACACACTTTCCAGTTACTGTGACATCCATACAGGGGCTGCAGTCTACCTTCACTTCATGTAGCTACTGCTACCAGACATTAAATGCGCTTCCACTGCAGTTTATCACCCCAGCATTGAAGGTCTCTGCAGAATTCATTCAAAGGGCGGCAGATGAAAATGTCAAGATAAAGTATTAAGCGCTTGCACCAGCTCCTGCTTCTTAGAAAGTGCTGTCATCGGGGGACCATCCGTCTCAGCCTCCTCTTTTATCTTCCAGGTTATAGGCTGATCGGAAGCCATTCTGGAGTCAAGCTCTGCAGATGGACAAAGGTATGTTCGAAGGCGGGACATCATTAAATGGCAGTAACTTCTGAATGGGTACTAATTGGAATAAAAGTAGCCTTCTTTTGATCTCATTAAATATCCCATGTATGCCTTGACCAACTCAAGCACCTTTCTAATGATATGCTTTGTTAGGGGAGATTGGAAGTGTTCTTCAATTGAAGCTAAATGTACATTTACCGTCTTTTGATCGCTTTATGCAAGACGTATGAGATTTGTAAATAGATTTGACCTAACAATGCTCAGTAGCGTGTTTGGATCTCTGCATACTTTTTCTTCCATTGCATCCTATTCATCATTGGTTGCAGTTGAACCTGACCATGTTTTGACCAGGCGCAAGTATTTAATACCTTAAAAACCTTTACTTGTAAGCTTGTTTCAAAATAGTAAGTATTCGCATGGACTGTTATTGACAAATACACCACATTAATAATCCTTATTTAGTAATGTACAGTAAGAACATCAGATGTCTGTAACTTTCCACACTTTACATTATACAAGCTATGTATTATTCATGCAACGAAGAGCTGCAAATTGACTAGACCTCAATCTTTCTTGCAAATGAAGACCATTTAAACTCGTCTTTTCACCTTTGTCTACACCAGTTTACAGTCAGCCCTACTTTCGACCAGTCATTGTGGTGTAAGGTTTTCAGTTCGGTGTGTATATGCACTGATTCCTTCCACCTCTTTCAGTGTCATCTGATATCTCAGCTAGGAACTCTTAAATTTCTCTCAGTATATTATTGGACATGTAATGCGCATGGGCAAGAATTGGTTCAAAAACCAACAAGTACAATTCTTTTCACAGCCATCTGTATAAACTCTGAATCTGGATGCTGGTTTGGGAGGAGGGGAAAACAGAAATGTTGCATGCGTCAAACCAAATTTATAATACATTTGTAAATAGCGCAATCCGGTCACATATCGAAACATATATTGAACCAATGGAGGAAGGCCCTCTTTCAGAAGATTATGCCCTCCCAGACATTATAATGGATTTTGTCAAGAATGGCCTTCATACATCTAAAGTACTCACTGACATTTCACCCTCTTTTAACCCAGGGAAAAACGTAAAGGATACACCCCTTGGTCCCACAATCAAGATGCAGCTTTTCAGTAGTACTCCCAGTGGAAAATCTATATCAAACTCAAGAGCATCATACACTCTAAACTTGTGTCTGAGTCCACACTCATCACGTAGCCCACCAGGGAATAAGGTTTTGTTATCCGAATCCCTGCACTGCCTGGAAAGAGTTTTGTCCTCTATACTGGCCCGGATGGAAAAATCTGTGACCAATTCCGATTACATACTGGAGTCTTGTCTATCCCTAATTAAAACTGTTGTCTCGGACCAAAATGTTTTTAATGGAAAAGCCACCCCTTTCTCCCCCAATAAGTCTGGTCTTTGTAAAGGTGAGTGCCTGCTTCAACTCCATTGCAGCAGCATTAACTTAACTAAAGCATGTCTAGTGAATGCTGCACAAAATTACAGTTGGAGGGATTTTAGTACCCAGGCAGGCGCGTCCTTTAACAGGGATAAAAAGAGTAAGGAAAATGTGGATCTATTTGGAAAGGATCAGCCTTTATCGCTACAAATTCTTTTTAAGCTAAATGATTCCTCGTCATTGTCTTCAACCCCCTTTATTCCTACAGGTTTCAACCGTGAGTAAGGTAAAGAATGCCTTCCCCATCTTTCATAAAACAAAGGGCACAATAGACCTGCCACTTGTGGTGGAGGATAAGATCAATAGTAAAAATAAGTGACCACAAGCAGAAGATGGCAAAGAGAAAAGAACTATGTAGAATAAATTTGAAAAGCTCAAAGAAACTGCACTTTGATTCAAACTCTATCTTGAATGCTAATCCTACTCCAGCAAAGTGGGAAGGAGGACAAGTTGTAGTAAAAAGAATAGGTTCTTCGATGTCACCAAGGATCCTATGTGATCAAACATTGGACTTGCAAGGAGATAAGTCCAGCGTTGATGCCATCTCAAAATTTTAACCCTAATGCTGCATTATTTTCTTCAACATCTGGGGATAATGTTCTTTATAATACTAATGAGCGAGTGCCTGGTGGAGATTTTTGGGATATTTCAACCAGTCATCTGATGTCATTGCCCCTAGAATTTTTTTTCCATTTTTGATCAGGAGCTGAATTTGAATAGGTCATTCCTATTGGGTTGCTTTTCAGACCTCCAAATGGTGCAGAGTAATGACTTTGCTTTGGTCAAATTGTAGATCATGGTAGCTATGGAGGGGCAAGAATGACCTTCTGTTCAAAGGTGATTCCCAACCTTATAATCTTTAACAGTGATAAATTGCATTGTGGTAGTATTGATCTTGTTCCTCCGAAGGAGAGAGATTTAAAAAAAATTCACGCATAATTTTCATACCCTTATTGGTCCAGTCATTTGCCATTCAGGCCTCCCTTCAGGAGTTTCCCACCTGCAGAGATTAAGTATAATGCGGGTCTCGATTGGAAAAAGAGGTAGGAGAGTTTCATTACTTGCAGAGACATGGAACAAACTATGATCGACTATAGATGAGAAAAAGTGGAAATGGAGCTGGAGCTGGGTGGCGGAGGCCCTCAATTCCAGTTCCAATTGCTCTACGGGGCTAAGGTTTAAGAATTGCTCCTAGTAAGGATCTTAAAATCTCTTGGAGTGCAGCTGGCTTACACACCGATAAAAGTAAATTGATCTTTCTGAAAAAACAGAGAGCGGAAATAGTTTGCATTCAAGAATCTTGGATAGTATAGAATTGGACTATAGAAGTCTATATTGTGTTAACCCGGCCTGCTCTTCCTGTGATTAGAGGCCTAGCCATATTGCTCAGAACTAACTTAAGGTGGGTCTATAAAGCTTTTTCTCATGTTTCCAACTTAATTCAGGGAGTCAAGATAGATCTCACGAAGAATCATGAGAGTACACGCACTGTTAATTGAAAATGCTTACATCCCCCAGACTCCCTCCATGCTTACCTATTGAAGGACTTATTTGTTTTTATTTCGACTACTATGTCGTGAGGATTGCACACATTTAGTATTTGTTGGCTAAGTCTCTACGCATAGTATAAGGCTGTTCTCAAATAACTTGAAAGAGGAAGCTCCAAAAACTCCCCCAGCTATGTTCCCAAATAAAATTTGGGTTGGTAAGAGGCCTTACTTTAATAGAAGAATGAGAAATATAGATCTAATAATTGCCAGTGGGAGAATGAGATTATATCCCAGCAAAATCTATTATTGATTATATAATCGTTTCAGTGACACCTTTAATATGTTGTCTCATATGGAAGTTATAGAAAGTTCTTACAGTGATCATATGTTGATCTCTTGTAAAATCAATGTGACCATAACAGAAGTAGGCTTATGGAATTGTAAAAATAAATCTAAGTTTAAAAAAAATCAAATGGTAGAATTCACTGGAATACTTAAGCATCTTTAAAATTAGGAGATACTGACAATACTAATAGTAGATCAGCAGCAAATAATAGGAGTCCAGCAGCCTTCACTGCTAGACCCACTGGTATCCCGTGGTTGTTACATTAAATACACTTGTTTCTGCCTGTCAAGTTAATTGTGTTCCATCTTGGCAGAGACCATACCCAAACCCGGTAATATTTTTAAATCGGAGAAATAAATTAGTGAGGCTCTATTCCAGAATTTCTCTATCGACCAAAGTAAATTAATTAAATTATTGTAGAGCAAAAGATCTCAGAAACAAAGCTTTTTAAGACCAGGAAAGGAAGATCATTACTGGGTCCAATTAAATGAAGCTGCTTCAAGGAATGACAATAAAAGGTATTGGGAAATAATTTTGGGTAGTTGTTGTTCAGTGTAAAATCCTTCTCAAGCCCCATAAAAGTTGAAGTCTGGAGTTACTATCTTGAAGAGCTCTACTCAGCTAACTCTAATCCGGCTTGGACATCTCCCTTCATAAGTGTATTATCTAGACCGCTCAAGTCCTGCTATGTTCCTTTGAGGAGTGAGATCGTAGGACTCATTAAGAAAATGAGAGCCTCTGGAGCAAAGGGTCCTGATGAAATTCCCATGTCAATAATGGAAAAAGATTCTATGTTGTGTGCTACTCATCTTACTGCCTTTTTCTTGTACTGCTATCAGCAGAGGAAGACTAACCCCCCCCCCCCCCCACCCCCTTCCTGGTCTGGGAGTATTTGAATCCCACTTTTTAAGCAGGAGCCTAGACATCTTCCGGGCAATTACCGCTAAATAGCTTTATAAGATGTGGTAGGGGAATTATTTGCACATAGTATGTTGGATCATCTTACGACTGGGTGTGGTAGAAGACAAAATCCTTCCTATTGAACAAGCAGGATTTAGAAAAAAACACTGCACTTTGGATAATATCTGTATTTTGAAATTGATGGAGGAGTATGTTTTAATTTGAGGGATAAATGTCTGTGCATATAAAGACTTTTCAATGCCAATTGATAAGGGGGAGCAGCCAACACTATGGAAAAAACTACAAACAATGGGAATGCCTGCCCCACTTTTATCACTTATCGCTTTGCACTCTCATATGTGGTGTCCGGTTCTACTGGGGGTGATCAAGGCCTATATGCCATGATACCTACAGAAAATGGCCTGTTTGTTGGCCCCACTTATTTTCTCTTTGTGCGTAGCAGACCTGCCAAAATGCTTTGTGCATCAGATGGGTGATTCACCGAAGATCGGTGGTCCTCATTTCTCTTGTCTGATATATGCAGACAATATTGCAATCAAGGATTTAACTCCTACTGGGTTGAATAAGAAATTGTTGTCTCTTCAGAAATATACGGAGGTACATTTCTTGAAGAAAAATGTCTCTAAGAGTAAAATTCTGATTTTTTTTAAAAAGTAGAAGAAAGAATAATTTGCCTGGTGAATTGGTCTAGAGAAACAGGAATTTGTAGATTATTACCTCTACCTGGGGGACGCTAACAGCTGGCAATACAAGGGACAAATCACACATTGAACACTGTTCCTCCAAAGCTGCCACTCCTGCAAATGGGCTACGTGCATTTTACAACGCAATGGGCTGAAGGCATTTTTGGCATATGATATCGGTCTTTAAAGTAAAACTTCCTCCTACACTATTCTATGTATTGAATCTATCCAAATAGGAAAATGGAGTTTCCTTGACAAGATAGAACGCCAGCTCTTGCACAAATTATGTAACTTCCATACATTGGTTCCAACTCCAGCTATTAGTTTAGAACGTGGCCTGATGAGCTCATTTGTCCAAGGATTAGCTGGAGTGATTCGGCGGGGCTTTCGGCTGGGGAATAGTGAATCAAACACAATAAAGGGTTTCTTGAAGCAGGAAGTTTGTTGTGCAAAAACAGATAAATACTCCTTCTCCCGAAGTCTCCTTGATGTGTGAAGGCACCAGTGGGTTTTGCACTGCAGTGATGCCAATCTTTGGCTTCGGGATGTAATCCTGTGTTTGTCTGTGAGGATACTATGCAGACCAGTCATGTGCATAGCCTCTTACGACCTGCACCGAGAATTTTTGTCATTTCTGCCCACTCGCTTTGATTAGTCACGACCAAATGACTGGAGCAGGTAGACTAAGATGGGAAGCTGCCTTAGGATATAATCAGTAGCGGCTACTACTAGACCCGAGTGGTGAGGTCAGACGAGGGACATAAAAAGAATACCTAAACAAAAACGAGAGTGCTGGCCAAGCAGACCTGCGCACTTCAGGCGTGAAAACCACTCCTCTCCCTAATCCGCCAGTCTTGTCCGAGACGCACTGAAGTTAGTATCATTTTATTTTTCCTTTTTTGTCAGTGTGCCAACGCTCCTGCGCCCTAGCAGAGGAGCCGCCACCTGATATAATGGGTGCAGGTCAAGTAAAAATATCAAAGTCCGCTGGGTCATAAGTAGACTGCTTCACAATCCAGTATGGGCAGTTTTGGGCACTTGGCTAATGCTAGAGGTGGAGAGGTACATCTGGTCCCTCCGGCCTCACATGATCACCTCTCACTAAGGCTCACCTCTGTACAGCTCAGCGACTTCACCTGATGTCGTGGTCACAGAAGGCGAGAGATGCTGCTGCCGACCGCCTCCACTCCTGTCTCCAATGGGAGGTGCATGAATGGACCACTGCTCAGTCTGTTGAGCTGCATGGATACAACTGGGGGCATGCTGGCTATGGGTCCACACAAGGAAATAGCAGAGGATAAGGGGTGTGGGCGCGTGAAGAGCAGGCCACCCTCGCTGCTATCCCAGCAGCCGCTCCCACAGCGCGCGCACCCTTAGCAATGATCCCTCAACTCCTCTTTTACTGTTACAAACCCTGAGATTAAGGATGAGTATGTGGGAAAGGGTGAGGGTGGTTGGCAGGTAAGTGAGTGGATGCGGGTGGAAGTGAGTACATACTGGGATTGGAGTGCATGGGCGAGGGTTTCAAACCTGAATATGCATCTGGTGGTGAGCCTCGTCGTGTAGTGTGAGGGTGCATGTCCAGGGCGGCGCTGGTGCCTGGGGGTGGAATGGAGTGCCAGAGTAGAAGAGGCTGCAGGCGAGTTAATTGGATGAGAAATACCATGGTGTGGAAAAAACACAAGGGCGTAGATCAGGTTAATTCCTCAAAACTCGGCTATGCAGACTGGAAATGAATGCGTCGTAAGTATGTAGCGACGTGTTTCTGTTTTATAAGGTGTATACAATGAATCTTTTATTTGTCCAGTTATCTTCGTTTTCGCTTTTCTGAAAGTAATGGTGTCTGAAGTTTTTGATCCGAACAGTTGACTTTATTGCCAAAAACTCACTTCTGCATAATTCACCTACTCGAAAGCGGAGCAGAATTTCGCTCTTAAGCATTTCATCCCCATCGCTCAGGAATGTGCAAGGTGACTCGAACAGGAGGTACGAGTCATGAATAATAAAATTCTGCAGGAATGGCAGCTTCTCTTTGCAAGCTTGGCTGAGCCGAGACCAGGCCGAGTGGGGCTGGAGTCTCACCGTCTGCCCTTCGAAGTCGAGCCCTTTCCGGCTCCCTCCGAACACGCGGCCCTACCCGAGTGATGGGGGGCCTTCAGGTGCCCGTCTCAGAGCGCTGCAGTGTTACAAACCAGGAACCTGCACCCCAGGCACTTTATATTAGAGGAGGGAGGCGCAGATGCCTTTGAGGCCCCCTCTGTAGCACTGATTGTACCTGCACCCCTTTGTACCTGCACCCCTTTTCCAACCATAACCATGGGGTCTGCTCCATGCAAATGAGGGGGCACTTACCATTTGACCCCTTGCCTTATTAAAGACACTGGCACAGACCCAAAGCCGTTGTTGAGAGGTGCACTGGCTTTGTGTGGACTTCACCCCCTCCTCCCGTGGTCACCCCTAGGAAAGGGGTGAGGGGGCACGCTAATGGTGAAAGGTGGAGCCACATTTTCAAACGACGATGTTTCACAAATGCGCTCTTCTCAACTGGGATGCAAAGTGTCAACCTGCGCTTGTGCTGAAGACAGAGCGTTTTTAAGTGTGATCGTGCACACTTGTTTAATGGTGTACTGTGGCGCAAACAGGGGCACTGCATCCATTGTGTGATTTTTAGACATGGTGTGTTTAAAAATAAATAGAGGGCTGAGACTGGTCCATGTAGGTTGCATAGCCCAGAAGTCACAGGTGAAGAGCAGTATTTCGTGTTGGATGGCTCCGGTGGGCCCAATGGAAATGAATATGAGGTGGTCCATTAACACCTATTAATGCCTCGGTCAGTAACTCGGAGAGTGCTTAGCTTCGACTCTTTGAGGGGCCCGCCTTTATTGTTGCCCTCCGACATCTAAACAGTCAGAAACATCAGTTATCTGCTTAAGAAGTTATAAGGTGGGAAGAATGTCTCTGGGTCTGCCCGTTTCAGTAAGTGCTTCTTTGTATTAAAATTTCAAATAACCTTGGAAAGTTAAGTCTATATTTGTGGTGGTGACGCTAAAACGTTCTGTCTGATATTACACTTTCTATTACACCCGATGGCTCTAGAAACCCAGGGGTCTCAGTGAGATGTCTCTGGGTTGTGCACAGTTACTAAACTTTTCAGTCATGTACGTCCTGCAATTCTCACAAATACCACAATTACTGCCCATAGATCGCACCATCCTCTGCATAAGGACATTCTCAAGATACTCGTGACTATTGCCCCCATTTCACGTTGCTGCATGCGCCCACTTTCAAGGCTGTGGGGACGCCCGTTTTAAACCGAACAGGAGAGAAAACGGCCCGTCCGTCTTCAGTGCCAGCAAACACTTGCCTGGAAATATTGACAATAGGAGGGAGGGAAATGACAACGGAGCCGCCTGCAGGTAGGAATCCAGGGCAGCGACGCAAGCCAGGGATGTTGTAGTGTTGGATTCACATCGCTCTTCATTAACCCAAGAAGGCCGCAGAGCATCCGTCTCGTCCATTTGCAAGGGTGACGGGGATGATTCCACCTTTATGCATTTATGAGAGGGGCTGAGAGGGGCTGAGCGCGGCTCAAAGAGATGTTTTAAACCAGGCGCGGCCACCCTCGGATACAGCTTGCAGATGAACTGCTGCAGAGTGCGGGAACAGACCACGCTGCACATACCGGTTTCAGATCTGGGTTTTGAGAGGGCAGCTGTCGAACAGATCTGTTGCTTGCAGCGTGCATACAGTGAGCTCTGCATCTGCCGCTTTCAACTATTGGCTTTCGTCACCCTTCCTCTTTTTGTCTTTAACTTGAGACTTTGGCAGTCATGTCTTGGCCCAGCCTAGTAGAGTATTCATGTCTCACCTCATTCTATTTGCTGTTTCTTTCCTCCATTTCAGTGCTTTCTTTCAACTGCATAAGGAACGACTTTATGCAACTGCAGCCCCTCTGCGTTCATACTTGCCCCCTCCTGTGTGTCTCGCTCTACTGTTCTAACATTGCGTGTGCTAGCACGTGACCTATTGGCTTTTCTAATTCTTGTTTTTTTTTTTTTTTTTTTTTTTACTTGGTCATCTGAATCATTCCGTTTTTGTGTCTTGGAACAGTCACGTTTTAAGGGCGTTTTGGAATTTCAGTGGTTCTTAATCTGGGAGTCTAGTATTCGTGATCCACGCATGACTTTAGTCTCTTAGTAAAAACTTAAACCTATGGTTGCAGAATGGTTATTTCCTAGAAGCTTAATGATGTTTTTCTATTTCTTTTTCCAGTCGATGCTGCGGGGCAGAGGAGGCTGCTACAAGCACACCTTCTATGGCATCGAGAGTCACCGGTGCATGGAGACCACACCCAGTTTGGCTTGTGCAAACAAATGTGTGTTCTGCTGGAGGTACAGACAAAATGCATCTCTTTATTACCCCTCGTCCAGCTTATTTACAAAAAATTGGAGTGATTTGTATTTATATAGTGCTTACTACCACTGACGAGGCGTCAAAGAGCTTTTCGGCGAGTAGCACGCTGCTCCCGAACCCAAAAACGCTTTATGAAGGATTTGTATAGGGAAATGTCAGTTAACTTGAGTGGCGGACATGTAAGTCTGTTAGTTTGATTGAACAGGATAATGGAGGGATAGAAGAGGGAAGAGTATACAAGGTGTTTTTAGGGAGACCATAGTAGTAAGATGAGGTTTGGGATAAGTAAAACAAGAGCTGGAGGAGGAAATAGTCTCTAGAAATGAATTGGGGAGATTCTAGTAATAAAATTAGGTTTGGGATGAGTCAAAGAAGTGATACATCAGGGAAGAATTTAGAGGGGGTTGTTTGGGAGATCAGGGTAGTAAAATGAGGTTTGGGGTGACCCAAGGAGGGATCGAGGCGGCGAGATTGATATTTTTGAGATCATAGTAGAAGAATGAGGTTTGGGATGAGTCGGCGGTAGAGGACATATTGAGAGAGAGGTATAAGGTGAGACATAGGGTGGTACATTGGCGAGAGTCAAAAGTTTTTTTTCTTCTACAGTAAAAAGTAAAATAATAAATGTAGAGAACCCACTAGACCGGACCTTAAAGAACTGTCGACCTCGGACCAGGACATTATTCATAAATGCATATTACACCACACTGAAAGGTCCAAAATGAGGCCAAAACATTGATCCTCATGGAGCCGCATTAGCTGCGGAGCTGTCTCCCGGCTGTCAGCCATAATATAGATCTAGGTTTTCCAGCCTCTATAAGAAGCTCTGGGCGGTGTATGCCTCTGGCCCCTTGGTTCAATGAAATGCTAAAATGTGGAAAAAAACAATGCAAGGTCCGCGAAAGGCTTTGGAGGAAATCTTACAAGGGAGAATCAAAAACTAATTACAAAATAGCTCCAAAAAATCTCATGGGCTTTGCAAATCTACCCGGGACGATTTCTACTCAAAGATTCTAGACGCCAAAAACTGTGCAAAAAAACACTTTTTAAGGCGATGAAGAAACTGTCGGACCCCTGTAAGTAGTCAACCTCACCTCTTCTTTCCCACACTCAATGTGAGGAACTTGCTCTCTTTTTTATTAAAAAGGTTGAAAATATTTATTCCCAATTAAATAGCAGTCACTCACAGAGAGTCTCCAGCAATCACTTAGAATCTCTTTTCTGCTAATGAATCTAACCCTCCAGCCTATCGTTAGCCCTTCTCCTAAACTGAATACCTGGCTTCCTTTGGATTCTCTGTCCTGTAATTTCACTCTCCACTTCATTATATCAGGCTTTCCCCTGGACCCCCTTCTTCCTCATTTGCTTCGGCAGCTAGGCCCCTGCCTGTTATCCAAGATCATGGATCTTCTCAATGCCTCTCTGAATGAAAGGGTAGTTCCCCAGAAATGGAAACACACGATGGTCCTTTCTCTCCTGAACAAAGCAAGTATGGATCCTACTAACTTTTCCAATTTCCCTCCTATTTCTTTGCTGCCCATGTTCTCTAAAATCCTGGAGAAACATGTTAATAGCCAGCTGACCTCTTTTGTGTAATTCCAGAATTTCTTTCATCCTTCCCAGTCCGGTTTTATGGCTGGTTTCTCTACAGAACCTCCCCTTTGTGGGGCTAACAGAGTTAAGGCAGCGCTTGGATGAAGGAGAAACAGCGGCACTCATCCTATTAGATCTTAGTGCTGTCTTTGACACGGATGGGCTGATGGCGCTTGGTCTTGATGGAGTGGCCCTGGAATGGTTCCGTTTCTTTCTTAAGAACCAATCCTTTCAGGTCTCTTCTGCCAGGTCCAATTCCCATGTTCTTTCTTCGAGAGTCCCGTGGGGCTCTGTGCAGAGTCCACTACTATTCAACATATGCATCCACCCGCTAGCGGAGGTGGTGGGATCCTCTGGGCTGTCTCTGTTCTCCTATGCGGACGACACTCAGATTATTTTCTCTCTGTTGTCTGCGCGGGGGCAGGGTCCTCTGATCTCAGCTTGGGTTTTAGCAAGATTTCTTTCACCTCAACTTCCAACCTTCCCCGTGAGCTGCAATGGCTTACTGAGGCTAATCGCATTAAGTTTGAAGCCTTATGATACATGTTTAAGGTTAAATCCGGAATGGCTCCCAAATATCTTCTGGTCCTGCTCTATCTATACCATCCATCCCGCCCTCTGAGATCCCTCTACAGACTCTGGTTACTTTACCAAGATTCCAGCTGTCCTGCATGAAAAGGTCGTTCTTTTGCCTATTTAGACCCTCAACTTTGGAACTCCCTTCCAGCTTCTCTGAGAGACTCGATATCCCTTCTTACTTTTCTCAGGTGTCTAAAGTCCTGGCTCAAACTCGCTACTGAGATTACCTTTCTGATATCTGCCCTACTTCTGCTTTGTGTCAGGAAACCCCTTCTGGTAGTTGCACATGCTACAAATGCCTTAAATAAATATAGATACATAGGTGCATAGAGAGGTTATCAAGATTCGAGTTGTAATTTAGAAACTCAGACTTTCAAGTGTTGCTGTACTGTAAGCTTATTTATTTCTTTTTAAACTATTTTTAAACTTTTTTATTTCATATTTTTCTCAATATTTCAATAATAAAGCAATTGATTGTAGATAAAATAGTTAGAATAATATTTACCTATTGGCTATAGATTAAAAAAAAACAGAGACCATAAGCATTTAATCAAATAACTTATATGAAAACTATGCAGTGACCTATATACATGTTAAGCACAAAATATGTATTTTTAACTATAAGTAATATGTACATTTGTTAAGCAGGACTAAAGAAATTTATGGAAGAAGACATGGGCAAATAAGTGTCTAAATACAGTATTAGCATCAGCAGAGGATTGCGGTCGCGTGAGTTATAGTTGCCTGCACTAACTATAACGGGGGAATTTCATTGGTTTTTTATCAGTAAAATTTCCGCTAACTATAACATGTGTGAAACCTATGGTTTTTTCAGTGAATTTGCAAGGTTTTTTAAATGCTAATTCCTAACTATAACGTGTGTGAAACCTATGGTTTTTTCAGTGAATATATATATTATCTACTGGCGGTCGCCAGTAGATTGTTATAGTTAGGACCCTGTTTCCATAGGAAATCCGCAACATTCTATTTGGAATAACTTTGGCGCCGGTCGACGAATCCTCGCAAAATTTTCAAAATAGGTGGGGCGCTACGCTCCGCTCCTACCCTGAAAGTCTCGGGGGGATTCGTCAAGCGGGGGCTGAGATAAAAGGGGGGTCCCAAAACGCGTTTTTCCCATGCATTTTTCCATAGGACCTTTAGACACAGCTACAGCCCGAACGGCTGAACAGAATTACTAGAAATTTGGCAGAGAGGTAGTCCTCAGGTCAAGGAAGTGCCTTTTGTAGGTTTGGTGTAAATCTGTTCAGTAGATTCTGAGAAAATAGCCTTTAAATCAATATATATATCTGAGCCAGCTTACGGTGCGCTTACGGTACGCTTACCGTACGCGTACGGTGGCGTGCGCGAGCGCGATTCTGATTGGCTCTTAGATCTTAGTAAACATTCGAATCGGCCGAAACCAGGAAGCGGCGGCCGCCATTTTCTCTCTCGCACTGAGAGTGTGGAATAAAATACAAAGCACAAAAACATGTAAAGGGGCTGTTTGGACAGCTCCAAAACACCTAGCCTTATTGTGGGAGTCCCCAATGACCCCCAAGGCCAAAAACCGAATTTTTATTTTTTCGCTAATTTCGCCGATTACGCTTACCGTACGCGTACGGTAAAAAAATATTTAAAAAAAAAAATTATCCACACTCTCCCCACCCCGTGTGCAAATGGTGCCCGAAGGGCACCCTTTGTGCATGGCTTATAAGAGGTGTGAAAAATTTAAATATTACCTTTCAAAACGAAGTGCAGCATATGTCCTCCATGTGCGCACGGTGCGCGAAGCGCATCGTGCGTACATGGCCCATCTAGCGTAACGTAGGCACGCGGTGCGCGTAGCGCACCGCGTGCCCGGCACTAACTGCGTAAAGTGGGCGCGCGGTGCGCGAAGCGCACCGCGTGCTCACTGTGCGCGCACGGTGCACGAAGCGCACCGTGCGCGCACGGAACGAACTGCGTTAAGTGGGCGCGCACGCCACGAATGGCGTAAAGTAACTTAGCATTTAAAAAACCGTACAAATTCACTGAAAAAGCATAGGTTTCACACACGTTATAGTTAGGAATTAGCATTTAAAAAACCTTGCAAATTTACTGAAAAAACCATAGGTTTCACACATGTTATAGTTAGCGGAAATTTTACTGATAAAAAACCAATGAAATTCCCCCGTTATAGTTAGTGCAGGCAACTATAACTCACGCGACCGCAATCTTCTGCTGATGACATATGTGTCTTTATGAAAAAAAAATATTTGTAATATATGTATAGCTAAAAATTTATGGAAGAAGACATGGGCAAATAAGTGTCTAAATACAGTATTAGCATCAGCAGAGGATTGCGGTCGCGTGAGTTATAGTTGCCTGCACTAACTATAACGGGGGAATTTCATTGGTTTTTTATCAGTAAAATTTCCGCTAACTATAACATGTGTGAAACCTATGGTTTTTTCAGTGAATTTGCAAGGTTTTTTAAATGCTAATTCCTAACTATAACGTGTGTGAAACCTATGGTTTTTTCAGTGAATATATATATTATCTACTGGCGGTCGCCAGTAGATAGTTATAGTTAGGACCCTGTTTCCATAGGAAATCCGCAACATTCTATTTGGAATAACTTTGGCGCCGGTCGACGAATCCTCGCAAAATTTTCAAAATAGGTGGGGCGCTACGCTCCGCTCCTACCCTGAAAGTCTCGGGGGGATTCGTCAAGCGGGGGCTGAGAAAAAAGGGGGGTCCCAAAACGCGTTTTTCCCATGCGTTTTTCCATAGGACCTTTAGACACAGCTACAGCCCGAACGGCTGAACAGAGTTACTTGAAATTTGGCAGAGAGGTAGTCCTCAGGTCAAGGAAGTGCCTTTTGTAGGTTTGGTGTAAATCTGTTCAGTAGATCCTGAGAAAATAGCATTTAAATCAATATATATATCTGAGCCAGCTTACGGTGCGCTTACTGTGCGCTTACGGTAAGCTTACCGTACGGTGCCGTGCGCGAGCGCGATTCTGATTGGCTGTTAGATCTAAGTAAACATTCGAATCGGTCGAAACCAGGAAGCGGCGGCCGCCATTTTCTCTCTCGCACTCTGAGTGGGGCAGCAAAAACAAAGGCAAAAAACATCTAAAGGGGCAGTGTATTCAGTTCCTAACCACCTATCATTGATGTAGATGTCCCCAAAGAACCCCCAAGGCCAAAAATTCAATTTTATTTTTTTTCGAAAAATCGCCGATTACGCTTACCGTACGCGTACGGTAAAAATTAAATAAAAAAAAAAATACTATCCACACTTTCCCCACCCCGTGTGCAAATGGTGCCCGAAGGGCACCATTTATACATGGTATATCAGAGCCCGAAAATATGAAAGATTATCTTTCACAACGAAGCGCATAATATGTCCTCCATGTGCGCACGGTGCGCGAAGCGCATCGTGCGTACATGGCCCATCCCGCGTAAAGTGGGCGCGCGGTGCGCGAAGCGCACCGCGTGCTCACTGTGCGCGCACGGAACGAACTGCGTTAACTGGGCGCGCACGCCACGAATGGCGTAAAGTAACTTAGCATTTAAAAAACCGTACAAATTCACTGAAAAAACCATAGGTTTCACACACGTTATAGTTAGCTGGACATTTTACTGATAAAAAACCAATGAAATTCCCCCGTTCTAGTTAGTGCAGGCAACTCTAACTCACGCGACCGCAATCCTCTGCTGATGACATATGTGTCTTTATGAAAAAAAAATATTTGTAATATATGTATAGCTAAAATTTAATGGAAGAAGACATGGGCAAATAAGTGTCTAAATACAGTATTAGCATCAGCAGAGGATTGCGGTCGGGTGAGTTATAGTTGCCTGCACTAACTATAACGGGGGAATTTCATTGGTTTTTTATCAGTAAAATGTCCAGCTAACTATAACATGTGTGAAACCTATGGTTTTTTCAGTGAATATATATATATATATATATATATATATATATATATATATATATATATATATATATATATATATATATATATATTCACCAAAAGGTTTCCCTTGACTTGAGACCGCACTCCACATCAGGATAAAGTGTCCACTTTCTTTTATTTTGAAGCCATGCCGCTTTCCATCCTTATATATCGTCCCTGGCCTGACGCGTTTCAAAGCTTTTTGCTTCTCTTCAGAGGCCCGTTGCTGCAGCCCTTTCAGAATCGGCCAGCTACCACCATCCCCTGCGCTGCTCAAAAGTACTTGGCTTCCGGTGTGCCACCATGACGGAACTCCTCGTTCTGCAAGGCACGCTGGGATTCGTAGTTTTTGGCCTTCATTTTCATACCCTCCAGTGGGTGTGGCTGCTGGAACGAAAAATTGGGGACACAATTAATCACCCTCTATTGGGCTTTGGAGTCGAAGACTGCATGGCTACAGTTTTATTCCTAAAGTGTCCTCTCACGAGTAACTAATTCACGGGAAGTCAAGGGAAACCTTTTGGTGAATATATATATATATATATATATATATATATATATATATATATATATATATATATATATATATATATATATATATATATATATATATATATATATATATATATTAAACATACTTATTATTGATGTTTGTACAAAGAAGTACACATCTAGAATCGGATATATAATCAAATTATAAAAGTTTGTATAATGAGGGATGTGCTGTACATTAGTGTTTGAGTATGTTGGGTTTGTAGGAAAGAGCCCACTCTTGAGTAGTCTTCTGAAGATAAGATAGTTGTCTGTGGATCTTATTTTTGGAGTGATGAATTCCTTAGTTTGACTGCTTGAACAGAGAAAGATGCGCCACCTATGGTTTTCTTCTTGTATGATGGGATTTTGGGCCATGGTGCCAATCTGGAGCAAAGGTTTCTTTGTTGAATGTATTTGGTGATTTTATTCCTGATGAAAAGCAGTCCTGTTCCATGTATTACTTTGTCGGGATGCATAGCAGCTTGAAGGTGGATTTTCAGGTAACCAGTTTAGGGCCATTAAGGCAGGGGAGATGCGGGTTTGTGGCTTTACATGTCGGGGTAGTCTTGCAGCAGAGTTCTGAATCCATTGTAGTCTTTTCATAATTCATAAAGATGATCCATGGTAGAGGCCATTGGGTTAATCAAGTTTAGGAGGGATAGCCTGGACCTTGTGTGGAAATCTGCAGAGTTTTCATAGGTAATGAATCTTGGTCTTGCTAATTTGTCCACTTGGGCATTCATTAATAACTTGGAGTCCATGGTAATTCCATTTTCCTTTACTTCCTTAGATACTTTAGGAGGAGGTCTCACATAGTGAGGCCTGGGGGAGACTTGGTCATAATTTTTTCAATCACCACATGTGAGTAGTTCTGTTTTGGAAGCTTTCAATTGGAGCTTGCTCCATGCCATCCACTGATCAATGGCTCTGAGGCAACTGAAGACTTTAGAGTTTTCAATGTATTTGGGGATATCCAGTTTAAGGCGTATTTGTTTGTCATTTTCATATTTACAGCATGTGAGTTGCAATTCATTGATGGTCTGTAATGACTTTATGTAGATGTTGAAAAGCATGGGTGAGAAGATAGAGCCTTGAGGAACCCCTTATTTAGTGATGATAGCTCCGATGCCTATAAGAATCAGTGTTCCTGCACATGCTCACTGTTAAGGAGGGCAGTAGATATCCTTTCCTGGGAGGCTATATAAGCCATGGTAGTCCCGGGCAAGAATTCATCAATGACCCCAACTTGCAGCATCAGAGTTCGTTTGGGAGATTGAGTAAAGCAAATAAAAAATGCTGAGCAGGGTGAAAACAACATGGAGCCAGAGCGCCGCCCTCGGGGGGGATATAGATTCGTCCGGTACCCTGTGCTGGGCGTGGGGCGAGTTGCGTAAGAGGGCGAGACTCCTGTTGATCTATGCCCTCTCTGTTCCTCTGCTACAAAACCCAATGATGCCTTGTGTACAGGACAGCATAAGTAGGACACTAGCTACGAAACTGAAGCTCCAGACATTCAAGGACTTATATCCAGGAGACATGTTTCGCTCTCCGCCTGTCGCGACCGAGGGACAGCAGGTGACATTTGCTGAACTCTTCTTGTATCCCAAAATTCGCACGGCGTGTCGCTCTTTATGGGTGGAATTCCTGAAGGCACCGCCGACAATGTCTGCACTGGAAAATCTGCTGAAATTCCCCTCCTCGCGGAAACTGGTCACTCGCCTGTACACTCGCATGCAAGACACCACCCCGATCGTGACGCTGAACTCTCTCAAAAATTGGAATGCAGAGTTAGATGCAGTCTTATCTGACGAGCAATGGGAATATTGCTGTGGACAATTGTCGGAGCTCTCCCCGAATTATAAGTTACGCTTGATCCATTTCAAATATCCTCACAGATATTACAGAACTCCGGTTAGTTTCCATCGTATGGGTCTTAGAGCCGAGAGTGATTGCTGGAGATGGGGTTTTGCACCAGACACATTTTTGCACGTGGCATGGCATTGCCCCAGGGTAGCTGCTTTTTGGGTGGAAATCTTTGATTCAGTGAATAACATATTGGGATTGGCGCTGACCATCACCTGTGATGGGTCTACTAGGATATGTAAAGGACACGCCACCCAGGTTGCGCAAACTGCATGCCCTACTCCTTCTATTCGCAAAGCGTCGGGTTGCAGTGCATTGGGGTAGACGAAGGGTGCCCTCCGTTAAGGAATGGGTTAGGGACATCACATACGGGCATACCCAACTAAGTACATATTGGGAGTTGCTGCCGCCCGCCTCTAGACCCCAGAACATATGGGACCCATTCTTGACTTGGAATAGTAACGCACAGGGGGAGGTCGAGACGTCGGAAGAGGCGGCACCGTAGTCATTTCTGTAATTGTGTTATATTAATGCCTCACATCCATTTTCTATTATATAGTACAGGGGACACTAGTCTGGGCGAATAATATGGTGTTGAATCTGTAACTGGCCCTCCCAGGGAAAGATATGTCTGGTAAGCATATGTTTGTATCGTATCCGATATACTGTATGTGTACTAAGGCATTTGAGGTTTATGTATTACATATGTGAGTTTGGGGAGGTGGTTGTAGTGTGATACACCTTTGTCATCATGGAAAAGTGGGCTCATTTGAAACAGAATTTCGCTTACTAGATATGTATCTGGCTTGTTTGACTGGTTTGTCGTTGTTGAACTGAAATGTCAATAAAAAAAAACAACAAAAAAAAACATGGAGCCAGAGGTCTGGGCATACCCTGTCAACTTAGGGCGAACAAAGCAAATACAAGGATATGATGGACGGAGCATTGAGACTTTTCAGACACTAATCCGCTGTCCTTTGCTCATTTTGCCCCTGAATTCAAGCTACCCTGGCTGATGAGGGGTGTTATCGCAAAACCGGTCCCAGGATGCTTGTTTCTGATCCAGGAAAGGCTTGGTTTGGCAGTTCGGGCTGGACTGTTCCCATGAGGCTAGGGCCAAGACTGATTTGCATATAGCAAATGTATGGTGTAGGATATCGAGGAACATCGAGCCTGTTGTACTACTGCTAAACTGCGTCTTTGCACAAGCCCGTTATATTGCTGCCAAATATTTTATAATTAATTACGTCTTCACACGAGTCTGCTGTATGATTTTAATTACCTTTTAAAGTCAGTTTTAGTTGTTTTTAGAACTTTGATTTGTGTGTATAACTCTGCTTTCCTGTTCCACCCCTGCAGTACCCGTATGTTAAAGAGGGTCCGCATTGCACCGGGGTTGACGGTCTAGTCTTTTTTCCCCACTACTTAAATCACACTGGAGTGACCGTGCAGCGTGTATGGTGTAGGATATCGAGGTACATCGAGCCTGTTGTACTGCTGCAAATGTTTTTTATTGTTAACTGCGTCTTTGCACAAGCCCGTTACATTGCTGCCAAATATTTTATAATTAATTACAGCTTCACAGGAGTCTGCTGTATGAATTTAATTACCTTTTAAAGTCCATTTTAGTCGTTTTTAGAACTTTGAGTTGTGTGTATAACTCTACTTTCTTGTTCGACCCCTGCGGTACCCGTATGTTAAAGCTGGTCCGCATTGCACAGAGGTTGACGGTCTAGTCTTTTTTTCCCCACTACTTAAATCACGCTGGAGCACCCGTGCGGAGGGTGCGCCGCTGGCGTGCCAAACGCAAGCCCCGTCTGCGCCCGTCTGCGCCCAGAGCGCGACCAGCACCTAAACCCCTGGTCGTTTAACGCCCCAAATGTAAAGCAGAAATCAGCTGTTTGCCCTGAAAAGAGGTATATGCAGGACTCCCGACATGCTCCTTCAAAATAAGAACGTAGGTGAGTCCCGATGTTCTAAATGTTTACATTGACTTAACACAGGCCTCGTTAACTGCCCTGAGCATACAAACAAGGCAGGGAGAGGAATGGGAGGAGTAAAGACTGATACCTGCACAGATGGAGACCCTGAGGGAACGATTAATAATAGCACTACAAACAGGGTAGTCAATGTCCCAAAGGCAATACATGAACAGTATGTTCAGTGTCTTCTGCTTAACGCTTGTTCGGTGGTAAAACACAAATACCAACTAGAGGACCTGATTCAACTTCACAGCCCCGACATAGTCTTTTTGAAAGAGACCTGGACGGACAATACCTCAGGCCCGGATTTCTCTAACAGCTAGGATATTATTCAGACTAAAATATCAACTCTTCTATGGACAGTCCATAAGGCCGTCCATTTTAATATTAAGGTTATGCTGCCCAATCATTATACTCAAACCAAGCCATCCAAGGTAAAAATCCTACGGTGGGACAAGGTTCAAGGTAATGACCTAGAATTGGCCCTTGGCCACCTCCCTACCCCGCTGGCAAAGGACAATAACGTAGCAGCATCCCAGTTTAACGACTGGCTCCTGGTAGCGGCCAACTGTGTTGCGCCCGAAAAATTGGTGGTGGTAAAGAGATCTAAGATGTCATCACCTTGGTATTGCCCTGACCTTAAGCGCCTAAACGTAAATTGTAGGAAAGCTGAGCGTCTTTGGAGACTAGATTATAGTACTGAAAAGCAATTTATAATCTAGCCCTGCAACAGTATAAGGAAGCAATTATTGCCGCTATGAAGTTATATTTTACAACTAAGATTGAGGAAGCTGGAAATTCCGCTAAGGAGCTTTTTTTTAAATCTGTTAAACTGCTGGCTAAATTGCAGCAGGACAATACATTTAAGCCAGATCAAGACCTGTGTAACAAATTGGCCTTATATTTTCAGAACAAGGTGCAAGTGATCTATGATGACCTCTTGAACACTCGGGGAATGCCTGACAACCACTGCCAATTGCTTGGTGTTGACGGGCTGACCCATTTCAGATGATCCTGCTTCCAGACACTTACTAATGAGGTACAAAAACTTCTCTCCATAAAATCTGGCTCCCCCAGAGACCCCTGCCCCCCAGCCACTATGCACCTGGCCTCTAGGAAGATCTGTGATAAGCTTACCCCCCCTTATCAATCAAGTCCTGGAATCAGGTAATTATCCTGTAGCTTGGAAAAGAGCAGCCATCAGGCCAATTCTTAAAAAACCGACTCTGGACACCACTGAACCCAAGAACTATCGCCCAATTGCTGGCTTACCGATAGTAGCTAAAATCCCAGAGAAGTCAGTTAATAAGGCGTTGACTGACTACCTAGATGCCAACGATCTGCTGGACTCTACGGAGCATGGCATTAGGTCTTGCCATTCTACCGAATCAGCGCTGATCACTGCAACAGAAGAGATCCGAAGAATAGTGGACGGAGGGGGCTGAGCGGTCCTCGTGCTCCTAGACCTATCAGCAGCATTTGACACCGTGAATCACACGGTGTTAGTGTAGCGGCTGAAGGACGTGGGAATCGAGGACATGGCTCTGGCCCTCCTCTCCTCATTCCTGGAGGCAAGGGAGCAGAGCTTGTATTGGGATGGTCTGCAATCGGACAATTTCCATCTTCTATGCGGGGTCCCACAGGGATCAGCCCTATCTCCGACTATGTTTAACATCTACATCACTCCGTTGGCCAGACTCATCAGGAGGCATGGATTTGCCCTGGTCTCCTATGCTGATGACTCTTTGCTTGTGATTTCTATATCCAATCAGCCGGAGCCCACAGCTGTCAGTTTTCATGCATGTCTCACTGAGATCATGACCTGGATGAACCTAGCTTCCTGAATATCAACACCAATAAAACAGAGGTGATAGAGTTTGGCCAGGGCCGATCCCTCTTGAATGACTCCTGGTGGCCGGCTGAGGCTGGGGAATGTCCGAGCCCTGTTAAGGTCAGGAACCTCGGAGTTATCTTTGATGACCAGCTGAACTTCTCTGCCCAAGTTCACAGTCTCACTTCCTCCTGCTTATTTTTATGAAAAAACCTTGAGGAAAATGTTTCGTTTTATTTCACAAGAATTGCAAAAGACGGTGGTGGTGGTGGTAGCCCTTTTTCTGTCCAAACTGGACTATTGCAATGCCCTTTTTCTGGGCATTGACAAGATCCTGATGAGGAAACTGCAATCTCTACAGAATGCTGCAGCATGCCTGCTTTTAAACATACCTAAAGGACAATCAACCTCAGCAGGGATCACATTACTGCACTGGCTTCCGATTAAGCACCGCGTGGAATTTAAGGCCTTGTGCCTGGTGCACAAGGCACTTTACGGTGGAGGCGCTGAGGACATTCAAAAAATGTTCCTACCCTACACCCCCTCTCGTGCTCTCAGATCAGCAAATTTGGGCCTAATCCAGACTACAAAAATTAGGCGGGCAAGATGGGGCGGCAGGACTTTATCGAACTGTGCGGCAAAACTATGGAATAGAACGTCAGTGGCCATGAGATTTCAATCCAACCGGCAGCTCTATAGGAAGGTTTTGAAAACATGGCTGTTCACTTCCACCTAGTCCCCCTGGTAATACAGGTGGTATTCCCTTCCACATACACTAGCGCCAAGACGCCATGGCAATCGAGCTCTCTATAAACCTATATCCTATAGCTGGGTCTGAACTGGGGTGGCGAAGTGAGCTAAAGAACAATGATGGATTCAACCCAGATCTGTGACCGGTGGTGAGTGTCTGAAAAGTTTGTGCTCCGTCCATCATCTCCTTGTGCTTGCTTTATCATTCAATGTCTACATGTCTTACTTTTAATTATGATGCACCCTGCCTTATGGGCATTTAAGTCCTACTTAGAGGGGACTTACTAATATGTAAAAGGATGAGTTAGTCCTGTCAAAAG
Source organism: Triturus cristatus (assembly GCF_964204655.1). Lineage (NCBI taxonomy): Eukaryota > Metazoa > Chordata > Amphibia > Caudata > Salamandridae > Triturus > Triturus cristatus. The sequence continues at coordinate 1,081,839,755 of NC_140584.1, read as the reverse complement.
TGGTTATTTTGACAGGTTGGATTGGACTGTCAAGTAACTGATGGTAGTCTGCATTGTCATTTTATTGGTGGCTCAATATTTGCCATGGTCCACTAGTGACAACTCAGACAGTGGGCATATTTTGTACCATATACCAGGAACCTGTAGGTATATTAAACATTAATCTCAAATTGGGCCGCTCCCAGCTGAATGTCCTAGAGCCTACAGTTTCTTATAATGTGAGTGCAGGCATCTCGCCCTCTAAAAACTTGGTTTGACGACAGGGATGCACTTCTAAACTAAGTGGGGCCCTTACATACAAAAAGTGAGTTAAAAGGCCATTATAGATGTCAAATTAATTTTTATGTGACTGGCATCTATATGGTGTTCAAAATAGGTGATCGGTTATTGGGGATTCTATTGTCCCCCGCACCCCCCACCGAATTCAATGTGGTCAACATGTTTCTGCCTTGTGGCCCAACAGGGTCTGCGGCATTCATCAGGACCTAAAGGAAAAATGGTGGGCTACACTCTTACCAGACTATGGTGAAAGAGTTCCCACTGTGGGGGGTGAAAGATCACCCTCCACTGAGCTACGGCTTGAATCTAAAGCCTGTAAGAGAAAACAAATAATGAACAGCATACAGTTAAATGTAACATCTATGTACAATGTGACAAGGACTTACAGTCAGCCACATGCGTCAAACAGTATCGTGAGTGGCTATAAGTGCAACGATCGTTGTCCCAGCATTAGGGTAAGCATTGTGGAGACCATTATCTCCATATAATTATTAAGTGCACTTATGACTGACACGATTGTTGCACTTATAGTACACTCTCACCATAGTCTGGTAAGAGTGTAGCCAAACCATGGTTTTAGAGGGTGAGGACTGGTCAATGATGAAGCATGACACCAGGTGGTGTGTGAGACCAGTCCTTCACTTTTTGTAAGATGCCTGCACTCACATTATAAGAAACTGTAGCATCTAGGACATCCATCTGGGAGTGGCCCCATTTGTGATTAATATTTTATGCCGCAGGCTGCCGGCTCCCAGTACTCCGTGCCTCTAGTTCCCTTACCCCAGATCTCCTCTTGGTCTTGTGGTTACAAAAATTAAACATGCCAATTAGGAGTATGGACAATTTCAACATATATTGGGGGTCCAATCACATGCACTAGGGCCTGGTTAGCAGAGGCCCAGTGTACAGTCAAATCAGTAGCATCAGTCCACAAATGCAGGTGATAATGCCTAAAGGAGGCATTTTATTAAGAATTAAAGTGTTAATTTCAATATACGTATTAACCATTTAGTCCGCCTTGCCAACTGTTAAAAGGGAATATCTCGGTAAATGTAGGAAGATGCCCTTTTTTGCCCCTTTCTGCATGGTCACCCCTACTTTTTGCTGGATTTTGTTGATGTTTTTTGCCTCTGTGCAAATAGGCCCTGAAACAAGAAACCCTTTGTCAGGCCCTATTTAAGTAAGGTCTGTAATAGCCATAGGACAGAGTGCATTGTATATAAAAAGTAAGATGTGTGTTCTTATATTTTACACGTCTTGACAGGGAAAAACCTCCAAGTTGTTTTTCACTGTGGAAAGGCTGGCTCTCCCATGGGAAAACACTGGGTTACATTATAACACCGTATAATGTAAATCCTCAGTTTGGGAGTAGTTACAGAAATTATTCAAGCGCTCATTTTAACATCAATTTAAAATGCAACTTAATGGTCAGATTTTTGTTTATTAATATTTTTTAAATGACACTTTGAGAAGGATATAATTCCCTCTCAAAGCCAAATGTGCCTTTCTGCCAGTGCTCACTGTTATTGGTCTGTTGAGGGCTCCCCTGTGGTGATATGTGGATTCTTCCCAGGCAGTGGACAAAATGCTTGTGTGTGGGGAGTTGTTTGTCCTCCTTGAGCAGGATAGCCTAGGGGCTGTGGCTAGCCACTTCCTGAGCTTCCAATGATGCCTACCCCGTCACTGGCAGATGTAGCTCACACCTAATTGTGCCTCAACTTGTCTTCCTAGTGACCTTGGCTCCAAACCAAGTGTGTGGAGGGAGAGGAGGGGTCTGCACCAGAACACTTTTGGAGTGACCACAAGGGAGGATTTGCCTGTTGACATAGCCACGCCTCTGGGTGGGCGTAAGGAGCTCTGCACAAGGAAAGAAATTGTCTGCCATGTTGGCTTTGGATAGAGAGGCACAGTGTGGGATTGTGTGCTGCCAAGTAAACAGGAACTCCTTGAAGAGAGCGTAGAGTTGTCCCTGGGAACTATTTCCCTATTGGTCAGTGAGGGGCCAGGAGTCCCTCACAAATAGGCTAGTGCTCCCACTTGTATTCTGGACTGATAAGAGGCCTCCAAGAGTCAGTTAGCTGACTTCTTGTTAAGCTACAGGGACACAAAAGCTGCAAAAAGCCGATTTTCCTGAAGGAGTCCAGGCGACCAGGTTCAACTGAATCTGCACTGGCCTCTGCTGGTGGCTTCTGCTGCAGTGTCTCGAGACATAAGTGGTGTCCCTATGACCTTTAGAAAAGGGCCGGTATACTCCCACCTGCCTCACCCTAAAATGTGTAACTTACAATTGTTTTATTTTAAGACTTTCCGTCTGGAGAGCAGAGGAAAGACTAGTACAAACCTGCCAAGTGAATCCAGCAAAGATGCATTGTCGCAAAGGAAAACATTCAGATTGCTACTGCTCAGAGCTTCTCTACACCAGCAGATCTGTTTCACTGGATGTCATGGAGAGGCTCTCCTGCATTGTGGAGCCCTGTTCAGCCACAGCTTGCAGCCTTGCCCCACTGGAGGAGTTTGAGCTTCAAAAACCTAAGTACGCTGGTAGAAATGTTCACCGGGCGGAGACAGCAAAAGTATTTGGGTGGCGAGGAACCTTCCTTGGGCAATATTTTGAATTTCTCCTGCTCTGAGCTTTTCTGACAAGTCATTGATTTAACTGGGACTTCGTCTGACAGCTATCTGGCATTGTGGAACCCATCTCAGCCACAGCCTGCTGCCTAGCCCCGCTCAGGATTTTTCACTTCCATTTCAGAGACTAAGTCAGAGGGTAAAACTTCTGTAAGGAACTAACCTTGTCGGTATATCCGACCCTCACTTCATTGCAGTCAACCTTAACTCACACCGTACATGTGAGTCACCCCTAAGGTAGGCCCAATGTACCCCTGTGGGCAGGGAGCAGTGCATGTGAAAGGTAGGTCATACCCTCAGGGATGTAGAATTACTATAGCCCGACGCCCGGGACATATTGTAGGCCCAACCATCTACAGCTTTACAGTACCACATTATGGATCAGGAAAGTGCAATGTCTGCAGTTAAGGTAATATTTGTGTCCATGTGTTAAATGCTGTTCAAGCTTGTATTTATGGTTCATTAATGCTAAGCCTTTATTATTAGGGTGAGCACTAAAAGTAAATGTTGTAAGCTCGGCCTGCACTACTGACGGTGGTTCCAGTATAAATGTGTACACACGTTATCAAAGTTTAGCAATATGAGGCTATGTATAATGCTCCCAGAATGCTCTCTGATTATATGCAAATATTTGCCGAAGCTTGAAAGCAAGAGTGATGATTCTTTGCTTTTAAAATAAAATGTTCACAAAAATGCAAGTAGGAAAAAAAACATTTTGCTAAACTACTGTAAGATATTAGGTACCATATCTTTGCAGCATCATTTAGTAACATGTTGATGTATGCTTGTATTTGCCTAAAATATTCATAATGGAAAAGCAGTGTAACCAGTTTAAATAAGATTATGGGAAACAAAAATGAACAAGCATTGGCAAAGCCAGTAGGTCTAAAATTGGTGGTCAGCCTTTTGGTTTTGTCAATGCATGACTTGTTTAGGCATAGTTTTTGTAAAACCTTATCGGTGTGGGAGCTGCTGGGCCCTCACCATTCTAACCAGCATTGGCAAAAGCAAAAACATTTTTGGTCTCAAAAAGCACCCAGCAGTTCAGGGTACTGAACCAAATTACTTTGTGTGCCAATATGTTCCTTGTAAAAGAGCAGAATACTGTCACTTACAGTGAAGCTAGCTGATAGACCGAGAGAAAGCGAGAGAGAGTCAGAATGTTATTAAGCACAAAATGTCATGGTTGACGCCAGGCCTAATTAGAGGCCCAATTTTTAAAGAAAGTCTCAAAAGTACATCCATGGTAAATATCCTTGCATTAAGTGCATATATACAGTTTCCGTGAATTCACAAGAATTTACAGAAGTAGGCCAAAAAATAGTACTCCTAGAAAAATATTTGTGAACTGCATTTTAGCATGAGCAAATGTGCATGTGTAGATTTGCTTGTGTAAAAATCTGAATGTTTTAAATTCACTTTTCCTCCAACCACTTTTTCCCCCAACCCTGGAAAAAGTTTTACGTCTGCCCCTGTCAGGAGTAAATTTCCAACCTTTTTCAGTACGGAAAAAGATTAGAAAAGAGTTGGTGCAAACCCTTAAAACACACAAGTTAGTAGGTTTGCTCAGACTCAAAAGGGCATTCCAACCTCCAACCCTTGAACTATTGCTTACCACTACCTTTAGCCCCCGTGTGTAGACCTGCAGAAACGTAGCAACATAAGGGAATTGCTAGTATTCAACCCTACTATGGTACGAGCCCTGGCATAATTATAGAGGCTATATCAGAACTCTTATATAATGAGACTGCTGCCGTAATTTGTCGCCGCATTACATGGCACAAAAGGGACAAGTGGATTTTGTTACAGGACAAGTAGATTTATAAAGCCACCTGCCCCTTGGACAAGTAGATATTTTATTAAATTCCACACCCCTGTACCCTAATGTGTGTGGCATGTCCTGATAGTGAAACCGTGCCAATTTCGTTTTTCACTATTGAAAGGCTATCTGTCCCATAGATTATAATTTGGAGTTTATTTATAACATCTTATAAATATAACTTCCCATTAGGACAGGATAGAAAGATTGAGTTTAGTGTGCCTGAACTCAGAATGTCAAAATGCATCTTTTAGTAAAGATGATTTTTATATTGTGTGTTTGAAAATACCAATTTTAGAAAGTGGGTATTTTCTTGCTTAGCCATCCTGTGAACCTCTGCTAGGTTTGTGTATTGACTGTCTGACTTTTGACTGACAGGGACTCAGAATGTGCATTCTCTCAGACAAACAACTGGGGGTGTTGATGTGTGTCCTACCTTTCCTGAATGAGTCCAGGCTGGGCTGAATAGACCTGGATGCATTTAGTGTAGAGGGGATGAGATTTTGTTCACATCTGAATGGGCCTGGTCTGCCTGGGACAAAGCTGTCTCCACTTTCTGCCGGGCAGCTGCACCAGAGAGGATAGAACAGGTTTTGGCTGAGCAAAGCACCTCCAGAGAACAAAATAATTTGTGCTATAAAAAGTGAGGCCCAGACCCCTGAACTTTAGATTACTGCTAAACTAAGGAACCTGCCAGGAAGAAGAACCGGGAAAGCTGAAGGAGTACTACCCTTGTGCTGTTGGGATTGGCCTGCAGTGGTTGCTTCTGTCTTGGGCAGGAAAAAGACTGGATTGTACGTTCATCATCCTGCTGTTAGTTTTCTCAGAGGGCTTGAAGTCGAGCTTGCCTCTTGTTGGAAGTCTTAGGCATAGAAATGACTTCAGTGATCATTTCTGGAATTCAAGAGGAACCTTTGCCAGTGAGAAGAGCTGAAGAAACTGAGAAGAAGTACTGCTGTCTGTAGTTGGCCTGCAGTGGCTGTTTCTGCAAGGAAAGGACAGGGACTTTGCTATGTGCTGTGTCCCTTGCTTGAAGAAGATCTCTATGGGCTTGAAGGAGAGCTTGCCTCCTGTTTTGAAGTCTCAGGGATACAAGGACTTCACCCCCAGCTGACCTGCCAAGAGGTGTCTGCTGCTGTTCAGGGCCTCTGGAGGTTGTTCCTGCTGTTGGGAGCTGGAAAAGCAACGCAACTAAAAGAAGAGCGACGCATCTGTACCTATTTCCGATGCCGAAGAAACCTACGCAGCGCCTGCCCGTGGCACGTGGAATCGCAGCACGCTGCATAGAGTGCATGATCTACTATGAGTGAGATCACCACACCGATTCCGGCGCAGGCCCTGCTGTGCAGCTGCACGAACCATCGCATCATCCCAAAATCGTCGCGCATCACCTCCCCCCGCAGTAAGAAACCAATGCTTAAGGAACCAACAAATCACCTTCCCTGCAACCCTTTTTGGTTTGTGTGCATGACACATCCAAGTTACTTTGTGTGAAACGATTGCATCTGTAATTTGCTTTGGACAGAACTGTTTCGACCTTTTAAAAGTCATATTTGTATTACTGTAATGTGGATTTTTGTTGTTTTTGGACTTTTTAGGTTTAGATAAAGATCACTTATTTCTCTAAACTGGTGTGGTGTCCATTTGTAGTGTTTTTACTGTATTACTGTATGTGTGCACAAATGCTTTACACACTACCTCTGAGATGAGCCTTTCTGCTCGTGACAAGCTACCAAGGGGATGAGCAGGGGTAGTTGTAGGAGTGTATCCCCCTTACCCTGACTAGGAAGAAGGGTCCCTACGTGGATAAAGGTACCTACCTCTGCAGACCCCCCATTTTTACCAGGACTTCTATATGCGTTACACATTTCCCGAAGTGCAGTCTGTCTGCTCTGTGCCATAGCTAACAGGGGCTGAGCTCAAATGTAAATTACTGAACCCTCTACTGGACCTAACAAGAAAAGTGACTTTATTACTTGTGGTCAACCGATATCCCCGCAACTAATAATCCACTTTCTCACAATAAATGTTTCAGATATACATGGCCATTACTCTATACTTGTGAACTGATTACCTGTTATAGAATATTTGTTTGAATCTTACTTTCGATGGATATGCAAATTATCTTACACTTCATATTCTCTCTAAACGGACCACTATATGGAACTCCATAGTTTTGAACCCCCAAGACTAAGCGAGTGAGTGAACTCTTATGAATTCCCTCCATGTTCAACTTCATGTTACCCACATTCCATTTCATTGGTTGCATTATTGCATTGCACTATCTTAACAACTGTTCTGGTGATTTGACCGTTTTTACGTCTGGCATCAATTTGCAGTGATTAACTGAGAAAAATAACCTCAGGAGTACTACAGAGAGGCTTTTGCTCTGCCCACATCAGGCAGGATAAAAGTACATGTTTTCATTGGGTAGTTGTTGAACCTGGCACTTTCTGCAGGGTCATAACCAAACTTTTTGCCTCCAGCCTTCTGTTTCCCGAAACGTTATTGTTGACTTTAGGAATCTGTGCACTTTACCACTCCTAACTGGTGCTAAAGGGCTTGTGCTCTCTTTTAAACATGATGAAATTAGCTTACACTCAATTGGCATGTTTTATTTACTTGTAAGTCCCTGGTAAAGGGGTACACCATGTATGAAATGTTATCACTACCTCATTGTTAGCGACTGTAATATGCACTTTGAAAATCACGAGGATGCTTTGTTTGGGCAATTGGAAAACGATTTGAGTATGCTCGATCTCAAAAAATGTGCGTCAGGCCCAACCCATAGAGCGGGGCATACTCTGGATCTTTTGTTCTCTAATATAAAGACGATGAAAGTTGTGGAAGAGACCCCTCTCACAGATAATTTCCTTTTCACCCACTCTCCCCATTGATAAAATAAATGGGGAAAATTGCTGTTGAAGTTTATAAGATCATGGTGAATTCTAAATTTACAAACGTTTCCTAATAACGTTAATTACCTGCCAAACACTTGACCATACCCCTATTCTGACCAGATTGAATCTTTTAATGCCGCTATTATAGCTATTATAAGCTCCCGGAATATTTGTGCTATGCTAAAAATGTATAAATCTTTCATGAAGTCACCCTCAGAGAAATGGTATTCAGTGGAATTGAGAGCAATTAAAAGAAAGAATACAATCCTTGAACACAGTGGAGGTCCGCAAGAAATTAAGCAGATGTAGTTTAAAGAGAATCTAAAAAATTATCATGGATTCGTAGAAAATAGCAGCTCATCAAAGGAGCTATTCAAAAATTTTGAAGGAACTTACTGAGCCCTCTTGCCTATCCCAATCAATCTCTCATACAAAGGCGCTCTCTGACGAAATTGGGAATTTTTATTCTGATAAAATTGAGAAAATGTATTTATCATTTCAGAATCCGCACCCTCCATTGGAGAAGACACAGATTCTTCTAGACCTCCATCCAGATTCTAAGGCTCATATGAGAGCCTTTGAACCATTATCATAAATGGAAGTAGTCCATATGATGACGGAAGTCAAATCTGGCTCCCCGTTCGCCCCTGCCCTCATTTTATCCACTCCTAACTAGCAATAAATAAATGTAAATCCGTATTTGTAAAGCGCGAACTACTCACCCTTACGTGTCTCAAGGCTCTGGGGGCCGTCATGGAAATTAAGTGAACTATTGCCCAGAGTCACATGGTGCTGAGCTGAGCTGCCGCCGGAGCCGGGAATCGAACCGTGAACCCTGTGCTCCGAAGTCAGCTGCTCTGGCCGCTGCACCACACCTCTCCGCAATGATTTTAGGCCTTCATTTTACCAAATCTGGAAGAAGCTACATTTCCAGGAATTTAGAAGGAAGCGGTATTATTACCCATCTCTAAAAAACCCGGTATCGAAGTGTCGATTCTTTCTATTGCCTGATATCTCTCCTTCCCTATATGTCTAAAATATTAGAAAAAGTGGTGAACAAGCAATTGTCCTATTTTTTAGAGACTAATGACCTTTTGGATTCCTCTCAGACGGGTTTCCGGATTAATAACAGCATGGAGTCTACGTTGCTCGCCGTGTTGGATGATAACAAGTCAATAGTGGATCGGGCGGTGATGTGACTGATCCTACTTGACTTGTCTGCAGCTTTTGACAGTCTTGCACAGTTTGCAGATCATCAGGCTTCACGAGATGGGCTTACACTCTCATGCTGTTAAGTGGCTGTGCTCTTTTTGCTGAATAGAACACAAACCGTGCAACTGGGTGCCTACAGATCTCGCTCTTTACTTCTACTTGCGGGTTCCCACAGCACTGCTCGTTAAGCCCTACTCTCTTTAATGCCTATGTAGTTCCGCTGGTAAAAATTGTCTGAAATTGGGACTTTGAGTCCACTTCTTATGCAGATGATACCCAGTTGCTGATGTAACTGGGGGAGGATCACAATGAGACCCGTAGTAACCGGATGGATGTCAAAGCATTGTTTAAAACTGAATGCAGAAAAAACTAAAATTCTGCTGTTGAGGGGTTCACACCTGATTTGGGATGCCTCCGGGTGACCTGAGCCTTTGGAAGTGATGCCCAAGCACAAGAAGTTGGCCAAGAACTTGGGGGGCCTAATTGATAACAAACACTCCATGCAAGATCTTGTCAGAACTATGTGTGGCAAATGCTTTGGCATTCTCAAGCTTTTGAGAAGAATATTCAAATGGATTACAAACAGCTTGGCGAAAAGCCATAGTCCAGGCCCTTAAAACGAGTAGACTGGACTATGGTAATGCTCTATTTTTAGGCATGACTGATTACTTTTCACTAAATTGCAGGTCATTCAAAATGCTGCAGCCAAGCTTATCTGCAATATGGATATATTTGGCTCTGCTTCAGCCTACTTAACTTCTCCGCATTGGTTGCCTATGCGTAAGAGGGCCAATTTTAAACCTTTATGCTTCGCTCATAAAGTTTTACATAACGATAGCCCAGGGACTGTACAAGCCAGAATGAAATTTTACAAACCAACTTGAGAACTGAGATCCCGTAGTTAGCCTTTAGCCAAGACTAAACAAATAAGGAAGGCCAGATCAGGAGGCCATTCCTTCTCTTATTTGGCTGTGGTTCAATGGAACTCTTTACCCTTGAACATTAGTTTAATTGATAATCATACTAGATTTAGGAAAGAATTTAAAAATTGTCTCTTTATTGCTTAATTGATGGTAGGAACGTTCCTGTTTTGGTTGAATGAATCTCGCTCAGTGGACGGCTTGGGCATCTGCCTAGCGCCATGACATTCCCTAGGGTATAAGTGTTGCACTGCACGGGGCCAAAAAATAAAAATTAATACCCAGGGCCTGTAAATTAAATGCTACTACTGGTCCTGCAGCACTAATTGTGCCACCCACTTAGGTAGCCCTTTTAACGATGTCGCAGGCCTCCCATTGCAGCCTGTGTGTGCAGTTGTAAATTGCCATTTTGACCTGGCAAAATAAATCTTTAGCAAGGCCTAAACCTTCCTTTTTAGGTCTCGCCTACACAGTGCGCATGCGCTGCATTGGAAAAAGACCTTTAGCCATTGCTTCACTTTTGCAGTCCCAAACGTGCATGCATTGCATTGCTTTTAATGGCAACGCCTGCACGTTTGACGATTCCTTTGCGGGAGCGAGCAGCGGCGCCATATGTTAGCAATTATCGTGCCTTGCTGCTCGCTCCCGCAAGGGAATCCGGCGCAGGCCCCCTCTCTTCCCCTACCCCTGCTGCCTCCTCCTCTTTCACGCGCGCTTGTTCATTCTCTTCGCTCCCTGTTTGTTTACATTACGGGGAGAAGGGTAATGACGGAGCGTTTATTACCCTGCCCCCTCCTATTTTTCGGAGTGCCCAATGGGTGCAGAAATGCCAGAGCGAATCAGAAAATTCGCTATCTCTTATAAACAACCACTTCCCTCAAACATACAAGCACACATGAGAGAAAAAGGGCGATCGTGCAATTTGGCCAGTCCTGTGTGAAATCCCACAGCGTTGACAAAATAAGTAAGAAAACTCCTAAACAGTCAACGTTAACAATAGGTTCTAGTTTTCTAATCCAAAGAAGGCTAATAAAAGGGTGCTTAGTAATTGTTCTGTAGCCGTTCATATAAATAAACTACTAGTTTATTGCATGTATCATTGAAATGTTTGAACTAATATATTTTTTGACTCAACTGTTACTCTTCTATTAACTTTGAAGCTGAAAATGGCAGTCTTGTTTGCTATCTGATGATAGTGGTTAAGGCAGGCGTTGGTTTTCCTAGTCCTTTGTCTATGCCTATGTTTTAGCCGGTAGCCGTGCACTTCCTGTTATACAGAGCAACTAAAAGACAGAAGCTATCAGAGAGAGCTGTAGTTCGGGTGGATGAGCAGGCAGCTTAGAGGCTCTGGATATTGACACTGAAAGTTGGAGGTAATAATAGCAAAGGCAGAAGGGGCAGGGTGGGAGCTATTTAACTCCATTTGTCTAACGTTTAGGCCATTTAGACAGGCTATAAGTTTCGGAGTAAAGTGAGATAAAGGTTTAACGAGAGGTGTTTATGCAATGGGCATTGATACAATTGGCACAGTATTATCAATACCACTGAATGTGTGGCATTGATACCACTGTATGAGGGCTTACAGTTACAACCAGTTGGATTGTTGTACTTTTGGGCATCGCTGCAGGATGTGGGAGAATAGTTTTGGTGGTGGTTCGGTACATAGCTGAAAGAGGGCATTAGTTAGGTCGAGCTGCACAGTGTAAACCCGCATTCGTTCTGTGCATACAACACCTGTGTGCGTCAAGGATCTTTTCCATACCCTTCAAAGCTGGGTTATGGTATTAATGAGCCTTCCGCGCATCCGGTTCGACATTCGCAGGGAAGTCAGTGGGCAGATGAAGCAACGAATCTGCAATAAAACAAAGGATACTTTTTCAGACAACCATTTATTTACTTTCCTTTTAGGATATGAGTCTCTGGTTGACATTTTTTAACCGCGCCAGCCGTTTTGTAGTGCCTGTTTGACCACCTGGATGACCATGGAGAGGCTGTTAAGTAGAGGTCGGATGCCCACAAATGTGTGTTTTTAAAAATAGCATTATTTTCTGCAATTTAATTACGTTTTCTATCTAATAGTTGCGCCAAATATGTTATTTGTGTTCTCGACACAGATGTGTGGTTTACTGAATGTTTAGGGATTTTATTTTTTGAGTAAATGTAGTGTACGGTCATTTTAAACTTATATAAGATACCCACTGCTATACGTTATATGTGAATTTTGGTCAGCCGTTACCCAAACAAATTACTCCGTCCCTTGTCACTTATACACAACTACTTGTCACCTATACACAAGTACTTTTTCCCTAACATTTACTCGCCATCTATACTAGATCTCGTGCTCCCTCTAGGGCAAGCGATTTTCTTCCATATGTTTAACATTAATAGTAATCTGTAAATAAATACATCGTATGGCATTTGTTGCAATCATAATATTGTAAATTGCTTTGAAAATCAGCTTTAGTTTATCGCATTATGAGGCTAGATTGCTCCTCTTATTTGTTGAACGTCAGGATCGCACAAAAAAAAACTTACTGTACCAATTAAACTTTTTGTTTGCGAATGACTCAATGTGGGAAAGCTAGTAATTGCTTTCTTTAAGTGACAGCTGAAATTCCTGTTGGAAATCTGTTTTTCATGCTCTGTGTAGTGCAGAGGACATTGTGAGGTGGCCATATCCTTAATATGGAGAGCAGTACACATTTTATGTTTGAGTATTGCATTCATCTCTGAAACTCGTTATGGACTAAAGCGCCCTCAACGCTTCAGAGGGTAAGAGTATTGCAGGTTGATAAGGTCTTGAGTGAACAAATTGAGTCACAAGCTTTATAGCGTTTGTCTTGTGTTTCCAAAGTGAAATTAAAAATCCGAATCATGCTGAGGTAGAGGCATTGTTCAGGTTTTGTTTTGTGTCTTTCCTCTAACCCTACCACAAAATACTTAATATATTTCTTAACTGAAGTCCTTCTCCCACTCGACCAAGTTTGTTGTGCCAGTGCATGCAAGAAGTACATCCACATGTTGTGGACCACCAAGATAATGCTAAAATAAGATTTCTAACTTCGACAGGTTTGTGGACTGAACTCTCATATTTTCTGAGTCAATGCTTGAGTTGCCCAGCCAGTCGGTTTTCTTTTTGCATTCTAACAGTTGAATTGTTTACCTGTTATAAATACAGGACTATAAGTATCATAATGCACAGGAAACACCTGAGCTAGATAAACTATTATCTTGTATTCAGGAAACCTGAGTACTGTGAATCAACCAGGGTGCTACAGGAGCAATCATTATTAAGATTCCTAGAATTCATACCCTGAATATGCACATCACACTAACGCTTTAGAAATGTATGTTGGTGTTGACGGGCCAAAGAAATGTAATCACCATAGCCATGTTCTCAAGTTGTTCGCGAACATGTGAATATGGCCATCCTTTTTAACAATGGCATTCATGGTGTCAGGCGGGATATAGATTTGATATTACTCTGGGAGCATTCATCTAAATGGTGTGACTACAACAACATATGCACTCTCAGTTCATTTGTGTCTTTAATTCCAGGGAAAAATAAATGCAAGATAAACCAGTATTGTCAAAAAATATATTGCACAAGAACACATGTTAATTTGCTGTGGTTATGTTCCTCAATTGTATTTTGAGGCAATTTATTTTTCAAAAAGGGTACTATTCAAAGCCTAGAATTTCAGAAGCTTTAAAGATTACAATTGTGAATTATTATTCTGTAGTAGGGGAATCTCTGTTATAGTCATAATCTAGTCGGCTTCGGCCTTTCCGCCGGTCTCGCTGGTCCAGGCGACCATGGGCGTCATGGCTTCGGGGTCCCCTGCGGCGGAGTCGGGTACCGTGGAAGGGAAACCGACCGCGGGGGAACCGGCGGCGGTCCCACAGGAGTGCGTGGCAGCGACAGAGGCTGGGGCGGCGGAGGTAACGTCCGCGGGCGAGGTGGCGGTGGTGGAGGCGGCGGTGACGGAGGTGGAGACGTTGGTGGAGGTGGTGGTGGTGGTGGAGGCGGAGGTGGCGGAGGTGGGAGAGGCGGCGGTGACGGGAGAGGCGGCGGTGACGGAGGCATCCGAGGAGGAGTATACACCACCGAGTACACCGATCCCGGCGACTCTCTTCCTCGACGTTGATCTTCTCCTCGACGGCGACCTGTGCCTCGACGGCGACCTGTGCCTCGACGGCGACCTGTGCCTCGACGGCGACCTGCGCCTCGACATCGACCTGCGCCTCGGCGTCGACCTTCGCCTCGACGGCGACCTTCGCCTCGACGGCGACCTGTGCCTCGACGGCGACCTGTGCCTCGACGGCGACCTGTGCCTCGACGGCGACCTGTGCCTCGACGGCGACCTGTGCCTCGACGGCGACCTGTGCCTCGACGGCGATCTCAAGCGTCTCGACGTCGATCTCCTTCTCCTCTTCATCGACGGCGAGCTGCGATCCCTCGACGGCGAATGCCGACGCCGGGTCTTATCTCGACGCCGACAGCTGGACGGAGCCGACCACAGCGTCGTCGCCGACGACGCCGATGTAGTCGACGGCGGCCTATTCAGGTCCCTCGACGGCGATCGTCGACGCCGCTTCTCCCCAGAGCCCTGGGGAGACGGCGAACAGACGGTGGTCATCCTCCTCGACGTCGCCGTCGACGCCCTCGACACCGACGGGGAGTGGGAGCGCTTACTGGTCTTCCTGCCCCTGGGGAGCCCCCCAGAGGCCTCAGTATGGGCCAAATCAGCCCCTCCAGACCCACCTGGTGCCTTCAGTCTTCGCTCCTCCAGAACTTGAAGCCTGATTTTCATTCTGTCCCTCAGGGTCCTGGCTGAGAACGAGTGGCAGATGGTACAGCTTTCAGGCACGTGGGACTGGGGGAGGCAACCTATGCACCCCTCGTGTGGATCAGTTTTAGCCTTCTTTCGACCACATTCTGGGCACTTGTCGTACAAGCCAGGCATGTTGACAGTACCAGCTACTAAACACAAGAAAAAGTGACAAAAATTGCCAAAATCTCAATTAAACCCTTGAAAAGGGGAGAGCTCAATGCTCCAGGGTCCTGCTAGCAGGAGCCGGAAAAAAGAACTGAAAGTAAATGGGACCTGCTGGGCATTCTGGGATACTGGGGAAAGTTCTGGAAATCTGGAAAGTTTTCTTAAAGGCACAGTATCCTGTTTTAAGCCACATAATGGCAGCCTATGGGGCTTGTCTGTCATCTCCTTCCTCTCTATCATTCCAGAGGCTTTTGCTGGTAGAGGCAGGGTTTTTTCCTATGGGGAGAAAAACTAGACAGGCAGTGCTGTTTGTGGATGTTGGTGGAATTCTAGTTGAAGTACTGGACAGTGTAAGCCTGTGGGTTTAGGCTGCATTATCTGTCTTTAAATTAAATTCTCTCTTAAAGGTGTATGCAGGTCTGCATGATTTGGCACCTTTTAGAGATTATTTTTTATTGCTCCGGGGTCCACGCACATGGGCGGGACTATTCACTAGATTATGACTATAACAGAGATACCCCTACTACAGAACTGGAGTTACAGAAAAGAAACTACTCCTTATCCTTGATGTAACCATCTGTAAGATGTCCCTCTGTTGTATGGGCCGTTGGAAGCACTGGGGCACTATGAACTCATTTATTTATGTATTTTTAATGTATTACCTAAAAAGACACACGTCTGCTAGCAATCAGTGCAAATATTATTTCGGTTCAAGTGTAAACATTAGCATTCAGTGATTCCTGATGCAGAGTTGGATTGGGAACAAAAATAGGACCGGGCACTCCACAAAAAAACTGGATTTTGGCGTATTGCGACCTTCCGCAAGCTGTTGCTTGGTTTGTGTCAGAGTGCTAATTTTAGGAGAACTTTGTGGTAAATAAAGGATTCTTTAACCTGTAGGGCCAGTAACTTTGGAAGGGACTTAAATCGTCATTATTTAATGCATCTCACGTTCATCTTCAGGTCCATGAATCTCCCTTCGCCTATGCTCGCCCTCAGAGGCCTGAGTCAGCTCCCTGCTTTTAGATCTTAACGCTCCTACTCATTCATGGGGATCTTCATTGGACCTACAGGTACCGGAAGGATCATTTTCACTCATACGTCTGGCTTTTGGTAATTCTCAAAGATCTGAATGTCCCGCTCACCCGAAGACGCTTAGGTTCTTGCTCGTCATCAGTTAATACTAAAACTACACACACTTCCTCAGGGCCTTTAAACTCATTTCTAATCCATTACCCTACGAGGCACCTGCTCACACTCTTTCACTGAGACTCCTACTCACATTGAGAACCTAAGAGACTCTTTCACTTTCAGGTGTCCTTTCAATTGTGCTCATTCCTAGGTTCCTTAGAATCCTGCTCATCCACAGATCTGCTGAGATCCCTGTTGACCTTTAGGCCTTGTATCTCTTGCTCACTCTTACCCAGAATCGTCTGCTCACTCTCAAGTCAGTAGAAGCCATGTTCACCAGGAGAGTTACTAAAGCTTCTGTACACTGTCAACTCTACTGGTGTTCTGCACACTATGACCCTGAGGTTCCCACTCCCTGCCAGAGTTCCGAAGCACCTACTTACAACTAAGCCCCACAGGCTCCTTCTCACACTAAGGTTCCCTGCAAGAGCACGTCTCAATTTAAGTCTTTGAGGCTCCAACTAATACTCCAGGTTTACAAGGCTCCAGCCTCAATATGAGGCTTTCGCTAACTCTCAATTCCAAGAAGATCCTGCTTACCTCCCTTAACCTAAACTCTCCTAACACCCTGCACTCTTAGATCTTAACTGAAATGAATTATGGTCGACTGCGGAAAGAGGGTGGTTCTATGAGTTTGGGTTAGAGTTCAGGGACCAGAGGGACTTGACCATGTATGCACTCCAAGAATGGAGTAAAATAATATTAGACCATGGAAAAACAGAATGCATTTAAAAAGTGAAAAAATATGGAGTGCCACCACAGAGGTTTCTAAATTCAAAAGTACACTGCTTCCCACTTACAACTAGTAACAGCCCTTCTCCTGCAGGGTAGCTGTTGATTCATGAAAACACCTACTGTATGTGGCTTAAGGCTAATACACCATTATTTGGGGGCCCAAAGCTTTCAACTAATCATGTATCTGACAGGAGTACCTCATTCAGTCATGGGTTTTACTTTGTATTCTGGCACTTTGTAGTTTTTGTTTACTATAAATGAAGAACTACAAGTGCTCAAATCCAAATGAAAACAAGCATTGGCATAGCCAATAGGTCTCGCCTTTGGGACCTTATACGTGTTTATCCATGCAACAGTTGATGTTGTTGCACCAAGGATATTGTGCTGGATAACTTAACACTTATAAAGACCCAAAGGCGAGACATATTGGCTATGCCAATGCTTGTTACTACATGCAAGTCATTCCAAGTATAGGCCAAAAACAGCTCAGAGGGCAGAGTTCAGGGTATTTAAAAAGTAAAACATGTACTTTGTAGTTTTACATGTCCTGGTAGTGAAAAACTCCTGTTTTTGACTGCTGCTGGCCTTAACTCTCCCATAGGATAACATTGGGTTACCTTATTACATTTAAGAAATGATCACTTTCAATTGGGAGATGGCAGGGATATCCAGTATGGTGTCTAAAGAATAGTACTTAATCACACTCATTACTGGTAAAGTTAGAGTTTAAGTCCCCATTCTAGAAATGCCACTTTTAGAAAGTTGGTATTTTCTTATCCTAATCATTAGGTCATTAGGTGCTTGCAGCCTGTTTCCTGGGTCACATGACTAAGTGTAACTGGAGGTTGGTCTTTGTGTATTGCTCCCAGACAGTGAGACAAAGGGAGAATAGGTTTTTGCTAGATGGGCCATCTCTGACTTGTTGAGGAGGGGGTGATGTCACCTACGACATTTAAACATCACAATGGCTCTGTCTGAGCACACACATACTGGGTTTCACACCAGTCTATTGTGTCCCCATGCAAGCACTGGCCAGGGCAGGGAGGCAGGAAATTCTAAACACTTTGGGGGTAGAAACCTCCAGAACCCTTTCCTACTTCAAAGCTGGTACCAAGTATAAATATTGGACCCTCAGACCCAGCTCTTCTGTACACTCCTGAACCTGTGAATTCTACCGAAGGAGGCTGTGCTGCACTGCTGCTTGAGGCATGCCCTGCTTGTTGTGAAGAAAGATTTGACCTCAACCCTTCATCTCAGGTTGAAGCAACTCAAAGGTTCAGCTGTCTGACCTCTTGTTCTGAGCTACAGGGAAACCACAACCTCCAAAGCACTCCCTGCAACTGGCAGTTGACCTGCTCCAGTGGACCTGTGTGAAGCCGCTGGCTTGCGCTGGAGTGAGTTCCTGATCCCCACAAGGTGCCCCTCAGGATCTTGACCCTCTGTGTGACATCAGTAGAGCTCCTTCTTGAAGAAAAGGAGAAATCCTGAAGTTTTGAGCTCTTTGAGACCGCCAACGGGCTTGTTCACACACAAATCCTTCAACTTTGCTGACTGCCAATGAGAAGCTCTGGTGCACCAGATTCTTTGCGCTACAGCAACGACCGGCAACGCAAGATCTCCACTTCGTGCTACAGCTTTGACAGCCGGCAGTGACTGCCAACGTGAATCTCCAGCTGCGACCATCTATGACGCCCAACAGGATCTTTGCCCCACAGCGACCACTGTCCTGCTCTCTGCGCTACAGCTACAGTGATGGCAAACCGCAATGCTCTCCCTGCTCCACGCGGCCTCCTCCTCCGCGAACGGAACTCTTCGTGCTGGACTTGAGAACGTAGATTTTTCAGCAGGACTAACCCGCTTTCTGTATCCAACCCACGCTCAATCACAGTCAGACTGAACTTGTGACTTTAACCTGGTCTTGCATGACCAGATCACTTTCAGGAGTCGGTGGTAATGGTTGAGTGCTGTTTGAAGGTGGTATAGTTAACTGTCCCTTTGCTAGTGCGCCACCTCCTTTCTAGGTAACAGCAGTTGCATTTGGTAGATTTCAGCTTCGGGGTGAACCAGCTGGCTCTTCTGGAATGTCCTTTGGATTTGGCTGGCTTGGAGGGGGCCATTGTGTTGGTGCATACACTGGGAGAAGTTCTTCACAGCCTGTTCTGGGTTGAATGTTGTATTTGAGAGGTGGGAGTTGAGAGCTTTGTTCCACTCGTCTTCTGATATCTTTTTACAATTTCTGTGCGCAGAGCTGGAGATGGGGGAGAGGGGGTGCGCAATGGGGCCAATGTCGGTAGGTACTGAGACAGTGAAGTGGACGTTATAGTGGCCGGTCAAGGTGAGCTGTGAGACGTGGTTGTACTCTATCGCTGGATGTGAAAATGGGGTTGAGCGTGTGTCATGTGATGTGGGTTGGGTTAGTGACAAGTTGCTTGAGGCAGATATTGCTCATGCTTTCCAGGAGATGCGTCGTGCTGGTGTCGCCTGAGTCGTTGAGGTGGAAGTTAAGATCAACTAGGAAGATAAAGTGCTCGGAGTCGATGGCGGTCAGGGATGACGTTGCTGAATTGTAGGCGTGGTCCTGGTGGTCTGTAGACCAGGGTACCTTCAATTGCGCTTTTTTCATCTGTGTGAAGTTGGAAGTTGAGATGCTCCACTATCGTGGCCGAGTTGTCTGAGGAGGTTGTGCAGCGGATGGTGTCCTTGTAGATGATAATTCCACCTCAGTCTTTGTTGGTCCAGTCCTGAGGTGTTATCTTGTAGCCTTCCGGGGTGGCGATGGCAATGTGCGGCGTGGAGGTGGGGTTTAGCCTCGTGTCTGTGAGGCAGATGATGTCAAGGGTGAGGAACGAGATTGTGTCCCAGATCTCCATGACGTGTTTGCTGAGCGAATGTGGGTTGAGAAGAATGCACTGGAGTTGTGCCGTGGCGTGTCTCAGTTGGCGTGGTGGTTGCAGGAGTGTTTGAAGTGTCTCCAGTGTTGTTTGTTGCTCCAGTGCTGCAGGTGAAGTGGCAGTGCTGGCAGGATAACAGTCCTCTGGTAGTATGTGGAGATGTGCGGTAGCAGCAGTTAATACGCCTGGGATCCAGGATTCTGAGGTCTGCAGTAGTGTAGCAGTGGGTGGAGGGAGCTCCAGGGGTCCTGGCGCTGGGTGCAGATGGGCTTGCTTTTAATAAGCCTGCGGCGTGCTCAGTGTGCGCGGCTGCGCTGTGGCCCCAATTAAGTAGGTCCTGGGATAGATGAGGGGTGCTTGGAGGCGGGAAGTTGGGAGGTGTGAGCAGCGAGGGGGCACAAAGAGAATGATGGGATACAAATATAGCAGGTTAAATGTGACAATATTGCAAATAGCACAAATGGCACAATAGCACAAATACAAAATGACAAGGCACAGACAGAAAACTGAAGACCATGTACAGAAAAGCGTCAAAGGCGGGAAAAATGCACAGACAAAGATAGGATACAATGTAGCGGGCAAATGACAGGCACATCGAAATAACAGGCAGCAGGAGAACAGACTAAAAAGCTTCACGCACAGCAACCGTGATAGTGAAGACAGGCAAAGTCAAGGAAGAAGCGCTAAAGATGAGGCAGCGAGACAGCTTTGGGCTCTGTGTTCAGTCTCAGTAGTAGTAAATTATTCCTGGTCTTCTGGGCTTCTTTGGTAATAATCTGAAAGTGCTGCTCAATGCCTTCACCATTTCTTCGTATATGTTACCCTCTAGGGGCACAACTGCTTGCTGAGGACTGTTAGTTTTTGCCTTCAAATCGAATGCCTACAATGAAAAGCTAGATGAACTTACCTTTCATTCAGAGGGCTTGGTTCAGCTCCCTTTGAAATATCTCCAGTTTGGATCTGGAAAGAAAAGTACAAATCATTATTTTAATTTGACTGTGCCACATTTCAATACCTGTAGCTCATTCCAGTGTACAAGAACCATATGGTCACATTTTTTATGTTTATATATTAGGTTGTGTGTTCGGTTAGTGACTGCCATTTTTATCATTTCTACATTACCAAATCCTAGCCTAAGAATGTGGCATGTACGCTGTTGACAAATGGAAATGTTATTTTATCAAAAGTGCTTTGAAAAATGATTATTCACTTGCCAGCTCTTCTTTTTGGGAAGCAAATAACTTTTATTATTTAACATCTAACACTGCTTGTGTTTTCCAGACATCATACAAACCCTGTTGGCACAGAATGGCGGTGGAAGATGGACCAGCCAGAAAAGATTTTAGAGGAAGCTATTGAAAATCACCAGAACCTGATAAAGCAGTTTAAAGGTATTTTGGTATCCTATTAAGTTGATATTGTTGGTAGTAAAATTATAGCACATATTTATATTTGTGAACATCGCAGTGTCACTGTCAGGGCTAATACTTTGATCTTTTATGTCACTATTTTTGTTATTAAAAAAATTCAGTGAAAACAAAATTGTGACCTCTCCCTGTTCCACAATATGAGAAAGGTAAGTGACCTAATTACTGCTATATTGCCTTGGAACTCTTTCCATAGGATAAAAGTGAAGTATATATGTGTTGATCCGTTTAAGCCTGTTTGCCTATCTAGTATTATAGTTCGGTCTTCATTTATATGTAGGATTCTTTGTCTAATCAAGTGGGCAAAACGAGTCACCGATGGTCATTTACTTCTGAAAGTGAAATATCTAATTCATCTGCCAATAAATGCTGCATAATTGTCAAATTTATTTGAATTCATGGATCTTTAAAGCCAGCACAAACAGAATCAAAATGAGTGGGCATCTTTAAGAGGCAAACACAAGGAGATGATGGACAGAGTACTGAAACTTTTCAGACACTCACCCCCAGTCATAGATCTGGGTTGAATCCATCCTCATTCTTTAGCTCACTTCGCCACCTCAGTTCAGACCCAGCTATATGCAAATCAGTCTTCACCCTGTGCCTCATGGGAACAGTTCAGCCTGAACTGCCAAGCCAGGTCTTCCCTGAAATGGAAACAAGTATCCTGGGACCGGTTTCTGGGTAACACCCTTCATCAGCCAGGCTAGTTTGAATCCAGTGGCCAATGTAGAGTACAAGGTGTAGTACATATGACCCCGCCACCTGGGCATGAGTGCCGCCCCCACTTTAGCCAGCAAATGGGTTTCTTGCAAAAGAGCAATTTGCACTCAAGGAAGACATCTCGCCAGTTCTAGAGGCGCTCAGCGATCGATGGCCGCTACCACCCTCTCGTTCCTGCTGTGTTTCAGCACATGAGGGAGCCGCCAAGGTCCTGCACCCCCTGTACTGCCTACCTCTCCTCTCCTCTCCGTGTTTCTGTTGCTCCCATGGGGCCTGATCAGGGTTCTGGGGTGCCTGTTGATCAATCCAGTCCCACACCTCCTGTGGTGTGTTAAAAAAAGCACCACCCTGAGCTGAGCAGGGAACAGCATCGCATATTGGATCTCCATTTGGCGAAGTTTCCTCTTTGCTGGCAGAGATGATGAACACTGCCTCTGTATCTCCCTCAAAGTCTAGGAATATCCTGACGTGCTATTGTCGACCACCAACTGGCCTTTCTGTCGGGCTTGACGGAGCATCTGGTCTCTATCTTTGCAAAACAGTAACCTTACCATATGCAGTCTTGTGCCTCCACCGCTGCCAGTCAATCCGCTGCAGAAGACCAAGTTGGCTGCATATATGCTATGTCGGTCTCGGTTGTGTTAACCCGTTCAGCCAGACACTCGTGATCTGCTCTCAGGAGCCCCATGTCCTCTCTGAGGGCATCTGTCTTAGTCTCTACAGCTTTCCCAGACGCCACTATTGTCTGAAGAATATCTTATTACATTGGCCTGGCAATAGGGTCCTGTTGTGATAGGCCACTGAGTTCAGCAGGCGCAGACTTCTCCAATCCCTCCTGAGTCGGGCCTGCAGGTTCAGGATCTCGTTTTCTGGTAGTCTTCCCCATTACACCACTAGCTGTGGGTGGAATCCCCAACTGTGTCAGCTTGGGCCAGTCTGCAAAAGCCAGAACACTCCTTAATGGGTAATAAGCGTGGGGGCCGGCGCTGGGTCCAGGGTAAATCGAGACTCGGTGTGGGAGGTGTCACGCCCATGGTGTTAACAGTCCTGTAGCGCGGAGTGTTTATCTGAGCCTGGTGGCCAAGGAGCCCCCAACCCATCACCCGGGGTGTGTCCCCCAGTCTGTCAGGTCCAGTTCTTACCCATGGGGGTACTTGCCTGTGTCCTTCGCGGCCAAGCTCTCACCTCAAATGATAGGCCACAGTAACCGAGTGTCAAAGGGCCTGCAATCCTCAGTCACTCTGCAAAGCAGTGCGGTGAGACGGACAAGGTTACAAATTTGACCGACAGGGAGCAGGGCATGTAGCCTGTAGGTTGAGGTTCACTGGCGGGCACCTCTGGGATACAGCAGGCCACCCTAGCACTCCCAAGCTTTCTCACTATGTGGATGAATCCTGCATGGGCTCCCTTCCCTGCAGTAGCTGCTCGTGACAGGGCGAGGTCAAGTGCCTCCACTATTAAGTGAGGCATGCAATTACAGTCCACTTGGCAGCCCTGAGGCCTCCGTCCTTCAAGAAGATGAGGGACAAATGCAGTAGGGAGGCTCCAGCACAGGACACGGCCCCTCGTGGGCGACAGCCTCTTCACTGTGTGCAGCCGCTACTTTTTTTCCTACCGGGTGCCTGCTGAAATGCAGGCTGAGTGAGCTCCATCCCAACCCCGCAATCGCCGCCTCACTGCTGTGAGATAGCACTCAGCGGTCTCCGCAGGAGAGCTGCCCCTGGCCAGGGAGCTCTAGGACGCAATGTGTCGCAGTCCCTGCTCTCTCTCCAGAAACTGGGTCATCATCCCGCCATGCAGCAGGGGCGACTCCCCCACTCTTGACTGCCAGTGGTATGGTCCGGACTGATTCTCGTCCACTCTCCATGTTGACCGGGGTCGCCCCCCCAGATTGTCTACCAGCTTGAGTGGTGCACTCCGCTAGTGCGGCTCTGCCTTTCCCTTCAGTGAGGCCGCGTTCCGCAGGTCTGGGCCGCCTCCCATAGGGGTAGTCCTCACCACTACTGGGCACTCTATGCAGACCACCCAACAAAAGAGGTCAGCAGCTGGTTTATCCCACCTCCGAGGCTCCACAACCCAAGGCCGCTGCCATCTTGAGTCGCGACCTCGTGTTTCTATTGAGTGCCGGATAAAAACGTAAATAATCGGCTACTGCCAGGAGCATGCTTGTTTTATTACTCTTGGGTGGATTGTTTGTAGTTTGATCCTCTTCTGTGGATTTAGATTCGCCTTGGAAATTATCATTTTTGCCTATAGTGACTTGTAACCTTTCTCTGTCGTACACAATTTTTAGTTTTTACCTTTGAAAAAGTTTTCCTTTGAGTTGCTGCTAATCCAGATTGTATTGTTTGTCCCGGTTTGTTGTTTGACAGTTTCGCAAAGTGTACCTGGTCGTTTTCTTGCGTTGGCGATTTGGGATCTAATGTATTATGCTTTGCTTTCCAGATATGTTTTTTGTAATTGTTCCGTCGTTCATGTAGTATGATTAGATGAAATGTCAAGGGTTCATGTCTCCACATACGCTTGTCGATCTAAGACTGCTCGATTCATTATTAAGGTTTTGATGGTATGAAGGTGGGAGGGTTTCAAGTGGGGCTACTGTCTCCAATATTTTTATCACTGTTTGGTTGAAGTGCCCCGTTAACTCGAACATTCTGCATTTCAAATGGGGCAGTGAGTATTCTCATGCATTGCAAAGCCAATTATTCCCTGCTTAAGTTTCTGGTGTCTTTAACCTAGCCCTTATGTTTGATTTCTTGCCTTTTAAATGTCTGTGTTTGTCCAGTTAGATGGAATAGGATTGAGTGATTATTGGACCAGTCGTTGGGTGTGATGGTCAGTTCAACCACAAAGAGAACTGGGGGTCCGATGTGAATAGAAGGTAGCACAAAAATACAATAATGTGTATATAAGGAATCAACACATAGAATTTAAGAGCAGAGGCTGGATTCCCATCAATCTTTTTATCGTGGTCAGTATTATAATTTGGTCATCCACCCAATTGAGGGGTATGTCTCTTGATCATAGAGACTACCTCTATGGGAAGATCTCTTGCTCAGATAGACAAGTGGAACCAGACCCAATGATAAAGAGAGACAGTTGTGTCTACAATTGGTGATCCTAGACAACTTGTGCAGTGCAAAAAATAATAAAATAGTGAGTGAAATCTTAAAAAAGAGTTGTGCGGAGAAAGAGCACTTCTTTAATTAAACAAAGATTCCGGTAATACTGTATTTTTACATCTTCCCGAAGGTGCATAAAACCCAGAGACCACCTCCTGGTAGGCCAATAATTTCAGGCCTTGGTTATATTCTAGAACCTTTATCCACCTTTGTGGATTACTTTCTGCGACCAATCGTACAGAAGATGCCGACGTATCTCCAGGATACGAAAGATGTTTTACGATTATTACCACAAATTGAATTTGACACCGAGAGAGACTTTTTAGTTTCCTTCGATGTCGAATCACTGTATACTTCCATTTCTCAAGATGAAACCTTGGATACATTGGCTTTCATTCTGGAAGAAACCGATTTAAAATCTATTACACCGGTACATTTTATTATGTCCCTTGCCCGTCTAGCAATAAAAGACAACTTTTTTAAGTATGAGGACACCTTATACTTACAAATCTCAGGGACCAGTATGGGCAGTGTTTTTGCGCCAAGTTTGGCGAATCTGTATGTACACTCCTTTGAACAGGAGCATGTTCTTACTTCAGCCAACCCTTTTCTTGAATCGATTCGCTTATGGAAGCGCTATATTGATGATGTGTTGGTGGTGTAGCGGGGTGATCGAGTCCATTCTTCTGTTCCATCAATGGCTCAATACACAATAGTTCTTGAAATTCACAGTTGAAATGAATAAGACAAGATTGGCTTTTCTAGATCTGTCCATTTTTGCCACACCTTTGGGCCTAGAAAGTGAATTATAACGTAAGCCGATGGCACGCAATTCACTACTGTGATATGATAGTCAACATCCTAAAGCACTAAGGGACAATTTGCCTTATGGGCAGTTCCTTCGAGTCCGAAGAAACTGCTCCACTACAAACATTTCAAGGACCATGCAGAACTTCTAACCGAACAACTGTTAGACACTATCCGCATAAACTTGTAAAACGAGCTTTGAAACGGGCCACTAATAACAACCGTGAAGCCCTGTGGGAACCGCCAACAATTAAACCAACACTAGATCGGTTGACTTTTGTCAACACGTTCAGTACTTTAGGAAACAACATACAGAAGAGCATTCGGAAACACTGGCGCATCCTGAATTGTAGTAACGACAAGATTGCCCCGCTGTTGTTTGCGTTTAAAAGGTCTGGCAATTTAAGAGACAGATTGATACACACATGTCCTAAAGCTACACCTACGAGGCCAGTGGGAACACTATGGGATCTCCCGGCAGTAGAAGGACATTACCCCTGTGGGATATGTTCTATTTTTCCTCAGACAACACATACGACAACTATTGATATAGGTACAAACAGACCATGGGTTCAATCCAACTTTACAAATTGTAACAGTAGTAATCTGATCTAGCTACTTAAATGTCCGTGTCAAATTAAGTATGTCGGAATGACAACTCGGAAGGTTAAGGCACGCATGCTTGAACATAAAAGCACTTTTAGGTGCAAGAAAACCACAAACCAAAACACAATAAGGAGCTGTAGGGGCAGAGAACAGGTCGTCCCCCACTCAAAGACTTGTATACAATAAATGACCTGTTCACACGGTGAAAACACAGCTCATACACCTATTAAAGTTGTCATATATTTTTAGACAATCTATAAAGCAAGTGGTTACGCCATCTATACTGCTATAGGTATGAATCACCAATAAAGGAAAGAAAAAGGAATTTCATACGAAGTGAAAACTATCTCTGTAGCCCCTGGCCTGTGTCTCTAACACCCTGATGTGGTGAAAAAAATTGTAGTGAAAAAATTGTGAAAGTGGAGTGATGGTGCCTCACGGTAGCAACACCAGGGAGGATAAAGCAGGAAGGTACTCGCCTGCTACCTCAAGATCTCATCATCCGCTACCACCACTCCAAAGAAAGAAGTGTGTAAAAGAAAATAAATGGGTTAAGACCCAAAAGACAAAGTGCTAGGGTGTGTAATAGGAAATAACTGTGCAATGATTCGTGCACCAAATGCGACCCCACAACTATTAACAAACTTGAGCTAGATCACACTGGCTTTCGATTTTTATTCTGTGCTGTGTCTGCTCATATTAAAATGCCGACATGTTTCATTGCCTTAGGATAAACTCACGGCAATTTCTTCAGGGCGTGGGGTATTATCGCTCCACCCTGCACCACCGCTTGTCTATTAAAAACACTTCTATCAGAGACACAGGGAGACAAGAGATAGACAAACAACACATAGCAAGATTAGTTGGCATCTGATTAAAAAGGAAGAACGTTATGCAGTATATACGGTTTCCCTGACTGCATATCCTCCAAAACATTTACCGGGATGTTGCCCAACATGGGCATACCTTTACCCTCTGGCACTTGTGTGTGCGACTGTAATCACTCCTTCAAGGCTCTTCCGGTCACCTCCTAACGTGAGTCTGTAATACATAACGAAAATCATGAGGCCGTGGGAGATATAACTTCCCCATATGACCACCACTAAGTGTTCGTTATTCAATGATAATGGTCTTGTGCCCTGTTTTTGGCATGTAATAACCCTTCTGTAGTAACTTTCACTCATCGTATGATCAAAAAAGTCCCTATACTATGGGGTAACCATTACTCCTTAGCCCCGTCGCCGACCAGTTTGTTAACCCTATAACGTATACTCTCACTATAGCTATGACAAGCCGCATGACCGAGGTTACCATTCGTCTTTGAGGTGCGTTTGGAAGGTTTTTTCAAAGAGGAATGGTAACCTCTGCAATATACTGTTACATCCGTTGGACCTATTCTGGTTGTGGGGATATATAGGACTTGTAGGTTCACCAAGAACCCGTCGAACCCAGAGACAATAACTCAGCAGCATCTTGCAATGGTTTTTTATTATGTACCGGGTATATAGAAATTAATTTGGGAAAATATGTTCGAGGCATGTGGGCTGCTGAATTCATATCTGTGCATAGATCGCCGCCTAGTGTTGGGTCCGGATGTTTGCACGTTGTTGTCCTGGAAGAGTCTTCGAAGTATCACGAGATAGGTGACTCCTCCCCTGGACCACAGTGCGCATGGGCATCCTCTCCATCCTTAGATTGTTTTTTTCCGCCATTGGGTTCAGATGTGCTTATCTTAGCTCAAGTTAGGAAAATTCAGTTTAAGGCCAAAAGGCCTTTAGTTAACGTCGGTACTGTTCCCGTTCGGTATCAAATAGTTTCTTTAGTGCTTTAGCACCTTCTCCCAGCTTTTCGGATCCGCTTGGTCCGAACATCGAACTTCGCTCGACGATGGAATCGAGTACTCCGTTCAAAAGGTGTCCTCTATGCCACGCGAAGTACCCACACATCGACGTCCACCCGGTATGCAACAAATGTCTCTCACCGGATCACGATGAGACCAAATGTATGGCCTGTGCCCGATTCCGATCGAAGAAGACTCTCCGGAATCGACGGGCAGCGAGATTGGAGGCGCTGCAATCGGCGCCTGCCCCGACCAACATCTTTAGCACCGAAGACGAGGGCGCCGAGAGCGTGGAAAAAGTAGACTCCAGCCCCGCTTCCGAAAACGATTCCCGATCGGAAGACGACGATGAGGTGATCTTTCAGAGAGAAGAAGTCATCGACGAGGTAGGAGACTACGATGAGGCCTTTGGGGCCGAGGAAGATAGCTCCAGCGAAGAGCTAGGCCAACCCGTCGATACGGAGGCCGACAACATACGTCGTCATGAGGCTCCGGTCGAGGGATCGCCTTCAGGCCTTACCCGAGATCAATCTCACGGTTCTTCTGCCCCGCCTTCAGGCCCGGCCTCGAACGTTTTGCAAGAGCCATTATTGTCGAAGACGACTGGATTCCATTCAGCGAAACCATCCATCGCACCAGCTCCTTCGAAACCGAAAGTGAAACTGGTTGTGATCGGCTCGAAGGCCTCGAAACCCTCCACTCCTTCGACGCCGGCAAAGGTCATCGGCTCCGACCGCGCAAAAAGGGATTTCGGTGCCGAGCTCACCGCAGCGGATACGGTTGCCGAGCAGAAGAAGGCCCTCGGACCCCACAAGGCGCCTCGGCCTCTGGCACCGAAGACATCGGCCCCAACCACCAATGTCAAGGTGGTCACCCCGTCTACGTCGACGTCTAAGACTGCGGCGCCGGCCAAGTCATCGACTCCAACAAGCTTCGATACCCACCTTCGGATCGATGACCCCATGACTACAAAGAAGTCGGGGGCCGCTTCGACGCCTACCTCCAAGGTGCCGACCGGTTCCAAAGAGCCATCTGTGTTCACCGTGCAACAGGTCTCGGCATCGTTGCAACGCATCAGAGAACGGGCAGCCCTCCACTCTACGTCTGGTCCCGACACGCACACGGCTTCCAAAGCACCCTCGGCGCCGACCAACATCACGTTTGGGTTGCCGCCGCCCACGGCGCCGAAACTGTTCCAGATTCGGACATGTGTCCGCCAGACACAGTCCCCATCCACTGGACAAACAGATCTCGAGCCTTCACAGCCACAATTCATCGACGCCAACACTGGCAGGTTACTGCTCCGCAAGCGGAAAATCACGCCAGAGAGGGGATTGGACTCCTATAAAATTCCTCTCAAACACCGAATACGGTAAGCCTGTCCTGCACGCCGCTTTCAAATAGATTGCTGTAACAGGACCTGTTATTGTTTTCTTTTCTTTTGTTTTACCTTGCTCTTAGACTCTGGAGCAACTGTAGTGCTCTGTACTTCCCCGTCAGCCCGAATTAGGCCATTGGGGGTGAGTTTTCAACCTATGCGCGTCACCATTTTTGCAGCAGTTTTCTCACCATGCATGTTATTGTAATTCAGCCCGGTCCTTGCCATCATTGCTCTAGCAACTAGATCAACAAACTGTTTTACCTCATTATCCTGCGGATCCCGGTTTGTTGTAGTGGTTAAATGTAATGGTCTATTTAGATGTTGCCTAATTAGACGCTCATGACTGGTTAACGCCATGACTAGTCTAGCTCTCCTTTCTTTCCCACTGAACCACTTAAGATCGCACACCATGCTGGTCACTCGCCCTTTTTTCTATATATAAATGTTTTTTACCTCCGTTCGACAACCTCGGATTACCAAACACTGGTTCCCTCACGACTCATCGACCTAGTCTACCATCACTCTTTAGCTAGGTTGGAGTCTTTTAGTCACTTGTAGTTCACAAAGTGTTCTGCACCACAGTACCTGTACGTCTTGTGTTTTTGGCAGGCCTAACTGCTGGTCTTATTTTTAACCTCCCCCCCCCCCCCCCCCCTTTTTTTATCTTGTTCTTTTCTCCCACAGGTTTTGGTACATCCCAAGTACCATTTCTTCACTTACCTCCTCCTGCCGGTATCAGTAACTACTGCGATACGGCGGTGCACTCACCTCTCAATTAATCGGTCCTGACGAAGTGCCATTGACCCCTTCTGGGGCAGATGGGGCACGAAACATGTTGACCACACTCACTCAAGTTTAGCCCTTAGGGAACATTATTTCCTACACAGGGCTTCTTCACATTTTTAATAAGGTTGGAGCTACCTCATGAATTAAAATTGTAATTGGCAGGATTGCTCTTATAACCTTTTTTATCCACCTCACCCCTAGTGCACCTATCCGCCCTCACACCCACACGCACCCATACGGCTTCTTCAAAAGATCCCCGATAAAGAGCCCCGGTTTCGGGAGCCCGTCAGGCATTGCAGCGCCGGCCAGACGAGGGGCAAATGCCCATATGATGAAGCATGACATCCCTTGGGGTGTGTGAGGGCATTACGAAGAAACACCTGTGCTTCCCCTTCCCCCCCTTCTCCCCTGTCCTAGACAGCACCCCCAGGAACTGCTCATTCCTTATTTACTGTTCCATTGGGGCCTATGAACAGGACCTCACAAACTTGGCTCCACGTCCCTCCTTTGATCATAAGTAAACGCGCGGCGGTCCAGCCGTGGGACTTTCGTTCCTCCTACTAGCTATTGCTAGTCGCCTCGTATCCGCCATGGACAAATCAAGGCCTATCCTTTGGCGAGGATTACGTCTCAGAAATCCTGAGTGGACCCTCCATACTGGATTCAGATGGAGGGGCATCAACCAGCAACTCAGCTGGAGACTGGACTACTATCTTGAACATGAAAAGGCAACTCATGAAAATTATCATGCACGGTGCCATCATGACGGAATATCTGCGTGCGAATATAGCACCGAATGGTTTGATCGTCACCAATACCCCAAGGATTTTCCTAGAGGACAAGATCTTTAAGGTGGAATGGTCCCAGGTGTCATGGAAATGCACCAGGGATCTTCTGGTACTTATTATAAAAACCGCCAAAAGGTTAGCAGACGACCTCATCCAAAAGATAACCATAGCAGAAGGTACTATGAAGGCCAACATAACCATCACCGCATTCAAGGCAAAACTGGCAGAAATAACAAAAGAGATTAATGACAACAAAGATTACTTGATGCAACAAAAAGTAACCAAGCTCCAGAAGGACATTACACGGTTCAGCAAGGAAAAGGTGTACCCCTACCTTAAAGATGATTTTGTACCCTCTGGAGATGACTACTTATCCGACGACAGCACCAACCCTCGCCGACGCACAAATTCCTCAAGCAGCAACTCTAGTACTGAGTCGCAAGGAACCTATTACCACAACCAGCAGTCTCGTAGACCTACCAACACCATGTACGGGTATGGAAACTCGCCATACTAAGGACCTTTCCAAGGGCCACCCCCCTTTCAAGGCCCTTATCCATTCCAAGGACCACCCATGTGGCAATATCCACAAGGACCACCACCTCTCTTCCCACCCTTCCAACCACAACCTTTTTTAGGCAGAGGCTGGGGCGAGGGGCGAGGCAGAAGAAGAAGAGGCGCACAGAACCAACAAAAACAAGTACAATGGCAGGATCAGGCGCCGCAACCACCACCACACATGGAACTACGGAGCCATCAGGAGAAGAGAAACTAATCGTCAACCTATCAGATCGCCCTCTTACCAACATAGAAACAAATGTCCTTAAAAGAGGCCTAGGATTTGTACCTACACCTAAGGTAGATGCCTTCCGCACCAACTTGGAAATCCATAATCTTTTCAGAAAAATCCGCCTCAAGGCCTATTTCGGCGAACAACCGATTTCACAACCTTCGGACACTGGTCTACGTAAACCATCTACTTTCACCCCTACTACCAGCATGGTCCCATCAGAAATTCTCACCTTTGAGAAAGCAGTACTTAAAGAAATTTCCAACAAACGCCATACTTCGAATTTTTCAAATATGACCAATGAGGAGGCCCTGGCTATAAAAAACACTAGCCAACGACGCTGCCATAACAATCAAGGAAGCAGACAAAGGTGGTGCAATAGTGATTATGGCTAGTACAGACTACCGA
The DNA here is from genome assembly GCF_964204655.1 of Triturus cristatus. Taxonomy (NCBI): domain Eukaryota; kingdom Metazoa; phylum Chordata; class Amphibia; order Caudata; family Salamandridae; genus Triturus; species Triturus cristatus. The sequence continues at coordinate 1,081,807,502 of NC_140584.1, read as the reverse complement.
ATGGAATGTCTACACCAATTACATAACACCAATTACTACACACCACTTACTACTGACCCCACGCCCCGCCTGTCTACCAAAATAAACTCCATGGTCACAGCGGCAAGGAACCAAGGATGGATCTCTAAAAATGAAGCCGAATTTTTAGTGAACACCAAACCAAAAATACCCTATTTTTATACACTGCCAAAAATCCACAAAGGGGTATCTCCCCCCCCCCTGGAAGACCAATTGTGTCTGGCATAGGGTCCCTTTTGGAACCACTTTCTAAATTTTGCGATCATTTTTTACGACCATTAGTGCGCACCACCCCCACATTCTTACAAGACACCAGAGACGTCCTCAAATTGATTGAACATACCAACTTGGAGGGCCCACATCCAGATGTACTTCTCACGCTGGATGTTGAGGCCCTATACACCAACATCCCTCAACTCAACACTCTTGAGGTGGTTGAGACGATCTTGCTAAATACGACCTGGGACTCCCCTACCCCCGTGAGTTTCGTCATGGAATGTGCAAGTATCGCTCTCACCGAAAACATTTTTCAATTCGAGGAAATTATGTTCCATCAAACCCAAGGAACTTCGATGGGCAGTACCTTTGCCCCAAGTCTGGCATGCCTCTATATGTCGGACTTTGAGGCAAGGTATGTGCTCACGGACACCAACCCTTTTTCGAGTAACGTTCTCCAATGGAAGCGTTACATCGATGATATTCTAATTTTTTGGAAGGGTCACATGGAAGATATTCCCAATTTCATGACATGGATCAATGATCTTAACCCCTTTTTAAAATTCACTGCCAATTGTTCCACTCAGGAACTTCCGTTCCTTGACCTAACCATTATCAACCAGATGGGCTATTTGGAAACGATCACTTACAAAAAGCCCACCGACAGCCACTGTCCCTTACTATACAATAGTTTCCATCCAAAAGCACTTAAGGACAACCTTCCGTACGGGCAGTTCCTGCGCATCCGCAGGAACTGTAGCCAAATGGAAAACTATAAAAGACAAGCTTCTGAACTCAGTATGAGTCTAGCTCAGAGACAATACCCTACCCGCATCATTGACAATGCACAGAAACGAGCACGCAACACTCACAGATCTACCCTCTTGGAATCAAAAACCAAATCTGAATCAGATCTGATCACATGTGTCACTACTTTCACCACAGAATCTAACATGTTAAAAAGGGTCATTAATAAACATTGGCGTATCCTGGACTCAGGTGAATTTACCATACCAAAACCGAGATTTGCCTTTAAACGCACGTTAAACCTTAAGGATCTCCTTATTAACACCAGACCAAAAAAGACAGACCCTGCAGTTCCAACCACCCTATGGAACCTACCTCCGGTCTGTGGTCACTACCCTTGCGGTCAATGTGTGGCTTGTCCTTTAACTCGAGCTTCCAAAACAGTTCAACTGACTAGCAACTGGAGTTGGACCCAGAAAAGACATACTAATTGTAACACCCGTAACTGCATCTATCTGATCACGTGTCCATGCCCCCTACAATACATTGGGATGACCACCCGTCAAGTCAAAACTAGACTAATTGAACACAGAAGCAACGTACGTTGCAAAAAGACCAATACTAAAATGTGTTCACATTTTGCAGAAAACAACCACACGCCCAATTATCTAAATTGGACTATTCTAGAGGCCTTCCCCAACATCACGAAATAAGCCCTGTTTAGTAAAGAACAATACTGGGTTTTTAAGTTGGGCTCTCATCTCAGGGGTTTAAATGACGATATACCATGGGCAGAACTAAACAATAATTAGAGATTTCAAGGTTGTACGGGCCTTATTTCATCTCTAATCATTTAATGGCACCCCTTTGGTTTTAATACCACACTTTTTAGCTGAACTTACAACAATCACATGCCCATGATGGATGTTTTTAGCTGCAAACACATACTCCGAGGTGGACTTTCCAGGCACTCTACACTTCATGAGCACTTGGTTAAACTCTAACTCCTCTGTCATTTAACTTCTCCGTTGACTACATGATGCACCACATCGTATTAAGTCTGTGTATGATTGACATACAAATAGGTATAGGAATAAGGGTCAGCGCCCGATCAGACAGGTTACACCTTTTTCCTTGAACACCTATCACACTCCAATATGGCCGCCGCGATACTACGGCGGAGAATACTTCCGGTAAATGATCCTCGTTGGTATCGCTTTGCAAGCCCATCCCAAGATGGCCGCCACGTTCAGGTACGCTCACCACAAAAGCGCTACTTAAGCACGCCCACGCAAGCGTCTCCTCAGGGGGCCCAGAGCGAGGGTAGGACACCGGCGAAGTTGCTTGTCTACCACTGTGAGTACCACACAAGGTTTTTCTCCGAATACGGTAAGCCTGTCCTGCACGCCGCTTTCAAATAGATTGCTGTAACAGGACCTGTTATTGTTTTCTTTTCTTTTGTTTTACCTTGCTCTTAGACTCTGGAGCAGCTGTAGTGCTCTGTACTTCCCCGTCAGCCCGAATTAGGCCATTGGGGGTGAGTTTTCAACCTATGCGCGTCACCATTTTTGCAGCAGTTTTCTCACCATGCATGTTATTGTAATTCAGCCCGGTCCTTGCCATCATTGCTCTAGCAACTAGATCAACAAACTGTTTTACCTCATTATCCTGCGGATCCCGGTTTGTTGTAGTGGTTAAATGTAATGGTCTATTTAGATGTTGCCTAATTAGACGCTCATTACTGGTTAACGCCATGACTAGTCTAGCTCTCCTTTCTTTCCCACTGAACCACTTAAGATCGCACACCATGCTGGTCACTCGCCCTTTTTTCTATATATAAATGTTTTTTACCTCCGTTCGACAACCTCGGATTACCAAACACTGGTTCCCTCTCGACTCATCGACCTAGTCTACCATCACTCTTTAGCTAGGTTGGAGTCTTTTAGTCACTTGTAGTTCACAAAGTGTTCTGCACCACAGTACCTGTACGTCTTGTGTTTTTGGCAGGCCTAACTGCTGGTCTTATTTTTAAACCCCCCCCCCCCCCCCCCTTTTTTTATCTTGTTCTTTTCTCCCACAGGTTTTGGTACATCCCAAGTACCATTTCTTCACTTACCTCCTCCTGCCGGTATCAGTAACTACTGCGATACGGCGGTGCACTCACCTCTCAATTAATCGGTCCTGACGAAGTGCCATTGACCCCTTCTGGGGCAGATGGGGCACGAAACATGTTGACCACACTCACTCAAGTTTAGCCCTTAGGGAACATTATTTCCTACACAGGGCTTCTTCACATTTTTAATAAGGTTGGAGCTACCTCATGAATTAAAATTGTAATTGGCAGGATTGCTCTTATAACCTTTTTTATCCACCTCACCCCTAGTGCACCTATCCGCCCTCACACCCACACGCACCCATACGGCTTCTTCAAAAGATCCCCGATAAAGAGCCCCGGTTTCGGGAGCCCGTCAGGCATTGCAGCGCCGGCCAGACGAGGGGCAAATGCCCATATGATGAAGCATGACATCCCTTGGGGTGTGTGAGGGCATTACGAAGAAACACCTGTGCTTCCCCTTCCCCCCTTCTCCCCTGTCCTAGACAGCACCCCCAGGAACTGCTCATTCCTTATTTACTGTTCCATTGGGGCCTATGAGCAGGACCTCACAAACTTGGCTCCACGTCCCTCCTTTGATCATAAGATCACCTGCAAGACCCAGATCAGGCATGGGATGACCCCACAGACCAGGGTACCGCACCGGATACCCATGACACGCAGCTTTATAACGTAAAGACGTCTCCCACAGAGGACACTGCTGCTTTTAATGCCCTCATAGAACGGGCTGCTGCCAATCATGGAGTAGAACTCCATTCTGACACTGTCGAAGAAGACTTCTTGGTGGACACTTTCGCCTCTTCCGAAAGAACTGGCAAGACTCTGCCCATGTTGAAAGGGGTTCTCAAACCTGCCAAAGACATTTTTAAGGAAACAACCAGGTCACGGGTGCTAAACCCCAGGATTGAAAAAAAGTACAAGCCTGCACCCGGAGACCCTATGTACATTAGGGGTCAGTTACCTTTGGACTCCATGGTGGTTGCTAATGCTCGCAAGAGAGCACACTCACAAACCACAGGTGATGCTCCTCCCCCGGACAAGGAGTCCAAAGTGCTGGAAACATCTGGCAAGCGGATTGCAGTGCAAGCAGCGAACATCTGGCGCATTGCCAACACACAGGCACTCCTGGCCCGTTATGATAGGTCACATTACGACACACTCGAATCACTACTCCAACATTTGCCAGATGAATATAAAGAGGCAGCGGAGATCCTCATTCGAGAGGGACAACTCCTCACCAATGCATCCATTAAGTGTGCACTGGATGCAGCCGACACAGCGGCGAGGGCAATCAACACAAGTGTCATGTTGAGACGGCATGCATGGTTGAGAATCTCAGGCTTCAAGCCAGAGATTCAGAACAATATCCTGAATCAACCGGTCAACCCAGACTATTTATTTGGCCCTGAAGTTGACACTACCCTCGAGAAAATTAAAAAAGACACTGACACTGCGAAATCAATGGGGGCTCTGCAGACGCAGCAGTTTCGTAGTTTTCCTTTCGTCGCCCCGGGAATAGAGGAGCAGCTAGAGGTCAGGGGTCACAGCAGCAGTTCACTAAAGGAGGCACACAAAGTACCTATGATAAAACCAACAGAGGTGGATATCGTGGCTCCAGCACCAAGGGCAGAGGACGTGGTTACGGCAACACCAGGTCCTCCCCCAAAAACAAACAGTGACGCCCTCTCCCTGCCCCCCGACCACATAACACCTGTCGGGGGGAGACTCCAACGGTTCCTGTCAGCGTGGAAAACCATCACCACAGACAGGTGGGTCAGGTACATTATCCAAAACGGTTACTGTCTCGAATTAACGTCCACTCCACCCAACATACCGCCAAAGCACCGTCCTATGTCCGTAGAGCACTTGGCATTATTGCAGCAGGAAGTGCTAAGTATGCTGCAAAAAGGTGCAATAGCGGTCGTGCCCGTCAACCAGCAGGGGACAGGGGTGTACTCTCTGTACTTCTTAATCCCAAAAAAGGATGGGTCGCTCAGACCTATACTAGACCTGAGACCCCTCAACCAATACATTCTCTCAGAGCATTTCCATATGCTCACCCTACAGCGGGTTCTCCCACTACTCAGTCAGGGAGACTTCCTAGCCACACTGGACCTAAAAGATGCGTATTTCCACATACCCATACACCCTTCACACAGGAAATATCTCAGGTTCACTATTCAAGGCCATCACTATCAGTTCAAAGTTCTCTCCTTCGGAGTAACAACAGCACCCAGGGTCTTTACCAAGTGCCTAGCAACTGTGGCGGCACATCTACGGAGACAACACATTCACGTCTTCCCTTACCTGGACGACTGGCTTGTTCAGGCAAAGTCAGCCCAGCAATGTGCCAGCCACATGTCCCTCACCATTCACCTTCTTCAGTCTGGGATTCTCACTAAATTACCCAAAATCACATCTCCAACCCGCACACGTATGACAGTACCTGGGCGCGACCATAGACACTCTGGCAGCCACAGCTCAGCCGAATTTAGTGAGGATCAACAGCATGCAACTGCTGATCGCAAAGTTCAAACCTCAACACTCCCTTCCAGCGCGAGTGTTCATGCAGCTGATAGGCATGATGGCCTCCTGCATTTTCATAGTCCCGCACGCGAGACTACATATGCGCCCGCTTCAGGAGTACTTGGCACGTCAATGGAATCAGGCTCACGGGCAATTAAAAGACCTAGTGTTGGTGAGCGGTCGGGCATACAACTCTCTGCATTGGTGGAATCCACAAAACCTTTGCAAGGGCCGACCGTTCCAAGAGCCTGTTCCACAAATAATACTGACAGCGGACGCCTCTCTCCAGGGTTGGGGAGCTCATGTACTCAATTACACAGTGCAGGGACTATGGACGACACAGCAAAAGAAGATGCACATCAACCTTCTGGAACTGATGGCAATCTTCCTAGCCATGAAGGCATTCAAAGTACACTTGTGCAACAAAGTCGTGTTGATCCGGACGGACAACATGACTGCCATGTACTACATACAGAAGCAGGGAGGAACACACTCTCCACAGTTGTCTCATCTGGCTCAGAGCATGTGGAAGTGGGCCATTCAGAGGAGCATATTCCTCATGGCGGAACACCTCCCCGGCAAGGACAACCAGATGGCGGATCTGCTCAGCAGACACAGCCACCAGATGCACGAGTGGTAGCTACATCCGTCAGTTCTCCAACCGTACTTCCAACTGTGGGGTCATCCAGAGATAGACCTATTCGCCACAAACGAAAACGCTAAATGCCAAAGCTTTGCCGCCAGGTTCCCACATCCACAGTCACAGGGCAATGCGATATGGATGAACTGGTCCGGCAGATTTGCGTACGCTTTTCCCCCAGCGCCACTAATACCTCTAGTGGCACGCAAACTGCGACAGCACTCACTGACACTCATCCTAGTTGCTCCCACATGGGCGCGCCAACCATGGTACACCACCTTTCTAGAACTTTCCGTGGTGCCGCATCAAAGGCTGCGGATCAAACCCGCACTTTTAACGCAGAACCATGGCGAGATTCAGCACCCAGATCCGCAACAGCTGAACCTGGCAATCTGGCTCCTGAAGTCTTAGAGTTTGGCTACCTAAACCTGCCACCTGACTGTATGGATATCATCAAGGAGGCCAGGAGACCCACTACCAGAGCTTGCTATGCGGCTAAATGGAAAAGGTTTGTCATTTACTGCAACAACAATGACATTAACCTGCTGGACGCATCCATTCAAAACATCATCTGTTGCCTCTTACACTTATACCGATGCAATCTGGCATACAACTCAATACGTATCCATTTAACCGCGATAGCAGCCTATCTTCAAAACAGGCAGCACCTCTCTTTATTCAGAGTGCCTGCCATCAAAGCCTTCTTGGAGGGACTCAAACGAGTAATTCCCCCAAGACACCCACCGGCACCGGTGTGGAACCTCAATCTGGTCCTCACCAGATTAATGGGTCCACCCTTTGAACCTCTCCATTCATGTGAGATTCAATTCCTCACCTGGAAAGTAGCTTTCTTAGTGGCAATCACTTCATTAAGAAGAGTTAGTGAACTCCAGGCACTAACCATTCAAGAGCCATTCATACAGGTTCACACAGAGTGGTACTACGTACCAACCCCAAATTCATGCCCAAAGTGATATCGCAGTTCCACATGAATCAAACTATTGAACTGCCTGTTTTCTTTCAAAATCCACAAAATGTCGCAGAGAGAATGCTCCATACACTAGATGTGAAGAGGGCCCTCCTGTACTATATAGACAGAACTAAGGACTTTAGGAAAACAAAACAACTTTTCGTTGCCTTTTCTCCACAATACAAGGGCAACGCCATTTCCAAAGCAGGGATAGCCAGATGGATCGTTAAATGTATTCAAATTTGCTATCAAAAAGCTAAACGCACATTAACGATTCCCCCACGAGCCCACTCAACACGAAAGTTAGGGGCGTCCATGGCTTTCCTAGGAAACATTCCTTTACAGGAAATATGTAGAGCAGCCACATGGTCCACTATACATACATTTACCAAACACTACTGTGTAGATGTACACTCTAAACAGCAGGCAGCTGTAGGACAGGCTGTTCTCAAAACTCTTTTTCAGACTGCTGCAGCCGGCACGGGTAGCCGCCGCTAATGGAGGAACTGCTATGTATTCTATGCACAGATATGAATTCAGCAGCCCACATGCCTTGAACTGAATATGCTACTTACCAGTATGCATCTGTTCTTGGCATGTAGGGCTGCTGACATTCATATCGCCCACCCTCCTCCCCGGCGCCTGTAGCGGCTGCAGCTCTCAGAATTACTGTATAGCATGGTCATCACTTACTGTATCTACTCCATCACTGCCACAATGGCGAAAAACAATCTAAGGATGGAGAGGATGCCCATGCGCACTGTGGTCCAGGGGAGGAGTCACCTATCTCGTGATACTTCGAAGACTCTTCCAGGACAACAACGTGCAAACATCCGGACCCAACACTAGGCGGCGATCTATGCACAGATATGAATGTCAGCAGCCCTACATGCCAAGAACAGATGCATACTGGGAAGTAGCATATTCAATACAGTGAAAAATTGGGATGAAAGTCACCTATGTATTTATGAAATTGGAAACAAATAGAGTTTATAAACAGTAGCTATTTGCACATTTCCGAAATTGTGAGTACCCATACTAGCATAAGAATTATAGGACATTTTTCAAAGTGATTTCTTTTTTACACATTGTCTTTCATTTGGAAGGCAGAAATGCATCGAACGTCAATGGGTAATAAGTTGCTCTACAATTCTGTGTTACCCCAAGTCTCCCGAGAAAAATGGTACCTCACTTGTGTGGATAGGCCAAATGCTGGCGACAGGAAACGGCCCAAAACACATTGTGCACAATGTATCAACAACCAATAAATGGTAAATGGGGAAAAGAATGTGACAACACCAAAACTATTTATATCATACAATAAATGATTTGAAATTTAATTAGCGATTGTCAATAGATCAATAATTCACAAGATCAACTATATTTTGCGTTCTACAATTTTAAGAAGGCAGGTGCAAATAATGTGAGGTGATAAGTGGTGAAATTAGGATCAGTGCAAGTGGTTGTGCAGTGGGAAGGTGGTGCATGTATATACATCAACATACAGTGGTACGGAACCTAACCAGCCAGATATCTTGGCATAAACAATAAATGCAAAATCATAAGGCGACTGATGCAGTTGACAATTCACTGTCATTCAGGTATGATGTACAAGAGAAAATTTATCATTCAACTGCTTGAGATAGCCATGACTCAAAATGTCTTTGACTTCCAGAGTGATTATTTCATGCAGACCAAGGGCGTGGCCATGGGGGCTAGGTTCGCCCCGGACCTAGCTATCCTCTACATGGATGACTTCGAGCTGAACTACATCTACAACTTCACTAACCCCTTCAGAGATCACGTCTCTTGTTGGAAACGCTACATAGATGATGTTTTTATGATTTGGACAGGAAACAATCTACATTACTGAGGTATGGCAGTCATCATCCCAGGGGCCTACGCGACAACTTGCCATTTGGTCCGTTTCTAAGAATCAGAGGAAACTGCTCTCACAAGGAAGACTTTTTCAAGGAATCTGATGACTTAATCCATCGATTGATCGAACGTGGCTATCCTAAGTGCCTGGTCAAGCGGGCCAGGAAGAGAGCCTGGCATAATCATAGGGAGATGCTCCTTACGCCCAAAGACCCTGGACAGATTAATCTGTGTCGCAACAGTCAATACACGGAGCAACGAAATCCGACAGATTGTCAACAAGCACTGGCACCTGGTTGCAGGAGAGCTACAGCTTCCAGAACCTCCAATGCACTCATTCAAGAAGGTTAAAAGTATCCGCGACCATGTGGTCAAATCTCTCTCGGATATACCACCACAACCCACCATTCATTCAATGTGGAAACTCCCTAATGTGGTAAGACACTACAAGTGTGGAAAATGCAAGGCCTGCTGCTTGGCGATTGAAACAAAAAAAATCATCCACAGTAATTGTACGGTGGAGCCCAAAACCTTTACAAACTGTAACACCAAAAACGTCATTTACGCAATTGTGTGCCCTTGTGACACAATTTACGTAGGACAGACAACCCAGAAGGTCAAATGCCGAATCATGCAGCAGAATAAGATGCGGAACCGTGGGGGCCCCCATGGTTGATCACTTCCAAACACTGAACCACCCCCCGAATCCATGAAATGGCTGATTATTGAATCAGTTACACTGGGCATCAGGGGCGGGGAGCTGGGTCAAATTCTAATTACCAGAGAATGCAAGTCGATGGATCGCTTTAAGTCCGCACAGAATGCCCTAAATGAAAAAGACACTACATATGCCCAACTGTCTCTACTAAGTGGTCCGTAATACTCGAATTTCTGTCAATATAGAATGTTTAAGACACTAGTCTAGATACGGAGACGACAGGACCTTGACTGACACACAGCACACCATGCTCAGTTCCTCCAACGATCCCCGTTAATTTCTCAGTCCAACTGAATATGTCAACTGCACAATAGCCTAGATTACCACAAATCCAACACATGGGGGTTCAACAAGTAATGTGCTCTGTTGGACCATTTTAAATGTTGCCTTAATGTTCTACTAGAATGTGTGCTAACATTGTTAGACAGCCTTATTTGTTACGTAAGATATTGTATCATCCGAACTGAGTCATATGCACATCAACACAAACATGTACTTAATTATGTCAGACAATCGTTTTACCACACAAAATCCATGACTTCATTTCAATGCCGAATGTATTTTCGTTTTATAACTAAGCCCGGCACAATTTACAGTTGCACCATCCTAATGCGTTTGTATCAAAATGTTGACATATCGATTTCAATGCTGAACGTCTTTTCCTTTATGTTTAAGCCAGTCACAATTTACAGTAATGCGTTTGTATGTATTACAGTGCTTTCACAATGTTTAGATATCTCTTTAAGAAGAGCATGCCTGTGCTCTGTGATCGGTAATATTCCCTTCGAAATCAATCCCTTGAACTCCCAATCCTTTTAGATTACGTGCATGACTTGCACATCTTCGAAAGAGTATTTAAATGACCACGTGACATGAACCGGGGTTAGTTGCCTGATTCATCAGCGCTTCCCCACAAGGTATGTCAATGTTTCTCTTCTGCTCTCCAGCTTGAATGCGCACGCCAGCTCCCCTTAAACTTCCAACAAAGTCCACCACCATTGCTTTGTGCTACATTTATAGGCATTGGTACATGCGCCGCTACTCAACTGGTTTAGCGCTGACCTTCCCAACTTTTTTTTGCCTTTAATACCTTGTATCTGTAAGTCTTATCCATTAAGCACGGGCACTCGCCTTGTTGCAATTCGCGCTATCCATCAACTTATGCTTTAACGCGCTTCTATTCAAACGCGCGTATGGATTCAACCACCAAGGGGCCGGAACTTTTAACTTGCGCTGTTCTCTCACCAGCAAGCGCTCTTCTGTGCCGTGTTGAGTCACGCACACGAGCTACCTTCATTTTCCTGTGCCTAATACACGCTATTGAACCATGATTAAGCGCTCATATGAATTTAGCTACTGAGGGGTCTTAATTTGTAATGCACGCTATACCTGCTTACCATCTAGCGCTCGTTTTTGTTTTTAAAGGCCCGTATTCACTCACCCAACACATCGATACAGGTCTCCCATGCATTCTTTGCATTTTTACCTTTAGAAATCTCACGCCTTCAGTATATCTACAAGCCAATACCTCTGAACTGAACACAACAACCTATAGTCTTAGCCTACTTTGTAGCCCTGACCAAATGCGCGCTTCACCTTTGACCCCTTGGATGAGGTTCTAATTTGAATGTTCCCCTTTTCTCCTCCCCACGCACCCAGCCACAGGTTACTTATGAACCTAGTGCCATCCCAACGACGTAATTAAGTTCAACGCTGAACCTTTTGTACTCACTCTACGCATCCTTCTGTGAGTATTTCGATACTGCGCCTGACTCTTTTGTATTCCTACCGACAAGTGTAAATCTTGTTCCTAGCGACACTTCTCCCGCTTCTGTCACCACTATCCTGTAGGAGCCGCGCAGGCCCTTAACTCTACATACCAGCACGAAGGATCCCTGCTGATGCTGGTAAAGTGATACTCCTTAGTACATACCCGTTGGATTTATTCCTTGTTCAGGCACACCCCTTAACCGTTTATCATTGCTTTTAGGTGCACCCCTCACTTCACCCGCCCCCCTCGTCCTGATGAAGACCCCACCTCCAAGATGCTCAGTTTGCTGGTTCCTTTAGGGGTAGAAATGTCGACTTTTTTTCTCTTGTACATCATACCTGAATGACAGTGAATTGTCAACTGCATCAGTCGCCTATGATTTTGCCTTTATTGTTTATGCCAAGATATCTGGCTGGTTAGGTTCCCTACCATTGTATGTTGATGTATATAAATGCCCCACTTTCCCACTGCACAACCACTTGCACTGATCCTAATTTCATCACTTGTAACCTCACGTTATTTGCACCTGCCTTCTTAAAATTGTAGAACGCAAAATATAGTTGATCTTGTGAATTATTGATCTATTGACAATCGCTAATTAAATTTCAAATCATTTACTGTGATATAAATTGTTTTAGTGTTGTCACATTCTTTTCTCCATTTACCATTTATTGGTTGTTGATACATTGTGAATGATTTCCACTGTGACTATCCTTTTGTGTACCACTATTTACCCGAGTCCAGTGGTTTATCGGGTCACCCCCATTGATATACAACTCTCAAAACATATTGTGGACCCACCACATTTTCAAAAGTGAAAACGAACCCTTTTTTTGAAAGTGCCTAGCTGGAGATTTTGAACCCTAGCTCTGCCAGCACCTAGGGAAACCTAGCAAACCTATAAATATTTGAAAACTAGACACCCAGGGGAATCCAGGATGGGGTGACTTGACTGGCTCTCACCAGGTTCTGTGACCCAGAATCCCTTGCAAACCTCAAACTTTGTAAAAATAAAACACATTTTCCTCAGATTTCTGTGGTGGAAAGTTCTGGAATTTGTGTAGATCCACAAAATTCCACCCACCCCGCATTCCTCAAAGTCTTCCGAGAAAAATGGTACCTCACTTGTGTGTGTGTAGGCCTAGTGCCCGCGACCGGAAACAGCCCAAAACGCAACGTGGACACCACATTTTCACAGTGAAAACGGACCCTTTTTTTGCAAAGTGCCTACCTGTAGATTTTGAACCCTAGCTCTGCCGGCACCTTGGGAAACCTAGCAAACCTATACATTTTTTAAAACTAGACACCCCGTGGAAACCAAGAGAGGGTGACCTGTGGCTTTCACCAGGTTCGGTTACCCAGAATCCCTTGAAAACCTCAAACTTTGTAAAAATAAACAAAACAAAAAAAACATTTTCCTCACGTTTCTGTGGTGGAAAGTTCTGGAATCTACGTAGATCCACAAATTTCCTACCACCCAGCATTCCCGATTAAAAATGGTACCTCACTCGCGTGGGTGGGTCAAGTACCCGCGACAGGCATCGCGAGGAGACATCAAAATTACCTATCACAAAACAACCTCGTTTTAGGTGCCCTCTACACGAAGGTCCAGAAAGGGAGGTATGTGGGCCCCACGGCATGCACGGTGAAAATCTGGCTCCAGGCGACCAAACGCCTGGGTTGAACTGATGTACTGACGCAGTCCACTCCGTTGTGGTACACACAGAAGATGGGACTCTTGTGCCATCACCAAGGGTTTGACAAATGGCATGCGATTGGACTCTCCAATATAGGTCACCTCGTGAAAAAGGGACGAGTCCTATCGTTCCCGGAACTGCACAAGAAGAATGACATGGGTCAGGGGGAGGCGTTTCGCTACCTGCAGGTTCGTCCTGCCTTAACGACCGCACTCCCAGACATGAGTAATCTCTCAAAATCATCTCCTCTTGAGGATCGATTACTTTGAGTCACTCCCTCACCAGGCCATTTCCTTAACATACCGCAAGCTGTGTAATACCTCCCTGACCCTTTCCTAGCTCTCCGCAGCCGGTGGCAAGCCAAAATTGGTGACATTGACAACGACGATTGGAAAACTGCGCTAATGTCACCGAGAGAGGCAGCCATTTCACTTCGCTTCCAGCTGATCCAATTAAAAGTCCTGCATAGAACCTACCTCACCGGGGTTAAACTAGCTGAAATTGGGGCACGACGGGGCGCATCTTGTCTGCGGGGGTGTCACCAGGATGCAGCCTTCTATCGTACTATCTGGGATTGTCCAGCCTTGCGTCCCATATGGGAAGGGGCTACCTCATATTTGGAAGACGCACTAGATAAACAGATTAACCTCACTCCATCATTGGGGCTCCTTAACATTTGGGAACCGTCCAACCTCACTGAAGTGGAACAACAACTGGTTACCTTGGGTTATGTGTTGGTGAAGAGAGCCATTGCACTGAAGTGGGGGGTGGCGGGCAGCCGTCGATAAACGCATGGGCGGCTGAGCTAGATAAATGTATGGTGGCGGAAAAAGAAGTATTCAAAATCAGAGGATGCCCCAAGAAATGGGACAGGAAGTGGAGTGGGTGGAATGCTATCGTGGAAACCTATTTGTATCTCTGACTGTAGAATTGGAAATAGCTAGAGGGAAGCATCTTGCGCTTGACACGGTGGAATGAATGTCCGTATTCTGTACCTAATGTTTTAAGATTGAACTGTCTGTGATTTACACCTGTGATGATTGGAATTTTCTTATCAATAAACCAACCACAAAAAAACAAAAAACCTGGTTTTGCAGCGGGGTCACCTGGGTTGTTGGCCCTGCGCTCGGCTGCCATCTTGGGAAACTACCAAACTCGCACATTTCTGAAAACTAGTCACCCGGGGGAGTCCAGCGAGGCATTGCTTGCGTGAATCCCCCAATGTTTTCCTACCCAGAATCCCCTGCAAACCTCAAATTTATCTGAAATAACAATTTTTCTAGATATTTATGTGTGGAATCACTGTGCTGGCACAAATGTCCTACCCCACAGCTTTCCCCTCAGATTCCCGAGTAAAATGATACCTCACTTGTGTGGGTGGGGCAAGGGCCTGTGACTGGCAAGAGCCAAAAACATAGGGATTAAAGGTATAGAACCGAGAATTCTAGGCGCTACGTGTTTTTAAAAATAGGTTTTTAGCCAATTCTGAATTGCATTTCAGGAAATCCAGGGGGAGTACCTCGAGAGCCAGGGAAGCTCTTACCCAGCTCCCGAGGCTTTTGGGTAGTGGGATGTGCTTACATTGACAGTTATTTGTAAAAGGGTGTCAATATCCACTGAGCTTTCTGTTTTTGCAGTGCGGGAAATATCTGTGCCACCTCTTAAGTGCCTCTAGAAAGATTGTAAAAGCTACGTTCCTTGAAAGCCGAATTAAAAACCTTTATACAGGTTTACTTCCACAGATTGCTTGCAAAAATCTCAACCTGCTCTATTTCCTAAAATCTTGCATGAAAAATTTACCTTCAGTGAAACCTTTACCCACTGCCCTACTTCCATCCTTTATTTTTTTTAAATAAATATGTTCTTAACTTCTACCTTCTGCCTGCCTCTTGTATATAAATTACTCTAAATCTCATGGCTGTTTATCTTAAGCTCTTCGGAAACAATGGCAATATCTATTAATTTCAGCAAGCAATTGCTTCTTGCATATATCCCCCCTCTAATGATCACATCTATGTCAATAATGTACCTTTCACAAAGAAACTGGTGTGAATGCATGGAATGAACATGCAAATCTAACCCCAATAACTAATAGGCTGACCATCCGCTTTGGGCTCCCAGGTTGCGTGGTACTTGCCGTAAAGCGCTCTATGCCACGTCAGGGGTAGTAAGTGCTATATAAATGCATTTTCAATGTAAATACTTTAGCTAGTGATCTGCCTGCTTTAAGGATTTCTGTACCCATGTGTTCACAGGACGTGAGACTGTCCACTGGGAAGGTTTTGACATGCAGGGAATTATCGTGGATGATTACAATACCTCCTCCACGTTGTGGATGGTCTAGAAGCAGGGTGGTGTAGTTTGAAAGTACTAGGATGTGAAACAGGGTCGTGAACCATTGATTTAGCCAGGTTTTATAAAATGTCCCATTCATAACGAAGGGTACTTTTGGCAATTTCTGCAGCATGTTTGACTGCCGATCTGCAGTTTTGCAGCGTGCTTTTTGGGGTCAGCCTTGTAGGGCACGTGGGTTTAGGTTTTGGTGTAAGTGGGATCGCAATTAGGTTCTCATGATTTGCGTCCTGCCTTTGGACAGCACATTTTTCAAGATGTCGACATCGGTGAGTTGTAGATCAACAGTGAGGAGAGCAGCAAGATTTTCTCTAAGTATAGAAGCAAGGCTTCGACGACTGTCCTGGATATATGACTATGTGCTCTCTTGGGCTGTTGGGAATCATCATGTGCAGCTGGCCATGGGTGTGTAGAGGAGCTTGTGTTTGTGTGTGAGATTGTTATTCTTTGATGGTAAAGTGTGTTGCATGTAAGACTTTATCACTTGACTCCACATTTGTAAAATCCATTAGTGCTTTTAATGTAACTTCAAATAGACTAGTTTTTCAGTTTTATGTAGCGCAAACTTGGAGTGATGTACATGAGCACCAGGTCATATTCTTTCTTGCATCACATAATATTTAGCCAATGTCAGGCTCAAACCTGCTTGATCAGTTTGAAAGTCAGCAGCTCTAGCTTTAGCCACAACATTGGCCAAAAGAACTGAAGTATTGTCAGTGTTATATGCAATGCAGTCATAGTTGTTGCTTATTTATCTTAATATAGTGGAAGGTGGTCTCAGTAATCTAACATCAGAAGGAGTTAGTAAAACATGATTTACATTACTCAAAAAATCTAACAGAAAATAAAGAATTTAAAGAATTTTTAGTTGTAGCAGTGTTATTTAATCACACTGAACATGTATCTCAGTCGCAGAATACATTGGATTAGCATTTTGATTGCCCGATCGTGGGGTGACGCAAGGGATAAGGAAAAGTGAGTGGTTTGTGTGAAGGTAGTGAAATACATGGGAATTAAACGACGCGTTACACAATATTGTCTCATACCCAGGTCCCAGTGATTTTGGGTCTACCCTTTAGTATAGCTCATTTATCTTAGGCAACTTACAACCATTGACAAAGCCAATAGTCCCGTCTTGGTTAATTTTATCACCATCATGTTAGGCCTCTGCTATTTCTTAATTTATCATAGGCTTTTATTGTATTATTCCTTTGTGAATGCGTAATTTTAATGTACTGTAGCTATTTATTTTCCAGTGTTTGCACCACTAGTGTACCGCATGTATATTCACTCATTTCTTTGTACTGTCTGTCTACTGCGAAGAGTGTCTCCTGTGTATTTTCTGGATCATGTGGCCTCTCCTTTGTTTTCGCTGTACAATCTGGCTCCCGAGATTTCTCACTAATCGATGACATACTGCAAGGACTATTTAATTTCCATTCGGTTACAGATAATTGTACTTGCAGAAGAGGTCTTCAGCACTGCAAATTTAGTGCTGGTTGTGCTGTGCTCTTTCAGCCCCTTGAGCACGGCGGTGGCAACTTTCACAGCCTTATTTGGCTCCTGTTTACTCGCCACACTGGCCTCGTGCCGTCCCACCTTCCCCCTATTAACCACATGTGCAGTCTGCAGCCCCTTCACAGCAGACAAAAACACATGCACATCTATCTCTGTGCAGCAGCAAGGCTTCCGCAAGATGTGGGACATTTTAACATCCGGCAAACACCATACCATTCATGCCCGTCCTGGGTCCTCTTTCTCCTAATCTCCGTTTAGTGTTCCCCTACATCGCCATATAGGTGATCAGTTGCTTTGAACTCTCGACGTCCTTCTGTTCGATGTTCTATTGCTTCTGCCTGTTGTCGCTAACTCAGGACAAGCTTTTTTTTGTATTCCCTCATCGTAGAAAGTGTCCTGGCAGAGGAGTGCATTTTTGTTCATTTTTGGTCTGCGTGCAGGTACTTACACGCCACACAATTCAACCTACACATTTCCATTACACACCACATAATTTGACAGCAAACCACATAATTCAATTCAACACAATTACACAAGACACCACATATATCAATCCACACCACAAATTTCCACATCATGCCATAAAATTCAATAGCACACCACCTAAACTCTACTACATACCACTTCACAACACAAAATATCATGCCACGTAATTACACTCCATAACACACAATCCCACTCCACATAATTCCATGACACTTAATACCCCATACTATCCATAATATTACACTGCACACCATGCCACATAAGTCCACTACACAAATCCACACCACACAATTACACCTCACACAATTACACAACTAACAATTCCAATCCAAACCACAAAATTCCACTCCACATAACATGCATTCACTCCAAAAGACATGGATAAATGACATTGTAATTTACAACACCAATGGCTCCAACTTTCCCAAATGCAAGACCTATTGCATTGAAAATGCAATTGGTCTTGCCATTGATTAAGTTAAAGCCATTTGCTTTGCTAATGGTATTATATAGCAAAGCAAATGGCTTTAACTTAATGAAAGGCGAGACCTATTGCATTTTTAATGCTTGTTTCATTTTTGGTAGTCAAACCTGTTCAAATGGGTGTGCCAGTATGTAGTCTGATTGTGTCTGGGGGACATGACGTTCACTGGGGATTCTCTAATATGTAGTTGTCTGTTGTTCTCAGATGGAGTGATTTGAATGTGAGATCGTTGAACCCCATGGAGTCTGAGTTCGGTGTTCTTTGTAATGAAGGTGGCGTAATTTGCCCATTTAGCATCTGGATTTTGCCATTGTAGGGGATTTTTCCTGGGGTTTCATTCTTAACTCTGTTATTCCTTCTGAAAAAATTGACCTAGACGTGGAGTTTTTGAAGTCAGTTGTGTGAGTTTTCGGAGGTGCCAGGGTCCATTCTAGGTGTGAGTCAGTGATTGCCTTCGTCTCACAGGGGTGACGTTTCAGGCTGTGTTCAGTTGCCATGTTGAGGTGGATAGCTGTTTTAGCTGATCGCGTCAGATCACCGATGCTCTTCCTCGGTCGGTGTAATCCTTTGGAGAGGTTATGTAATGGTTGGGTGACATGAGCCTGGGATCATGACTAATTCCCATCTTTGTGGATCTGTCAGATGTAGTAGGGATAGCACAGCTGGAGCGGTTGATGTCAGTTGGATAGAGACCTTGCTCTGGTGTGTTGCAGATGCATTGTAGTTAATGTGAAATCGGCAAGTCTTTGGGAGTACTCTGGATTACTGATGTTCTTGTGTGTGCTGTTAATTTGGAAATCCACCAATCCAAGGTTTCCAGATTTTGTCTGACTCTTGTGCCATTATGATGCCATTGCTTTAGAATTATATTACTACATCTTAATCAAGGAAGGGAGAGGAAAAGAGATAATTTGAGACCATGGGGTATTTTAGTGTAGTTCAAGACCTAGTGCATGCACCGATTCTCTCCACCTTGCTGTACATTTTGTAAAGAAGATGAGGTTCCTTTCATCAAGTATAGGTAGGAGTCGGAGAAGAGGGTTTCTGGGAGAACTTTTATAAGTCTGTGTTAACATTGTTTTGCTGCATTCTTGGAGAGGTTAGGAAGGTAATTTTTGAAGCAATTGGGGCCATATTTTGAGGACAATCTTTCTGGAGAGAGTATCGTGCTATAGTGGTAGTTTGACATGCATGTCTTGGGTAGACAGCCAGTTTACATGTACTATGTCACTGGTATTTGGCGGGTTTAGTGAACAAGAAAGATTTATTAAAAGAAAAAGGTAAAAAAAAAAAATGAGGGTCCTCGAAAAAGTGATGGAATTTAGGCTCAAGACACAATTTCAGCAAGACATTGCAAGAATGTCTATCGGGTGGTTAAATTACCAAAACGTTTTGTAACATTCCATCTCACCTATTGTACACCTAAATTTACAATTATTAGAGCAAGGATTTTATTGGAAGGGGGTAGAATGTGTAGAGCATTGATAGCTCCACGTTACTCTTTAGAATCAGTTTAGAGGTTTGTTGCATCTGGTCATTTTGCCTTTGATTGTACATTGCCATCTGAGTTTAAATGTTTCTTGTGTCAAAGAAATATTTTAATTGTGTAAAAAGATTCAAGTGAGCAGTTCTGAAAGCCTTGTTGATCAAGATGCGTTTAAGCCATTGACATCGGCTTGCTGTTCCAAATACTTCCATTCAGTGCTTGTTACCAAGGGCAAAGAAGCACATTTGTACAACTTTTGAAGGACCAAAGGCTGAGTGGGCAGTCACACAGCCCTCTGAAATAGGCTTTCAAGCTGTAGCGCGATCTTAACATCTTTATTCAAAATAAATGTTTGCTCCTGGTCTTTAGCCAGTCTTGATCCCTCTTCGTTGATGGCAATAACTTCTATTAATAAGTTGTAACACTGAAAGTTTTACACAGTGGCCATGCTTGCAATTATGACTTTAAAAAACTTGGTTACCCTTTTTCTTTCTGCTGGTTTTTTTCTTTCAATTTTACGATTTTATTTTATTATCACTGTATGATTTTTCTTCTAGGAGTGCCAGGAGTCAAAAAAGATCGCTTTGAAGAAGGCTTGATGGTCAAGCACTGTGCGCTGTCATTGGTCGGAGAACCAATAATGTACCCCGAGATCAATCGGTTCCTAAAGCTACTCCACAGCCACAGAATCTCTAGTTTCCTGGTTACAAATGCACAGTTCCCTAAGGAAATCAGGTGAGTCATTCACAGGAGATCTTGTATGAAACGGCCTTTGCAGTGCCCTCCTTTTAACCTTATCGTCCCTAAACACTGAGGAGCACATCTAAGTGCCTGGCAGCATCAGGCCTTGTTCCCTAATGTGGGTTCCTACAAAGAAAGCAAGATCAGATTCTCTAGCAATAAACACTCAAGGTACTAAATTTGCAACAGAAAATTAATGCGAGAGGCCTGTGGTGTCCACCTCGTTGACATGAGAATATTAAGGGTTTTCTCCAACCCCAACCGTAAATCTTGTCCAAGCTGGAAACGAACTGCTTCTAAGGAGATGCCGAATTGAGAGCAGGTCCTACGGTGAGTTGCAGAGTGAAGCGCCATAGAAGAGAAGTGAAGGGTAGGCGACATTGGAATGGACAGGAGTTACGCAACCTGAATCATAAGGGTTGTGATGGTGACTTGATGAGCACAAGGACTGTAAGTCACCAATGGGCTGTAAGTCACCAATGGGGCCTCCCAGTAACTTCTCCGCTGGCTTATTCATCGCAATGATGACCTGCGGCAATGTCGGAGGTAGACTCATGCACTTCGTGCCCCCTCTTGCAAATAGAGGCACTAGCATTCTCTGGAAGGGGGATAGGGTAAACTACCTTCACCCCGCATCCGTGACTCCGCATGCTGTCACAACACAGTCGTAACAACGACTGCGTTGTGACAACGCATACCATTACTCCGCAAGTCGTTGCAACACCTTCCCTACAGTCCGCACAGACTGGAGTTGGAATAGTAAATTTTACTATTCCAACATCCAGCGCCCCCCTCCGCAAGTCGTTGTATCGACTTGCGGGGTAGTGGTATGCGTTATCACAACGCAGTCATTGTTACGACCGCGTTGTGACAGCAGGCGGGATAATGGTATGCGGAGTGAAGAGGCATATTCGGGATGCATACCTCTTACGATGCTTTGACTAAGTATTAACAGCTGCTGGATGGGGTAAAGCCGGAAGGCCTCGTTGAGTACTAAGGGGCTCTAATGGGTTTGGATGTGATTGGCCCCACTGGTAGGTGCTTCGACTTCCGCCACCCCATTTATTGGGTTCGAACTGGACATTTTGACTTGCCTAATCTGAGACAGTTGAAGCGCTCATTTCTGGAGTGTTTTGCCTACTAACAGAAAGACTAGTGGATGCCAGTAAGAAATTGGAGTATTTTCAGGTATAAGCCAAGTCCTTGTCTGGGTAAACAAAAAAAATCACGAAGAAGAGACGATGTGGAGCTATGGTCAGACCTGCCGACTTTGGACCTGGGGAACCAGTTTCAAGTCACTGTGACTGCCCAACGTCTTGTAATCTCCTAGTGCCTAAAAAATGAATCTGACCTTGTGTAATGTAACTGGTGCTCATGTAAAGCGCTCCAATAACTTTGGGTCAAGTTTGTACTATAAGAAAATGCAAAAAATAAAATAAATCTGTGTTTAACACTCTGGTAGCTGGAGCAAAGCAGTCAGGCTTAACTTGGAGGCCATATGTAAAGTATTTATGCAGTACTCAAACAGTAATAAAGTGAAAATACAACACATTAAAAATCTCAAACAAATTTAGAAAAATGGAGAATATTTTAATAAATAAAACAACAAAAAAACACCAGTAAGTAGAACCTGATGCATAGATTTTTAAATGTTGAATTAAAAATAGTGGTAAAAAGCACAAAGCGCCAATCGCAGTTATGTGGTGGTGCTAGAGCGGTTCAAAGTCAAACGTTAAGGCAACTGTGGTGGCGCACGTGCGGAATGTGAAGCTCCCGCAGCCTGGCGCTGTAATCCTTTCAATTATCCTGCCCAGATGGCACGAATCGCCTAATAATCACGGATCTGTTGAATGAAGCCGCTGAGGAACCTGCGCTGGAAGGTTGCGGTGGATCCGTCGTGCATTTCCGCTACAAAAGCTGAAAGTGACGAGCCCGGCACGCGCCTGTGTATTGCCCGGAGCTGCCACTGGGCGATGGTGCCTACGCGACTATCGGGGATCCCGCAGGGGCCGGAGCGGCAGAGTGGTGGCTGGAGACTTCGGTGAGTCCCCCGGCGCCCCGGTGGGCTCCCTGCATCAGCGCTAATACCTGGGTTGCAGATTGGGTGCTGCGGTGTCCCACCGCAGCGGATGCCTGGGTCCTGGTGCGCGAGAAGAATTTGCGGAGCATGCGCCGTGCGGGTGGGCCATATGCGGCGCCGCCATCTTATTGAGTGCTGAGGAGCTCTGCTGATCTGGCTGTGAGCGTGTTAGAGGTCTCTCCTCATAAGTGGGTGAAGCCGGCGGCGGTGTGGGCCCTTGACCGCTTGCTGGCGGCTGTGACACTGGGGCGAGAGACGCACCCACGCAATCTTGGAGGCACTTGGAGGGAGGGACGCCTTTCCCCCGGACTCACGGGATTCATCAACAGCTGCATATTGTAGTGCCCGCCTGGGGGGTCCGTTGTGCCTGTCCCGCTACAGTACTGTTGTGTGACCTGCTCCTAACGCTGATAGGTGCCTCCCTACTTAAACCATCCTGCTATATCACTGCCCGGAGCCACCCTACAGTAATCACTGCCCAGAGAGGGCCCTCATCTTGAGGCGACTGCTGCGTCTTCGGAGTGATAAGTGCGACCCCCATAGCTCAGACGAATCTTCTGTGTGCCCAGTATGGGGAAGCCAGATATGCGCCAACCATGCATCACTTTTGAGGCCAAGAAAAGTACCCGTCAGCAGATAGCGGAGATGGACGGAGGTGCAGGCGTGCCACAAGTGGATACACAACCCTCACAAGGCGAAGATATGAGGGCCTTGCTCCTGGAGGTCCGGCAGGGCTTTGCCAGCATTGCTGACAAGATGGACACCCTGACTGCGTGCCTGAACACGGTGGTTCGCAAGATAGAAGGCCACGAGATGCGCATAAAAGAGACGGAACAACGCATATCCGACGCCGAGGATGCGACGACCCACCTTCAAAGCTCAGTGTCACAAATGGATAAGCTACTAAAGCTCATTGCTGCAAAGAATGAGGACATTGAAGCACGAAGCCGTAGAAATAATATATACGTTTTGGGAATTCCGGAGAGCACAAATACGGACTAGATGGAGGACTATGTTGAGAGACTGTTGCTAGAAGTGGTGGGAGCTGATTCCCTCTCCTCTCATTTCATAGTGGAACGAGCCCATCGCTCCCTTGGCCTGAAACCACCCCCGGACAGCACGCCCAGGCCAATATTTGCACGACTACTGAACTATAGGGATGTCTCCCTCAAGACAGTGAGGGAGAAGAAACAACTGCACTTTGAGGGCGTGCCTTTCACTATGTATCCTGATTTCACCCCCACTGTGCAAGAAGAACAACGTAAATTCCTCCCTGTAAAACAAAAACTGTGACAGGCCCAAATAGACTACGCTCTCCTGTACCCGGCTTGCCTACGAGTCGCGTACCAGGGTAAGCAAGCTTTTTACACAAAGCCCCAACTGTGATGGGGCACCAGTTTGGTACAGGGCCAAGTTAGTCTTGACGAAAAGTTCGGACTTAAAATTCTTTCTGGCGAAAAAGTGATAGTTGGTGTTAGACCTGGCATCTTTGGCGTGGTTTCCCCTGACTTTTTGCCTCTGCCTCCTGTATTTTTGACGCTGTGCTGGATTTCGTTTTTGCTGGTTTAGATGCTTTGGGCACTTTGCCACTGCTGATCAGTGTCAAAGTGCAAGTGCTCCCTAGGCAAATTGTTATATTGATTGGTTATCCATGATTGGTATATTTGTTTCACCTGTTAGCCCCTAGTAAAGTGCACTGAGTGTGACCGGGCTGGTGATTCAAATGCTACTAGTGGGCCTGCAGCACTGATTATGCCACCCACAGGAGTAGCCCTAAAATGGTGTCACAGGCCTGCCACAGCAGTGCCTGGGTGCAGTTGCTAACTGCCATGCTGACCTGACCAGTGTCCACACTGGCCCGGCCTAACCCTTCCCTTTCTGTACACATTGGACACCCCTATGGAAGGCCCTAGGTTCCCCCCTGGGCAGGGTGCAGTGTATGTGAAACGTAGAGCATTTATTGGTGTAGGTGACATGCTCTGGTAGTGAATTACAGCCATTTTCGTTTTTCACTATTGAAAGGCTATCTTGCCCATAGGCTATAATGGGGAATGCTGAGCATAATGTTTACCTGCATATCTTCCCATAGGAGCAAGATAGAAAATTAAAGTCTGGTATCCCTGAACTCAGAATTTAATAACACATCTTTCAGGAAAGATGGTTTTTAAATCCTGTGTGTGAAAACAGCACTTTTAGAAAGTGGCGGTTTCCTTTCCTGCCCTTTCTGTGTGCCTTGGCCTGTTTGTGAATTGACTGTCTGGTTTGTGAGTGACAGGGACAGGGGTGGCTCCCAGAGGCTGAATGAGTCAGCCCAGGGCTGAATAGGGAAATTCCCCTGTAGATGGGTGGGAGGAGTAGCAACTGGGCCAAAATAGGGCTGTGCCTGCCCTCCACAATGCTGGCTCCACCCCCTGCTGGGCAGCTGACGACCCTGCCCCTCTCTCTCAAAGGAAAGAAGAAACCAAGTAAACAGAGTGCTCCAGGACTGGCCAGAACTGGTTCTGACTAGGCCAAGGCCCCTCTGCCTTCAGAGGACAAAGGATTTTGGGGTATAAGTATTGGGACCCAAACTACAGAAAATTAGATCATCCTGGAATCAAGAAGGAACCTCTGCCAAGGAGAAAGCTGGAAGACTGAATCAGAACTGACCTGCTGTAAGGCTGACCTGCAGTTGCTTTGCTGCCAAGGAGAGGGGAAGGACTTTGCTGTGTGCTGTGTCCCCTCGCTTGAAGGAGTCTCCAAGGGCCTGAGTAGAGCTGGCCTCCTGTTAAGAAGTGCCAGGAACAAAAGGACTTCACCCCCAGCTTCCCCCTGAACTCTGTTGTGGGATTTCTGCCCTTCCTAGAGTGCTTGATCCAATTGTGGGGCCTCTGGCAGTGGTGCCTGCTGTTGGGAAGCTGACCAAGAGAAAAGAAGTAAAAGATCTGCAACTTTTTCACGCACCGCCGGCTTAGCGAGAAAATTTCCGTCGCCGCGAAGATCGTCGCAGCGCCTGTCGCCGCTGCAACGTCAACGCCGCGTTCTTCTTCGGAGCGCATCGCCCCCGCAGTGGGAAGATTGCCCTTGCTGCAAGTATCGTCGCAGAACCTGCCGCCGCTGAGTGAGATCATTGCACCGCTCATTAGCGGGCCGCATTTTGTTGCTGCGAACATCGTCGCAGAGCCATTGAAGATCGTCGCACCGCTCATTAGCGGCCGTATTTCATCGCTGCGAACATCGTCGCAGAAACATCGAAGATCGTCGCATCGTGCCTTTGCGAGTAAATTTCTTCCGGAGAAGCTACGCCTTGGAATCCATACAAGTATCGTCTCACTCCCCATACAGGCCGGATTCGTCGCACACGCCCGCTGCGTGCAGCGGGGTTGTCGCATTGCCTCCCCAGGGTCTCAGGACTGACGCTGTTGCTTGTTTTTCGACGCCTGAGCGCCGCTTGGAACTTATATCGCATCACCAGGTACTGTTGGCTAAAATCGACGCTAATGTGGATTATTTTGTCGCTAAGCTAAGAACCCTATTGAAACCATATTCTTGATCTGTGTAAGTTGGATTTTTGTCGTTTTGGTCTTGTGTAGTTAATATAAAAGTACTTTATTTATCTACACTGGTGTGGAGTCCATTTGTGGTGTTTTCACTGGGTTACTGTGAGTGTTGGTACAAATACATTGCCTTTGATAAGCCTGTCTGCTCGTGCCAAGCTACCAAGGGGGTGAGCAGGGCTTATCTAAAGAGTGTATCCCCCTTACCCTGACTCGAAGTAAGGGTCCCTCTTTGGACAGTGGTACCTACTTCTGCCAACTAGAGACCCCCAGATCTAACAGTTGGTGTGACGTAGGCGAAGCAAACCGCTAGCTGGAGCCGAAGCATTGCTCAACAATGGCGAATTGCTGAAGTGTGGGGTCCCGATGCGGTCGTCAACTAAGGCGGGAAAGCCCAGAGTGGGCACAGTGAGTTCTCAGGAAGGCCTCCACGGGCTGCTGCTCAGCATCTGTTTCGAAGAAGCTGTCTATGTTTGGACTTAAGAAACTTTTCTAGAAGTCATAACTCCTTCAGCAGGGCCAACCAGCAAGTTGAATCCGACCAACAGTTTGACTGAGGTCCTGGTCTCCCACAGGAATAGTTGACAAAATGTTTCGAAGTTCTATCCTTTGCAGTTTTGTCAGGAGGAGTATAATCTAAACATCAGCCAAGTGTCCAGGACCTGGGAGGCACTTTTTGGGACGACACGCTCCAACAGAGGCCAGCAGCAGGTTCCAGGGCAGGTCCGGTTGGAACTGGTAGGCTGGGCAGTTGAATGAAGAGGCGCCTCTGGAAGCTTGTTTTGTCCTTGCTGCTCAAACAGGGTGTCAGCCAAGAGACCCTTGGAGTCATTTCTGGGGTCCTGGGTTTGAGGCAAATATGTCCAGTATTCCTTCATGTTCTGCAGACAGCAGATCAGTCCTTCTTATGATTCATCACAGAAGAATTCTTCAGGTGTTCTGAGGAGAGGTCTTTGGGGGAATCATCTTTTATGCCCAGTGCCAGCATTCGGGTGAGGGAAACTCTTGGCCACTCCCTAACCTATGGGGTAAATGTATCCCAGGGGTGCATCCACCCATTTTTGCAACTTTTACCCATGTGTTTTACTATAAACTATGCTGAAGTGCCCCTGTCTATGCAAGGCCAGCATGGTAGAAATCTTCCCATGGCCAGAGCTCCTTTTGCCCACCTAGGGGTGTGGCTATGGAAATGGGAAAACTCTCCTTTGTGGTCACTCCAAGCCAGTTTTGGGGCACCACCCACGCCCACTCGGTTTGGAATCATGCTGACTAAGAAGACAAATGAAGGCAGTTGTGAGCTACATCTGCCAGTGACAGGGTAGGAAGCCTTTGAAGCTCAGGAAGGGGCTGGGCACAACCCCAACGCCATCATGCTCAAGGAGGAAAACCACATCTCCACACCCAAGCATTTTGTCCACTGTCTGGGAGCAATCCAAATATCCCCACATGGTAGCCATTCAACAGTCAGGACACTGTCAAGGAGGGCCTTTTGGCTTAGGCAGAGAAATGACCACTTTATAAAAATTTCATTTCTAAAATAGTAATATAAAATCCAACTTGAGCATTAAGCTGGATTTTGATATACTATTAAAATGAGACTTTGAATAATTTTTCTAGCTGCTCCTAAATCGAAATTTAACTGAATATTATAATTTGTTATAAACTAGCCCCAGTGTTTTCCAGTGTCAAAATGACTTTTGTGGGGGGGTCACTGCTAGGACATGTAGAAAGTAGGACATGTTGTACCTTGTAGACGTGTGGAGAACATTTCACCCAGAAAGTATTCAACACACCTTCCACTCAGGGGCACACAATAGCCTATCTCGAATTGACTATCTCCTCATTCCAGCGTCCCAAATAGGGAATATTCGGGAGGTTAGAAACCTGGTGTGTGGCATATCTGACCATTCCCCCTTATGGGCAGAATTGGTCCTGGGTGAGGAAAAGGTGGGGGGAATAGCACCTATTAGCCCCTGCTACCTTCGGAACCCCATGGTCAAAAACACACACTTGCAAGCTATCGACAACTATTTTCTAGAAAACAAGGAATCAGTGCGATCATGCCAAACCTTGTGGAAAGCTTTTAAAACAGTACTGAGGGGTCAGGCGCTCTCACTGATTGCAGGTGTGCGGAAAGAAAATTCAAAAAACCTAGCCAGCTTAGAGGACGAGATCCTCCACCTGGAGGAAGAAAATGAGCAATCGTTGACACAAGACAGACTTCATGCCCTAAAACTCAAAAGAGATTAATATAAATCTATTGCCAATGATATGGCCAAGACACTCAGAAGGGATAAAGAGGGTAGACTGTATGACTTCGGGGACAAGGCTGGGAAGTTACTGGCCTGGTTAGAAAAGAAAGAGCTTGCAAGTAGATTGGTACCAGAATTATTGGACGAGTCAGGTGTAACGATAACTGATCCGCAAGAGATAGCCAACAAATTTGCAAATTATCGCTCTATCTATCGTGTGAGCTCCTCCCTCCTAGAGGAGGACTCACAAGCCCTGCTCTCGGATATACAGCTCCCTATCCTGACTGCAGATGAAAGGGATATACTCGACCACAATTTCACTTATGATGAAGTAGCTCAGGCAATTAGAAACCTCCAGTCCGGCAAGGCTCTGGGCCCTAATGGACCACCGATCGAGTTGTATAAGCTGAAGGCGGACACAGTAGCCCCGCACCTACGGGCCATGTTTACCGAAAGCTGAGAGTTGAGACTGCTCCCTCATGACCAAAGAGTGGCTGCATTGGTTACCATACATAAAATGGGTAAACCCAGACATAAGTGCTCTTCGTATAGGCCCCTCTCCTTATTAAATGCGGAACCTAAAGTTCTAGCTAAGCTGCTGGCAAGTCGTCCGGCTCAAATGAGAAGAAAATTGGTACCCCGGACCAATCAGGCTTTATGCCTCACCGAAACACCACGCTAAACTCGAGGAGATTACATGGCGTGCTGGGAAGACAGGGCACAATCCAAGAAGCTGCAGTGGTGGTCTCACTTGACGCCACGATGGCCTTCGACACCATTGATTTGCCATATTTGTTTGCAGTCTTGGCTAAGTTGGATTTTGGGCCCAATTTAATCTGGTGGGAGTGCCTTTTGTACACAGAGTCCTTAGCGCAGGTAGTAGTCAATAATAAAAAGTCAGGAGTATTTACGCTAGGCCGTGGGACTCAACAGGGCTGTCCTTTGTCCCAGTTATTCTTTGCCCTCACGCTGGAGCCACTGGTGGCGTGGATCCGCAGAGATCCAGTAATCCAAGGAAGTGGGCTGAATCATGGGAGGACCGCATTTCTCTTTATGCGGATGACATTCTGCTGTACGTCGCATCCCCTAAGGCGTCGCTCTTTAGAGTGCTCAATATATTTGCGAACTTTGGGAAAAATTCTGGGTATACAATCAACTGGAGTAAATCCCTTTTGTATGTTCTCAGTGGCGAGCCCTCTCCCCTACCTATACAGGAAGCGAAGGAGGGCTTCCAGTATTTGGGAATTTTTATCACGACAGACACCAGAACACGTTACGAACGTAACTTGCTCCCACCCCTGCAGAGACTGAAGCTAGATGTGGCCAACTGGAAAACGCTCCCACTTTCTCTATTGGGAAGGGCAGCGCTGTTCAAAATGATGTCATTACCACAATTTCTCTACGCGCTCCAGAATTTCCAAGATCCAGTCGCGGTGCAATTTGTCAAGGAGATAGTCTCCAGAGGGAACTGCTCAGGGATGGTCGACCCGGCATAATCTTGCCCAAATTAGTCTTTTGTTGGTATGATGGGGGAATTGGACTCCCAGACGTCAAAAAATACTACTGGGCGGCCACGCTGGCTGCTATCAACCAGTGTACGTGCCGTCACTGGGGCGATCCAGGCTACAGGATGGATAAATGGCTACTGCCAGGTGGTAATTACAACATGGCCCTCTAATCTAAACCCCAAATATTTGCCCTGATGGGACCCACCAAGCACTCTGTGCAGGTATGGCATGCCGTCAACAAAAGCTTGAGTTGGGATCAGAAACTCGAACTGGCTACTCCTTTGTGAGATGCTGAGCAATTGGGCACCCTGAGGGCCACGAGGGCTTTGACAAGTGGGACCTGATTGGGATCACAAAGAGAGGAGACTTATGGAAAAAGGGTGAAGTGGTCCCATTCCCTACTCTACAACAGGAATATGGTTTGGCCACCACAGAACACTTCAGATATCTGCAAGTGAGACATGCACTAACATCATGGTTACCAAAGTGTGATTCTCCCCCAGAATCCTCGCCGTTGGAGGACAGGTTGCTAGATGGATATATGTCAACAAAAGCGGTATCTCTCACTTAGAAAAAGTTGGTTAATAATGCCCCAGACCCTCTCAAACTGGTCCGGGGGCACTGGGAGAGGGATGGGTTGGCGCTCGACAATGAGGAATGGCAGGAGGCAGTGACCTCCCCACATGAGGTTGCAATCTCCTCCAGACTGCTGTGGTAAATAAAATAAATATTACCGGACTGAATTTCATGCGGAATCTTAAATTAAAGTAAATAGCTCAAAATAACAAGAGGCAGAATCCGTGGTATAAGAGGTTTCTAATGGGCTTTATTCCATTCAAAATGGCCGACTCGAGTCGCGGCCCTCAGGTTCCGTCACCACGAAGGTTCAGGAAGTGAAGTACAACAATTTATTAACAGACATGTATTTTTATAATAAGTACATTACAATGAAACGAATGTAGAAGGCGTAACATTTGATAAGAAAAATGACGTAACAGTGACATAATCGAAACTAGGCGTAATAAGGAATAAAAGAAACATGATTGGTTAGAATTATCAGGCATAGGTGGATCTATAAGATAATACTCGGCATAGATGCGCGCGCGGCAGCATGACGTGTAATTGACGTGCAACTAGGGGGTGAAGGGGACTTGACATTTAGCTCTACATGTGGAGACGAGAAGTCTGGGGTCAAGTCATCCTAATCCCAAATCATATCTAACATCCTATGTTTAAAGAACTATGTTATCCACAAGGAAGGACTCTCGGACAGAATCTATTCTATACTGACTGTGTGCGTGTACAAGCGTCTAAGTGTCTATATGAGATGCGAGGGGCAGAAAACTTTCCATGGCAACAGGGCTATGAATCACTTGCAGGAGGACGGAAAGGCTGAGTCCTTTGCTTGTGAGCTAAAGGAAATGTTTACCTAAATCACTGGACAGGAATGCATCGGCTGGAGAGCAAAATAGATAATTCGAAGGTGAAATACAACTTCTTGGCAGACAGGCGAAAACTGGCCGAGGCAGGCACCGTTAGCTGCACAGGGAGTAGGACAAAGTTCATGGATACAGATGCGAGCTCAAGCTGAAGCTGTCAGAGACAGAGAGCAGGGAAAGGCTTTGAGGGCAGAATCGGGCCTACTCGCCTGAACTGTAAAAATGAAGTAACTTAGCCATATAAAGTCGGTGGCCTTTCATACTTAGGAATCGGATATCCAGCCCATTGATGGCGGATCTGACAGAGAACATGTTGACGGTAGACACACATGTTTGCGTCTTAGAAACTGGAACTGGAGGGAACATACATGTACTTGTAACATGCATATAGAACCGTTGGGGTCCAAGATAGGGGACATAACTGATCAGGAAAATCCACATTTCCACATTCCCTCCTTGTCCCCTTCTTGCCCTTCACGAGACATCAATCTTCATCATTCCATTGATTTGCTCATGGAGCATCATTTCTTCTTCTTTCTTCTTCCGGGATCTTGAGCGAAAACCTTGATGTGGAATACACGATGTGGCACACAGACCACAAATCGCTGGTCCACATTGCAGGCATAGACAACAACTGAAGAGCATAAGAAGGCCAATACCTAGGAAGGATAGAACTCTCCATCCCCAGGCTGATATCACACTCCAAAACCACCCGGACCACGTCCAAGTGCCTGGATTCTCGTGTATCTGGCTTACAATCTTATGAAGGCGTGTTATAGCTTTATATACAGATGGCGAATTTTCTGGTATGAATATACAGCAGCTGGATCCGATGACCCTACAAGCTCCGCCCCTATCGGCCAGGATGACGTCAAGGACAAGACGATTCTGGAGAACAACAATTCTCATCACTGATTGTTCCTCTGTCAGATTGCCTAGGGCGGCTATAGTCTCGTTTACTACAGCTTCAAGAGTCTTGGTGAGTCTGCGTATCAGCTTACTATTTGATATAGTACCTATATAGGGAAAGATACCTTTATTGAAATCTACATACTTGTCCCATGCTGTCTCAGTATAATCGACAACTGGGAGATCTCTTTTCTCTCTATTGTGTACTAAATGAACATTTCGATAATAATCAGGGGGAGCTAGGAAAACAGGTGGCAAAAGGAATGCTATGTAACAGGTACCATCCCAATCTAGAGGCAGACGCATATATGCCGTCTGACCACATATGAAGTAGGAATGGCGAGAAGTTCTAAATGAAGATTTGCCTTGATCACTATATTCTACTGTAGTAACGCATTGGCTATGGCCCATATGTATGGAACCAACTTTTCTTACACATAATTCACCCTTAACTGGAAATACTGACATAGTGGGCAAAATTAGTTCAACTTCGGATTTGACATTCAGAATCATAAGATTAGGTGTAAAATTACCTAATTTATACACTTCATTTTCTAAATCAGTTCCTGTTCTACTGGGGTGACCCTCCTTATTAGGGTGACAGACTTTGAATAAAACTAGATTCAGATTTCCCCATATCCAATGTTGTTGATAAACTGCTGTGTCTGGGTTTATGGAATTTAATAAACTAAACCATGCTCCACAGGAGCCATTGTGTGTGAATGGATGTGGAAAGAAAGGCAGAACTCCTTTGTTATTCTGATAGGGAGGGAGTCGGCCACACACCCAACAATTGGTCGCATTACTAGTCTGATGGGAATGATGTAACATACTAATGAATGTGTTATTGCGCAGCGCAAGTCTATAAGATAATTCATGTGGCGGTAGGTCACTAAAAGAATGTTCATCAGTTATATTGAAAACACGTTTAGAAACAGGATAATACATATGCAACAATATACTTGCAGTAACTATTAAAAAACTCAATAAAAACAAAATTAATAAAGTCACAATACAGTGGTTACGCAGTAATTTACAATAAGCATGTCGTTTCATTATGATTCTGGACTCTACATGATTCAGACCTAAAGGGTACATGTCGGGACAGATTCAACCGCTTCACCTTGGAGAGGACTTAAACAATCAAATCGTCCGACAGTTTAGATCTGGACCTGAGTTTCTGTTTATAGTACTGAGAGTCATTCAGTTCAACAAAAGGAAGTTTTGAATCAGTCTGTGAGGGAGTGCAGGGCACAGTGTCTATATCTGAAGGTAGTCCATGAAATTTTTTTACGTGACTGGAATGAATCCACCCCTTTCGTCCCTCGATCTTCACGGCTGTTCTTGTGGTCAACAGGACCAACTTGGGTGCTTTCCACCTGGGCTCCAATTGACTTTTCCTGTCAAAATTTCTCACAAAGACAAGATTACCCGGAACA
The DNA here is from genome assembly GCF_964204655.1 of Triturus cristatus. Taxonomy (NCBI): domain Eukaryota; kingdom Metazoa; phylum Chordata; class Amphibia; order Caudata; family Salamandridae; genus Triturus; species Triturus cristatus. The sequence goes on along the minus strand of NC_140584.1, from coordinate 1,081,773,978 downwards.
ACGTCATGGGGTTTCGCCTCAGTGTTGTCGGGAAAGGCTGCAGCTACCTGTGAACGAGAAGATTGTAGTGCAGACATCAAGGAAGCCAGGTAATCTGTCAGCATATTACAGTCAACATCAGTTATTTTACGTGGTATAGGCGTCCCCCACATATTCGGTGGTCTACCAAAGATCACCTCATACGGGGATAGCCCTGTTCTAGAGTGTGCTACCATTCTCATGTAAAAGAGTGCAACTGGTAATGCTACTATCCAGTCGACACCTTTCTCTCTACATATTTTGGACAGTCTGATTTTCAGTGTCTGGTTATGTCTTTCTACGAGACCTGCTGCCTCGGGGTGTCGGACACAGTGGAATTTCCACTGATATCCCAACAAGAGTGAGACATGTTTCATTAATTCGGATGAGAAAGGCTGACCGTTATCTGAATATACAACACGTGGTAAACCGTACCGTGGGAAGAATTCTCGAACTAGCTGCTTGGCAGTAGTCGGGGCAGTGTAATCTGATACGGGATACGCCTCTGTCCAACGGGAGAGAGCGCAGACAACTACGAGGACATATTTGAATCCTCGACAACGTTCCATCTGAATATAATCCATCTGGAGGACTTCAAAAGGATGGTCAGGAGGCTGAAATCCACCCTGCTCTACGGGAACACTCTTTCCTGGATTAAACTGACAACATATCATACAGGTACGAACTTTTTGTTTAGCTGCTGCTCGTAAATGTTTGTTGAACCAAATGTGCTGAATGCTGTCTAGCATAGCCTTCTCTCCTAAATGTGCTGGACTGTGAACTGTAGCTATAATGGCTTGAACCATGGAATCAGGGAGAAACCATACAGATTTCTCTTTCGTCATCCATCCTTGATCTGTCTGGATCCCTCCTAGTTCAGTCCACTTCTTTATTTCTTCTGCTGTGGCATGTGTCTGTATGTCAATTACGTCAAGTGCGGGATCCTTAATTGCCATACACTGTGTTGGGGTCTGAACTATTGGCTTTGTCATGTCTAATGTGTGATTCTGAGCAGTCTGTTTAGCTGTTCTGTCAGCTAAATCATTGCCTTGAGAAATGGTATCAATAACCTTCGTGTGTGCTTTACATTTCATAATCGATATAGCAGTGGGTAAATGTATTGCGTCTAACAAGGCATGAATGAGGGGTCCGTGCTGAATGTGGGCACCATGGGAAGTTAAATAACCTCTCTCTCGCCACAGCACGCCGAAGTCGTGTACAACTCCGAATGCATAACGTGAGTCAGTGTATACATTAACTTTCTTATTTGTGGCTTGAATACAGGCTTGCGTTAGAGCAATAAGTTCTGCTGCTTGGGCTGACAGAGTATCTATACAATGTGTCTCAATAACTTCAGTGTCTGTTGTGACTGCATACGCGGCCACTAAATCTCCTTTACTTGTTCTCATGCATGATCCGTCCACATACAACGTCAGGTCTGGATCTAACAATGGAACGTCTGTCAAGTCTTGTCTAGGTTTCGTCTTTATTTCAATGATTTCAACACAATCATGAGCTAGTGGGTCTGTTCCAATTACAGGTAATAGTGTAGCAGGATTCAATGTATTACACCGTCGGATCTCTATGTGTGGTTGAAACAATGTCAGTTCATAACCGGTAAGTCTTGCTATGGTCAAGTGTTGTGTTTGTGTTCGGTTCACAAGAACCTCTACTGCATGTGGTACTTGTACTGTCAATGGGTGTCCTAATACTATGGCATCGCTTTGTCTGATTGCTAAAGCTGTCGCTGCCACTGATTTCAGGCATGCAGGCAAAGCCTGAGCTACGGGATCTAATGTACTGGAAAAATAAGCACATGGCTTGCGTGATCCTGCTTGATCCTGAGTGAGTACTGACAAGGCAGTACCTTCGCGTTCTGTAACAAAGAGTGTAAAAGGTTTGCTATAACATGGTGTTGCTAAAACAGGTGCTTGACATAAAGCTTCCTTTAGGCTTTCAAAAGCTTGTGTATGTTCCTGAGTCCAAGGGAGAACAGTCGATGTGGCTGCCTCCTGTGTGGTTAACTGAATGAGTGGTTTTGCTAGAAATGCGTACTGAGGGATCCACTGCCTACAATATGAAGTGAGGCCTATGAAAGCCCGCACCTCCTTTTGTGTCTGGGGTATTGACATGTTAGCAATTAACTGGATGCGATCGGGTGTAAGCTGCCTTCCCTCCTTGGACAGCGAGTGACCAAGATAAATAACTCGCTGAACACAGAATTGCAGCTTAGAAGGGGACACCTTGTGCCCCTTGTTGGCTAGAAAATGTAAAACTGTCAGAGAAGCTTTTTCACATTCTGGCTCGCTTCTCGCGGTGATCAGCAGATCATCGACATATTGAAGCAGTGCTGTATTGACTGGCATGTGGATACTGTCAAGTTCTCGTTTCAGTGCTTGGCTGTAGATGCTGGGGCTTTCTGTAAATCCTTGGGGAGCGCGTGAGAATTTAAAGCTGCGCCCATTTAAACTGAATCCGAACAAGTATTGGCTTTCCGGATCTATTGGGACGCTGAAAAAGGCATTCTTGAGATCAATTACAGTAAAGAATGTTGCTTCGGAATCAAGTGCTGTCAACAATGATGATATATCAGGGACCACAGGGAATTGTGGTACAATACACTTGTTTAGTTCACGCAAATCAATAACCAATCGGTACACTGGTGGAGCAGTAGGATCAGTTCGTTTAAGAATCGGAATTATCGGTGAATTACATATATTGGAGTCTGTTTCTACAACTACTCCCTGGGCAATTAGCTCATCAATGATTTTCGACAAAGCCACTACAGCATCATGCGGTAACTTGTATTGTCGCATTCGTGGTAGTACCACTCCTGCTTTCAATGTAACTCGATAGGGTGTAATGTTCATGCAGCCAACATCCGTAGGGCCTTGTGCCCATAGATGTACTGGTAAAATCTGTAGTCGGGGATCCATGTCTCTAGACACATAGTGACCTTTAAAATCACGCAAAAACAACCTTACTCCTTCCGGAGAACAACATATTATGGCTCCTAGTGCTTTCAGAGTTTTAATTCCTAACAGATTTTCTGGGCATGATTTAGTAAGCAATAAATCTGTAGTTCGTGTCAAAGGTCCTATCGTAAGTGGTAGAGGCTGTGATACTTCATTAACAATAGGTTTTCCTGAAAAACCAAGGGAAACATTTTGAGAGCCTGAGAGGGGTGCCCCTGGAACTTCACTACGTTTTATGGTTGTTCGACTTGCCCCTGTATCGAGTAAGAATTTTCTATCTTGACCTAATAATTCACTATGTACATAAGGTCCTTCTTGATCTACCGGAATCTCGATAAGCGGTAAGTCAACTTCCCTCTCTAGGCTGGTTCATGCGTAACGCTGATACTCAGGGTATTCATACTGTGCAGTCTGATACATTTGTTGTGTTGTGGTTTGTGTGGCAGTAGCAGGCAACGGTGGTGCAGCTGGCACAAACTGTATGGGTTGCTGTGAGGCTGGCATAGACTGTTGCTGAACTGGCATGGACTGTCCATGCTGCATAGCTCCTTGTTCATTCTGATCTTGTCTAACTAATCGTGGTCTCTCTTTTGCAATACCTGTAGCTATATTTCGTTTCAGGACTTGACAATCATGTACATAATGGCCTAGTTGTTTACAGTAATTGCAGGTTCCTTTTACAGGAACTGCAGAATCACCAGAATGTGTCACACCCTTTTTGTGACCATCTGCTGGTACTGTCTGAGAAACTAGCATTTTCATTTTTGTATCCTTCATGCGTCTATGCTCGTGTTCTTGTTCATCCCTAATTCTATTGTGATGATACTGTAACATTTGTAGCATTTGCGACGGAGTGTTACTTTGCCAGGTACTCTCGAATTTCAATATTCTATTCTTCACTGGAGGCAATGCATTTTCCACTAATTTTGTCACAAATAGATGTGGATATGAGTCACTACTTGCTTTTATACCACTATTTATACCAAAACATTTTTCAAATCGAGCATAATAATCACTTGTGTCTTCATCTTGCTTTTGTTTACAGGCTGTGATTGCACCCCAATCTTCCTTCTTTGTAGTTAATAAACGTGGCAGTACCTGTACTAGTAAACCTGGTAATAGTTTAACTTTATCCCCGAGCCCTGAACCTGCAGCTCGGCCCCTTTCTTCCTCTGCTAATGCTGTCCAGTCTATCTTTTGGTCTCCCACTTCCCACTCTTTTTCTTTCAGTTTTTCATAAATGCCAGCAGGCAAAAGCACCTTTAATATCGTCATAATATCAGGAAAGGTGTACTCTCCCATCAGTAACATGTCTTTAATTTCTCGGTGGAAACCCGCTGGGTCTTTGTCATGACTAGGTACTACTTTTTTCATTTCTAATAATTCCATTTTTGATATGGGTGTGTAAACAAATACACGGTGAAACTCATTGTCTTCGCCTTTTATTGGGTGCACTTCCCGTAAAGGATTTTGTCTATCCATGTAGTACGGTGCTCTTTCTCTGGGAGGCAGGGAGAGAGAATCTGGACTTACAAAAAGGACGTACTGCTTACGTGACACTAATATCTCTTTAATTAGCTTGTTACTAGAACCTCTCCATCTGTACGTGAGTAGTTCCGTTAATATATCAGGTAAAGGACCAGGGTCAGCATGTTGGCTCTTATATAATATGAGGAGTTGCTGAATCATATAGATTCCAGCTAAACGTTGTTCATCTGTACTGAGGTTGAGAAACGTGTGTGCTACGGTCTCATCACCGTATTTTTCAGGACTAACAATCCAATGAACGGCTGATCTGGCTAATTCTTGCTCATCCATGGAATCGAGGAGGTGGTAACCTCTTCGTTCTCGTAGTATTTTATCTGCGGCTTGAAACGAATGTTCAGGAGATTTCAGATTTATTACAGGCGTCGGATACGTTCTGCTATTATTTGGACATACAGAGTGTATTGGATCAGAAAAACATCTAGTATTTTCACAAGATCTTCCTCTGCCTACATAGGCTATGGTCTCTGACTGTCTTGCAGAATTCCCTGCTTCGGACACTTCATCTTGCTCAAACTCGTCTGTTCCCAGTCTCTCTTCATGAATACGCTCTATTTCTTTACGTATTTTTCGGCACATGGCTATTATACAATTTTGCTTATCGTGTCTCCCTTCTGATATATTCTGACTCCATCTTGTAAGAATAAGCATTGCATTCCGGTCTACCCCCGGACGATCTTGATTTCTGATCACACAGTTTATGAGGAAACGTAACAGTTCCCCCTGTATCTCTACTTTCTGGAATTCCATAGCTCTGTTAATACATCCTGGATCTCGTCCTGTTTGAACAAAATGGTATATGTTATCTAGATGCGTAGTCATTCCTGGTAACCTTGCTAAATACTCTGCGGCTCGTCTGATACGTAATGATGCCAGGACCATTTCGTCCTCTTTACCAACCACTGGGTCATATCTACAATTTACAAGGAGTTCCTTAAGCGTACGTTCATTTACGAACTTAGGTGTACGTGAATGTGTTGACTCTTGAAAAACAAGTTTATTTATTCTAGGTGGTGTAAAAGTACTGCTAGCACCTCCCGTGGCCCCATCTGGGGCGTCGGGTGTGAATGGATTCGTTGAACGTGATACAGCAACTATGGGTGTCGATACCCCTGTAGAGTCGACTGCGGAGACAGATGCGGAAACAGATGTGCTTGCCGGAGCTTGCATCGGGACTTGCTGTTGCACGGGGACAGATACCTGATCCTGACGTTGAATCCCTCCGCCAGACGGTCTATGTGGTGTGGCGTTAGCATACTCGGGGGCTGCATCGTCTAGATATGAGGAAAGAAAAACATCCTCTGCGGTTCTGGGATGCCCCTTTGGATGTACCTTAATTGGAAATAATGGGGGTGGCAAGTCTTTTGGCACCTCCGTAACAGCCTTAGGTAGTCCTTCGGCTAGAAGGGGATACATACCATTCATAAGAGCATTTCTTTGTCTATTTACTTGTTCTGATTTCACTCGGATACCTTCCTCAATTAATAGATTTTCTTGAACTTTATTTGAACTCTCTTTACTCCTCTCTTCTTGTCTACGTGCTTTTTCTGTTCGTCTATGAGATTCTTTACGCCATAACTCAACAGCGTCTTTCTGTGACTGTCTGACCTTTCTTTTCCATAACTCTTCCTCCACTTTCATGATGCACTCTGCATCCCAGGTTCCCGCTATGGGCCACCTTTGACTTTCTGGTAATCCTTTGGTATAATCTACCCATAGATCAAGAAACAATATGGCATCTAAGCCATGTTTATGGTACATGAAATGTCCTGGAGTGTCTCTAGGAGGAATAGGAACTGCTTCTTCAAGCACCCCTTTTCTGGTAGTAATCTGTCTTAACTTCGAGAAGAGCGGCATATTGACAACTGACCTGATACTTACTCTTGAACTTACTTAATACGAGAAACACAATAATGAACAGTGAACAATGAACAATCATTCATACCACAATATGCAAGACATTTTCTGAATACTTTAAACATTAAACATTAAACATTATAACAATGGTCGACAATGATGACAGTCTGCTTAACTAATCACCACGCTGAATTCTTGACGATAACTGAATACTTCGGAATACTTGATATACTGCTAAACAGTACATATACACTGCTAAACAGTGCAGACCGGATTTGTGTACCCAAATCCGTCTTGACCGGCACAACCTATGTGCGCGTCAACACGCCTCCTCGGCGATGGTACTCACCGAGTAGCTCCTTGAAACGGAAGGCCTCAGAGAATGGACAGGACTCGATAACTGCGGACATCGGACCCTCTGGACGTCGGAATTTCGGAAAACCTGGTGGGCCTCTGTATACCTCGGATCTTGCTCTCTCAGCTAGGCTCTGGTCGGGATACTTCGCACTTCTCACCGCCTCGTCTGGGTTGATCGCAGCCTCAGTCGCCCCCGCTTGACCGGAGGGAGCTTACAGGAAATCCTGCTGGTACGCGTTTATGGTCCGTCCAGCTGTGGCAGGAGACCGGGCCTGCAACGCACCGCCGGCGCGTGAGATGAGAAAGTGTCCCTATTCGGGCGCCATTATGTGGTAAATAAAATAAATATTACCGGACTGAATTTCATGCGGAATCTTAAATTAAAGTAAATAGCTCAAAATAACAAGAGGCAGAATCCGTGGTATAAGAGGTTTCTAATGGGCTTTATTCCATTCAAAATGGCCGACTCGAGTCGCGGCCCTCAGGTTCCGTCACCACGAAGGTTCAGGAAGTGAAGTACAACAATTTATTAACAGACATGTATTTTTATAATAAGTACATTACAATGAAACGAATGTAGAAGGCGTAACATTTGATAAGAAAAATGACGTAACAGTGACATAATCGAAACTAGGCGTAATAAGGAATAAAAGAAACATGATTGGTTAGAATTATCAGGCATAGGTGGATCTATAAGATAATACTTGGCATAGATGCGCGCGCGGCAGCATGACGTGTAATTGACGTGCAACTAGGGGGTGAAGGGGACTTGACATTTAGCTCTACATGTGGAGACGAGAAGTCTGGGGTCAAGTCATCCTAATCCCAAATCATATCTAACATCCTATGTTTAAAGAACTATGTTATCCACAAGGAAGGACTCTCGGACAGAATCTATTCTATACTGACTGTGTGCGTGTACAAGCGTCTAAGTGTCTATATGAGATGCGAGGGGCAGAAAACTTTCCATGGCAACAGGGCTATGAATCACTTGCAGGAGGACGGAAAGGCTGAGTCCTTTGCTTGTGAGCTAAAGGAAATGTTTACCTAAATCACTGGACAGGAATGCATCGGCTGGAGAGCAAAATAGATAATTCGAAGGTGAAATACAACTTCTTGGCAGACAGGCGAAAACTGGCCGAGGCAGGCACCGTTAGCTGCACAGGGAGTAGGACAAAGTTCATGGATACAGATGCGAGCTCAAGCTGAAGCTGTCAGAGACAGAGAGCAGGGAAAGGCTTTGAGGGCAGAATCGGGCCTACTCGCCTGAACTGTAAAAATGAAGTAACTTAGCCATATAAAGTCGGTGGCCTTTCATACTTAGGAATCGGATATCCAGCCCATTGATGGCGGATCTGACAGAGAACATGTTGACGGTAGACACACATATGTTTGCGTCTTAGAAACTGGAACTGGAGGGAACATACATGTACTTGTAACATGCATATAGAACCGTTGGGGTCCAAGATAGGGGACATAACTGATCAGGAAAATCCACATTTCCACACTGCGATTGGTCCAACTTAAGATCCTCCACAGAATTTATATCACGGGGACTCGGTTGGTTAGCATGGGCAGAGCAGATGAGGGAATGTGTAGAAGGCAATGTGGCCTAGCAGGTACATTTATTCTTTTCTTGTGGGAATGTGTGTACATCCAGAGATACTGGAAGGGAATTCATGAGTGTCTTGGGGAGCTCCTTATGCTAGACGTAGGACTTGAAGCCAAAAGATGTCTTTTGAATTTCTGGGGACCCACCCACCTGAATAGTAAAGACAAAATATGGGTCGCACTGGGCTTGATGGTAGCCAAACTAAATATAGCTCAACTTTGGGGTGCGGGGGTATCACCCAAAGTGGAGGCTTGGATGGCCGACATGGATTGGTGTATGACTAAATTAAAAACAGTATACGTTGCATGAAGATGCCCCAAAAAATTGTCTTGTATATGGAGCAAATGGAATGCATATCGTGGTAATATTTGTGTCCCACCAATTGTCACTTCTCTTATGGAAAAAAAAAGAAGTAGGACATGTATATTGAAACAGCATGCATCCTGCCCTATGGCCATTTAAGACCTACTTTACGTGTGACCTATAAGTATTCAAAATAAATGGTTTCGGCATATTCACATTTATTTAACAGGCCCTGGTTCATGTAGCACCACATCCTATAGACGTATAAATAAATGAAATGTCCCACTTAGGAATATGTCTGTTTTATTTTACTATGTTTGGAGGGAGAGCAAAATCACTTTACTACTGATTAGCAGGAGTAAAGTGTGCGTAGTCTATGGCCAACAAAAATTGGCTCAGTAAAAGAACATTCAACAGATGATTGCTCCAATTATGCTCTCTCAGGAATTGGGAGAAATGGCCAACGAGGTAAATGCACAGACTTCGCAGCAACGAAGTCTAGACAAGAACACCTCCTTCCGCCCCGCCCCTTTTTTATGTGTGTATATGATTTAGTAACATCAAAGTTTCCTCTAATGCCAGACCTAATCGGCCAAATTACTGATAAAGGATAACGCTTCAAGTGAGCAGAGGTGGCTTTGTCTGCATAACTCAAATGAAGAATTGTTTCTGCAAGCAAAGAAGGACACTTTGCCGGTGGTTTGGTTGTTGAATGACTTGAGACCTAATTGATGAGGCGCCCTCACAGGTTGCTAAAGAAAGACACGAAGCATGCTGGTTGAGTGAGTACTGGGAACCAATAACTAGAACTGGCTGGGATTTGATAAGACCTGGTCTTCAATTGGCTCAATTAATGATCCTACACACTGTTTGTTTTGAAGCAATCCAGCTCTATACATTTGGAAGAATTACAAGTGTTTGTTGCCTTGATAGAAGATTATGGATTGGTTTAAGGTTAGCCGACAGGTCGAGGGTTGCCACTGGAAATATTCTGTGGATGAAATAAAGACAAATGACAGAAGCCGGAGGATGTCTCGAGCATGTTGGTTTTATCATTAAGCATGTACCAGCATGTGTATCTGTAAAGTGAAGGATCTGATTGCATATATCTCATTGAACTTAGTCATACATGACTGCAGTGACTGCATGGTGTAATTGCTCCACGCTTTTATGAATGCGTTAGTTGCATATTTTACTCGATATTATGAAAAACAAAATAACTAAAACAAAATAAGTCTTGTTCACTCTGCCTTGCTATAATCCTGACCTCCTTGTACAGGAGACACCCAATCCACAGTGTATTCTGCCAGTTACCAGAAATCCTGTTTGCCATGTGCCCACAGGTCACTGACCAGAACTCCTGTATTATGAGGGATGCTTTGAGCAAGTGTTGTGCCCTGTCACCGCGAAAGGACACAGTACATCATTGTTCAGAGCATCCCTCAGAATACTAACAAGAGACCACATTCTGTCCTTTCTTGCATTTCAAAGGGTCATAACTTAAACACTTACCTACACCTACTTTGCTTTCTCTGTTGGGGTTAGAAAACCATGGCATTCAGACTAGTTTTTTTTCCATGCCGCTAGGGCTATTGATCATAACCATGCTGCATGAGACCTCTCCTTGTGGGCTGCCTTGCAAGCCATTTCTTTGCACCAGAAGTGCACACCAGTTTCGTTTCCACATCACCCGACTTTCCTCATTTAGTCAGTTTTTCCTTTTGTACTTTCTTTGAAGTTTTGCTTTCTTCTCTCTGAATTAAAACCCTTCCAACAGAAAGTTAGCAGAAAACTACCTCGGATTTCATAATGCTCTCAAAAACCACCTACACTGCATCCTTAATGGAAGCGCCCATTTATTTGCTTATAAACCTCTTCAGATCTCACTCAAAAGCCCCTATGGCTGTTGGGAATTGTCACGATTGACCATCCACGATGATCCTATCTAGAAACAAGAAATAACCTTTTTCTTGTAACTGCAGAAAAACCCCTAAAGACATTTCTAAATTTCATGATCTACCCAAGCTGAGCCTAATTGCAGTAACTACTATTTTCAAAATGATGCTCAACCAGTCCATTGCCTGTATCCCAACTACAAAAACAGTTGATGGACAGAATGCAGAACAATGTCGTACATTCACCCCAGTACAGAGATCTGGGCCTAAATCCATCGTTTTTTTGCTCACCATACTAATCCAGTTTGGACCCAGCCATATGCAAATCAGTCTTGACCCTGTGCCTCATTGGAACAGTCCAGCCGGAACTGCCAAGCCAGGTCCTCCCTGGACTGGAAACAAGCATCCTAGGACTGGTTTCGGGGTTTCACTCCTCTTCAGCCAGGATAGCTTGATTCCAGTGGCATGGAGAGCACGGGACCCACGTCTGGTCATACCCGTCCCACTCGGGGTGACAAATGCAAAAACAACAGTTGGACAGAATGGAGAACAATGTCGTACATTCACCCCAGTACAGGGATCTGGGCCTAAATCCATCGTTTTTTTGCTCACCGTGCCATTCCAGTTTGAACTCAGCCATATTCAAATCAGTCTTGACCCTGTGCCTCCTGGGAACAGTCCAGCCCGAACTGCCAAGCCAGGTCCTCCCTATCCTGGCTGAAGAGGGGTGAAACCCCGAAACGGTCCTAGGATGCTTGATTCCGGTCCAGGGAAGACATGGCTTGGCAGTTCGGGCTGGACTGTTCCCATGAGGCACAGGGTCAAGACTGATTTGCATATGGCCATGTCTGAACTGGGGTGGCATGGTGAGCAAAATAACGATGGATTAAACCCAGATCTGTGACTGAGGGTGAATGTTTTGCCAATGTGCAACATTCCGTCTATCATCTTGTGTGTTTTGCTGTATCCCACCTACATACATGCATTCTAAGCAGCACAACCCCTTTCACACTGCACACGTGTGACATGTCTTGCAACCCTGGTTCTTCGACCCAATCTGGATGAGAGGTGATGCGTACCTGTTACTTCGGGTTCATGCTCACAGCAGATTCTAGAACAGTGCATGAGCATCACAGCACTGCAGCGTCAGACAAGCTGCAGCCTGCACTCCTGCGCTAACCCAGACTGTAGCATCACGAACAGTCCATGCTTTAGTCCGTGACAGATTTTTTAATATATCCCCAAAATAAAATAGATCTGGAAAAAGTCACCTCATTTGAAACCTCACTCGATACTACTCCAGTATGTTTATCAGCTAAAAATGTTCCCTCTTCCCGCATCTCGTATTTGTCCTCATTGCGTCTGCACCCTAACATTTACACCGTGTAGTCTGTCAATGTAATTAAAATCAAGTAACAGATCGGATATTTAGCTCCCTGAGGAGCAGCATAGGAAAAAGGAAAATAGTGGAGTTTTCAGGGTGTCAGTGCATCTTACTGGCATTGCTTGGTTTGTTTCTGTTCTCTGTTGTAATTGAAATAGAGATGCAGTTGGTGGGACTTTAAGTAGTGTAGTAGTAGTGCCAGCCTCTAGTCTCGACATTAAATCGTCCATCTCCACAGGGAATATCAATTGTGCATCCTAGTTCACAAAAACGGATTGAGACTGCTACCTGAGAGAAACCAATTTTTTGCTGTTTTTTTTATTTATTGTAGAATAGTGCTGCTTATTTTTTTTATTTTCCCTTTTGAGTGATTCTTTTTGAATGAGAATAAATCATTGTAGATGAATGTTTTGAAAGGCTGGGGATGATTACATGCAGAAACTTATAAAAAGTATTAACCCCTTTTTCTGCATTACTGTAGATGCCTTGAACCAGTAACGCAGCTGTACGTCAGCGTGGACGCCAGCACCAAAGACAGCCTGAAGAAAATTGACCGTCCTCTGTTCAAGGATTTCTGGCAACGCTTTCTGGACAGCCTGAAGGCCTTGGCAGACAAGGTACGGCAGTACAGCCATTTATAATTTCACTGGCACTTCATCATCTTTGATTTTTACAAACACTCGTGTCCACTTGAAGCTTATACATTTGTTGTTGAATAATTAAAATCTGTTCTAAAAGCATACATTTTGTGAAACTAATTTACTGTTCAACTTATCACAAGTTAGGAAACCTTCAGAATCTGAGTCGCAACAAATATTATTACTCGTACCCTGAAGCTTCTCAAGATGTGGATCCCACAGGATTTTGCCACAAACTTGTGTCCACTGTAGTTATAACTGGGTCTCTCTTCCAAAACACCCTTAGAATTTTGGTTGCTGAAGCTGAGAATTCTCTTTTTTCTTTTATAAGTGAATAGGTGAGTAGGTGAATACATGGCTGTGAGAATGGGTGAGTGTGCATGTGTGAAAGCATGGATGGTAGGATGACTGAGTTTCCATGCATGTCACTGCTCATATGCCACTGTGTGCCTGCCGCAGCATGCCCTGCTCTTTAAGTCACTCAATAGAGAAGTAAATTGTATATGCAACATTATCTCTATCTATCAATAAGGGATAACGGATATCATATATGAGAGGTTGCTGAGGGTAGCCTATTAGGAAAGGCGTGTAGAATAGATGGCAACAGCTTTCATATTGAAGCTGAAGGACTTCTTAGCTAGGCTTCATAGTGGAAAATGTTCCATTTGGGCTTTTCCTGGGCATGTAATTAAGGAGATTTGACTTGTGCATGCAGATCACTGAAAGATAATTTCTGCTGGTGTTTAGATATAGCCCATTCAGCTTGGTGACTGCTGGAGAGTCCGACTGTTCATAATTCGAAGGTCCAATATTAAACAGAACTAAGCGGTAGCAGACTAGAGTGCATGAGCTACATGATACACAACTGAATAACTTTCTTTCTTGAAATACAGGCAGTCAAAATCTTAAGAAAACATTTAAAAAAATCAACATTGCCCTTGGCTGATATGTCAAGTAGGCTGTCGAGGGATATTCTGTTACTGCAATTTATATAGCGCAACAGCTGCCCTAGCAAAGGGGCGTCCCGGCACTGACGGGAGAACAGCGAACACAGAGGTAGAGGCAGGCTACACGGTGAGAACAGGTACGTTTTAATGGCTTTCCTGAAAGCCAAGTAGTTAGTATGGCTCTGGATGTGGATGGGCATCGAATTCCAGAGGTGGGCTGCCCTGCTGCGGAAGGAGCGGCCTCCTGCCCGCACTCTCTGAAACCTAGGAACCCTCACCCGGTGCTGGCGTAGTGAGCGGAGCTGGCGAGTGGGGATGTAGGGGGGTAACTAAGTTGGTCAGGATACTGGGGGTGTTGAGTTTTAGAGCTTTAAAAGTGATGCAAAGGGCCTTAAATTCAATTCTCCTAGCCACCGGTAACCAGTGTAGCTGGTGGATAGTGGCTGACACTGGGCAGTACTTCCGCAGGCCAATCAGACGTCTGGATGCTGCGTTCTGGGCCTGTTGGAGCTGCACAATCTCGGCCTTATTTGCCCCTGTATACAGAGAGCAGGCATCATCCAATGTGGACATTATAGATGCCTGCATGATGGTCTGGCGCGTGGGTGGGTCAAAAAAGCCCAATAGGGGTCTGAGCCCTCGTAGAAGCCCAAAACAAGTCCCTGCTACCTTTTTGGTTTGGACTTTGTAGCTGAGGGATGAGTCCAGCCATACCCCCAAATTTTTGAGGGCCTGCTTGGGAGGGGGGTGGCGCTACCTAGGCTTTCTGGATGCTTTTTTGTTTGTGTTCCAGCAGCAGAAAAAGGGAGGGGCACCACACGGGCAGGTAGGCAAGGTGCACTACAGCCTGTAGGAGCTTGGCTGCTGGCCTGGTCAGTTTGACCATCTAACTGTCTGTTCCTGTTAGAACAGTAGAGCCTAGAGTCAGTTGACTACCCAGGTTCGGCATAAAGTTCTTTATGTACAAAGAGGAGAGATAACCTTCCTATAGCTCGACTGCTGGCGCTCTGTCCCGTCGGTGAGCCCCATGATTGGTCCTTGCAGTATAGAACTGGAAAAACGATCTCCAGGATACTGGAATTGTAAGTAAGATTCTCTTGTGCAGCATCTCTGCCATTCCCTGGCAGTACTGTAGCTCAGCACAGGCCTGTAGGGGTTGCTGATGCAGCCGGCCAATGACTGGGGAAGGAGACCACAAGGATGCCACATGGAGCACAATGGGAAAATAGCTGTGTTCTCAAAGGACTGATTCATGCAGGTGTTTTACTGATAAAGCGGCTATGTGGGCCTTATAGCAGTGTAGACGAGACCTCAAAATGTCCTGTAGTTATCATTACAATCGACCTATGACTGATGAATATTTGCTACTCCTACCAGTCATTGATTTTAGATGAGTGTTTTTAGCTCATTTAGCTCAATCAAATGCAACCAATACTGAGGCATCCATAATGCACTGATTTGTTAGATGAAAGCCCAGAACAGAAAAAGTGATATCTTTGTGACAACCTGGATGAGACTTTTGGGTGTTTGTGCCCCACCACTAAAACCTTCCCTCTATGGAATATCTGAAATCATAATTGGCTTGTACCTCAGCCTCATCGCCTCAAAGTCTAACGTCGTCGTCCGGCTCCTGCTAAAGCATTCAGTTTTGGCACCATATGTTTTGAGTGGGGCAAAGCACGATTTCGTAGCAGTAAAAATTGATTTTCTGCTGGGGTAGATTTGCCCCCGTCCAAGGTTTCACCTTCGAACTAAATCAATATTATGATTCTTTAAATTCTTCAGTAGGGTAATGCTGGAAGGTGCTGCCAGGTAGGACTTCATAATGCCAGATACCTTCACCACAGGATCCAATTGAATCGTTTGTCTTTGTGGCAAAAAAAAAATCTGAATGTTGAAGATGAGCAATCGCATCCCTCTCCCTCCACACTCCCCTGGCTGACAGCCACACTGCATCTTGTCTCGGTCGTCTGAATGTGTAACAATGACTACCTATTTGTTTCTACACTTTTCTGCTGGAAAAGTTCCTCTGGGTCACTTCTACATTTGGCAGGTCCTTAGCAAAGGTGTACATTTTCACATAAGTTACCCATCAATGGTTTTAGTTCCTTACTTGCCCATTTGGGACCTCCACTTCAAAAGGAGAAAAGGAGGAGCGGTGAAAGCTGTCCTTTGTGTTGTCAACTGTTCTGCCAAATGGCTAATCCCTTCTAAGTGGCCACCGCTACCACTGCTCCTACTTTTCTGGTGTCAGAGGCTAAACCATTGGCTTCAATGAGGACGGTCTTTAACAGCCAACCAGGGATGGCGGTATTTAGTCTCTGGAGCATCTCTGTGAGGCTAACCAGTGCTAAGCAAGTTTATTCTCAAGCATCACAAAGTGTACTTTTGTAACATTACTTTTCAGCTAACTGTGAAAAAACTATTCCCACTTGTGAATTGCATTTTTAATAACTATAACGTTTGATGTACCGTTCCAGTATTTTTCCACGCCATGAAATGTTAAAGATGTTTTAAATCAGAAAGAGGCTTGTTAGTGGAAAATATAGCTTTAGCTACGTGTTGACTGTCAGATGGACATTTTTAGTGTAGTCTCCCCCTATCCCCCCACAACGTTTGTTTGGGAACAGGTAGGAATATCAAGTTTAGATTTGAATGAATTTCAATTTAAAATCCTGTTTAATGGTAAAGCCTAGTATAGGTGACCGCCTCCCATCCCCCACTTTAAAGGCCAACACCAGGTATAAATATTGGATCCTCAGAACACCTCTTCAATACACTCTTGGACCTGTGGAAGACATCAGGACTGCCCGGACCACCAGAGGACTGCCCTGCTGCTACCAGAGGCCTGCCCTGCTGGTTGAAGGAGAACTGGATCATTTTCTTTAACCCACGACCACGGGTAGTAGCTCAAAAGGCTAGCCTCCTATGTGAGCTACAGGATCATCATAAGCTCCAGAGGCCTTGAACCCTTCACCTGGCCTCTGTTGGAGTAAGTCCTAATCATCAAGTGATGCCCCCCCCATGTCCTGGACCTTTGGAAGTGGTGTTAGAGATTCTGCTGCTGACTAACACTAAAACTTGGGAATTGGAAATATTTTCACCAAAAAGTGCCTGGAGAACCGATGGAAGACTAGGACCACAATGCCAGCTGATCCACCCAAGGTGTATCACTAGTCGGCCAGACTTGTTCACTGCGCAGCAAATATTGTTTAGCGGGACCTCTCAGCGGTTATCTGACCCCGTGGTCATTTTATTTATTGAAAATGTTCTCTATTTTTCTAAATTTGTTTGGGATTTTTCTTGTGTTGTGTTTTCACTTTATTACTGTTTGTGTGCGGCAAAAATACTTTACACGTTGCCTCGAAGTTACACCTGACTGCTTTGTGCCAAGCTGCTTGAGGGATAAGCACAGGTTAATTTTGTGACTTTTGTGGTTCACTCTGACAAGTATTGTGGTTGTTGCCTCTGTGGGGGTTACCACCCCCTCAACTAAAAACCCAATTTCTTACATTTTTGTCACTTCTCTGAGGACATACATTTCCTTAGGATCTAGAATGCCCCACTTTTATATTGTAAGCACCTAGCTCTCTGGTCTTACAAGGCACGCTTTAGGGGTGATTTTATGTATAGAAACCTACTCTTTATATTAGCTAAGGCACTTTTCCCTGCCATGTGATGCTGTAGTGCAGCCCAGCAAGCTTCCGTACGCCATATGTTTTTTTTGTTTTGGATTGTATGCATGCACAGCCTCATTTGACTTGTAACATTTAATTGCCATGGCACGAAATCATTTCTTCTCAGTCTACTCTGTACACGCACCGTGTAGTCATCAAACTAGAAAGAACAGCATAGATGGTAGAGGCACTACAAAAAATGATTTAAAATGTATTTTCACCTATGATCTTGCTGTGAACATAGGGAAAAGACCTGTTTAATAAACAAAAGAATTATACACTTGTTATTGTGCAGGCCATGGTAGGTAGCTCCGAGAGGTACTGTGTGACAGCTGACTATAATGTTCTGTATTCAAGATGGAGGAAAGAAAGGTGAAAGTGTGTGCGCCCATAGTATAGTACATTGTTAGTGAGAGTTGAAAAAATATGAATAAAAATAACTTGTACGTGAGACTAGAATTTCCTGCTAGATCAGTTCTCTCTCAAATTTAAAGGACATCACTTGGTTTGCCAGTCCTTGAAGTTCACAAAGGCATCCATGCCATCATGTTCCCAAAATGTCCCCGCTTTGCAATATGTGGAAGACAAAAATGCTATCCTCAGCCTACTGTAAATTTCAGGGATGTCCTCTATCTCTGCACATAAGAAAACAGTGTACTGTGAAAGCTACACAAATGTGACAAACCCAACCTATTTATTCTTATCTTCCAATTAAGGAATGAGTTCTTCAACCAGTCGGGTATGCAGTGATGGTTTTGTACCCATAAGCAGTAAGACTCGGGAGCACAGTGCAGCCTATTGCGAAACGAAAGTGCGCTACTCGCCGTGTGGCTTGTAGAGTTATTTAGCACTTACCAACTACATATACATGCACAGCTGACATATTGTGGGAAAGCTTTGGGTTTTAAAATCAAATTAAAATATGCAAAGCCTTTTGGTGCAGAAGCAATGGGAAGGTAACTAGGAGTTGTTGACTATATGAACAGAGAATACATTTGTGTAGTAACTCCTCGCACCCAGCTCCATAAAGGCAGAGGTTTTTCCTTCACATATTAAAATGCTTTCAGTCTTAAACTATTGTGATGTTGGTACCTGCTAGACCACAAAAAGCTGCCGTCGCAGCTTTAAGGTATTTTTAATTCACCAAGCGCTACTTATAGCAGAAAGGGACGTTTAACATCATTTCTTTATGCAACGTGGCAGGCAGTCAGAACGTCATGCAAGCTGTCTGTAGCGCTGTGAATTTTCATAATAGGATGTACATTTTGCTAAGCCCCAGCCAGCCACAACACAACAGACTCCATCCTCAAACATTGGTGACTTGTTTGATTCTGGCACGCTTCCCAGGTGTTGCACTTGAGAGTAGCTCTTCTCTCATCCTGAAATAGTATCCACATGTATCTTAGTGAGCCACCACACATATACCACAGTTGTGCTCTAATGCAACACCCGTCTCAGACAGAACTCGTTCACTATGGCCGGTTCCCACTTGCCCCGCAGCCTGTCTTTGAGGGTTCTAGGGAGACCGCCGGGTACACCCTGGAAATATGATGGAATGTACAGACGTGCAGTGTACTACTGAGGAACATCTTCATGGAGCCCATGCAGTATGCCTTGAACATGAGTAGATGAAATTTAATGTCTCTGTCTGTCTGTACAGGAAAGAGACCAGGACATCCGACATCTAATCCATACAAAGCTGGGCAAGGCTACGCCAGAAACAATTAAGCTGCAATGCAAAAATCATTTCTTATTTCCAAACCTTTTCAGTGATTGTGAGGGTTTACGGTTTGTGTCTTCTACTTCTTGTGATGATTTAAAAGTAATCCCGTTGATAAATTTGAGAGTTATTAGAGTAAACCAATATTTTCAAGCACATTTGTCAGGACCTCGTCTGTCATTTTGAGGAGCTTCCTTGTCGTTGTTCATGACTTAATCACCATAAATGACCTTTCAACCTGCTCTTTATGAAGGTGCCGCCCAATTAAATGGCAGTAGTGCTGTGCTGGTGAGCCTTTTCAGGGTTAACAAGGACAGCTTTCTTGATGGCATCAGTGCAGCTGCTGTGATGCAACAAATGTAGACTGGACAGGCATCCTCTCCTGGTGGGAAGACCCTGCCTATTCCAAGCTGCAAATCCAGAGGCAATAAATAGACCCTATTATTCAGATGCACTCCTAAATGTACATGGGGGGGGGTTGAGGGACTGACACTCGCTCATGTATCTTGGACGATAAATACCGGACATCTTCACTCTGTTGTCCTTATTTTCTTACCCAGTGCCCACGGTACCTTTACCTGCACCCTCTGGGTCACCAAAGCCAATCGAGTGACTTTTCCACTCCTCCCCACGCTAGGGTTCTTGAGGAGGTGATGCTCTCGCTTCCTGAGATTCTGCAGTGCTGAGAAGCATACGAGAATTGTAGATTTCCCGATGTACATCTGTCTCTCGGCATGTAGCTCAATGGATTGTTGGCATTGCAGCCTTTAATACCATGGTTATGGAACATACTGGGGCTTTCGCACAGGGTTGTCTTTTCCTCAGAGCATATGAAAAACAAGCATTGGCATAGCCAATAGGTCTCGCCTTTGGGACCTTGTAAGTGTTTAGCCATGCAACAGTTGCATAACTAAATACTTATAAGGTCCCAAAAGCGAGACCTATTGGCTATGCCAATGCTTGTTTCTGTTTATTACTGCTCTGTAGTAATGGCGGCACCAGTGCTTTATCTTAAACATCTTAAGCTAAAGTCGGGTGCCGAGATTGCTTCAAAAGTCTATTTCTTTACTTTTGAAGCAATTTCAGCACCCGACTTTAGCCTAAGATGTTTAAGCTAAAGCACGGGTGCCCCCAATACTACATAGAAGTAATAAACAGAAAAAACAAGCATTAGCTCACAGAGAACATCAAAGCGGCCGCGAAAGTAAAAGTGATTGCGATCAAGCGCGGCGCGCGTGCTCCCGCGCACATGCACTGTAGCTCTAGGCTGGCCATGGTAGCACTTTTTTGAGCCCTCACAAAGTTTCGCCAGATCAGCGCATTCGCTGGGTCAGGCGAGACCTAACAAGTATTTGCAGTGCAATAGGTCTCGCATTAACAAGAGTTTGAGTTATTAGCATTGTAAATGACAATAGCTTAAAGTCTCGCAAATCCGAGACCAATTGCAGTGCAAATATTTGTTGTTCTGTAGACGAGCCGCATCCAAAGAAAGGGGCGCAGCCGCCATTAAAGTGAAAGTGAGGTATGGGACACTTTTACAAAAAAGCATTTGTTTGTCAAGTTGACAAACTATTTTTTATTTTTTTTTAAATCCCCCTATGCCACGGTTTAACTTGAATAGTGGCCGCGGACCTTTCTTTAGACATAGCTTGTCCAAAGAAAGGGGCGCTGCCTCTGAACTTGAAAATGCGACATGGAGCACTTGTAAACCACTACAAAAAAGCGGATGAATAGAAAAAAACATGTGGCTGCGTTCGGCACTGCAAATAGACCAAAGGTGTGGCTTTCACTGTGGCGTGCCGTGCTATAAAAAAAAAATAAAGCATTAGGAGAGAGGGTATCTTGCCTGCAACAGCAGGCAGGTGAAAACAATTTAACAAAATGGTGCTCAGAGGCTGTCATTAAAGCCTACCGAGCAACACACATAAGAGGGCCAGTCCTTATGGGAGGTTACAAGATGAGATAAGGCGGTACTAAAGAGGACTAAAGCCTATTGACAAATGAAAAGTCACAGTTTACAACGGACAATGACACAAACCAATGAAAAATATGGGCGGAGAGTGGGCGGAGCTTCAAGACCATACCTGAATACAACATACCTCACAGAGCAGTGCACACGCTGCCCAGGCTTGACCTAAAAGGTGAAGGGTTGACCCTTGCATTCAGCTTTTGCCATTAGTCACCTAGATCTCATTCGAAGGGAATTTGTGTTTTCAGGAAAACCAGCAGTTTTTTCCTCCACTAAGCCTTCCCAGCTGGTTTGTACTTTTGTGTACTCATTCATTGTGTAAACACAGCTCAGATCTTTTCCTTCTCATCCAAGACTCCTGTTTTGATTTTCTTTTCCTGACATGGTCTTGACGCCTATGCTCCTTGTTGCAACATCAGCAGGATTGGGGAAATGCTTTGGGTTCAACATCAAACTTGTCTGCAAAGTCCTCCATTTAAGTGTGAAAGAAACAAGGAGTGGTTGACTACATGAAATGAGATAACATTTGTCTAGAATATTTTTATGGTCTGGTTTCACTGTATAGTGAATTTAAAGACCAAGAAAGAAACAGCTCTGTTGCCAAAATATAAAGCATCTGTCACGTTTCATTTTTATACTCCTGGTGTCCTAAGCTATGATAATACCTGGTGCTAAAACTTCTTTTCGGTTGTCATTTATCCGTCAAATCAAGTGTTTCAAAGATGTTACTAAACGGGGCATAAGGGATGGGCAGTACCTTTTATGTTTTCTTTGCGACCTTTTATTTGAAATATTTTGAGAATTGAGCTGTAAATATCGCACTCTTCATTTGGTACTTAGTTTCACTTTTCATTGCACTTAAATGTGTCTCCGGAGAAAAGTTTGGAAAACAAATTCCAAACGCTTGTGGCCTAATAAAACAAGCATTTGCAATGCAATAGGTCTCGCAATGCTGAAAGTTTTTTGAGCTATTGGCGTTGCTAATAATAATGCAATGCCAATTGCTCAAACTTTCAGTAATACGAGAGCTATTGCATTGCAAATGAATCGCAGCACTTGCGCTTTAGATTTGAACATCTTAAGGTAAAGCGCGGGTTCCCTGATTACTTCAAAAGTAAACAAATAGAAAAAACTTTTTTTTTCTGTTTCTTTACTGTTGAAGCAACCGTGGCACCCGCGCTTTAGCTTAAGATGTTTAAAGCTAAAGTGCTTGTGCCGCAATTGTAACAAAAGTAAACAAATAGAAAAATAATGGCGCCTCACGTTTTTTTTAGGTCTCGCGACCTGCGTTACACTGCGTAGCAGTGCTCACGCAGGCGAGAGTCCTTTTGTCTGGGGTTCAGAAATGGACCCTGGAATCGCACATGCTCGTGCTTGTGTTTTCTGTTTTGGGGTCTGTAATTGGGCTTTGAGTGCGTGTTTTGTTTCAACAGAGCACGCAATAGGCCAAAGGCAGGCGCATTGCTCCGCCCACGGCCTATTGGTGTCTGTTACACGCACCAAAGCCCATATGTTTTCAATTATCATGCCCAGACACGGGCGCGATAATTGAAAACATATGCCTCGCAGTGGCGCGCGTGCACCACTCGCGGGCGTGTTTTTTTGTTTTTTTCTTCAGTGCCGCTTGTATTTTCTTGCGTGCGGTGTGAGGTTGGCCTGTCATATGCTGGTCACTAGTTATAGTGGCCACCTTGCACCAGTCCAATTCGACTATGGTAGTTCGGTTTAAGACCACCTTTTAAAGAAAGCTATCCTAGTGGTAGCTGTCGAGAGCAGCCTTCAGGCTAAGTCTCAGAGGAATGTAAAGCAGCTTGTTTTACCTTATAATCTCTTGAGTTACCAAATGAAAGGACACCACACAGGTATATATATCAAATACATATGTATTTATTACTAGACACACTCTACTAATCTCTTTATGAGATTAGAAGCCAGGAACACATTCAAATATCAACGTTTCACAATAAGTTAAGCACAACTATGGCTGGGGCCCTATGGGCGTACCAGACCATATACTAAAAAAGAGGGTTAGGAAAGTCGACTTGCAAAATGACAAGGCCTAGGGCCTATAGAATCGCTGGGGCTTCACTACTGCAGTGAAAGCAGGTAAGTAACAGACCCACAGGAGACGCATGCAGTGTGTGAACACAGCCGCGGGTTCCCTATTGATTACAATGGAGCAAGTCGCGGTTTGATTTTTAAAGTTTTAGGGTACTTCGAGGAAGTCTACAAGCAAGCCACTTGCAAGGTAAGTAATTCGAGGGCCAACACACACTAGGGCACCAGAGTGCACGAGTTACCTCACCCAGGGAAGCCGGGTGCATAGGTGTCCTTTGGTGTCGGGTCGCGTCGCTGTTTTCTATGGAAACCAAAGTAGACTTGCTGCTTGCGGCGACTGAAGAAGTGTCCGGTGGAATCCAAGGGTGGATTCGAGATGTAGATGACCTGAAAATTGAAGGGACAGTGTTCAGTCACTTGCTAGTGACCCGGGGCCACGAAGCTGGTTGCCCACGGAAGTCGTTGAAGTCGTTGATTTGGGGGGATCAAGGGTGTTTTGACTGTTCGCTCACGAGGTCCAGGAAGGATCGACGACCAGCAGCTGGATTCGGAGTGTTCCACGACATCTGCAGCTGACTGCGGCGTCGGCAACCGGATTGGAGCCAACAAGCCTTGGCAACAGCAAGTCTCGTGTAGAGTGAAGAAAGTCGATGGTGCAGACCAACAAGGTCTGAGGGACTCACCCAGCGAGGGTAAGTGAGGGCAGGCCTGGAGCAACCAGGGGAGACCTTTGAGTCGATAAAGTCTTCGGGGGACCCACAAGCCAACGGGCAAGGGATCGCGAGGACGCCTCTTGAGGAAATGCTTCACAGGAGCCCACGGTCACTCGGGACGGGGTAGGCCTCTGATTTTTGCTGCAAAACCTGCTGGAGGCTTGGGCCACAAGTGGTCCAAAGCACAAGTTCTTAGAACGTCGTGAAGGGGTTGCACTCAACAATAGTGCACGGTACCCGGATATTGCTGTTCCTCGTCACTCCTGGGGTCCACTCGCCTCAGCTTTGCTAGGGACTCACAATGACCGTCGAGGTCAGGAAATCCACTTCCGGGGCTGCAGGGACCTCGAACTCCGGCGGGAGCGGGAAAGTTTGCGACCGTTGATTAGTTTCTGGTGCCTGCCAAGCAGGGGAGTCACGCCTTGACTCCAAGGGAGATTCTTCTGTCTTCCAAAGGTAGTGGAACGTCGAAGGGCCAGGTTTCTTCTTTGTAGAGCGTCGTCCAGGGTTATCTATTTTGCAATGGCAAAGTTTGCTATCTTATAATGAAGATAGGGGAGGGACTAGCTCTATGACCACTCCTCTGAGAGGGTCTGGGTAGGGGGTGGTTACACACACTTCCCTTTGTCCAGTTTCGCGCCAGAGCAGGAACAGGTAGCCCCTGAACCGGTTTGAGCTGGCATATGCACAGAGGAGCCTACTGCTCCCCCAGTGCAGGACTTCAAAGCACTCTAGAAGTGCACCCACGCAACTCCTATACACTAAATCCTGTCTGGAATGTGGTGACACCTCCCTGTGACAGGATGCCTATTGTTGGGCCTCCTCCACTGCGAGTTTCAGTCAGCAGCAGGAGGGCAGCCCAGTGTCTGTGCTGGTGGCATCTATTTTGTGATGCCAGCGCTCTTTCAGATTTCTACCGTGTTACCGCAGTAGGCACATGTCGTCCCCTCTTGAAGGGTGGGATCACGCTCCCACATCATGGACTGATGTGGGGGTATGATTCCAAGTTGTTTGACACCAAACACGACATATTTTGATGCAGTCATTCCAAAGTTAGCATTATAATGCACTTAAGAGTATATGGTTTAATCGCATCCACAAACAGCCACAGAGAATAGACTCTGCCAGCTGCAGAGGGGCCCTGCTCATGCAGAGGCACCCCCTCACATTGTAAACCAGGCACCCTGCCCTCAGGATTGATGGGGCCTGCCATAGGGGTGGCTGATAGGTTTACATGTGTGTGTATGGTGAGATAAAGAAACCTATACCTCAGTGAGGAGTGCTAACACTACTTCACCCAGGCTGCAGTAGCAGGCCTGTGGTGTCAGATTGAGTCTGCTTCCCAGGGGTGGCATAATACATGCTGCAGCCCCTGGTAGGCCTTTGAAGTGCCTATGCCCTAGGTACCATATACTAGGGGCTCATAAGGTACCACAGTATCCAATCACTAGTGCATCTAATATGCACACCAAGTCGTTTAGAAAGAACAGAGAGACTGGGGCTCTGATTAGCAGGGACCCAGCCAGACTATAGCCAGAAACCAGTGTATACATCGGAAAAAAATAGTGGCGGCAACATAAGTGCAGATCCTACACGCGGCTTATGTGTTTTTACAAAATATTGGCATGCACCGTCTTCAGCCGTAGCGTTATATTGCAGAGCGCTTTCTCGCTCTTCTGAGCATCCACACCGAGAAGCTGTTCTGAAAACTGCCATATTACAGCTCTTGGAGCAGTGGTCACGAGAGCAGAGCACTGACAAGGAGCGAGCCTAACTCTGTTTTAATGTGCGTCCCATGGTTGCTTGGATACCGTCCCTGACCTGGAAACTGCAAGGTCTACTTCTGGACACGTTTTGTTGATGTTTCATCAGAATTGGTGAACAAGGAACCGGGATGGAATCTGCTGGACAGCAAAGTGAGAGTCGAGCGCGTTTGAAAATGGGGATGGGGTCTTTGGAGTGCTTGAATGGTGTGAATTCAGTGTCACTGGCTGTGAATACCGGGGTCTTTGACGCCTCTTGTACACATAGTATGTAGTGCCACCTGGAATTTACAGGACATCAGGGCACTCTCGTGGTCCCCCCTGGGCCCCTCACCACCTCTTCGAGTCAGACGGAGATAGAAGTATGTGTAGTTGGTGAGTTTATAATACCTAAACTGAGGTGCACCAGCACTTTTGAAGGTGCTCTTGGCCCGCTATTTTTTGTAGATCCCATGATGGAAACCTGAGAACAGGGGAGGCTCTCACTGTTGCTTAATAGTTGATCAGGATGCTTTAGATCGTTATGTTTCTAGTTTTTGTTCCATTTATATACTGGCTGGGATTTTCTCACATTCGTGGGAGATGTGGGACTTTTATTTCCCTTAAAGGATCAATGAGATTTTTCCAAGTGTGACGCAGTTTCAGAGTTATCACAGAAAGTGCAGCAGGATCTCTGTCTGGAATTGCCTCACTGTCCTTTAAATTTAAGACCCCTTTCTCACCAATCCTTTTTGGTGAAATGTTCTTTTCTCTCTTGCTGTCCGTTATCTGAAAGAATCTGACACACAAGGGCATCAGAGATACAGGGACACGGACTATTTGATGTTAAATAGTTTTTTCCAGAAATTCTTAGGACCAGAGCAATTCCTTGTGTTTTAAAATGAGAACCATATATTAACAGCGATGCTAGCCCGCATGCACAGTTGCTATCTTTACTGAGAGATTTACCCAGCATCTCCTTGAATGGGTTCACACCCTAGGCATCTTTCCTTCGGCCTAAACAGGCTTTAGGCAGGGAATAGAATCACTGGACAATGTAGCATACGATGGAGAGAGAGGATGCTTATTGACCAAGATGGCAAGGTGTGAGAAGTTGGCCTGGCATATGCTGGTCACTAGTTATAGTGGCCACCTTGCACCAGTCCAATTCGACTCTTATGGCAGATAGGTTTAAGACAACCTTTTAAAGAAAGCTATCCTAGTGGTAGCTGTGGAGAGCAGCCTTCAGGCTAAGTCTCTGAGGAATGTAAAGCAGCTTGTTTTACCTTATAATCTTTTGAATTACCAAATGAAAAGGACACCACACAGGTATATATATCAAATATATATGTATTTATTTCTAGATACTCTACTAATCTCTTTATGAGATTAGAACCCAGATACACATTCAAATGTCAACAGTTCTCAATAAATTAATCACAAATATGGCTGTAGCCCTAGGGGCGTACCAGACCATATACTAAGAAAATGGTATAACAAACTCGAATTGCAAAATGACAAAGCCTAGGGCCTTGGGAATCGCTGGGGCTTCACTACTGCAGTGTTAGCAGGTAAGTAACAAGCCCACGGGAGACGCGTGCAGTGTCTAAACACTGCCGCGGGTTTCCTATAGGTTACAATGGAGCAAGTCGCGGTTTGTATTTTAGAGTTTTAGGGCACTTCGAAGAAGTCAACAAGCAAGCGACTTACAGGGTAAGTATTTCGAGGGCCAACACACACTTGGGCACCGGAGTGCACGAGTTACCTCACTCAGGGAAGCTGGGTGCATAGGTGTCTTTTGGTGTCTGGTCGCGATGCTGTTTTCAATGGAGACCAATGAAGAATTGCTGCTTGAGACGACTGAAGAGGTGTCCGCTGGAATCCGAAGATGGATTGAAGATGAAAAGGACCTGAAAATTGAGGGGACAGTGTTCAAAGTCACTTGCCAGTGACCGGTGGCCAGCAGGATGGATGACCACTGATGTTGCGTCGTTTCAGGTTGTCGATGATTTGTCTCTTCTCTCACGAGGTCCAGGAGGGATCGACGATGACCAGCAGCTGGATTCGGAGTGTCCCACGACGTCTGCAGCTGATGACGTTGTCGGCAACCGGATTGGAGCCAACGAGCCTTGGCAACTGCAAGTCTCCTGTGGACTGAAGATTGGCGATGATGCAGACCAGCAAGGTCTGATGGACTTACCCAGCGAGAGTAAGTGAGGGCAGGCCCGGAGCAACCAGGAGAGCCCTTGAAGTCGATGAGAAAGTCTTCAGGTGAGTCACTAGCCAACGGGCAAGTAACCGCGAAGACGCCTTTGCAGGAAAAGTTCCACAGGAGTCCACGGTCACTCGGGACGGGGTAGGCCGCTGATTTTCGGTACCAGACCTGCTAGGGACTTGGACTACAGATGGTCCAAAGCACAAGTTCGTAGAACGTTGTTTAGGGTTTGCACTCGAAATCAGGGCACGGTTCCCTGGTATTGCTGTTCCTCGTCACTCGTGGGGTCCAGATGCCACAGCTTCGCTGGGGACTCAAAATGGCCGTCGAGAGGTCAGGAAATCCGCTTCAGGGGACGCAGGGACTTCGGACTCCGGTGGGAGCGGTGAAGTTTGCAACCGTTGAGTAAAGTAACTGGTGCCTGCCAAGCAGGGGAGTCACTCCTTGACTCCAAGGGAGATTCTTCAGTCTTCCAGAGATAGTGGAACGTTGAAGGGCCAGGATTCTTCTTTGTAGAGCGTCGTCCAGGGTAATCTGAATTGCATTGGCAATGCTTGGTATCTTATAGTGAAGATAGGGGAGGGGCTAGCTCTATGACCACTCCTCTAGGAGGGTCAGGGTAGTGGGTGGTTACACCCACTTCCCTTTGTCCAGTTTCGTGCCAGAGCAGGGGCAGGTAGCCCCTGAACCGGTTTGAGCTGGCATATGCACAGAGGAGCCTACTGCTCCCCCAGTGCAGGACTTCAAAGCACTCTAAGAGTGCACCCACCCAGCTCCAATACACTAAATCCTGTCTGGGAGGTGGTGACACCTCCCTGTGACAGGATACCTTTTGTTGGGCCTCCTCCACTGCGAGTTTCGGTCAGCAGCAGGAGGGCAGCCCGGTGTCTGTGCTGGTGGCATCTATTTTGTGATGCCAGGGCTCTGAGATTTCTACCGTTTAGTACAGTGGGTACATGTCGTCCCCTCTTTAAGGGTGGGATCATACTCCCACACCAGTTACTGGTGTGGGGGTATGATTCCAAGTTGTTTGACACCAAACACGACATGTTTTGATGCAGTCATTCCAAAGTTAGCATTTACCGCGAGGTTATAATGCACTTAAGAGTATATGGTTTAACCGCATCCACAAACCGCAGCAGAGAATAGACTCTGCCAGCTGCAGAGGGGTCCTGCTCATGCAGAAGCACCCCCTCACATAGTAAACCAAGCACCCTGCCCTCGGATTGTTGGGGCCTGCAAGAGGGGTGACTGATAGGTTTATATGTGTGTGCATGGTGAGATATAGGAACCTATACCTCAGTGAGGAGTGCTAACACTACCTCACCCAGGCTGCAGTAGCGGGCCTGTGGTGTCAGATTGTGAATGCTTCCCAGGGGTGGCATAATAGATGCTGCAGCCCCTGGTAGGCCTGTGAAGTACCAATGCCCTCGGTACCCAAGGTACCATATACTAGGGGCTCATAAGGTACCACAGTATCCAATCACTAGTGCATCTAATATGCACACCAAATTGTTTAGAGAGATCAGTGAGACTGGGGCCCTGATTAGCAGGGACCCAGCCAGACTATAGCCAGAAACCATTGTATACATCAGAAAAAAAGTGGGGGCAACATAAGTGCAGATCCTACTCTCCTACACAAGGCCTTCCTGGTTGACTGGCATTCCCAGTGCATTGTAGGAGAATCTTTTTGGCCTAGATACTTGAGCGGGCACTATAGTCAAAAGCCTAGCAAAGCAGCAGGGGAGTGAGTCGAGATTGTGTCATTGCACTGATCCTCTTTGTGATTTATGCAGGTGACCTATCAGTCGAAGTTGATTCCTCGCTTCTGAAGTTGAGCTGACCTAGAACCTATGGTTTTGGCTCTTCAAGGAAGTCTGTACCGACTCTAAACACATAATCTCAAGGTAATTACCTTTCTGTAAATCACATGAAGACCAGGCTGCTTTTGGCGTTTGGGGAGATAGAAACTAGTAGTAGTCAGCCAGTGCAATTTTTTTAATTTTACATTTTATATAGTGTCACTCTACCTGTGAAATGGGGTTATTGCACTTTACAATGAACAAACAACAATTTTCTTTACATTTAATCTTAAGGGAATAAAATAAGGGAGAATTAATTAAACAATCGTCAAGTAAATCATTTGAGTGCAACATCTTCTTCCAAAAAGGTAGGAATGGATAATTAGACGTGTGTGGTTGTGTGGGTGG
Organism: Triturus cristatus; assembly: GCF_964204655.1. NCBI lineage: Eukaryota > Metazoa > Chordata > Amphibia > Caudata > Salamandridae > Triturus > Triturus cristatus. Next base: position 1,081,744,143 of record NC_140584.1, on the reverse strand, counting down.
CTGTGTATATGTGGTTGTGGGTGGTTGTGTGTGTGCGCTTGTGGTTGTGTGTGTGTGGTGTGTGTGTGTGTGTGTGTGGTTGGGTTTGTGGTTGTGGTGGTTGTGTGTGGTTGTGTGGGTGTGGTTGTGTGAGTGGGTGTGGTTGGGTGTGGTTGTGTGATTACACATCACATAATTACACTGTATTCAATACAACATAAATACACTCCACATACCACTCAGTACTACATAATTGCACGTCACATAATTACTCTCTACTTAATGCAAGATAAATACACTCCACACAATACCACTGGAGAGGTGTGGCTCACTAGTTAGAGGCGGCAGACCCGTAAGCTGAGAATCGGCCAGGGACCAGGGTTCAATTCCCGACGCGGTAGGGTCGTGGACCAGGGTCAAAACGGACTCGATAATTCTCGCCTCGGTACCTACTCTAACCAGGAACACACTCGGCAACTCTGGGCATTAAGCTTGCCTCATCTCTACAACGGCCCCCCACAGACGCCGGGGATGCCTGGTTTCACCTTGGAGATACCCAGAAAGGGACTATCTCACAGGGATAGCCAGGACGGGTTCCCCAGCGGTCTACAGCGCCGGGACGCCCCGTTGCTGGGGTAGCTGTGCGCTTTACAAGTCTACAACATTTACATTTACATTTACATTTACTCTGTGCCACATAACACAGCACATAATTACACTGTACTCAATGCAACATAAATACACACCTTTCACTCAAGTTCGTGCTATATATATTACTGAATCTTTGAGCTGCTATTGGTGTTGCATTATTATTAGCAATGCCAACAGCTCAAACTTTAATAATGCGAGAGCTATTGCATTGAAAATGCTTGTTCTGTTTGTTTACTTTTGTTACAATGGCAGCACCCGCGCTCATGCTTCGAACTTCTTAAGCCAAAGCGCGGGTGCCGCGATTGCTTCAAATGTAAAGAAATAAATAAAAAAATGCACATTTGATTGCACGCAATTAATATCATGCTGCTTCACCACGTAGCAGTGCGGCTGTTGGACTTATTGGATGCCTAACTCCACTTAAATTCCTAAAGCAAATTTATTATTTTCAATAAAATGGAAATAATTAGCTTGGGGAGGTAGAAACATAAAAAGTCATGACTCACTGAGTGTCATGAGGGGGGGGGAGATAATGTTACCAGCCTTCCTTGGAAGTAAGGACCACTTTTCAAAAGAAAAGAATTGTTTGTTGGGCATCTGAAAGATTAAATTGAATTTAAAAGAATAAAACCCAGAGTGAGGGATCTGCAGCAGATGTTGAAATCTATAATCGTTTTTGTCTCTGCGCGTTCAGAAACACCTGTCAGGTGTAAACAAGTAAGCCATCCGTCCTCTGCCAGCTGTTTGCTAGTTTTAATGATTTCGAGACAAGATTTATTGCTGCAATTGTTTTGAAATGAAACCTGATAACTGAGTCAGATGACAAATACACCGAAGAATATGGCTTGAAAAGAAAATGCCCTGATTTTATGCGACTTTATCACCTCTCGTTTCTAGACTTCAAATAAGATGGTGGTAAACACTTACCTGAGGCTTTTGTGTTGCATCTGTATTGCTGAGCACGAGGGTGTAATAATGTAGTAGTTATTACTCATGAATATCAGAATAATACTTTTATGTCATGTTCTGCGTATTTGTATAGCGCATAACTCACCTCAGATGGCATCCTATATATAGTGTAGCATACCTTTGTGATAGTGTAGGACTTGGCCTTTTTGGCTAAAGTTCCCTAAACGCCAATTTAGATGCTTTGGGTACTTTGCCACTGCTGATCAGTGTCAAAGTACAAGTGTTCCCTATGTAAAATGTAATGGTAATTGGTTTGCCATGATTGGTAAGTTTGCCTTACTAGTAAGGTCCCTAGTGATGTGCACTGTGTGTGCCAGGGCCAGTAATCCAAAGGCGCGCGGAGAAGGGAACTCAGGCCTGCAGTGTAGGGCCTGCGCGCAGTTTGCTAAGTTAGCATGTTGTCCTGACAAGTGCAACCACTTGTCAGGCCTGACTTTCCCTTTTGCATACACATTGGACACCCCTGTCCAGGGTAATCCCTGGGCAGGGTGCAATGTAGGTAAAAGGCAGGACCTATATTAAGGTGTGTTATGTCCTGACAGTGAAAAACACTCTTTCATTTTTCAATGCTGAAAGGCCATCCTGCCCATAGGACAGAATGGGGAAGGCTGGGTGTTGTTTGTTAGCCTAGTTTCCTGTAAGTTTATAATGGAGGGGTGAAGTTTAGTATGTATGAACTCAGTGTCATAACACATCTTTCTGTGAAGGTGGTCTTGTCACTATGTGTTCAGAAACCACTCTTTTAGAAAGTGGCTGAGTTTTGTGCTTTAAGCATTTATGTGTCTCTGCTGAAATGTGGATTGTCTGTCTGGATCTGAGAGGTGAGAGGAGCTGGGAGAGGTCCTGACCCAAGGAGGGGGTTGAGGTGGCATCAGGCTGCCCTGCATCTGGAGAGTAGGGGGAGGAGATGCCCGGGAGGTGAAAAGGCCTGGGCTGGTGCTACAAACCAATTGACCCATCTCCTGCTGAGTGATTAAAGATCCAGACCCCCAGTATCAAAGGGAGAGAGGTGACACTGGGAGGGAGACAACCAGAACTGATTTAGGGAGGGGTCAGGGACCCCTGAGCACAAACGAACTTCAAAGACATTAAGGGGTATAACTATGAGAGCTGACACGCCTGAACGTTGGAATGAAACAGAAATGGATTGAGACTGAAAAGGCTTGGACCCATTCTGTGGTCAAGAGGAACCTCTGCTAAAGAAGGAGCAACTGAAGAGACTGCTGTGGAAAGACCAATCCTTGCTTCGTGATCTGGGGCTGGTCTGCAGTTTGCTGTTCTAACCAAGGGAGAGGCTGTTGGGACTGTGCTTGGACGCGCTGGGTCCCCCTGCTTGAAGAAGACTGTGCTGTGCCTTGTAACCCCAAGGGCCCGAGGTGAGCTGGCTCACTGTTTGGAAATACAGGATCATAGAAGTTTCTGGAGAAGTCCCAAGCATCGCGGTGTCCCCGTGCCTTTGCAGCTTGAGACCCTCAGAAGTTGTGCCTTGTGATTGTGGGCATGCAGGAGTAAGCTGAGTCTCGGACATGCAGGGTGCATGTCGTGGTGCAGGCCAAGGCGTTGGTGAGGAGTGCCTGGTCGTTGTGTGCACGGGGTGACGAAATGAGACTTGGACACGGTGTGTGTCGGGGTGCAGCCAGAGCATTGGTGAAGAGCGCCTGGACATTGTGTGCACCGGGAGAAGAGGTGAGACTCGGATGGGCAGAGTGCGTGTCGTGGTGCAGCCAGGGCGTTGGTGAAAAGTGCCTGGACATCGTGTGCACCGGCAGAAGAGGAGAGACTCGGACGCGCAGGGTGCGTGTCGAGGTGCAAGCAGAGGCACTGGTTTAGAGCGCCGGGTCATTGTGAGCACCAGAGAAGAGGCGAGTCTCGGACGTGCAGTGTGTGTGTGTTGAGGTGAGGAGTGCCTGTGTAGGGTGTGCACCGAATTCGAAGTAAAGTCTCCCCAGTGCTGAGGGCGGGGTCTCGGTGTTCACTGAGACCGCCGGAAGGACGGCCAGGTCATTGGGCCCTCGGAGTGAAACAGCAGTGGCCGGGACCAGCAGCCCCGGAGGAGCTGAGCCGCCGGCCCCAGCTCACCGTACCCCATGACGGAGTTCTGGATCAAGGCCCAAGTCGCTGTAGTAGGAGAGAGTGGGGTTGCGCCCCCCCAGGTAACGTGGATCACCACCTGGGGTGTTGCCCCGGAGGGACACTCTCTCGGCCTCTCATTTTTGTTAGCTGCACGAGCCTGTTGCTTCGGCTCAGATCTTGGCCCGTGCTGACCCAAGAAGGGGCAGTACTGGGGCCGGAGTGAGAAGCAGTACTTTTGTGTTATCATTGATCCATATTGGAGCACTGTTAACGGAGCACCTAAACTGTCGTATTACACTTTGCAGTATTGCTGTAACGAACTATTGAACGGACGTATGATGCCTAATCTCATTTGTGCCTGACGAACTACATGCTCTGTCCGCTACGAACTGCATTATTTTTCCCTTGCAGAGTTCCTGATTGTACCGTGGCACAGTGCATTATTTCTTCCTTGCACAGTACATGATTGTAGCGTGACGCATTGCTTTGTTTCTTCCTGGTACAGGGCATGCTGGTAGTGATACACATTGCATTAATCCTTCTATTGCAGTACATGACTGTGGCACTACGTATGGCATTGTTTCTCTGTTACACCGTACAAGAGAATATCGTTACGCATTGCAGTATTTCTTTCCTTTGCAACGTGTGATTCTAGAAATACGACTTGCCTAACATTTTGGAAACGGTTAGAAGTAAGCTTAACTGTTGGTTAGAAGCGGTGGTTGGGATTAGAACCTACCAATCCACCGGAAGGAATACTACCAATTCTTATATGTTGGCTTTGTATCGTGTGGTCATATCATATAACTTCTTATATAAAGATTATACTCATTTTATAAAAACTTGTGTGGAGTCTAATTGTGTTGACATCATTGGGTTGCTGTGAGTGTGGTTGCACATATTGTACACTCTTCCCTGGGAGATGAGCCTGGCTGCTCGTACCAAGCTACTAAGGGGGTGAGCAGGGCTATCTCAGATGGTGTCCTTACTTATCCTAACGTTGAAAAGAGGGGTCAGGGACTCCTGCCTGCAGCATTTGGTGGCGGCGGTGAGGGACGAGGACCCCCACTTCCAGCAGATAGGATATAAAGAGTCAATCACTGTTCAGCTCTGTCTCTCTCTCTCCCCCTCTCCTTGGTAATTCATCCCTGGTATACCTAGCCCACATCCTTTCACACACCTTCAAAAACCTGGACACATCCTACCTTGTGTGTTGCAAGAACCACTTGAGGGTGACTTACTTAATGTTTAAAAGTAGGGTCTGCCTGCAAGATTTTAAAGCTGCAGCACCAACCGACCACACCAGAAACATGGGGATCACCTTGGACAGCAAATTCAGCATGACTGCACAAGTCAATGCAGTGAGCACTGTCTGCGTCCACATCCGACGCATGCTCTGAAAGTTCTTCAGATGGCTGCCACATTAAATCTGATTACGTTTTTCTAAAAAACTCCTCACTGGCAGACTCTACTACTGCAAAGCACTTTACTGCGGAATCTCCAAGCAGCTCGCATAGTGATCCAGACCGGTTCAGTGACTAAATATCGAGGGACAAAATATCAACTATACAAAAAATCGACACTAAAATATCGAGGGACAGAATATCGACTCCCTATCTACAAACAGGTAAGTACTAAAATATCGATTCCAAAATATAGACTGTCAAAATATAGTTAGCCAAAATATCGAATTTTTTAAATGTATTAAAAATAATATAAAATTAATTAAATATTAAAAACAATTAAATAAAACATACATAATATAAAATAGCTTAAAATGTAAACATAATATAAGTAATTTAAAAAAGTCGAGATTTTGTTGGATACTGAGAGCGTAAAAATTACTATTCCCACTCCAGAGAGTGCAACAGTAGGGAAAGCGTTGGATAGCGTAGGGGTAAAAATTACTATTCCCACTTCAGAGAGTGCAACAGTAGGGAAAGCGTTGGATAGCGTAGAGGTAAAAATTACTATTCCCACTCCAGTGAGTGCAACAGTAGGGAAAACGTTGGATAGCCTAGGGGTAAAAATTACTATTCCAACTCCAGAGAGTGCAAAAGTAGGGAAAGTAATGATTTAAATTAAATATAAGATGACATTAATTATCAATACTGATAAAAAGTTAATTAAAAATAATTACCAATGAATAACAATTAATTACCATTTAAAAATAATAATTGTCAATTGATAAAAATGTAATACCAATTAATAATATTTAATTACCAATTACAAATTAATTATCAATTATCAATACACATAAATAAAAAATTAATTATTTACTTTATTACAATTAATTTACTTCCCACCCAATTCCCCTACAAACCCACAACCCGCTCCTATTAATAACAAATACAATTAACATAATTATCAATTAATCAATTAATATAAATTAATTACCAATTAATAAAAATAAATTACCAATTAAAAATTAATTATTAATTAATTATCAAAACATATAAATATAATTAACATTTAATTAACCATAATTAAATTACTTCCCACCCTATTCCCCTATAAACCCACAACCCGCTACGGAATTAAATTACGCAATAATTAAATTACATAACATTCATTTGTTTAAATAAATTAAACATATATTACAACAATAATACATCATTTTAACACATATACTACCATACATAACACAAAAAAAAATTCAATATTATGGTCATCTACATTTTAAAATTCGATATTATGGTATTCGATATTTTTAAGGTCTATATTTTGGTAATCAATATTTTGTACCCCAATTTCGATATTCTGACCTATCTATATTTTGTAGAGTCGATATTCTGTCCACTCTATATTTTAACTTCGATATTCTGGGCAGTCGATATTTTGGAATCGATATTTTGGGTGTTTACCATCCAGACCTTCAGGAACTCCTCCGCAAGACTCATCCTCAACATCCAGCGCCGTACCCACATCTCACCCCATCTCCGAGAACTCCTCTGGCTCCTCATTCATAAGCTGATCCAGTTCAAACTCTTCGCGCACATATACAAAACCATGCACAACACCGGACCAGCATACCGGAACAGCCAAATGTACTTCCTCCAGCCAGAATCCTACGCTCCGCCTCACGCATGGTCACACCCCCGCAATCACAAAAGCAAAGCAGGATTGTTTCAATCTCACGTGATTACCAAACTATGTAAGAACAGTTTTAGTCACTCAGTGGCCAGCCACAGTCTTATGAGTGCGCATTGCGTGCACTGCGGGCAGCTGCATAGTGCCAATATTGGCAACTCTCCCCCAAAAACAATAATAAATGGGTACTTAGCCCACATGGAATTAAATAAATCACACAGCACATGGCTTGGTGGAAGAACAGTTTGCTGCAGGTTTATTTCATATATGAAATATGCCAACATGGTGGGTTAACTTACTGGTGATCCAAGGGCAGGCCTCGATGAGTAACTTAAGCTGCCTCGTACTCTACAGAGTGTAATTCGCCATCCTGCTTAAGCCACAGATATTTACCACTATTAACTCTGACCTCACATGAGATATCAAAAATATTCACAATTTTTAGACCGTTTGTTTTCCAGAGCATCTGAAAGATACAATTGAATTTAAAAGAATAACACATAGAGTGAGAGATCTGCAGCAGATGTTAAAATCTATAATTGTTTTTGTCTCTGCGCGTTCAGAAACACCTTTCGGGTGTAGACAAGTAAGCCATTCGTCCTCTGCCAGCTGTTTGCTAGCTTTAATGACCCCCATGCCCTAGCCCAGTTAAGCAGGGAAGGGCACCAGGCTATGGCGTGAGGAGCCACTGGGGACTTTCACCTCTTAGTGATTAGGCGTTTAGCCGTTATGAACCCCAGATCAAGGATCCGGTGGCTGCTCTGTGTTTCTTACTCCTACTGAACAAATGCAGTATGTGTGCCTCCCAGTGAAGGGGGTTATCTCGAGAGGTACAGGTATCTAGTGTAGATGCCACTGTAGCCCAGTATTCACGCAGGTCGGGACAGTGCCACAACATGTGAAGTATGTCTGCGTTCAATAGACGGCACCTAGGGCAGGCTGCATCTGCACTTTTTTCTTGCATCTGATCTAGCACAGTACTTATTGATTTGGGCTGGGGCGAGGTATGCCCGGTGCAATATAAAAATTTGAATTTGCTTAAAACGCTGGTTACGTGGAATATGTGTCAGACTTACCCAGACGGCTAACCACTCCCTGTTCGTGAATACTCTCCCTAAGGCTTCCTCCCACTGTTGATTCAGGGGGGTCAGGTCAATTTCTGTGTGTTGGCAGAGTGAGGACGCGGACCAGCCCCCCATTTCCCATCACATGTAGGCACTGTATCTGTATCTGTATGTGGGTGGTTCCTGAGCGAGATTACCCCACTTAGCTGCCATGAGGCTATAATCACCTGATGTAATAAAAACTGTCCCGGGTACATGTTCTCCTCCTATATTAGTTCCTGGTATGGAATGAGTGAGCCATCCTGGTAAAGGTCCCCATATCTTGGATACCTTCTGTGTCCCAGTGACTCAATTCAGTTGCTGTGGTGCATAGGTCACCCCATGGTGTACCCAGTAATGGAATAGCAGGGGCTTCTGGTGTGAGGGTCCTGGTGAGGAAAAGGCGCTTACGGAAACACTTAAAGGCTATATTGAGTAGAAGCCCGCCAAAAGGTCTAGGGGTTGTGAATGGGTGGAAGATGTGTAGTAATGTGTGATGCGGAATTGGAGCTTGTAGCGCGGCCGTATCTGCCAAATGCCGGGATGAGAGCCATCGGGCGATCCACTGGAGCTGGGAGGCCAGATGGTAATGTTCGATGTTGGGCACCGCCAACGCCCCCTTGATCTGCCGATAAATAGTTTCCCAATAGATGCTCTGTGCCTGGACGTTCACCATACAAAGTCCCTAACTACCCCTTACCATTTGCGAAAGAAGGGAGGCAAAATAATAATAGGTAAGGGAGTGAAATAGTAGAGGAGAATTACCATTTTTAGAATGGCAACCCTGCCCGAGATTGCCAGTGGGAGTGTCTTCCAGAAGCCCAATTTGTGACTAATGTAGCATACCCTTGAGATAGGATATGACGAGCCAATCAGCTGTTTCTCTCTCCCTCTCCTTGGCAATGAATACCTGGAATACATATCCCACATCCTTTCACATCCCTACAAAAATCTGGACACCCTACCTTGTGGTTTTCAAGAAACACTGAAGGGTGACTTCATGTTTAAAAGTAGGGTCTGCCTGCAAGGTTTTAAAGCTGCAGCACAAACCGGCCGCACCAGAAACCTGGGGATCACCCAGGACACCAAGCTCAGCATGACGGCACAAGTCATTAGCACTGCCTGCTTCCACATCCTACACATGATCTGAAAGTTCTTCAGATGGCTGCCACATTACATCAGATGAACAGTCATGCAAACACTCATCACTGGCAGACTCGACTACTGCAATGCACTCCACGCTGGAATCTCCAAGCAGTTCACACAGTGACTCCAGAACTCCACTGCAAGACTCCTCCTCAATGTCCAACGCCATACCCACATCTCGCCTCATCTCAGAGAGCTCCACTGGCTCCCCATTCACAAACACAGCCAGTTCAAACTCCTCACATACAAAACATTGCACAACACTGGACGAGCATACCGGAACAGACAAATATACTTCCCCCATCTAGAAACCTCTCACTCATGCACACACCCCTGCATTCATAAAAGCACAGCAGGAGGGTGCGCTTTCTCCTAAATCACACCCAAAAGATGAAACAAGCTCCCTCAGCATATCAGATCCATCTCCTCACTTCTTGAGTTCCACGAGAAACTGGAGACCGGTCTATTTGAACGGTCATGTGGGGACCTCTCGCCTTACTCCTGCTCTAGCATCTGGATACCCTCATGGATGATAAGCGCACTCCACAAATCTACAAAACAGGTATTAGAAATGGGGGCCTCTAGTTGGCACTTGTTTGCTTCCTGTCCAAGTAGACACCCTTCCTTCTAGTGATGGTAATGGGATTACATATCTAAGATAACCCCTGCTCGCCTCCTTGGTAGCTTGGCACGAGCAGTCAGACTTACCTCAGAGGCAATGTGTAAAGCATTTGTACATAACACACACAGGAGCACAGTGAAAACACCACAAATGGTTTAGGAAAATAAAGTATCTTTATCTAAACCAAACAAGAATAAAACAACCAAGATAAAACATACATATATCAAGATATCACTTTTTAATGATTTAAATCAGTTTAGTTCATTGAAAACTATGATGTCACTTTTAGCACAAAGTACCTAGTATACATCAAAATTAAAGACGAAAGCCGGGGAGGTGAGGCACCGGAAAACAAAGCGATGCGTCGGTTCCTAACACCCAGGGAAGGTGATGCATTGATCCCTTGCTCCCAGGGGAGGTGATGCGCCGGTTTCTTACTGCGTGAGGAGGTGATGCGTCGGTTCTCTGGTCACCTGGCCTTATTTCCTTACTGAAGCCCAGCGTCAATGTAGACTTGGTGCAATGCGTGGAAAATCCAGGTGCTGCTGGTCGATGCAGCAATTTCCACAGACATGTGATGCGTTGATTCTTCCAGCCACACAGCAGGGCCTGCGTCGGAGTCAGCACAATCTTGGACGTCTGAGACACTGTACCCTGAACTCTGTCTGCGGTGGTTTCTTTGGCCGTGGACAGGTGCTGTGGCGGTGTGTGGGAATTCTTCCTGCACGGCAGTGCTGCATCAGAAAAACAGGTGCTGGTAGGGTGATGCATGGCTTCATCAGCAGAAGCAGCAAATCAACCTCCAGAATCCCAGAACTGGGATTGGCAACACAAGGCAGATCAGAACTCCCAGCAGTGGAGTTCAGGTATGCTGCAGGTGAAGTCTTTGTGTCCCTGATATGTCTTAACAGGAAGCAAGCACACACAAGGCCTTGGAGAAACTTCAACAAGCAGGATACATAGCAAAGTCCAGTTCTTTTCCTCTCCAAAGCAGAAGCAGCAACTGCAGGCCACCCCAGCAAAGCAACACACAGCAAAGGTGTAGTACTCCTCTCAACAGCTCATCAGCCCCTCTCCTTGACACCAGGTTCCTCTTGATCCAGACGTGTTCTAAAAGTCTGGGGTCTTAGGTCCAATGCTTCTACCTTTTTTGGCCTTTGAAGTTGGCAAACTTCAAAGAAAGTCTTTCTTCACAAGTTTATACTTTGCCCAGCCTTGGCTCCAGACACACTCCATGGGGGTGGAGCAGCATTGTGAGAGGACGGGCACTGTCTTATTCAGGTGTTAGTGACAACAACTCCCACCACTTTAGCCCAGGAAGACCCATCAGCCTGGTGATGGCTCATCAGGATGTGGAGGACACACGTAAGCTCCTTTTGTGGGACTGGTTAGAGTGAATACACAAACAGGCCCCTGTCATTCTAAACCAGACGTGGATTTACATGCAGGCAGAGGCATGGAATGGTAAAGCAAGAAAATGCCCACTTTCTACAAGTGGCATTTTCAAAAACATAATTTAAAAAAAACAACTTCACTAAAAGATGCATTATTAAATTCTGATTTCAGGGAGCCCAAACTCTGAATCCCCATCTCTTCCCAATTGAAAGTTACACTTGTAAAATGTTACAAGGCATCTCCAGTGATAACCTATGGGGGAGAGATGCCTTGCAATAGAGAAAAACGAAATTGGCAGTATTTCACTGTCAGGACATGTAAAACACACCAGCACATGTCCTACCTTTCATATACACTGCATCCTGCCCAAGGAGCTACCTTGGGCCTAACTTTGGGGTTCCTTAGATGTAGAAAAAGGCAACGTTTGGGCCTGGCTAGTGGTTGCACTTGCCAGGTCGACATGGCAGTTTAAAAACTGCCCTCACAGACACTGCAATATTGGGCCTGAGACAAGTTTACAGGGCTACTTCTGTGGGTGGCACAACCAGTGCTGCTAGCCCACTAGTAGCCCTTAGGCACACACAATGCACTTTACTAGGGACTTGCCAGTAAATCAAATATGCCAATCATGGTTAACCAGCAAAACACACAAGATGATGGACGGAATGTTGCACATTGGCAAAACATTCACCCACAGTCACAGATCTGGGTTTAATCCATCGTTATTTTGCTCACCACGCCACCCCAGTTCAGACGTGGCCATATGCAAATCAGCCTTGACTCTGTGCCTCATGGGAACAGTCCAGCCCAAACTGCCAAGCCATGTCTTCCCTGGACCGGAATCAAGCATCCTAGGACCGGTTTCGGGGTTTCACCCCTCTCTGTACTAGGGTGAATGTATGACATTGTTCTGCATTCTGTCCATCAACTGTTGTTTTTGCATTTGTCAACCCGAGTGGGACGGGTATGCTCAGACGCGAGTCCTGTGCTCACCATGCCACTGGAATCAAGCTATCCTGGCTGAAGAGGGGTGAAACCCCGAAACCGGTCCTAGGATGCAAACAGAATATTAGGGTTACTGTGGCACACCTGAAATAGTTACATGAACCTCTGAAAATATAGAGATTTAGTTTCTAGGCAAAATGGGGTACAATATTCCCATTACTTTTTCTCTATTCAACAAAAACAATTGACAGGAATTCTGAAAAGCATAAGTCTGACACCATCCAGTTCAAGTATAGGACTGTAATTCTTTATTCTTTCTTGCGTTTGAGTCCACGAAAATGTTTTTCAATAAATAATCTCAGCACTTTTTTTGCCAACACGTGTTTCGTCTTTTCAAAGACTTTATCAAGGCTGGAATAATAAACATAAAAACAAACAATGACTCACATAAATGTGAACAACATTTATATATATACAAATACATTGAAAACATGAACAAACCCATGATACATGAAACGTGTTGTAAATAATAATAACAACATGAAATCAAATATACACAATAAATAAGGTAGTGGTAAGGACATGAATACTACTAAAGCAGAAGAAACCTATGAGTTACCTAAACAGAATAACACATGGAGAGAAAAGATAGGAAGGATATATAAGGCTGTAAAGATTGCCAGTAGCCATACAAATGAAAACTAATGTTTACAATTAGTTCGCCAAAAAAAATAATATAAGATATAGAAGAAATACAATACTGTCAGTAAATAGTAGAAGAAAATAAATGACACGAGGAGAATATGGATAAAATAGAGAGTGCAGTAAAGTCGCAGAACCTTAGTTGCCAAAAACAGAACATTATTGCAGTGTCCATTAAAGAAAAATAGACGAGTGTGGTAAAATAACAGAACCTCAATTGCCAGAAACAGAACACCCGTGCGATATCAATTACAGGTACTAAAGAGTAATCATCAGTGCAAATGAAAAATAAGAAACCTACCCATTGCACTGATGATTACTCTTTAGTACCTGTAATTGATAATTGAGAGTCCCGTGCTCACCATGCCACTGGAATCAAGCTATCCTGGGTGAAGAGGGGTGAAACCCCGAAACCGGTCCTAGGATGTTTGGTTCTAGTCCAGGGTGGACCTGGCTTGGCAGTTGGGGCTGGACTGTTCCCATGAGGCACAGGGTCATGGCTGGGTTCAAACTGGAATGGCATGGTGAGCAAAAAAAGATGGATTCAGGCCCAGATCTCTGTACTGGGGTGAATGTATGACATTGTTCTGCATTCTGTCCATCAATTGTTGTTTTTGCATTAATCATGGTTAACCAATCATAATCACAATTTACACAGGGAGCATTTGCAGTTTAGCACTGGTGTACAGAGTTCTAAAACCAACAAATACGAAATGCAGCACACAGTCAAAAACAGAAGGTCTGAAGCAAAAAGTCAAGGGGAAAAACATGCCAAAGGTGCCAGGTCTAACATATGCAGACCTGAAGCCATTAACCTATTCATACCTGAAGCCATATTTTCCTTGCCAGCCTAGAGACTGGCACAATATACTCTGCAGTGCACAGGTGGCATTTACCTTCCATACCTCTGGTGTATTATCTGCAACTTGTGCTAGGGCCTTGAAGGAAACTTATGCTTGTTAGTTTAGCATTTACCAGTTTTGTCATGTTTTTGAGATCAGAGTACATGCACTGGTAACACGAAATCAGTGTTGCAGTGCACAGAGTGAAAACAAAACAGTACCATAAGCCCTCAAAACATGGGGATGATCACAAAAGAGACCTTTTCAGACAGCAAGAATGAGACCTGAGTCTCTTATTTTATCCAAACCTGCATTCCGCTGTTACTTATAATCATTTACCAGTTTATGGTTTGGACGCATGGTATAGAGTTATTGAGTGGTTATTAGAAGTGCCTTGACGTGATCTTTGCTAAGAGATGCCCCATTTATCCGACCACAACAAAAACATGGTCATGGCTACTTCCCACTCTGTCTTCGCTTTGGGGTTGTTGGACTCTTTACCTGATAAGTCTATTTTTTCCACTTTGTCTCTTTTGTGGTAGTCATTAACAATTTGAGTGTGATTTAAGAAGTAGGAAGGGTGGACACGAGTCTCATAAAAGAGCAAGTAGCTGAATTTGATATTTGGCTCTGGACGATGGCCTCTTCTACTTATTACATTGTACACTAATATGACCTATAAATAAATCTTAAGAGTTTGTTTCATACATTTTCTTGATCTCCAACACCATGGGATCTCATTTTGTGTTTACTGTTGGACATTTTTTCTGCAACAAAAGACTTGGAAGCTTCTGGTTTCTATCTGGGCAATCTCATGTGATTTATTATTTTAAATGCTTGTTTTCCCCATCCCCTAATGTGCATATCAGCACAAGGTGAGAACCAGGGGATGTGCTTTCTATGGCTCTCCCTTCCAGCTTCAATTTCTTTTGAGCAAAATGTGTTATGGAGCAACATGGGCTAATTCACGTTGGTTCTGAAAGGATTATGCATTATGCCTGTTCACAAATGACTCTGCTGAAGAACCTATTTAGCTGGGAAGTTAATCCGATGATTGTCTTCTAACCCAGCAAAATGTCATGGCTTTCATTTATCTAATTTCTCTGTGGCATAAGAGGGCAGACCATGCCAGTAAGTACCGGGTATTCACCGTAATGACAATTTACCCTATAGTCCTCCGTTCTCCTTTTCCTCGAATCAGCCTGCCAACAATCCTCCTTTTTATGTACTCTCCACAAAGGACAAAGGAGATGTCTGAAACGCGTAAGGCTGATGATTTTACCAATGGATTGTGGTATGCGCTGCTGCCTTGAATGAAGTTGCCGATGGCGAGTGCGTCCTGAAGTGTGGACACTTGTGAAACTTGATATATATAGATATATCTATATATATATCCGGAGTAAGTAACTGGGTTTGTAGAGATTCATTGGAAATCATGTCAGCTTTTCTGAGTGGATGTCCAATCTTGTAAATGTGCAACTAGCCATGAAAGTGAGTGAAACATTAAGGATGCATCACCAGAATAATTACATTGACAGTGTTTCATGTCTGTCCCAATATTTGTAATTTGACATAATCAATGTATAACACACACATTTGTGTAGTGTAGTTTTATTTCTTTACAAGTGTTAAAAATGTGAAATATTTTCAGAATATTTTAACACTCCTACTTTATTATAACCCTGAAATGTCAAACATTTTACTTTGATTTATTTAATATTATTGTCACGGGAGTGTGCAATTGTGTCCATCAGAAATGCATTATGTAGTCACTCAAAATAAACTTGCTATTCTCCTTAGTCTCTCTCTCTCTCTTTCTATGTTGCTTGTCAAGCCTCTTATCCAATATTGTAGCATAGTCCATTCACTTCATCTTGAGACTTGCAAACAATAATACAACATTGATACAGAAGATTAAACCACACGCCTTCCCAATAAGAGTTAAGGTCTACTTGCAGCCAGAAGTTTGACCTCATGGCTGACTGCGATAGATGGCATGCATTAGGGGTACTAGCTTTGGTATGAGGGTTAGTTCAACAGAAGGTGTGGGTTGCGTGAAAGGCAGTTTGGTGGCATTGATTGGGGGCAAAGGGGAGCTGCAGCAAGGGGGCAATAGCAAGGGTAGTTGTGTGACAGATCTTACATGAGAAGGAGTCCACATCTGCAGCAGAGAGAAGGGACCAGTAGATTATTAAACATGCAATCCATACTTGAAACGTTTTCAAGTAGTGGGTAACTTCTCCTACACTCTCTCCATACATTCCATGCATAATCTCATCAACCAGATCTTAATTTATCAGTGATCTAGTGCTAAAGAGACCAGTGTCCTTCCTTTACTGTCTTGATGACTTATGAAGATTTGCTTACAGCCCTTCTTGGAATACTGGCCTAGCTAACCTTCCATCTCTATCCAAAAATATGTTTAAGTTCTATTTTGTGGGTAGTGGTACATGTCGGTAACCTGAAACCCATTTGTTCTGCTGTGATTCAAGGGATAACTTACATATTTTCCCTGATTCTGAGAGGTTAAGGTTCCAACATGTTAAATCCCCTAGGATCCTCTCCCGATGTCCGTGACTATATAGTTAAATATAGCTGACACTAATTATAGAATAATATTTCCTGGAAATAATGAGAAATTTTAATTAAACAAAGTATATTTTTCTTGATAGCAACAACGCACAGTATACAGACTGACCCTGGTGAAGGCTTGGAACGTGGATGAACTGAAAGCCTATGCTGAACTGGTGGCTGTTGGGAAGCCGGACTTTATTGAAGTTAAGGTAAGAAGCTTCCTTCGTTTGTTGTTCCATCTTGAAAATCACTGGTTCATCAGAACAAATTCACAAGGCCAAATTTCCAGAATCTCACTAAAGATTCTCAGAAAGAGTTGTACTAATTTGTATAGCAGAAGATTCTTGCTATTGAAAATACAATCAATTGAAGAAAATAAAGATATGAAACCCTGAAATCACATGTTCAGTACATTCTCGACTGACTGCTTCTCTCAAAATTCAAGTTGGCTGCCTGTGATAAAAATAAGCACTGGCAAAACAAATAGGTCTCGCCTACGGAAGCTTTGTCAATGTGCTTTAGCTATGTTATACAGCAGTGCAACTGAAAGTTAGGGAAAATAAAAAGCACTATAACTTGGCCAGCTTGTGGTTTGTAGTTTTTGAGACTTGTAAGAAATTGGGTTACTGGTTGAGGGGAGTGAAACTCAAGAAGCAACTACTATCTTTGTCAGGGTGAAGCTGCAAGAAACCCTAAATCTGAAAGAAACACGTTAGTTAGATTCCTCACCTTAGAATATCCCCAGGCATCAGACTGGATCCGGAAGATTTTTCGTCAGCAATACCCCTTGCGCGTCGCTAGACGTCGTCTGCGGCTCCGCGTCCGTCGTCGGCGTCGTGCGCCGGAATGACGTCAGAGTACTTAGACGCCGCCCTCGCGCGCTGACGTCAGTTCTTCTTTTTTCCGCGCCAGTAAGCGCAGATCCGGGAGAGCTACCCCTTTTAGTCTTTTTTGACTAAATCTTTTTTGATCACTTTTGATCCTTGTCTGTCGACATCTGGTGCCGGTAGGATGCCTGGGTTCAAGGCTTGCGAGGATTGCCATCGACTGATGTCGGTGACCGACCACCACCGCCGGTGCCTCTACTGTTTAGGCCCCGACCACGACGCGGAGTCGTGTTCCGATTGCCAGGCCCTGACTTCGAAGGCTCGGCGGGAGTGGTCCCGCAAGCTTCTCGAGCTTCGCCACTCGGCTCCGCGTCGTGCGCGATCCCGGTCCAGGAGGAGGTCCAAGGATCGCTCGCGGAGCCCTAGCCGACGCCACCATCGATCGTCGGGCTCCAAGTCGTCGGGTAAGTCCAAACGCTCTAAGAAGTCCAAGCGGCGACATCGCTCTTCAGACTCCCCTCGCCGGTCGCGCGACTCGGCCGAGGGTCCCAGTGGTTCCACCCCCGCGGAGCCGCAGGCGCCGCGCCCGTCCCCATACCCTCCGGTCCCTGGGACTAACGCGACGCCGGCGGAGGTCAGTGCCTTCCTCTCGGCCATGAGGAGCCTGTCCCCGCCGTCGACGCCCGCTGGCGCGCCTTCGGGCCCCGCGGGCTCGACTGGGCGACCCTGCCTGCCGGCGGCTTCGGCCCCGGCGCCGTCGACGACTCCGGTCTCGACGCCGCAGGTCCCCGCGGGGCCCATGCCTGGGCCCCCGTCGACGCCGGTTGACCTAACCACTCCTCCACCGGCGCCGGCGCATGAACCACCGACGCCGTCACCGGCGCCGCCGGCGCAGACGCCTACACCTCCGGTGCCGCCGTCGCCGTTGCTGCCGACGCCGGACGGCGTCCAACCCCAGTTTAGCCCTATTCCGGACCCGGCGTCGACCGACGCCGCGTCCGGCGCCGCTTGAGACCCTTCATCTCTACAGTCCGGCTCCGATCATTCCTCCTGTTTATCAGGAATCGGACGACGGGGGCGACTGGGAGGGGTTTGAGGACCCTCTGGCTGTTCAGTCGCAGCTTTCACAGGACTGGGCAGATGAACTGGGGGAGGCCAGTGGTCTTGATACATCGCCAGACACTGGATTCACTTCTCCTCCGACTGTGGCTTCGGAGGAGGGTGCAGCATTTTCTGTGGTGCTGCGCAAGGCGGCCGCAGCCCTCGGGCTCGAGCTGCCTGCCGTGGCTGTGAGGACTAACATCCTCACTGAGGTGCTTCAAACCGCAGCAAGCTCCACTGAGCCTCTGCTGCCGTTCAATGAGGCCCTCACTGACGTTCTGCAGGGCACCTGGTCCAAGCCCTCCACAGTTCCTCCTGTGGATAGGAACGTCGCCAGGCGCCACCGCCCTGCTCCGGCCGACCCCAGTTTCCTGTCCCAACACCCCACCCCCGAGAGTCTGGTTATCCAGGCCTCTACCTCCCAATCCTCCTTCCCGACCGCTCCGCCGGACCGGGATTCCAAGAGACTCGAGCAGTTTGGCAAGAAACTGTTCTCGTCCCTTAGTTTGGGCCTGCGGTCTTTAAACACCGCCTGTCTCTTGGACCGTTATTCCCATTCTCTGTGGGATACGGTGGAGGACGTGCTGCCCCTGTGTCCGGAGGAGGTCCGGACACGTCTTAACCAGGCTTTGGCCGATGGGAGGGATGCAGCACGGCACGCCATACGATGTGGGCTTGACACCACGGACTCGCTGGGTCGGGCGATTTCCACCACGGTGGCACTCCGTCGCCACGCCTGGATGCGGTCCACGTCATTTTCCGGGGATGTCCAGAACACCCTCATGGACATGCCCTTTGATGGCACTCGCCTGTTTGGTGAGAAGGCGGACAGTGCGCTGAACCGCTTTAAGGACTCCCGGGCTACGGCCAAGTCCTTGGGCCTCTCGGCTCCGCGGGCGCACACCTCCGCTTTTCGCCCCTTTCGTGGCCAAGGAAGGGGCGCCTCCTCACGTCCGCCCAGCCACCAGCCGCAGAACCAACCTGCGCGCGGTCGCGGACGTG
This sequence comes from Triturus cristatus, assembly GCF_964204655.1. Lineage (NCBI taxonomy): Eukaryota > Metazoa > Chordata > Amphibia > Caudata > Salamandridae > Triturus > Triturus cristatus. The sequence continues at coordinate 1,081,725,122 of NC_140584.1, read as the reverse complement.
GTTTCCGCCGTGGCGGATCTGGAGGACGACGTGGTCAGCCCACATCCACCCCGGCAGCATCCGCCTCAAAGCCTTCCTAGTCCGAGCTTTCAGGCCCATTCCACGCCAGTGGGTGGCAGAGTTCGCCATCACCTGCTCCACTGGCGGTCCATTACATCGGACAGGTGGGGGCTGCAAATCGTCCGAAGGGGCTACTCCCTCCCCTTCGAGACGACCCCTCCAGCCATGCCACCGCAGCTCCACCGTATCTCGGGGGATCATTTGAATCTTCTCCGCGAGGAAGTTTCGGCCCTCTTGGCCAAGGGGGCCGTCGAGCGCGTTCCGAGTCCAGAAGTAGGTCGTGGTTGCTATTCCCACTACTTTCTGGTTCCCAAGAAGGGCAAAGGGGGCCTACGCCCCATCTTGGACCTCCGGAACGTCAATGCCTTCCTCCGAAAGGAAAGGTTCAAGATGTTAACCTTGGCTCAGGTTCTAGCTGCCCTAGACCCCGGAGACTGGATGGTAGCGTTGGACTTGCAGGACGCTTATTTCCATATCCCCGTCCTGCCGGCCCACCGGCGTTACCTGCGGTTCACGGTGGGCCACGAGCATTTTCAGTTTACCGTGCTCCCCTTCGGCCTCACCAGTGCCCCTCGGGTGTTCACGAAAGTGATGGCGGTGGTCGCAGCTCATCTGCGCAGATCAGGGGTTCCAGTCTTCCCCTATCTCGACGACTGGTTGTTGAAGGCGGGCTCGCCCCAGGCAGTCGTCTCCCACCTCCAGACTACGGCGGATCTCCTGCATTTGCTGGGATTTTCCATCAACGTGCCGAAGTCACACCTGAGTCCCTCTCAGAAGCTCCTCTTCATCAGGGCAGTTCTCGATTCGGCGCAGTTCCGGGTCTATCCACCGGAACAGCGGGTCCGGGATATACAGGCCCTGATTCCCATCTTTCGGCCTCTATCCTGGGTTTCGGTCAGGCTAGTGTTGCGGCTTCTGGGGCTGATGGCCTCCTGCATCCTACTAGTGCATCACGCCAGGCGGCGCATGCGGGCTCTGCAGTGGGACCTGAAGTTTCAGTGGGCCCAGCATCACGGCAACCTGTCCGACCATGTCTTGATCTCGGAGGGCACTGCACAACAGTTGCAGTGGTGGCTCACGGACCGCGATTGGGTCATGGGCAGGAGCCTCTCCCTTCCCCAACCGGAGCATGTCGTAGTGACGGATGCGTCCCTCCTGGGCTGGGGTGGCCATATGGGAGAGGCGGAGATCAGAGGCCTCTGGTCTCCGGCGGAGTCTCGTCTCCACATCAACCTGTTGGAGTTGAGAGCGATCCGACTTGCACTGAAAGCCTTCCTTCCCTCTGTCAGGGGCAGTGTCGTGCAGGTGTTCACGGACAACACCACCGCCATGTGGTATTGCAACAAACAGGGCGGGGTGGGGTCGTGGACCCTTTGTCAGGAGGCTCTGCGCCTCTGGACGTGGCTGGAACACCAGGACGTCACCCTAGTGGTTCAACATCTGGCGGGCTCTCTGAACGCCAGAGCGGACGAACTCAGCCGCCGGTGCATGATGGATCACGAATGGCGTCTGAACTCCGAAGTGGCGCAAGGTCTCTTTCTGCAGTGGGGAGAGCCTTGGTTAGATCTATTCGCCACCGAAGAGAACGCGCAATGTCAGCAGTTCTGCGCGTTGGAATTTCCAAGGCGGCACTCGCTCGGCGACGCTTTTCGTCACGAGTGGAGTTGCGGTCTGTTGTACGCCTTTCCGCCTATACCACTTCTGCCCAGAGTGCTGAAGAAGATCAGGCACGACCGGGCCCAAGTCATCTTGGTGGCTCCGGATTGGGCACGAAGATACTGGTATCCCGAGCTACTCAGTATGTTGACCGATCCCCCGATACGTCTGCCCCTTCGGGAGGATCTTCTGTCGCAGCAGCAGGGGACGGTCCTCCACCCGAACCTGTCCAGCCTCCACCTCCATGCGTGGAGATTGAGCGGCGGCAGTTGATGCCATTTGACTTGCCTCCTGAAGTCTGTGATATCATTCTGGCAGCCAGGCGTCCCTCCACAAAGACGGTATACGCCTGCCGGTGGAACAAATTTGTGGCATGGTGCACAGCAAAGGCTGTGGATCCCCTTTCCGCCCCTCTTTCTGAGGTTCTTCTCTTTCTTCTTTCTCTGGCCCGGCAGGGCTCTGCCCTGGGCACCCTGAAAGGTTATCTTGCTGCCATCTCCGCCTTCTTGCGGCTTCCTGATCAGCCTTCTCTTTTCAAGTCCCCTGTGGTTACACGCTTTCTGAAAGGCATTACTCACACGTTCCCTCCTGTCCCTTTTGTAATGCCTCAGTGGGACTTGAATCTGGTCTTGACATTCCTGATGTGCGCTCCCTTCGAGCCTCTTCACAATTGTCCTCTTCGTCTTCTGACTCTTAAGACTGCTTTTCTGGTAGCCATCACCTCGGCTAGACGGGTGAGTGAGCTCCAGGCTTTATCTTCAAAGCCTCCTTTTCTGTCTGTTCATCCGGACAAGGTTGTCCTTCGGCCTCGTCCCTCCTTTCTTCCGAAAGTGGTGACTCCATTTCATCTTGGGCAGTCTGTCACCTTGCCCACCTTCTTTCCGCCTCCGCATCCTTCCAAAGAGGAAGAGAGGCTCCACCGTCTGGACCCAAAACGTGCGCTCTCCTTTTATCTGGACCGCACTAAACAGTTCCGGGTGGACGACCAGCTTTTTGTTGGGTACGTGGGCGCTAAGAAGGGGAAAGCTGTGCACAAACGGACCATCTCTCGGTGGGTCGTCTTGTGTATCAAAATTTGCTATTCTTTGGCAAAAAAGGACCCTCCTGTTGGGCTGCGCGCCCATTCTACTCGGGCCACAGCGGCTACTACTGCTTTGGGGCGGGGAGTCCCTTTGCAGGACATCTGTCAGGCGGCGACGTGGGCTTCGTTACACACGTTTGCCAGGCATTATTGCCTTGACAGCCAAGTCCGGAGGGATGGCTTCTTTGGCCGTTCTGTCCTCCAGGACTTTCTGGTGTGATCTTGGTTCGCAGACCCACCACCGGGGATGGTATTGCTTGGGTATCTATTCTAAGGTGAGGAATCTAACTAACGTGTTTCTTTCAGATGAACAAGTTACTTACCTTCGGTAACGATGTATCTGTAAGAAACATTAGTTAGTTAGATTCCTCACCGACCCACCCATCCTCCCCGTTCTGCGAACTGACATCTAGGGTTAAGGTTATCCTTTTCAGGCCCCTAGATTTTATTTTTGGCACCAGTGTCGGTCTTTGCATGGCTCTGCGTTCCTGGCGCGGAAAGCTATGTACAAGAACTGACGTCAGCGCGCGAGGGCGGCGTCTAAGTACTCCGACGACGTCATTCCGGCGCACGACGACGCCGACGACGGACGCGGAGCCGCAGACGACGCCTAGCGACGCGCAAGGGGTATTGCTGACGAAAAATCTTCCGTATCCAGTGACGCCTGGGGATATTTAAGGTGAGGAATCTAACTAACTAACTAATGTTTCTTACAGATACATCGTTACCGAAGGTAAGTAACTTGTTCGTTAACCTGTGCTTAATCCTTGGTTAGCTTGGCACAAAAGCAGTCAGGCTTATCTTAGGGGCAGTGTGTAAAGGTTGTAGCACATCAAACAATATTAAGGTGAAAATACAACACAAGAAAACTCCAAGCCAAATTTAGAAAAATTAATTAAAATGTAATCATTATTTGACACTAAAACAACTGTCCAGTTAGTAGATCCAGAGATATGCAATTTTAAAGGTTTCGGGCAAATATAGCCCCTGGAAGTACAAAGCGCCACTGTCAGTTATCTGACCGTGCAGATGGTTGTCGCTGTAGCGCGAAGAGCAGGCCGGGCGTCACAAATGGTCCTCACTGTAGTACGAAGATCTTGTCAGGCATCCCAAATGGATGCTGCTGTATATGTGTGTTGGCAGTCACTGCGGGTTGTCGATGCGGTGGCGCATAGTGCAGATCTCACATTGGCAGCGGCTAGATACTGTCGCGAAACAGGCCTGTCCCCAGCCGCGAAGAGCCCAAAACTTCAGGAAGAGCTCAACTAGAGGCACACCACCTCTCAGGCCCCCAGAAGACCGCACGCATTGCTTTTTGCCCTGTCCCAGCGCCGATCATTATTCCACCCCGGCTCTCCTCACTATAGTGCTTCCTCCTGCATATGTAGTTGTCTACTTTCTGGCCGTCATTGCATGCCAACATTACTTGACATGTGCATTCTAGCCGAGCGCATCCACATGCTGACTCTAATCCGACTCTAACTGGTCTAGTCCCATGTGGTGTATTCGGTCCTAAATACACTAGTAGGACATGTAAAACTAAGAAGTACATGCCCTGCTATTTAAATAAAATGCACCCTGCCCTATGAGCTGTTTAGGGACTACCTTAAGGGTTACTTGTATGTATTAAAAAGGAATGGCAGTTTAAAACTACACACACAGGCTGCAATGGTAGGCCCACATGCAACATTTAATTTGGAGGCCCTGGGTATATGGTGTACCAGTTTACTAGGGACTTAAAAGTAAATTGTGTGCCAATTGAGTGTAAGCCAATGGTACCAACTTTAAGGAAAACGGCACAAGCACTTAAGTACTGGTTAGCAGTGGTAAAGTACACAGAGTCCTAAGGCCAGCAAAAACAGGTTGAGAAAACAGGAGAATGAAGGCAAAAAGTTTGGGAATGACCCTGCAGAAAGGGCTAACTCCAACCGGCCACTATTACTGTATTCTCAGACTTAATATAAATTAGATGTTTGCCATCGCCCCCTTAATGACCGCAGAGCACTTTAGCCTATTTCACCATATACCGCTGTAAGGACATTGAATTCAATTTCATTGTCATCTGTGACCTTTATTGCCTCATGATAGGGGTGTTATTAGGTAGTGCGCATCACAAAGGTTTATTCATTTTGATACTGTCATATCTGGTGGATTATTTAGCATGTTCACTCTTTGCATTGTTGGGGAACTGAGTATTCATGTGGGTGATGGCCGATGTTGATTGATCTAGTCACGTCATTAGTATATGTCCAAGTAATTTATGTCACAAACCTCAAATAGGGGCCTTGCGGCAGATGGGCCAACCATTTTTACGATCACAAGCACTCTGATTCGGAGTTTGTGACTGCAAAAAATGATTTTTCTAATGCACCAATCGCATTTTAAGAGTCTAAGCTTTACTGACTCTCGAAATGGCAATGCGAAGCTGAAGGTATCCCTTATAAATACTGAATCGATATGTGATGTATCAATGTTTTTGAGCATAATCTGAAAAATGACCGACTCCCAAGTTGGGTTGGTAACTTCCCCTTTTGGAATGTAAAAACAAGTGTGTTGGCTAGTAGGCAGTAGTTGGGAGTGCACAGCCAACTCTCAAACTTGAAAAAGTAAACTTTCTTTTTTTGTTTTGTTTTTTAATACGCTGGGTTTTTTTTTAGGAAAACAGGCTGCTTTTTATTTTTATGAATTGACTTAGTGCATACGCCTGTTAGAAAAATTCTGTGCTGGTCACCAAAATTTTGGTTGCAAATTGCAACCTTTTTTTTGCCATTGGTATTTAGCACATCTGGCGCCTGTCCTGTGGCTGGGGTTTTTACTTGAGTACAGCCACAAGGTCCCCTGATGTTCAGTTCTTTCCTCTAAAATATTTAAAGTCCAGTTGAACACTTCAGAAATGCCATTGTATAATTTAAATCAAATGCTAATCCAGACATCCATTTTGCCTATCTTCATACAAGTCCAGGTTGAAAGCTTACCTGCCAAACCGTTTTTGAAACCCTTGCTAATTTAGATCAGCGCATGAGGCGGCAAGTGAGACTACAAGAGCTTACATTCATGATAAACTGGCTCCACAATGTAGCTGCAACATGATGCTCAACTTTGTAGTTATCAGTGAGGCTGATGAGAATTTTGTGGTTACTTGATGTTTGATTTGCACCGAATGAGCACTTTACCTAAAAAAAGGCATCAAGTAGGCCACTGCACCAGAAATAAAACTTAGATCAGTCTCTCTCCATGTAAAGGTAAGGTATAAATAAGACTTATAGATATCCTTCTCAACAACTGTTTTAAAAAGGTTAACTCTGGCATTTGAGACCGTATTAGTGCAAGTCTCAGAATTCCACTGGCTCCCTGTCCAAGACCGTCAGCAACCGCACACTACCATACCTTGTGACAAAGACCAAGACATCCGGACAGCTTTGCAAAAGATGGAGTGGCAGTATCCACCGAATGGACTACAGGAAGGAAAAGACCAGATGCCCGGCCTTCTGCTGTGCACTAGAGATATGAAAAGCCATTGTAGTGGAAATTTGTCTGTTGATATACCCCTTCTGCTTCACAGAAGACCTGAAGCCCCTAGTCTCCAAACACCTCATTGATGTATAACGTTCAGGTTACAGGATGCTTCTGAAGTATGTTCCTGTTGCATTCTTGCCCCCTCCCAGTTCTCCAACTCCATTGCCTCTATCCTTCAACCTTTCTGCTTTGTTGGAAGTCCATGCCATCTTTGCTGAATAAAGCTACATACAAATATCTATCTAAATCATATATATGTGTGTGAGTGTGTGAGTATATATATGTGTGTGTAAACTGTTGTAGCTACAATACATCCAGAGATGATGGGGAGGCATGGACTTGCAATCAATCAATCAAAGTTTGTAGAGCGCACTACTCACCCGTGAGAGTCTCAAGGCCCTGGTGGAGGGGGTGTGAGCAGCTCTGTTGGGGTCATTCGAAGACCCTGGTCTTGCGGTCCTTTCTGAACTGGTGCAGTGTCTGGCTTCGTCGGATGTGAGTTTGTTCCAGGTCTTGGCTGTGAGGTAGGAGTAGGATCTACCATCTGCTCTGGACCTGTAGAAGTGGGAGATGGTGGCTAGGGCGAGGTGGCAGAGCTGCGCTTTCTCTTGGGGGTGTGGAGGAGATTAGTTTGTTGAGGTATTGGGGTCCGGTGTTGTGTAGTGCTTTGTAGGCATGTGTGAGCATTTTGAAGGGTATTCTTCTTTTGGCGGGGAGCTAGTGGAGGTCGTGGAGGTGTTGGGTGATGTGGTCATGTCGTGGGATGTTGAGAAGTCTGGCTGTGGTGTTCTGGACGGTCTGGAGTTTGCGGAGGAGTTTTTTGTTGATTCCGGCATAGAGAGCATTTCCGTAGTCCAGTCTGCTGGTGATGAGTGCGTGGGTGACTGTCTTCGTGGAGTCGGGAGGGGGGATCCACTTAAAAAGTCTTGCGAAGTATGTGGAGGAAACGGCGTTGTTCTGGCGATTCATGATGAGTGAAGTCTAGTATGATGCCGAGGTTGGATGCATTAAACAGAATTGCCAATACTGATAATTCTTTTCTAACAATAAATGCCCAAAAGTGCACAGAAACCAATCAAAGGCACCCGGGTGGATTCTATATCCACAATATGATTTTAATTTAATTTGATAACTGGGTGTTAGTGGCCTTTTCGATTACTTTGACGGCAGAAGGGCAGGCTCATCAATGCTCCTACAGGGAAGCGTCTCCCAAGGGAAAGCACAGTCCCTTCTGATCGGAATACATCGAGAGCAGACAGGGCAGCAGCGGCCCTTGGGGGCATTCACCCGAGGACTTTGCACATGTCCATAAATCCACCGTAGCGGAGCAGAGGGATTCATCAGACCGTTCCCCCAAAACTGAAAGCATGCGCTGTACACACTCACACAGACAACACACACACAAACACATACACACGCAGACACGCACACCGCACACACAGAGCAGACAGGATTCTACACATCCCAGCCAACCTGTTCTGTGGCCATGGAGATGCCACCCTCCCCGCTTCCGGGGCTATGGTTGAGATGCCCATGAAGAACCCACGGTCCAGTGCCAAGGCAGGGCCCTATTGGCTGCCGCCCAGTTTGGCACCTACACATGCAAAGCTGATGGCTGTAAAACACGCAGACGGCAGATGTGTGAGTCACAAATAGCACCGAACCAGTCCTGCAGTGTAAACACCCAGGCACGCACTTTCCATAAACAGGGAATGTGATTACAGCACCAAGCGCTCAGAGCAAATGTAAGCAGTAGTACGTGATGTGACGGGCGAAAAGCTAAGTGGGTGATGCTCTGGAAACAGGACAAGAGTACTCCGGAAAAATAATGGAAGTGGAAGGTAACTGTAGTTGGTCGGTGCTGCTCGTACAAAAACGGAAGTGAGGTATCGCTGTTTTAACCATTTAGCAAGCAGCAAAGAAGAGCCACTGATGGATTTAACGAATGGGAAGGCAGAAGGCGGGACAGATTTCCTTTTCAAGTTTTTCCCCTACTACAGGTCATCCTGACAGCGCATGCGCTGTCTAGGCTCGACCTAAAAAGGAACACTATAGTTGGGTGTTGTCTTAATAATGAGAATAGATTTCTGCCCAAATTAATCCTGTTTCCAACATTAATTTTTGCTCAAATCTATACTTTGCAGCATGCATGCAGTTCTTTGATAAAAGTTAATGGTTCAGTACAATGACAAAGTGCATAAAATGTAAATAGGTCAATGGGTTACTGCTGTTTAAAGAGACATAATTTTGTAACTTGCAATGTATAAGTTCAAATCCTATATTAGGATTTTAACTTCTAAATTGCAAGTAACAAAATGTCTCTTTTAAAAGCAGTAACCCATTGACCTATTTACATTTTATGCACTTTGTAATGTGCTCTGTATTTGTTTTCTGCTACAGGCGTATTAACCCTCTGCACTACTTTATAGTGAGTCAAAACCCCAGTTAAACAAAACTCTGATCTCTCTTCAGGAAGAACATTAGTCACAGGATTTATCCTGACACTTTTTTGTTGCCCGGAAATTGCTGGAGGAAACGAAGGCGGCAGCAGGTACTCTATATTAATAATAAACTTGCAAACACGGAAGCCAGCACCCGGTGCGTTGACACCGGTCGCACCGCCCTAGAGCCGGCCCTGGCTGCATTCCTCCATTAACGAGGTGTGGAAACTGCTCCTACGAGCAGGGCAAAGGCTTGGGGTGTTGGGAGGTGATTCTATTCCTCCTGCAGGATTACTATTTGGGTTGTGCCCTCTCACAAGCAAATGTTAGCCGACACCTGGGCAGGGCCCTTCTTTGTTCCCCAGTCAGACAGGCATCCATCACAGAGATGAGGAGCTGGCCCCAGAACTGGTTTGAACTGACAAAAGAGGAGGAGTTGCCCATATACCTGACCACATCAATGCGGTGAGCACACAGGCTCAGCACTGAGGGAGAATGGTTCTGCAATATTGGATTTGGGCAGAGAAGGGGCACTGTGGGATTGTTTGCAATAGTGCACACATGAACTGCTGCTAAAGGGGGTAGGGTTACCACTGGGAACTTTTGGTTAGGGAGGGTCCAGGAGTTCCCCTACCCCTCCAGAGGCTGGTGCCAGGCATAAATGTGGCACATCTGCCCTAGACAATGCTGGTAGCTCCTGCTGGAGTGAGTCATGACCTCTCTGGCTGTGTCAAAGTGTGCATCTCCTAATATTCGGATAAGCTTGCAAACCTTTTGGCTCTAAGGACCTCCAGAGGACCTGGACACACCTGCCAGGTAAATCCAACAAAGGTGTGTTGGTGCTGGGCCAAAGTTTCAGGTTGCTTCCGCTCTGAGCTTTTCTATAGTAGCAAATCCATTTCAGTGGAAAGTGGTATAGACGGTATCTGGCCGAGTTGAACCCTTTTCAGCTTCAGCTGCTGGATGAATCTGAGCTTTAAGAAAGTCCGAACTTAGAATTCTTCACTGGGCGAAGGCACCAAAAGTATCTGGCTAGTGTGGGACCTTCCTTGAGTGTGAATTTTGAATTACTCCTACTCTCAGATTTCCTGTCAAAAGTCAACAGGAACTCATCCACTTTCCAGTCTCCTGGAGCCCTTGCCCTGCTCAGGTGTTTTGGCTTCCATTTCGGAGACTAAGTCTGAAGTTAAAATGCCGGGTCGAACGTGGTTTCTATATCAGACTAGGCTCCATCATGGTCAGCCTTAAATTGTGCCTTGGTCCTGGTCAAGAGCAACTGTGGTTGGTGCTGGATTCTAAAACGTAAAAAAATCATATCTCCAGTACCTCTTATTGGATATTTGTCTTTTTTGTGTCATTTTGTTCATTAAATTTGTATCTATTTTATAAAATGGAATGGGGTATTTATTACGCTTTGTTTTCTGCATTTTAGTACTTCAAAAGGTTTACACATTCTGTTTAGTTTTGCTGCTTTCTCTGCCTTTCTGAATGCCAAAATTGACACTTTAATCCCCTGCCCCTCACCTGATTTATAGTCCACTTTTTGATTACTTTCTTTTTCCTGCATGGTCACTTCTCCTTTCTGTACACAATAGTTCATACTTAGCCTCCCCGTTGGGCGAAAAACATTCTAACAATGGAGTTGGTGGCCATGTGTATCCAGAGGAGTAGTCGCCCAGACCTTGTGACTCAAAATTTCCCCAAAGAAAAACAACTTGCAATGTCCGATCCAAACACTAGATGTCAGGAGTATGCCCTGCTTGTGAATTTACAGTACTACATTCAACAAACAGATGGCAACATATTCCTTAACAACCATAATCAATAATTCTCCTGATGAAAGCTTTTCTCTCATAAATGAGAACGTTCCTCTCTCTGAACTTAATATTTTTTTTAAAATTCCTTCCTTCTTTAAAACATTGTACATTTTTTAGCTTTAGATAGCTACCTAGTGTCACGAAAACAATGTCCTAGAACACAGGACTATAGAATTTATTTACAAAGAAAATCTGCTGCAGTGGTGTTGGGGACCTTGTTCAAGCATCAATGGGGAGCTATTTATGTGATCTACTTAATCTTGTTTATTTCTAAAGCTAAAGTACATCAACAACTGAAATTTAGGAGTACATCCTAGAGATTATTTTTCTGAGCATAACCAATTTTAGCTTCTTAAATATTTAATTGTGGAAGTAGTTTTTGCCCCAGCAGCAGGCCTGATTTCAGGGAAGCCTTAGCAGAGTAGTAAACTGGTTCCCAGGGTCGATGAGGTTAACTCTGTGATACAGCTCATCTCCTGTGATCAGATGCTTTCTCAGCTGCCAAGTCAAACTGCCGCTCAAACTAATCTTCCTTCTATCTGACATAAGAATCCATCTTAACACTGCAGACACAGTCTGACATCATGCAGCCCGTTCTCACCAGCTACTCAGAGCAATAACACTTCATCCCCGGCATCTGATTTTTAGGGTTGTCTAATCACATGGAAAAAGTACATGCAGTAACATTTCAACAGTAGCGCGACCTATTGTGAAAAATAGCTTTTTGTTGTTGTCCACCTAATATTATTTTAAGCATTCTCACGGCCAGCCTATACAAACAGCGGAACAACCTGTATTGTAAATGCATTTATATGGCGCTTACAACCCCTGACGAGGTGTCGTACCGCTTTTTCAGTGAGTAGCACGCTAGAAAGGGTTATTCTGGGGATCATAGTAGTGGTATGGGGTTTGGGATGAATGAGAGAGATGAGTTAGCGGATATATTGAGAGCAGTATAGGATGAGAACTAGGGTGGTGCATTGGATATGCTGAATTAGTAATAAATATATAGATATAGAAGTCCATGGAAGGTATATATATACATAAGAAAGGTAGTAGATGTAGATTAAAGATGCATTTATTAAACTCCGGCTTTCAAGTGTTGTTGTACTTTACATTTTTTTTGTTTTTGTAATTCAATAGTGAAGCAATTGTAGATATATAGTTATGATAAAAGATTTACTTATTTATGCACTCACTTGTATACTTGGTAAAACCAGAATGTAACTATCAGTAATATGACATTTGTTAAGGAGATCTAACGAATATCTATATTTTTAAAAACATAATTATTATACACGTTTATGTAAACCAATACGCATATATAGGTACATATCTATAGTCCAAATAAAAGTGTATATACAGAGTGATGTGCTGTATTTCTGTTTGCGTATGGTGGTTATGTGGGAATGAGCCAATTCTTGAGAGTAGTTTTCTGAAGATAAAGTGGTTATCTGTGGATTTTATTTTGGTGGGTAAAGAGTTCCATAGTTTGGCTGCTTGAACAGAGAAGGATGCGCCACCCATGTTTTTTTTTGTACATTGGGATTTTGATGCAAGGTGCCACTCTAGAGCAGAGGTTCCTTTGTTGAATGTGTTTGGTGATTTTATTCCTGATTGAGCGGTCCTGTTCCTTGCATCACTTTGTGGATGATACAAAGCAGCTTGAATGTGGATCTTCTGGCAACCCCTAACTAATGCAGGGCTTTCAAGGCAGGGAACATGTGGTCATGTGGCTCAATCAATCAATCATTTGTAAAGCCCACTACATACCCGCGAGGGTCTAAAGGCGCTGGGGGGAAGGGGGGGCGCTACTGATCGAACAGCCAGGTCTTGAGCATCCTCTTCAAGGTCAGCAGGTCTTGGGTCTGTCGTAGGCTCAGTGGGAGGGTGTTCCATGTCTTGGCGGCGAGGTGGGAGAAGGATCTCCCGCCGGTGATTGTTCTTCGGATGCGTGGGGCGGTGGCGAGTGAGAGGTTGGCGGAGCGTTGCTGGCGGTTGGGGATGTGGAAGGAGAGACGTCTGTTGAGGTAGGCTGGGCCGGTCTGGTGGATTGCCTTGTGTGCATGGATGAGGATCTGGAAGGATATCCTCTGCTGATGGGGAGGCGGTGCAGGTCCCTTTATATGTAAGTGTAGTCTGGCACCAGAGTTCCTAATCCGTTGTAGTCTTTTCATTGTCGTTCAAGGTGATCCATTGTAGAGGCTATTGGCGTAATCAAGTTTGGACAGAAGAGAGATGGTAGCCTGGACCTTGTGTGGAAATCCCAGGTGGGGGAAGATTCGTCGCAGAGTTTTTATAGTAACAAAGCGTGATCTTGCTAGTTTGTCCACTTGGGCATTCATTGATAGCTTGGAGTCTGTGGTCATTCCAAGCTTTCCTACTTCCTTCGATACTTTAGGCGGTGTTTCCAGATCATCAGGTCAGGAGGCGAGCTGGTCATAATTTTTCCAATTGCCACACATGAGTAATTCCGTTTTGGAAGCATTCAATTTGAAATGGCTCCTTGTAATCCATTGGTCGATGGCTCTGAGACAACTGAAAATTGGCGACTTTCCATTATGTTTGGACCATTCCAGTTGAAAGAGTATTTGCGTGCCCTCTGCATAGTTATAGCACGTGAGGTGAAATTGATTGATTTGTGCCGGTAATGACTTCATGTAGCTGTTGGAAAGCATGGGTGAGATAATGGAGCCTTGAGAGACCCTGCTTTTGTGAAGTACGGTTTGGACAAGAAAGGGTGGGGGGGGGCCATGGATGAACTTCGGTTCATTTGCAAAGGTAGTATGTGATCCAGTCTAGAGCAGTCTCCTCCATGCCGGCTTCGGAGAGTATTTGTATCAGAGTGTCATGGTCAACCATGTCAAAGGCAGCCGAGAGGTCCAAAAGAAGTCAACTGTGTTCTTTCAGGCTATCCCTGATAGGTTTTGTGTCAGTAAGAAGGTCGACAGTTTATAGTGTGACTTTGTTCTGTATAAGAGTGCGCAGTATTTTGTGGACTTGTAGCAGGTGTTTCCTTAGTATTGATATTAGCTGTATGAGGATTGCAACTGTGTAGCTGTTCCATATCGTGTTCCTCGTCCAGCAGGCTAAGTAGGCATTTTGATGTGTCTGCGTGTCTAGGTAGTGGAGACGGTGGTTAAGAGTGTGTTGGTGCGCTGTGTTGTCTTTGTAGTGTAACCTTGTGTAGTAGACCTGGAGAAGTGAAGTTGTGAGGTGTGGCATGTTGCTTATTTTGTTTGTGCCTGTTTAGGGTGGAAGGTGTATGAGGAGGGGGTGGTGGTGCAACATGTGGGTGATGTAGAAGGTTCTAAATTGTCCAAAGGATGAGAGGCGGTTAAGAGTTTCTGTGTTGCTGTATATGTGTTAGGTGTGGGGAAAGAACGAAAGCTTGGCATTGGAGTTGGTTCATTTGTGTAGTCTGAAAGGTAGGTGTATGGTTGTAGTTTGTGATGGAAAGTATTATGAGGTGTTGGACATGAGAAATTTTGTTGTGGTGGTGTGCGTGTTATGTTTGTTTTTGAGGAGTAGTGAATGTATGAGGAGATGGATTTGTTTGTATAGTATTGTTTGTGAGTAGAAGTTGTAAGGTTAAGGGGTGGCGATGTGTATGTTGTGTGTAAGAGGGGATGAAGTAGAGTTAAGAGTGTCTTAGACTTGATTGCTGCAAGAGGTAATGTGTGGGGCAGTGGAGTCTAATGGTTGTGTGGTTATGTTATTGTGGTAGAAAAAAGAAGAGGAGGATGGTAGAAGACTTGATGGAAGGCTGAGTATAGGTTTGTTAGAGACAAAAAGGGCTCTGTTAGGAGTAATTAGAGAAAGGAGTGTGTGTCTGGATGGTATATACTTAAGTATGGGTTGTTAGTGAGTCGATTGGTTAGTGCTATAGGATAGAGTTGTGTACGGTTTGTAGGTGAGGGTGCAAGTGTGTGGTAGCTGGTATAGAAGGGTGTATAGGTTTGATTTCTGGAGTTTTGTATGTGGATGCTGAGATATTGAACTTCGTCTTGCGCTCATGTGTAGTAAATGAGTAGAGTACATGTGCTGTGAGTGTGTTACTCTGGTTGTGGATGGGGCGGGTGGGTGCTGGTGTATATGAAATTGAGCAGCATTTCTGGCCTTAGTCCCTACCAGTCTTGAACAGGCTCAAACAGGCCCTTGACCTCTCTGCCTTTAGCCATGACACCCTTGCTGAGATGCCCTGAACTGTGGCCTTTAAATAGCCCTAGTAATCAGGTGACCACTTCGGCCAATGGGAATCCTAGCCCTAACCCTAACCAATCACAACACTAGTCCGAAGTCCTAGATCCATTAGAACAGCAGCCTCTTATAGCCCTAGTCCCAGCAGCCAATCTGACACGAAACCCAAAGCCCTACTTCCAATAAAAACCCTAGCCCCAGCCCTAGTCACAGTAGTAATTCAGTCACGAAACCCTAAGCCAATGCTTAATTTGTGCCGGTGCTTTCCGGTGCTTAGCACCGGCAATTATTTCTCAGGGCCGGGTCTACACTATAGTCTCTACTATATACGCAATATGGGTAAAAATTCTGCGCTGCTCACCAAGCTCAGAGTAAGGTCCCAGCCTCCCCCGGTGCTGAACTGATATTGCACGTAACTGCGTGCTGGTAAAATATATTTTAAATTGGATGCAGCTGCCTGACCGACCGCCTATTTACAAGCCACACAACACTGCCGGAAAATGAAACTGCCTGGGTCCCTACCTTGGCGTAGGTCAGTCACACCCCGTTTTACAATCGTTCATGAGCTACTAATGAACAATTGTAAAATATATTAATAGCCCGCCCCGTCCCTCCGTGGCGAATCTTCAAGTGTGTGCCCAGATTCAGGCCAATAAGCATTGTTTTTGACCGTGGCCGCCCAGCGTACTGCGCAGCTGCAGGGGGCTAATCATCAGCCGAAGACAGAACAGGTAGCGAGTTGCGCAGCAGGCCTCCCTCGCAGATTAATCAAGGCTGTAAGTAATTACTTTCACCTTTTAACGTGATTCTAATAATCCTGACGTGTGCCCTTGTTTGGGCTCAGTATTCTATTTGTCTAAAGCATTGACATACAAATAGTATTTTATAGTGTGTGTGGCCCACGACTGCAGCGCCTTCCTCCGCTGCTGCTGGCTTTCCACTTTTTCAGCAAAACAAATCTTTTTTTAAAGTTAAAAGCCAGCAGCAGTGGAGGAAGCGCTGCAGCCGTGGGCCCCACACCATAAAAAGTTATTTAGCATATTGAGCCATGTCAATGCTTTGTAGACGAATATAACTCTGAACACTGGTACAGGGCTGATGGCAGAGAAACAAGAATACCCGAACGTGCCATTCCAGGCAAATTTCACGTTCAGGTAGTCTTGTTTTTCTGCCATCAGCTGTGTACCAGTGTTCCGTTATATTTGTAAATTCACCCCAAGACTATTTCTTTCCTACCTAGCCAGGGGGAGTGAGACCCATTTTTCTATGCTTGCAGTTGAAGTTTCCATGTAGGAAAAAGTTTTGAGAGATAATTTTCAAGTTAAGTGTTTTTTTGTAGGACAAATTTAGTGGACGTTTTCATCACTATTTGCATTTTTAAAAAAAACTTTTTTACTTTGGGACAGTATCTAAAATGTTCAAAGTTTTAAAAACAATGTAACATAGTTATGGAGGAAAAACCTTGGTGGCCTTGCACACAGGGAAGTACCTTGTCAGTAATGGGGTGCGGGGTGAGCTACGCATTTTCAATCAATCCTGCTGGGATATCATGTTTATTATATGAGAAGCAGGCATGAGGAGGGCTTAAGGGCTGGTGGAAAGGTAGAGGAATGCGGATTGTGAGGGACATCACTTACTTCACAGCACAGCGACACCCCTAAACCGATGATCTCTAAATAGTGTGAAATTCCTTCTAGGATTGGTGAACATATTTAACAGAATAGTACCTTTAGCTTGAAAGCACGTGTTGGCTGCCTCCAGAATATTTCATATTGTGCTTTTGTTAAAATCAATGAAATTGAAGAGGTGGGAATTTTGTTGTGAAAATGATGAATACATTTACACAATTTCTATTATCCTTATCTTGGCTGTCTCATGTATACATTGAACTGACAAATGATCATTTTCTTCAGCATGTAAAATAAAACAGTAGGCAGAAGAGCTTGCAGTAAACATATAAAACAACCCTTTAAAGTTTGCTCAAGGTTGCCTCTTCCTTTACAAAGTGTGCATGTCACATTCACTTGAGAGGTTTGGAATGCTACAATACTTGCAACGAGCACACATTTAAAAGGTACGCATCTGTGGTGTATGTATTGAGTTTATGAATCTTACATAGTTTTGATATGCTTCTGATCATTACTGACTCTGAGAGAGTCCCAGTGACAGAAATATGTTCCAGGCTGCAGTGGCACTTGGACCCGGGGTGAAGGGGCAACTGATAGAGGCCCATTTGTCATACTTGCACTGGTGACCTTTGCACCATTGTAATACAACTGATAGCTTCTCCACTTGTTAGCTGCCATAGTGGGGTTGTCAGTACACGGTTAGCTGTCTTTATATATTTCAGCTGTATATCTCAAGGAAAGTAGGTCTCAATACAGTCTGTTGTTTAACTCTTCTCATCTATTCTGTGAGAATTATCTGTGTTTGTGTCGGATGACATTATAAGTTGCCTCTTCCTGATTTCATACAATGCTCAATCCACCATGCACTTGCCCAAAACTTTCAGCCCTGTTCCACAGATTTGGTTATAAGAGTAATCTAGATAGTTCCTGTTCACCTTCTTTACCTTTTATTTCAAGAAATGCTTTGCTGGGTCTGGTGTGGCACTCGGTCTTTCATCTTTCTGAGGTTAATAAAATTAGTGCCCTTGGTTGGATAACAACATTTTAATATGGTGTTAAGGCCCCCTCTGAGTATGTGCTTTACAAACATACATGGTGTGATAAGGACACAGAAATGTATTATAATATTTTGTTTTTCAATTTCTTTGCAAATATTACATTGTCACTATTCCCTCTGTCCCACCTTGACCCAGTACTTTTCATACTTGTATCCATTCCCATGACTTCCTTTCTTTCCTTTGTCCCATCTTTTTCCTTTCCTTTTTCTCTCTCAGCACCTCCAGCCATGCCTTCTTTCCTCTTTCCATTCTTGCTTCCTTACCCCCTCATTCATTCCCCATTTTTCTCTCTTGCCTTGGTGCATTTCTTCTTTCTTCCTTCATTCGTTCCTTACTCTCTTTTTTTCTTGCTCCTTCCTTCATCCCTTCTTTAATTTCTTCCTTTGTCATCCTCAACCCTTTCTTCGGCTTTTCCTCCTCCTTTCTTCTTTCGATTCATCCATCACACATCATTCACTTCCTTTTTCCCTCTATACCTTCATTTCATCCTTTCACATTCTCTTCTTATTTCCTTCTTCTTTCATCCATTACTTATTTCCTCCCTCCAGTTTTCCCTTTCCTACCTGCATTTGTTGCTGCTTTCTGTAATATATTCCTTACTTCATCCCTTCCTATCTTTTAAACAGCACAGTACAAGCACATTCTCTTTAGTTTGCAAAGCTGCCTCAAGTCCTCAAATGACCATTCCTAAAGCTGCACTTTGAGATTTACACACATTCCCTAATTTGAGTTCACTTTTAAGTTGTCATAGGAGTTCCATATTTTATATTAAGTTATGTTATATTGATTTGTATAGCGCACTAATGACCCGAGAGGTTATCCACTCACTTGGGCAGCTATGTAGATGTGGGGCGCCAAGGTGCTTATGTGAAGAGCCAGGTCTTCAGCTTCTTGTGGTACTCGAGGAGTGAGGAAGCCACTCTGATGTGTTGAGGCTTGTGGGTGTGGGTGGAGCCAATAAAGTAAGTGGGTGGGGCCACAGGATGAAGTGGGTGGGCCAGGGAAGTGGGAGTGCCCTCCTAAAAAAATTAGAGCACCTGCACTTAATATTTTACAGATTAAGCACTGGTTACGTCCAATAGAAACTCTAACCCCAGGAAACCAATCCCAAACTCTAAACCTATCCACCAATCAGCACTAACCCTAAGCTGTACATCAATAGAATCACTGACCCAGGAACCAATCAGCATCCTCAAATACTCCTCCAATGAGAACACTAACCCTAATCCAATAGAAACACCAGATACAACCACCAATCAGTGCACACATGTAGCCAATAGAAGCCTATATAATGTCCCTGGGACCTCAGGCAATGTTTGCTGGTCAGGGGGCTGCAAGATGCTCCTCAATTCAGAATCTCCTAGGAGATAGAGCAACTCAATCCACACTCTGGCGTTCTGCAATTAATGGCCTACCAAACTTTGCTCTCTAACAATACTCTTTTTCCTAAACTTTACTCACTTTCCTAGCCAAAAAATGAGTGTACAATTCCTAAAAAAAAAACACAGCTTAAACAACGAACAGCAGATTACTGCTGACTCAGAGCACCCTCTGTTCAGTCTCTGATGTATAATATCTGTTATTTAGGGAGGAGGGGGGGTTGTAATTTGGTTTCACTCACTTGCTAAAACAAAATGGGAGCTGGGGGTGGATTGCTTAACACTCAGGTCTGAGCACAGATCAGGGGAGAAACTAGGAGGGAAAATCAGGTAGTCACTGGCAATTTGAAAATACAACCGATTTTGGTCTGCAAAGCCCACAATGCAACAGGTAAAAATAAACGTCACGAGCAGTTAAAGTCCATTTTTTAACTGTAACAACCACAAGCAAAACAGGTGAAAATGATGCAATCACGGGAAGAGGAAAATCGCTTTTTTAATTTCAGAAAAAAGACAGCCCAAGTCTGCATTCTTACCACCTTCTGTTCCATGGTTCACTGCAATCTTGGGCAACCGGAAACTTCAGCTCACAACAGGGAGGTGAATGTTCTGGGGATCACCCACAAACCCTTAAGGGGCCTGGCCCTAGGTGTGAGAGAAGGGCTCAAGTTGATGTCACCTTTCTTTTTCCATGCAAATACACCTCATCGAGCTATATATTTGCCACACTACAAACCTCATAAATAACCAGACTCCACCGTTTCAGATAATCTCACATCTGATAAGGCTTTCGGAAACTACCTAACCCAGATCCTAAATTTCCTTGGCAGGCCTTGTAGCAATCTGCAAACCCACCCCAGCACCCGAATTTCAGCATTGGCACACTTAGCCCCTGAAATGCTTATCCATCCCCTTGGCATTGGGATGCTTTGTTGAAGTTAAAAACAGCAAAGCTCTGCGCCCATGCCAGTGCCAAATGCTGACATCAGTTATTGCCTTGGTTAATCAATTCTAGCAAGAAATCCTAAAAGCCTTAAACCTATCAAATAAACCTCTGCAAGTCATACAAGAAATTACACCCAACAAATGACAACCTACTGTAGAAAATAATGAATGCTTCCTCCTCTTAAACTACCAAATATGCAATTCACTCCCCTAATGACACTGCTTCCTGACTCTCGACTAACACTCTTCACAAGTGCTTAAGATCGTTCGATGGGCTGAACCAGCAAACCTTTCTGTCCAGCATTTGGTGGACACAGCTTTTGTTTACACCCTAAGCTCAGTATGCCTCAGTATCATCCACATCTACTGATAGAGACTGCCTCTTTTCCTAGCACCTTCAAATATGGACAAGCACTGCTGCTCCTTAAAGAACATGTTCTCGTCCAAGAAATTCGACAGGACTGCTTCCTCATCAGCCTTCCCTTTATAGAGGACAATCTTGGATAATTTCCAAAGGAGCCACCAATTGGGTGTCAATTTTTCGGCACTGAAACAAATAGATTCCAGGCGGCTGTTCTTTTTTCATGGATGCTGGAAAGAAGGCCTTATTAGCAATTTCATGGACGGTCTGCTCAAACCCTTATGCAATATTGTATGGTCTGTCTTAAAGAAAAGCTTGGTACCCATGGGTTCCAGCAAAACCACATCCAGTACCTTTAGTAATTTTCAGTGTGCTCAACTGCTCAATGTTCCCTGTGCCATTCTGTTGGAAAGCAGTGGAATTGAATTTCAAACTACGTTCTGGACTGGTACTACCAATTTGCTAATGGATCCCAGCTTTATATATCCAAAAAGACAGATTTGATCCTCAAAGTCAGGCACTGGAAAGTAATGTCCTTCTACTTCTGAAAACAGAAACTTTACAAATACCCGCACATATGTGGAGACAACCCCAACTTAAAGTATTAGCAAAACCCCTTTATGACCTATTACACTGGAGTAAAAGTCATCTAAATTTTAACATTACTTGGTAAAGAATGTTGCTAGTATGAACATTGTATAATCCACCAAAGCCAGACATGTTCAATTCCTCTTTTTTTCTTTTTGTAAGAGTTAGTGAAATATTGGCTCACACAGCAGGTTCCATGGAGTCAGGCGTGCACTGGTGCGTTTAGGAACTCGTTATTGCATCATATACCTGAATTGTCGGATGAAGTCCACTCAGCATTTGGCTAATGAAACACTTGTACCAGCTGAGGTGGCCGAACACTCTGCACCCATCCTCTGGGATCCACACTGGCTCACCATCAAAGAGAACCCACATTTGGGAACTGTTGTGTCTAAATAAAACTGGGTGGCCCTACACACTATGCAAAAGGAAAAGATGTACCCAGGGTGCCTCCTCAGTGAGCACCTGAATTTTGAACACCCTCCATCAGAAATCTGCCTGCAAACTCCTAGCCTCTTCCATTCTACCAAAATCTATTGGGTTAAAGATGTAAGAGTCCCGTGACAACAGACCTCTATCATATGCCTGCTGGCATCCTGACACTCCAAATATCTGGATCTATAAGAGACTCTATAAGAACTACCAAATTGTAGTGAATCTTATTGAGTAGTTGGTATACTTATACGTATAGTTCAGCCCTCCCAAGATCCATTATGCATAATACAGGTGAGATGCCATTCTCACTTGACCATCACTCGGCCTCTAAGGATTTCTTTTTTTTACTCATGGGTTTTTAAAACTAAGACTCAAACTTAAGGTTTTTGGAAAAATGGGAGTAGGTTGAAATGTTGAACACATACATGCACAGACACACACAAGTTAGTCTTCCTCTAGGGTCTGTTGCTCAGTTTTCACTGAAAGACGTTTACAAGCATATGTTTGACCTGTCGCAAATAAGCGAATCTCGTAATGAATTGCGGAATTATTTGCTAGATAAAGAAGTGTAGGGAAGTGTCTCTTTTTGCATGGTTATCCCCCACCTTTTGCCTGATGTGATTTCAAATTGTAAGTGCACTGGGTCCCTGCTAACCAGGTTCCCAGTGCCAGATCTTTCTCAAAACACTGTACCACGATTGGCACAACTTCAGTTACCCCTGTAAGTCCCTAGTAAGTGGTACCACTGGTATTCAGGGAATGGGTACTGTGGAGGGTCCTCTGGGACTGCAGCACCAGTTGTGCCACCCCAGAGACCCAGCACGAAGGTTATGCACTCTGCCATTGCAGGCTGCGTGTGTTGGTGTACAGAAATCCGAAGAGTCGACATGGCTCACAGCCCTGCTTGCCATGCCACCCAGCTCCATGAAAGCTTCACTGATTTCTAAAATGTTTGTTACCAAACATCTTGTCTTAATAAATCCTTACTGATGCCAGTTTGGGATTTATTAATAAATTCGCACAGGGAGATCCTTTTAGAGGGTCCTTTGAAAACCGACCACGCGTTTGGGTGGTCTCTGACTTGTTTTTACCAGTCTGCCACCACCAAGCATGTTTCTGACCTCATGGGGTGAGAGCCAGCACTCTGAGACCAGAGACAAAGCCTGCTTTGGGCGGAGGTACTTGACACCTCCTCCATGACCGGATGGCCTTCCTGGAATGAAGGCTTCAAAGGCGATGCTGCCTTTGAACTCCAACCCATGAACTCCAGATTGTGGGGGAAGCCAAGCCCCATTTCCTGCTCCACTTTTGGCGAGAGGAAAGGCGGTACAATTAGTTAGATTAGGAGGAAGGTCCACACTTTGCCTGCCCTACCCTAGGGGTGGTATAGGTCATGTGAACCCCTCTCCTAAAATTCCACCATCTTGGCATGGTGGAGAAGCAACCTATGAGAGCTAGGGTAGGATCTCTTCCCACAGGAAGTGGTCACTATAAACCCTAAAGGTATGTAGTGCATTGGCTACTACATGTCTCCCCTTGTAATGCCTCTAAATTCAGTATTTAGGAGGCACCCCAAGACCTGAACATCAAATTCGATGACCAAAGAGAAGACCAGGATAAAGAAGACCCGCTGCATGAGAACTGAAGCCCTGCTGCAAAACAAAAAGGTGCCAAACCGTACCTGCTGCCTCAAGGACTCGACAGTCACTGCCTGCAGTGTTGTCCTGAACCTGGAAGGACTCTAAGAACGCCAGAGCACATCCAGCCTCTAATAAATCACGAGAAGCTTCCTTGGAGTGAAGGTATCGCTCTCCTGCACACCGCAGTCAATGATCCTGTGAAGTCCGGTTTGTCAACTTGCTGCTCCCCAGCGACCTTGATGCAGCAACTAAGCAAGAAAAGGTACATCGAGAGATATGGCCAAGTTTTCCCAGTGCTCAGCGTTTCTCAGACGGGGTTGCCCCTGCAAGTGGGATAAGGTATGGGGGGCATGAAACAAATGTAGGGGAAATATATGTGACCCACCGCCAACGCCACATGAAGACACTTCTGATTCATACTGATACGCTAGACTCTGGGGCGGCGATGGGAGAGACCGATACTGGCTGGGAACTACGTTATAAGTATGCGGTTTTTACTCGTGGTGTACAGTGGTCTGGTGTAGTGTCTAAGGATGTACACGCAATGAATATTCAAGTGTCTTGTTCTGTTTATTGCAAAAATAAAAAAGCAAAAAAAAAAAAAAAAAAAAAGGTACATCGGCTCCCGAGGGTTCAGATCAGTCTCTTCATCAAGTTTGGAGACACTAGGACCTACCTGAACCGCAGGATACCAATACCTGGGGTACCCGATCCCCCAACGGTAACCACCAAGACTCCCAAAACACCAGAAGCAAGCACCAGTCGAGGGATGTCGAGACATCCGAGACCCACTTCCTGAGTGGCCAGTTGTCCCAAGATCGCCTCTCCAATTTGCCTGCTCCTGACTGTGAGAACTTCAAGACATGTGATGCCTGGCCGATCTTTACGCTCTGCATCCAACCCCGGCCAACCAGCAGTGGTCCTGTTGTCCCCAAGCATTTGCAATCTCCTCCCTCAAAGGAGACCCACCAGACTTAACTGTAAGTCCTTCTGTGCAGTTTTTCAAGTTGCCCCTTTCGTCTTCGCGCACCAGATTCCCAAACCCTCCGCTCTCTTCTCTCGGTCAAACCAGGACACTCCCAAAATTCTCCTGCTGGTACTTTGAACATGGTCCCGACATTGACCTAAAAGGAAAAGGTGAACTTTGTGAAAGCATTGCCTGATTTTATATGTATTTTTCTGTTTTTTCCCCATTGTATCTAATAATGCTCAATTACGCACAAAAGTGATATATTTTCAGAACTTTGAAAAATCTTAACAATTACTTGCCTTAGGACAGTGTAATTGGTCATAAAAATTATTATTTTTATAAATTGGTCTCAGATTTATTCTAGAGTGTCTCATTTATTGCCTCTGTGAGTACAACACATGTTTAGCACTAACTGCCCTCTGATGAGCCTAACTGCTCACCCACAAAACCAGAAAAAGAGCATTAAAATTAGCTGGTTTTACATCTATATACCAATTGGGGATTCACTGGACTCTGCACAGTGTACTTCATTTTAGTACACAATATAGAGAGCCAGGTTCCTACAAGAAGACATTGTTTTCTAGAGTAAAGGGTAAAGAAGGGGAGAGTATAAATAACAATGTAAAAAAAAAAAAACTAACGTGTGTGGTGGATAGTTGCCCCCCTCACCCTCCTCCCAATTGCCTGTGCCTTGAGAGCAGTTGCAGCCCATTGTAGTCAGCCTCTCAGGCCACCTGCACTTGCTTTGTAATGCGCAAACAAATGATGGACAGAATGCTGAATAAATCATGCATTCACCCCCAGTCCAGAGATTGGGTTTATTAAATCCATCTTCTTTTGCTCACCATGCCACCCCAGTTCAGACCCAGCCATTGACCATGCTCTTCATGGGAACCGTCCAGTCCGAACTGCAAAGCCAGGTCTTCCCTGGACTGGAATCAAGCATCCTGGGACCGGTTTTGGGATAACACCCCTCATCAGCCAGGCTAGCTTGTATCCAGTGGCAAAGTGAGCAAGGGACCCACGTCTGGGCATACCCTGCCAACTTGGGGCGAACAAAGCAAACACAAGGAGATGATGAATGGAGTGCTAAAACTTTTCAGACACTAACCCCCAGTCACAAGATCTGGCGTTTTTCTGCCCACTAAACTACCCCAGTTTGGACCCCGCCATATGCAGATCAGTCTTGACCCTGTTCCTCATGGGAACAGCCCAGCCCAAACTGCCAGGCCAGGTATTCCCTGGACCGGAAACAAGCATCCTGGGACTGGTTTTGGGGTAAAACCCCTCATCAGCCAGGCTAGCTTGAATCCAGTGGCACAGTGAGCAAGGGACCCAACATCTGGGCATACCGTTTCCCACTTAAGGCAAAAAGTGCTACGCAAAAATATGGACGGAATGCTGAAAAAATCATCCTACTCACTCCCAGTCAAGAGATCTGGGTTTAATCCATTGTTGTTTTTCTCACTTCGCCACCCCAGTGTCGACCCGGCCATATGCAAATCTGTCATGACCCTGTGCCTCATGGGAACAGTCCAGCCCGAACTGCCAAGCCAGGTCCTCCCTGAACTGGAAACCAGCATCCTAGGACCGGTGACATCGCTGTGAAGGGCCGTGATACAGATGGTGAAACACTATCACTGCGGTACCTTGGGTTACTTCTCCGAGGAGTACAATGCCAAATTAATTTCTGTATGCGTTTATTCAAAAGCAAAAGAAAACAGATGAAGCTAGTCTATTTTTTTAATGGTTTTTTTAAGGCTCGTGTTTACCGAACGTAAAACTAAATCACACTCATCTAAAAAGTTCTTATCAGAAGAATCTTGCAGGACAGTGTGAGCATACCGAAACGTTACGAACACCGCAAAACACCATGCAATTAAATAGTTGTCCTAAAATACATCTCGAGCGGTCAGAAGGAGATCGTGTCCCTCCCTGGCCAATCAGCTGCCTTCTACACCCTCGCACTCGTCGGTTAGAAGTCCTCGGGGAACCCTTACTGACTGAACCCCTATCGCAGTTTTGCAAGGGTCACTCACTGCAGGTTCCAATGTGGACAGTTTACAATAAATGAAGTTCGGCCTGGCCGCTGGGCCCGTCTAGTCTGCGGACGTACATCGTTCCCGCGGAATGCGCCAACAATTTAAGCTTGTATTGGCATTTAGTTCGCTCTTAAACTCGTGTCACCTTTTAGCTCCCCCCGAAGTCCTTGTTTTATTAAATGGTGTAGACAAAAGGCTGCGCACGGTATTCAATTATACCTCAGTTGGTGCCCCAGGCGCCTACTCGAAACGTTGGAAGTTCAGTTAGGAAACACAGTGGTGTCCTGCACTTAATGCACGCAGTTCACTGGTCAGGGAATTGTATGTTCTCTGAAGATGATTTGTCAGTAATTGGGCCTAGTTCAATATAAAAGAACGTACGTGTGTCATATTGGCCTGGCCTTCCTGTTAGCAACGTATTTCCAGTCTGACGGCAACACTCGGTTTTTGTGGCCTACAAGTTAACCCTAGGGCCTCAGTCTAGAATGCCACACAATACAAATAAATAAATATATATATATATATATACACATATATATATTTATTTATACAGTAACTGCGCGCCACTGCAGCTGGAATCGAGAACGGCAATACTCCCCCTCATCTGGGCAAGCTGAGCTCTACTGTAAGAACTATCAACGAAAGGCTTGGGTCCGATCACTACCTGGCCTGGACCACTCTAATATCAAAAACAAACAAATGACCAGATAGAATATTGCAAAATTACTTTGCTGCACCTAGAAATCCGTTCAAAGTACATGTGATTTATTTCACATTAATTTCAAATGTTTTTCACAATTATTTGCACAACCATTTCATCATGGTATAGAGAGAGACACCAAGTGTTCAGTATAACCTAAATGCATTCAAAAACATGAATTACTCACAAATCACAAAAACAAAAAGTGAGAACTTAAATATCAAAATATGTACAACATAAACACCATTTATATTCTCATTGTCCTCGTAGAATTTAGAGGGCACTAGTCCTTGTATAAAGCACAAAGAACAGGCGGACTTAACGCGTTTCAAACCCTGCTATGTTCTGGGGTTATCCTTAGGGTGTGGACTGGAGATGTCTTAACTGATTTTACAAAAAGAGGCTCCCATGTAGTGCATTAAAATTCATGGGTCAGCCGGTCTTTGGTGTTAAACGGGCTTCAATCAAAGATTTCGTGCCGGATCTGCTAATTTGTGTACCAACGTTGTCACCGTAAAGCTGTGAAGGTTCAGTGATCCTTGTCCTGATGTGTTCGCACAGTGCTCCGACTTGGCAGCAGCTCCAGTTAGTCAGCATGTCTTCGGCCAAATTAATGTGAAATAAATCACATGTACTTAGAACTGATTGTCTAGGTGCAGCGAGCTCTACTGTAAGAGCG
This sequence comes from Triturus cristatus, assembly GCF_964204655.1. Classification (NCBI taxonomy): domain Eukaryota; kingdom Metazoa; phylum Chordata; class Amphibia; order Caudata; family Salamandridae; genus Triturus; species Triturus cristatus. The sequence goes on along the minus strand of NC_140584.1, from coordinate 1,081,697,926 downwards.
GACTCCCGCGGCATCAAGGGCTAGATGTACGACAGTTTTTTGCTGTCGCAAGCAGGCAATCGGCCCGTTTGGGGCCGCAAAATTGGCCTGCCCCATGTTCAAACCCTATTTGGCGAGTCGGTAAGCTATTACCTACTCGCAAAATAGAGTTTGCGACTCGCTATTAGGAAGGGCCATGCCAAGGGCGTCCCTTCCTAAAAGTGACTCGCACTTTAATGTGTGATTGTTTTGCGACCGCATTTGTGGTCGCAAAACGCTTGCAGTTTACCATCTACTTCAAGTAGGTGGTAAGCCACTCGCAAAAGGGAAGGGGTCCCCATCGGACCCCTTACCCTTTGTGAGTGTGTGCAAAACTATTTTTTAAGAGCAGGTAGTGGACCCAGGGACCACTGCCTGCCCTTAAAAACTGGAACTGAAACGTTTAATTTTTTCTTTTTGAAGAAAAACGGACTGCATTTAAAAAAAAAAAAAAAAAACTGCTTTATTGAAAAAGCAATCTGAAAGAGACACGTTGGTGATGGATTCCTTACCTTAGACTATCCCGAGGCATCAGACTGGATCCGGAACGTTTTGCTAGCAGTACCCCTGTGCGTCAGTAGGTGGCGTCCTGCGGCTCCGCGTCCGTCGCTGGCGTCGTAAGCGGCGAGATGACGTCACGGAGACTACTTAGGCGCCACCCATGCGCGCTTACATCAGTACTTTCATTTTCCGCGCCAGCAAGCGCAGATTCGGTTAGAGCACGTACCTTAATCACTTTTTGACTAAACTTTCGAGACTTTTGTCTCCCCTTTTTCTCCTTGGTGCACGTAGGGATGCCTGGATTTAAGTCTTGTGGGGCCTGCCGTCGCAATATGTCGGTGGCGGACCCCCACGATGTTTGCCTCTACTGCCTGGAGACCGACCACGACTCCCGGTCCTGCCGGGACTGTCGGGCTATGGCCCCAAAGGCCTTAAGGGAGCGGCGCCGGAAGCTGCTGGAGGTCCGGCACTCGTCCCAAAGCTGTTCCAGGGACTGTTCCCGGGAACGCTCACAGGGCCGCAGTCGTCGCTCCTCGGGCTCCAAGTCTTCGCCCTTGGATTCCGGTAAGCGACAACCTAAAAAGAAGTCGAAGAAGCGTGTTCGCTCTCCAGACGTCACCCCGTCGGTCCTCGGATGCGGACGAGGGGGGCAGGGGTTCTGTCCGTGTGGCTCCTTTGGAGCCTGGGAGTCCCGCTGCCTACCCCCTTACCCGGGTCCGGTGGCGACTCCAAACAGGTGCAAGAATTTCTTGCCACCATGGACCGCCTTTTTAGGCCTCGGGCACCCGCCGGCGTGCCTCTGTGCTCCGCGGTCCTGTGTCCTGATCCTGTTGGCCTGTCGGCAGTTTGTCCCGCCCTTGCCCCTATTCCAGGACCATTTCGTTCCTACCTGGGATCCGCATTGGGACGCGGCGCCGGCTCAGCCCTGGTCGGCGCCGTTCCAGACGCAGGGTGTTCCTTCTCCGGCTCCAGCTCTGCTGCCGCGGTCTGTTCCCCATGCAGCAGAGGTGGAGGATGACTGGGAGGGGTCCAAGGACCCTCTTGCCCGTCCGTGTGACTCCAAGCAGGACTGGGTGGATGACTTGGAGGACGCCGGCGACCTCGGTTTCTTCTGACACTAGGTTTGCCTCTCCCCCACCTACCATGGAGGAGGGCGCCTCCTCCACGACGGTGCTCCGTCGGTCAGCGGAGGTACTCAACCTCGATCTTCCTATGGTGGCCCTCAAGACTAATCTCCTCACTGAAGTGTTCCAGACGGCGTCCACTTCGTCGGAGCCCCTGCTTCCCTTTAACGACACCCTCACTGACGTCGTGTTGGGCACTTGGTCGAGGCCGGCCACAGGGGCCCCTGTGGATAAGAATGTCACCAGACCCCGCGTTTCTGACCACTCATCCTACGCCTGAGAGCCTGGTCATCCAAGCCTTCACGTCGCAGAGTGCCTTTCCCACGGCTCTATTGGATAAGAACTCTAAAAAGCTGGAACAGTTCGGAAAGCGGTTGTTCTTTTCGGCCAGCTTGGGACTGCGGGCGGTGAATACCGCCTGCTTATTGGGCCGCTATACCCACGCGGTGTGGGATACGGTTGCTCAGGTGTTGCCTTAGTGTTCTGAGGAGGTCCACGCTGTGCTGTCCCAAGAAGTTGCTGAGGGCAAGGATGTGGCTAAGTGCGCCATTCAGTGTGGTTTGGACACTGATGACTCATTGGGCAGGGCAATTTCTACGACTGTGGCGCTTCGTCGCCACGCCTGGCTGAGATCCAACGGGTTCTCGCCTGATGTCCAGAGCTCGCTCATGGACATGCCCTATGATGGCACTCGTCTGTTTGGCGATAAGGCCGACAGTGCACTGGAGTGTTTTAAGGACTCGCGGGCCCCGGCCAAGTCCTTGGGTCTTTCCGCAAAAAGCCCGGCCACTCCTGGGTTTCGTTCCTTTCGTGGCCACGGCAGAGGCACCCAGGCACGTTCCTTCTGCAAGCCTGTGCAGAACCAGCCTCAGCGCGGCTGTGGACGCGACTTCCGCAGGGGCGGGTCTGGGAATCAGCGTGGGGGTCAGTCCACCTCTGCCCGCTGCTTCTACCTCCAAGTCTTCCTAATCCGAGCTTTGTGGAGCCCCCCACGCCGGTGGATGGCAGGATCCGCCACCACCTCCCCCACTAGCGCGATATCACATCGGACAAGTGGGTTTTGCAGCTCATCCGCAGAGGTTACTCTCTTCCCTTTCTGTCCTTCCCTCCAGCCATGCCACCTCAGTGCCACCGCATGTCGGGGGATCACTTGGTACTTCTCCAGCAGGACGTCATGTCCCTCTTGGCCAAGGGGGCCATCGAGTGCATTCCTGGGCCGGAAGTAGGGAGTGGTTGTTATTCCCACCACTTTCTGGTCCCCAAGAAGGACAAAGGGTGCCTGCGCCCCATCTTGGACCTCCGGAACGTCAATCGCTTCCTCCGGAAGGAGAAGTTCAAAATGCTGACTCTGGCTCAGGTCCTGGCTGCCCTCGACCCTGGAGACTGGATGGTAGCGTTGGACTTGCAGGACGCATATTTTCACATCCCTGTCCTGCTGGCCCACCGGCGTTACCTGTGGTTCACGGTATGCCAGGAGCATTTTCAGTTTGCCGTGCTCCCCTTCGGCCTTACCAGTGCCCCTCTGGTGTTCACGAAGGTGATGGCGGTGGTTGTAGCTCATCTGCGCAGGTCGGGGGTGTCAGTCTTCCCTTACCTCGACGACTGGTTGTTGAAGGCGGGCTCACCCCAGGCAGTCGTCAACCACCTTCAGATTACTGCCGATCTCCTGCATTTGCTGGGGTTCTCCATCAACGTGCCGAAGTCGCACCCGAGTCCCTCTCAGAAGCTCTCCTTCATCGGAGCGCTGTTTTGGGTTTTTCCTCCCGAGCAGCGACTCCGGGATATTCAGGCTATGATTCCGATCTTTCAGCCTCCGTCCCGGGTTTCAGTCAGGATGACCCGCCGGCTCCTGGGCCTGATGGCCTCCTGCATCCTGCTAGTGCACCATGCCAGATGGCATATGCCGGCTCTGCAGTGGGACCTGAAGTTCCAGTGGGCGCAGCATCAGGGCAACCTGTCCAATCATTTCCAGATCTCAGAGGGCACTGCACGACAATTTCAGTGGTGGCTCACGAATCGCGATTGGGTCAGTGGCAGATCCCTCTCCCTTCCCCAACCGGAGCACACAGTGGTGACGGATGCGTCCCTCCTGGGATGGGGATGCCACATGGGAGAGACTCTGGTCTCCGGCGGAGTCCCGGTTCCATATCGACCTTTTGGAGCTTTCGACGATCCGGCTTGCACTGAAAGTATTCCTTCCCTCTGTCCGGGGAAGTGTGGTGCAGGTGTTCACGGACAACACCACCGCCATGTGGTATTTCAACAAACAGGGCGGGGTGGGGTCGTGGACCCTATGTCAGGAGACTCTGCGCCTCTGGACATGGCTGGAACGTCAAGCCATTACCTTGGTGGTTCAACACCTGACAGGTTCTCTGAACGCCAGGGTGGACAAACTCAGCCGTCGGTGCTTGATGGATCACGAATGGCATCTGCACTCGGACGTGGTGCAAGGTCTCTTTCAGCAGTGGGGAGAGCCTTGGTTAGATCTATTCGCCACCAAAGAGAACGCGCAATGTCATCAGTTCTGCGCATTGGAATTTCCAAGGCGGCACTCGCTCGGCGACGCTTTTCGTTGCGAGTGGAGTTGCTGTCTATTGTACACCTTTCCGCCTATACCACTTCTGCCCAGAGTGCTGAAGAAGATTCGGCGCGACCGGGCCAAAGTCATCCTTGTGGCTCCGGATTGGGCACGAAGATACTGGTATCCCGAGCTTTTCAGCATGGCAATCAATCCCCCAATCCGACTGCCTCTTCGAGAGGATCTTCTGTCGCTGCAGCAGGGGACGGTCCTCCATCCGAACCTGTCCAGCCTCCACCTCCATGCGTGGAGATTGAGCGGCGACAGTTGACAGCTTTCGATCTTCCTCCCGAAGTCTGTGATGTCATTCTGGTAGCCAGGCGTTCCTCCACTAAGACGGTATACACCTGCTAGTGGAACAAGTTTGTGGCATGGTGCGCAGCAAAGTCTGTGGATCCCCTTTCTGCCCCTCTTTCTGTGGTCCTTCTGTTCCTCCTCTCCTTGGCCCAGCAGGGCTCTGCTCTGGGCACGATCAAAGGTTATCTTTCGGCCATCTCCGCCTTTCTGAGGCTTCCAGATCAGCCTTCTCTCTTTAAGTCCCCGGTTGTTAACCGTTTCCTGAAAGGCATTACGCACACGTTTCCTCCTGTGCCGTTCATAATGCCTCAATGGGACTTGAATCTTGTTTTGACCTATCTGATGTGCGCTCCCTTTGAGCCCCATTTATACCTGTCCTTTGCTTTGTCTTACTCTTAAGACTGCTTTCCTGGTAGCTATTGCCTCTGCTAGACGAGTGAGTGAGCACCAGGCTCTTTCTTCCAAACCTCCTTTCCTTTCGTTCATCCGGACAAGGTGGTGTTAAGGACCAGTCCTTCGTTTTTAAAAAAAAAGGTTGCCCGCCCTTCCACATCGGGCAGACCATCACTTTGCCCACCTTCTTTCCGCATCCTTCAAGAGAGGAGGAGAGGCTCCACCGTCTGGACCCAAAACGTGCGCTCGCATTCTATCTGAAGCGTACGCAGCAGTTCCGGTGGATGACCAGCTCTTTGTTGGCTACATGGGCGCCAAAAAAGGTTGGGCTGTGCACAAACGAACCATCTCGCGGTGGGTCATTCTGTGCATCAAAGCATGTTACTCCTTGGCCAAGAAGGAGCCTCCTGTGGGGCTGCGTGCCCATTCTACCAGGGCAACTGCAGCCACTTCTGCCTTGGGACGCGGCGTTCTCTTGCAGGACATTTGTCAGGCAGCTACTTGGGCCTCACTGCACACGTTTACCCAGCATTACTGCCTTGACAGTCAAGTCCGGAGAGACGGCTTCTTTGGCTGTTCTGTTCTCCGTGACTTTCTGGTGTGATCTGTTTGCAGTCCCTCCACCTGGGTTGATATTGCTGGGGTATCTATTCCAAGGTAAGGAATCTATCACTAATGTGTCTTTCAGATGCACAAGTTACTACTTGTGTAACAATATATCTGTGAGAGGCATTAGTTAGTGATAGATTCCTTACCGCCCCACCCATCCTCCCCGTTCTGCGACCTTATTTCGAGGGTTAAGGTCATCTCTTTCAGGGCCCTAGTTTCTTGGCACCAGTGGTCAGTTTCTTGCATGGCTCTGCGTTCCTGGCGCGGAAAGTCATGTACAGAACTGACGTCAGCGCGCATGGGTGGTGCCTAAGTAGTCTCCGTGACGTCATCTCGGCGCTTACGATGCCAGCGACGGACGCGGAGCCGCAGTATGCCACCCACTGATGCGCAGGGGTACCGCTAGCAAAACTTTCCAGATCCAGTCTGACGCCTGGGGATTTTCTAAGGTAAGGAATCTATCACTAACTAATGTCTCTTACAGATATAGCGATACACAAGTAGTAACTTGTGCGTCACAGACATGGTGGTCTGCTGACCCCAGCAGGCCACCATCCCTGTAAGTGCTGACCATTCCCAATGGGGTCGCAAATAGCACCTGCCTCAGGAATATTAATGAGGCAGGCAATTTGCGACCCCATTAGGAATCGCTAACAGACACTGTTGTAAATTTAATTTTGTGATTCACAAATTGCAAGTCACAAAGCAACACAATTTGAGAGTCTCAAAATTTAAGGGTTGTACATCTGGCCCCAAGTGTCTTCTGGCGTCGTCTCCTGCTCACACGTTGGTCTGTGTGCGCAACTTGTGTTTAGGAAGTAGTCCCAGCGGAGAGTGCCTCTAAATGAGGAGGATACACCGTTTGTCAACCCTATGTGCATAGGAAGTGAGAAAGGGTTCGGGTGGGTCGTACTTCTTTTGTAAAACTCAGATGCCTCTTGCCTTCGTCCTCTCCACCTTCTTTCTTTACACTCCCAGGTGCTATCTGTGTGCGTCTCTTAGTTGAATGTTCTGACTGTTTACTGGGGGAGGGTCGCTTGGGTACTTTCATCTGCGGGTGGGTCTGCACCGCTCGGCGCCTGGGTTGGTGCACTTGTGAAAGACACCAATCCATGCAGTTACTTTACAAACTGAGCACGCCTGGTCCAGCCGGCCATACACTATCCATATGGTTTACTGCTGATATTGCTGTAGATTTCATGAGAAACATTTAAGACGAGACATCCCTTAAAAACTAATGAAGACCACACTATGAGCCATCCCAGAAGAGCTCTTGTTGCGTGCAGTCTCCTAAGGCTTCCATGTTTGTGTCTGGGTGTGGATGGAATCCATTAGGTAAACGCAGCTCCGGTTTTCCTCCTTTTAGGTCGAGCCTGTAGCAGCGCGCATGCGCTTATCTGGCGAGACTTCTTGAAAGGGGCTTCAGAAAGCTCACCACATGCTTGTGCGTGTGTTTTTGTTTTTCATAGGCTATTTGGCTTTACTTGCGTCTTTCTAAGAATGACAGCACGCAATTGGGCAAAGGCGGGTGCATGTCCCGCCTTTGCTCCGCCCACGGCCTATTGCTTGCGGTTACCCGCACGGGCCACATCTGTTTTCCATTATCGTGCTCAGAATGAACGCAACATAAATCAGCGGGGAGATGCAGTGTGATTTTTCATCAATATATCTTTTATTGCCCTTTGCTATAAAGTATGTGTGCTAATATTCAAAAGAGCCAGTTGAGCATGCCTGTTACTTCATAGCTTCTCGGGGGTGGTGTAAACAGAAAAGAAATAACAAAAGGAGCAGTGTGTCACTTTATGCACCAGGCATCCGTCTCTTCCTCAAGACTGCATCAATATACGCCGTAATTTCTAGGTTCATTGTCCTGGCCCTGTGGGTGGTAATACCGTAGTCTTCTCTCATACTCCACAGCTACAAGTTAGAAGTAGTAAGGATCAACTCAAAGAAATCTGACAATTCAGGAGATCTGAAGTGGACCATCCAGAAGAGACAGAAGTGCAACCCAACAGTTTCAGTAGATATTAGGTACCATGAACAAGTAGGCATAATTCACACACTCCTGGCTTAAGCGAATGGCAGTACACCATGGCGTTGCTAGATATCGAAAAAGCATTTAATTCACTCCTTGGACTTCCTCTGGGAAGCACTGTTATAAGATAGGAATTTGGTGAATACTACATAAAATGGGTGCAACTATTGTATAAGGAACCCCTAGCTAGGGTACGCACAGGTGGATTTGTTTCGCGTGGCTTTGCATAGGGGGAGACAACCGGGATGCCCACTGTCCTCGCTCCTATTTGCGATAGCTATAGAACTGCTTGCCCCCTGCTTGTGTGATGTTTTATTTGGGTGGGGCATACAAGTCTGGGACACCAGACACGTGGTATCACTATACGCGGATGTTGCACTAGTTTATCTTAGAAACCCCAGTCATTCAGTCCCAATCACGCTGGAGGCTCTGGCAGACTTTGGTAAGGATGCTGCATTATGCGTCAACCATTCAAAGTGTAAATAGTTCCCCCTGGGCACCTTGACATGGAGACCTGCTGTGGACCTGCCGGGTCTGGCCCTCCCCTGGGAGAGGAACTGAGTGATATACCTGGGCATAAGGGTCACACCCGATGCCAAGGAGTTTGAGGAGGCTAATATTGGGTGAGTCATTAGCTGTCTGAAATACAACATATAATTTTGGAACACGCTCAAAATGTCACTGATGGGGAAAATGGCCCTGTTCTTCAACGTCTATCTTGCCCCACTGGCCGACGTTGTGGAGTCCTACGGAGTCAGGGTGGTCTCTTATGCTGACGACACTCAGCTGGTGTTTTCCTTCAGGGACCACTCGGACTCCGCATTCGCCAACTTCCGCCAGTGCCTCAACAACATCAGTGTCTGGATGACCGCTAACCACCTCAGACTAAATGCAGACAAAACGGAGGTTCTGTTTTTCAATCAGAAAGCTTCCATCCCCTCTTCTTGGTGGTGGCCCACGGCGCTTGATCCCGCCCCCTCTCCCGTTCACTCGGCTCGGAATCTGGGTTTCCAGTTTGATGACTCCCTTTCATGCAAAACTCAGGCTAATAAAGTGACCTCTGCCTGTTTCATGAAGTTGCGCATGATCAGAAAAATTCTTCCCTATCTCCCCCTGGATTCCCGCCGTACAGTTACCCAAGCCCTCATCACGTCCCACCTGGACTATGCTAACAGCCTCTATGCTGGTGCCCCCCAGTATCTGGTAGGCCGGCTGCAGATTGTCCAGAATGCTGCGGCCAGACTGATTGGTAATATCCCCTACCGCCAATCTGTTTCTGCGTATCGTAAGGAACTCCACTGGCTCCCAGTGGCTAGACGCATCCAGTTCAAGGTCCTTACCCTCACCTATCGAGCCGTCAACGACCGCGGACCCAACTACCTGAAAAAACGTGTCTCGATATCCCGCTCCACCAGATCCTTGAGATCCAATGACCTCCGCCTCCTGATCTCGCCCCGTTTTAGATTATCTAGAATGGGTGGCAGAGGGTTCAGTGTCATTGCTGCTAAACTGTGGAACTCTTTACCAATCGAGTTGAGATTCTGTCCCTCCGAACCCATCTTCCGAGCCAAACTCAAAACCTGGCTCTTCTCCGAACTCTGAGTCACCCTACTGTTTCTCCTTGCTCTATGCTCCCTCTTCTCCCTTGGAGGCTCAGGTTTTTAGCGCCGGGACACCCCTTCGGGGGTAGCTGTGCGCTCTATAAACTACATAAAATAAATAAATAAATAAATAAGATGATAATGCTCCCTAAGTGTTTATATGTTTTCGAAAGCACCCTAGACAATATTCCTAGGCGTATCTTCCTTGAACTGGAGAAATTGCTCTGGCATACAGGGAGGAAGCAAGTGAATTTGATGACCTTGAAGCGTGAATGGCTGGAGGGCCGACTGGAGGTACCCTGTATGGAGTATTATTACCTGGTGGCACAGCTCCAGCATGCAGTGTACTGGTTGGAAGAAGGGGATAGCTGGGAGCGTAGATTGCTGCGAGGCACATGTGGTGGACTTCCGTTGCCGAAAGTTCTGATGGGGGCGGGGGACCCTTGAGTGGCTGCCCTACGCTGTCCATGTGGTTTGTAGGGCGTGGGACCGAACTATACGGGCAGTGATAAAACAGGCCCCATTTGCGGGTGAAATTAACATTTCGGCATTACTTCCTATCTGTATCATAGAGAAGTCTGTCTTTGCAAAGATGGCGGAGAGACAGTCTTGTGACGTTGGGAGACCTCCATCCCATTAATAGTTTTATAAAGTTAGCAGGCATTTCAATTGGGCCCTGGACAATTTTTACAGTATGCCAAGATAGCGGCCAAGATCGTGAGCTCTGGCTGTCATTCCCGGACTGGCTGCCCCCATCCTGCATGCTAGAGGTTCTCCTAGTGATGGCTGAGGGCAAAAGGCTGAAAATATATATATATATATATATATATATATATATATATATATATATATATATGTATCGCCAATGTTATATATGTATGTATATATATCGCTTTGCGGGTCCTTGCTTGCACCACGACGGTGCCGGCATCATGGTAGGAAGGAGCTGGCGATATTGCAGGGTGACGCCAGCTCAATGCTCGTGTTGACACCTGGAAAGCGGGGCAGGCTCTCACCAGGACACAGCATCGACCCACTGGGGAACATTGTTTTTATTTTTGGCATGACTGCACACCCACTTGGGGAATACTGATCTGTACACTACGGCATCCACAAGGCCGTGCGAGTTCATGGCCACGCCCACAGAGGCAGGTGTCTACAATTACAGCGTGTGCAACGATGGTGCTTTCATTCCTTTGAAACCTACGCCACTGAAGAAGGGAAACTGAACTCCTGAAACGCGTCTGGCATTTGAACTTTCGATGGTTGTCCCTGGTTTAGCGCCTGCTGGCAGGGTGTCAATAAATTTGAAGAGCTCACTGAACTTCCTGTGGCAGTGCTTCGTTTGGGTAACCTGTAAGTTGGATGTATGTATATATATATATATATTCACTGAAAAAACCATAGGTTTCAGGGGTGTTATAGTTAGCTGGACTTTTCACTTGTACAAAACCATTCAAATTCCCCCGTTATAGTTAGTTCAGCTAACTATAACTCGCGCGCACGCAATGCACTGCTGATGACGTCACATATTACATCACTCATGACATGGTCAGTGACATCACTCATGACATCACTGATGACATCTCAAATGACATCACTGATGACATCATCCAGTGAATGTGTGTTTTTCTGAAAATTAAATATGTTTTATATATGTATATCTCCAGGTCGATGGAAGAATAAATGGGTATATAAGTGTCTAAATGGATGATTTGTTTTTGAAAAATTGATTGTGTAACTGACTGATTAAGTGTATCATAGTGAATACATGGCTTAGTGAGTAATGTTTAAATATGTAAATATCTGTATCAGTCTCTCACTTTGTGTATAAGTGGCTGCATGGGTTGGTGAGTAGCTACATGGGTGTCTATATAGGTTATTAGTTGGTTTTTTGAGTATCAGTATGAGTGTCTGCATGGTTCGGTGGGGGGTATTACGTAGTGCATAGGTGCATGAATGAGTGACTCACTCTTTGTATGTGTTGAAGACAGCATGTGTGCAGGACTGTATGGGTGGATGAGTGTGTGTATGGGTGTGTTAGTGAGTGAATGACTGTCTCAATAGTGTCTTTATGAGTAACTACAGATGTTTTAAACTAGTATATGTGACTATTGGTGTATATAAGTGAGTATATGTGAGAGTGAGAGATTGAAAGAGTTCCTGTATGAATAAGTATGTGTTTCTATAAGTGATTGTTTAAAAGACTAAGTATGTGTAAGTTTCCGTAGAAGTAAGTGTGGTGGTGTGTGTATAACTGTATATGCAAATAAATGTATGTTTGATTCTTTATTAGCATGAGTGACTATGTGTGTGAGTAACTCTATGGATGAGTGGCATTGTGTAACAGGATGTATAGGTGTATGAGTACATATGATGAGTGAATACATGTATGAGTGACTGTATAGGACTGTTGGTGAATGAGTGGATGTGTATGTGGATCTTAGAATTACTGAAAAGGTTGTTGTAACTGGTATTGGTATGTCCATGGTTTTGAAAAGTTTAGTCTCTATTTTTGAATGTGTGTATCAAAGGTTATATTAGGGTGAGAGGAGGTCTGCCACTCTATCACAAGGATGATGTCATCAGTGATGTAATCAGTGATGTCATTTGAGATGTCATCAGTGATGTCATGAGTGATGTCACTGACCATGTCATGAGTGATGTAATATGTGACGTCATCAGCAGTGCATTGCGGGCGCGCGAGTTATAGTTAGCTGAACTAACTATAACGGGGGAATTTCAATGGTTCTGTACAAGTGAAAAATCCAGCTAACTATAACGCCCCTGAAACCTATGGTTTTTTCAGTGAATTTCAAAGGTTTTTTCAATGCTAATTTCTAACTATGCCTACAGAGATAGGACATGTGAAGAAAGAAGAAAAAATGCACAAAAAGAAAAAAAAGAAGTGCAGAAAGAAGCAACAGAAGTCCTCAAAGACGAAGAAAAGTGCAGGAAGAAGGATAACGTGCAGAAAGAACAAAAAGAAGAGCAGAAAGAAGCCTTGTTGCAAAATCATCCTGAACCCTCAACTTTTTCAGACGGATACTGGTGGTAACTGAGTCTGACTAACCAGTCCTAGAGCCAGTGCTATGTTAAAAGACACTTAGAATACAGTGAAAACACCTACATACACTAGGGAACATTATGCGTTGGGGTCCCCCTGTGATTAGCATGACCTCCTCTGTAAGCCCCTAGTATATAACAGGGCAGGGGGATTAAAACTACCTCTTAAAACAGGCCACAGGGCGTTTTTGCACACGTTAACTCAGGCCCCGTCCCCTCCCTTCACCACTGTGTAAACACGCCCTGTGTCCATTTTTAGTTGGGAGATTAAGTTCATTTGAATCCTGAGGGTCCCTAGGGTCCAACTAGCCCACTAGGTACCTCCAGTAAGTGCCACAGAGCTGCGTTGCAGAGAGGTGTAAAAAGTGGCACGGCCTGGACCACCTCTCTGCAATGCAGCTCAGTGGCGCTTAATGGAAGCACTTGGTGGGCTAGTTAGCCCCCAGGGGCCCTCAGTATTGAAGGAAAATTATATCCCCAATTTAAAACGTGCCATAGTGCGTGTTTGCACACGTCACCTCAGGCCCCGTCCCCTCCCTTCACCACTGTGTAAACGCTCCCTGTGGCTGTTCTAAGTTGAGAGATTAAGTCCCCTTGAATCCTAAGGGTCCCTAGGGTCAAACTAGACCACTAGGTACCTCCAGTAAGCGCCACAGAGCTGCGTTGCAGAGAGGTGTAAAAAGGGGCTTGGCCTCAGAACACCTGTCTGCAGCGCAGCTCCCTGGTGCATACTGGAGATGCCTGTTGGGCTAGTTGGCCCTCAGGGACCCTCAGTATTGAAGAGGAACTAATTCCCCAACTTACAACTCGCCAGGGGGGCGCGTTTGCAGAGTGCTGCAAGGAGGGGGCGTGGCCTCTGGCACGATGCCAGTCTTTTATTTATTTTCATTTTTTAAGAAGGGGGGCTATGTGGTTCCCCTTCTTATTCTAATTTATTGGCCCTGATGACCCCATCCCCCAGGGCCTGTCTCCTAATTATATTTTTTGGACCCCAATCCCCAGGGCCGGGCACTGTTTTTTATTATTTTTAAAAAATATATATTTATAGACACACCTAGGACATGCTGGACAAACCGTACGTACCTATCACCATGACGATTTGCGTGATATTCATTAAAAGGCAACTATGCATACAATGAATCCACGTGGAATGTATTTACACCACTAGTGAAGCTCTGACATGTCTGATGCCCTACCGTGCCTAATCCCGGTAGACACCCTTGTCGTTTATTTATACAAACATGGGTAGCTATTGACGGGCACATTTAATACACATGCACACCAAGCCATTCAAAGGGGATTCGACAAAAATTCGACAAACTATGCAAGAAACCACCCTCACGGTTAATAAAACACACATCCACTGCCGGATGTGTAATACTTTTTATTTTACTCTCTGGAAAGGGGACGAACATCACTTGAGAGTCACAGCGCGCTCCTGGCAGAGCCCAATGCTGTGTTACACCCACCATTGCCTGCTGAGTGCCACACACCTCTGTGTTGTATTCCACTAGCTAGTGCATATGCTATGACACTCTCTAGCCCATGTGCACTGTAACACCACCCCGTGAATATGTCATGCCACACTTGTCTTCGCACGGGTTATATTGCCCCATCTAACGTGCCTTCCTCGATGCCTATGTTATAACGCACAGTGCTTTGCCATACATATTACAATCTGGGATCCATATCTTTGTCACAGTGCATATGCAACGTTACACTCCCCAGCACATATTTTATATTACAACTTTAGAGACCAGTTAGGTTACACAACACTGCCCTGTGCATATTACACTCCAAGGCGCATATCGCATAGCACGCGCTAGTGCCTGTGCTATCTCGCGCTCTCCAATGAATCTGTCATTGCGCACATTGTATTGCATATTATATTTCACGCCCGGTTCATCTTATATCACACTTTTTGGTGCATAGTTTATACCATACACTATATCTAGTTTTCATTTTCAATCGTGCTCTCAGGACTATGTTCTATATAACACTGTGTTCACCTACCCTTTTCACGGGCATTACATTTTGCGATAGGGGGTGCAGGGTCAGGGGGTGTTTCTGCCAAATGAGCCCGGAGTCACAGTCACAAACGTCCTCTTCTTCCTGAATAAAAGTGAGATTATGCTACATACTTGTTCATATTTTAAGTAGTTCGCACAGACACACGTTTTAAAAACAATAAAGTTCCTAATACCCGCCTTCTCTGAACAGTTAGCTTGCTGCCCCATCCCCCTCCTCCCTATCCTCTGTTGTGTGAATCCATGGACTAGCCTCCTCCCTCCTGCCATGCATGGTCTGATGTGCTGCCACTGCCCTCAATTTAGTATGATGTACCAGTCCACTCCTCCTGCCCTCCATTGCCCAATTCTATGCCCCATCATTGACCTCCTGCTTAAACTCTGTGCTTAGCTTGCTGCCCCTATTCTCCTTCCCCCTGCCCTCCGATGTCTTTGTGCATGCCCCTGCTCCATCCTTTTTGCCCACCATGTTCCATGGACCTGCCATTCCTATCTACTCTGAGTGTTCTGTTGAGCTGCCACTCCCCTCCCACCTGCCTAGCATTGTCAGATGACTGTAACCTCTCCCTGCCACCTCCACCCTGCCTGTCCACATGCCATGCCCCTTTCCTCTTCCTCCTGTCCTACATGGTCCATTGTACTGCCACACCCTTCTGCCCTCCCTGGTCTGTTGTGCTGCAACTGCTCCTCCTGCCTGCCCCGTGCGGTCTGTTGTGAGGCCCCTTCCCCTGAACTTTCTTGTCTGTGCACAGGTCCTGACCCTCCCTTCTATCCTCCATCGTCCTTTGTGCATGCCCCTGCACCCTCCTTCTTGCCCATCATAGCCATTGTGCTACCACTAACCCTCCCACTTGCCATGCATGGTCTTCTGTGCTGCCATGGCCCCTCCCACCTTCCCTGTGTGGTCAGTTAGCTGCCCCTGAACCCCTCCCACCTTCCCTCCATGGTCTGTGTGTATGCCATCGCAGTCTCACTGTTGCTCTTCATGGTGTGTCTTGCTTCTAGTGCCCATCCTGCCTGACCTCCATGGCTATCTTGCTGCTCCTGCCCTGCCCCCTTGCCCCCAGCCCTCTGTTTACATGTGCAGACCCCCACTCCCTCCCTCCTGGCTTGTCTGTTCCATTGTAATGCCCCTGATCCATCCCTCCTGCCCTTTATGGTCTGTTATGCTGCAGCTTTCTCTCCTGTCTGTCCATTATGGTCCTGCCTCTTGCCCCTCTGTTCTCTGTTGTCCATGTGCATGGTCCTGTCCCCTCCCTCTTGCTTTCTATGGATTGTTGTGCTGCACTCCCGTCCCGCATGCCCTGTGTGGTGTATTGTGCTGCTGCAAACCCCGATGCCTGCCCTGCAGGGTCAGTTTGGTGCACCTCTCCATGTCCCTCCTGTCCTCTGTTATCCAAGTCCATGTCCCTACCCCATTTCCTTCCATGATCCAATGTACCATACTTGCGAACATTTTGAACTTGGTAAGAGGGAGATTTTGAAAAAAAACTGGGGTATTGATTTTCCCCTTTGAGTTACATTGAAAAAGAGGAGATTGTAGACAGGAGACAGATAAAATAAAGCCCATTTGAGCTTAAAAACATTGGACGTTTCCTGGCTGAATCGGGTCTGTTGGCATGTATGGTTGTACTACCATTGCTTCTTCCTTCTGCCCACAATGGTCTATTACATTGCCACAGCCTCTCTTGCAAGACCTGTATTGTTGGTTTGTTGCCCCTGCCCCCCTTTCCACTGCCCTCCATAGTCTGTTGTGCTGCAACGGCCCTTCCTGCCTGCTCAGTGTGGTTAAATTGTTGCCTTTGCACCCTCCTACCTGCCTTCAATTTTCAGAGTCCGTGCCCCTGGCCTCTGCCTCTCAACAGTATCCTAATGAACAACTAGATTGCTAACATTCTATATTTATTACAAAAGTGTGGAACACCTGATGTCATCTTGATGTAATCAAAACTGTAATACCTAGAGCATTTCCTTTAGAAATTACATATATGAGAGGATCTTATTGGCATCAAAATTAAGGTTAATGCTCTAAAAGACTAAAATAAGGACATATTTTCTGAGTTTTCAAATAGCGAGAAAGCACTTTTAAATTATTTGTTACCTTTGTTTTTTTATCCAGTTGACCACTTGATTAAATTTTGCACTTAGGGGAGAAGATGTGGTGTTACTTCCAGAACTGCAGACTTTGCGACTGGGGAACCAGTTTGGAGTTTCTGCTTCAGCTCGACATTCTGTGATTCTGGTCAAATCACTTAGTCTCCCCATGTCTACAACCAAAATGAATTTGTTCTTGTGTGATGTAACCAATGCTCATGTAAAGCACTTCAATACCTGACAAGTCTGCACTATATAAACCTGCAAAAACACAAAATAATAGGTGTTTTGCACACTTCTGTCATTGGGCTATATTTGGGCTACATCTGGGTGATTTTGGGCTACATTTGGGCTCTTTTGTCTCCGGTGGCCATCTTGGGAGATTTATTTGTTATGAAGTTTCCTAATTTCCTCATGTACTGCAGTCTCCTCAGTAGGAAATGCTTTCAGTTTTTTACTTTGATTCCATCATGAAGGTATTCAGATATGTCACACATTTGCAATAAATTCTGAATGTTAGCACTCTAGTTGCTCATTAGATCACTGTAGTAAAACTACTGTTCACCATGGAAGTCTGCTCCTGGTATTAAAAGTGCATGTTTCAGTCTGCATGCCAGAATTTTTTAATGAAATAGAAGAGGATTTGAGAAGTCACTCAAAATGTGCCCTCATTTTCTTTCTTCAGCATTAATCTTAATTTCTATGGCAAAATGAACCCCCTCATTGTGTTCCTTTTTAAATTAAATGTTTTAAGTGTTACCAGTTTATTCCAATCAAGATGGCTTCAGGTGTGCCATACTTTTGTCATAATGAAGACAGTAAGCGCTCTAGTTGTTTTTAAGAACACTCTGGGACATTCTGTCATTGGGCTATACTTGGGCTACATCTGGGTGATATTTGGGCTACATTTGGGCTCTTTTGTCTCTGGTGGCCATCTTGGCAGACTTATTTGTTATGAAGTTTCCTAATTTCCTCATTTACTGCAGTCTCCTCAGTAGGAAATACTTTCAGTTTTTTACTTTGATTCCAAAGGCATTCAGATGTGTCACACATTTGCCATAAATTCAGAATGTTAGCACTCTTTTTGCTCATTAGATCACTGTAGTAAAGCTACTGCTCACCAGGGAAAACTGCTGCTGGTATTGAAAGTGCATGTTTCAGTCTGCATGTCAGAATTTTTTAATGAAATAGAAGAGGATTTGAGAAGTCACTCAAAATGTGCCCTAATTTTTCTTTCTGCAGCACTAATCATACTTTGTATGGAAAAATGAACCCCCTCATTTTGTTCCTTTTTAAATTAAATGTTTTAAGAGTTACCACTTTAATCCAAGCAAGATGGCTTCAGGTGTGCCATACGTTTATCATAAGTAGGACTGTTAGCGCTCTAGTTGTTCTTTGGAACACTCTGGGAAGCTGCAGTAGAACACAAAGGAATCAACTGACAGTCTCTGCCCTTGTTGGATGTACATGTTTTACTGAGAATGTCAGACTTCATTCTCACATGACTGAGAAAGATAATGTGAATTTACAGAAAATATGCTCTCAGTTCAGCTTATAGATCACCTTCCAAACCTCTGTGGGAAAAGCATGAGAAAATATTTTTCTCTCAATCATGATATCCCAGCAGAAGGCTTTTTCACATGGTGAAATCACCTTAGAACATACCACAATTCCTAAAATGAGTATGGTACCATCAACAAATGATTTATAATGTAACTAAAGTCTTAAAACCTTCTATTAACTGCAATGCTTTTTAATGAGGTGCTATCATGTATATTGGTCCCAAGATGGCTGCCAACACTTCTTGGATGAAGTGCTGACAGCCAATCAGATCTCAGGATGAGATGTGTGGTTAGGCTCCGCCCACATATATATATGATTTTACTTTTGATTTTCTCAGGAACTACTGAACAGATTGACACCAGACCTGCAAAAGGCACATCCCTGACCTGAGGACTACCTCTCTGCCAAATTTCAAGTAATTCTGTTCAGCCGTTCGGGCTGTACCTTGGACTAAAGGTCCCTATGGAAAATTGCATGGGGAAAACGCGTTTTGGGACCCCCCTTTTTTCTCAGCCCCCGCTTGACGAATCCCCCCGAGACTTTCAGGGTAGGATCGGAGCGGAGCGCCCCACCTATTTTGAAAATTTCGCGAGGATTCGTCAACCGGCGCCAAAGTTATTCCAAATAGAATGTTGCGGATTTCCTATGGAAACACGGTCCTAACTATAACTATCTACTGGCGACCGCCAGTAGATAATATATATATATATATATATATATATATATATATATATATATATATATATATATATATATATATATTACCTACTGGCGGTCGCCAGTAGGTAGTTATAGTTAGGACCACGTTTCCATAGGAAATCCGCAACATTCTATTTTGAATAACTTTGGCGCCGGTCGACGAATCCTCGCGAATTTTTCAAAATAGGTGGGGCGCTACGCTCCGCTCCTACCCTGAAAGTCTCGGGGGGATTCGTCAAGCGGGGGCTGAGATAAAAGGGGGGTCCCAAAACGCGTTTTTCCCATGCATTTTTCCATAGGACCTTTAGACACCGCTACAGCCCGAACGGCTGAACAGAATCACTAGAAATTTGGCAGAGAGGTAGTCCTCAGGTCAAGGAAGTGCCTTTTGTAGGTTTGGTGTAAATCTGTTCAGTAGATTCTGAGAAAATAGCCTTTAAATCAATATATATATCTGAGCCAGCTTACGGTGCGCTTACGGTACGCTTACCGTACGCGTACGGTGGCGTGCGCGAGCGCGATTCTGATTGGCTCTTAGATCTTAGTAAACATTCGAATCGGCCGAAACCAGGAAGGGGCGGCCGCCATTTTCTCTCTCGCACTGAGAGTGATGATTAAAATGCAAACCACAAAAACATGTAAAGGGGCTGTTTTGACAGCTCCAAAACACCCAGCCATGTTGAGGGAGTCCCCAAAGATCGCCCAAGGCCAAAAACCGAATTTTTATTTTTTCGCTAATTTCGCCGATTACGCTTAACGTACGCGTACGGGGAAAAAAAAATTATCCACACTCTCCCCACCCCGTGTGCAAATGGTGCCCGAAGGGCACCATTTGTGCATGGCTTATAAGAGGATTACGAAAAATTAAAATATTACCTTTCAAAACGAAGTGCATCATATGTCCTCCATGTGCGCACGGTGCGCGAAGCGCATCGTGCGTACATGGCCCATCTAGCGTAAAGTGGGCACGCGGTGCGCGTAGCGCACCGCGTGCCCACCGTGCGTGCACGGCACTAACTGCGTAAAGTGGGCGCACGGTGCGCGAAGCGCACCGTGCGCGCACGGAACGAACTGCGTTAAGTGGGCGCGCACGCCACGAATGGCGTAAAGTAACTTAGCATTTAAAAAACCGTACAAATTCACTGAAAAAACCATAGGTTTCACACACGTTATAGTTAGGAATTAGCATTTAAAAAACCTTGCAAATTCACTGAAAAAACCATAGGTTTCACACATGTTATAGTTAGCGGAAATTTTACTGATAAAAAACCAATGAAATTCCCCCGTTATAGTTAGTGCAGGCAACTATAACTCACGCGACCGCAATCTTCTGCTGATGACATATGTGTCTTTATGAAAAAAAAATATTTGTAATATATGTATAGCTAAAAATGTATGGAAGAAGACATGGGCAAATAAGTGTCTAAATACAGTATTAGCATCAGCAGAGGATTGCGGTCGCGTGAGTTATAGTTGCCTGCACTAACTATAACGGGGGAATTTCATTGGTTTTTTATCAGTAAAATTTCCGCTAACTATAACATGTGTGAAACCTATGGTTTTTTCAGTGAATATATATATATATATATAACATTGGCGATACAGGAGCGATCAGAGGCACAGATAGAAAAAGCTATAACAGAAATATATTGGAAGAAGATGTATGAAGGGGTCAACGGCATATCCACGAATGCGAGGTTTAAGCTCCTCCAATACAATGTGGTGCATTGGGTGTATTTAGCCCCCAGTAGATTGCAGTCTATATACCCTGAGTGCTCATCGGACTGTCCAAGGTGTGGGGGGCAGCCAGAGGATTTCTTTACATGTTATGGAGCTGCCCTGATATTGACGATTACTGCCAGACCGTCCTTTCGAAACCTAATACTTTCACGGGGTGGGAGATACCTAGGGAACCATTGCAGTGTTTATTAGGGTTAATACAGAAACTAAGCAGGCGCTTTGTGGTGCTGGGACTGTTGCTGGCCAAACGCAGGATTGTAATAAGATGGTTGTCCCCTAGACACCCCAAGATAGAGGATTGGTTGAGAGACATGGCTGAGTGGATAAGCGCTGAAGGATGCCATATGAAGGCAACCCGAAGGGACGAAAAAGTGAGCGACGACTTGAGGGCGTGGGCGGCAATGCTCGCAGAGCTGCTTACGCCACCAGACAAGTTGCCCCCGTAGAGTTTATGGGGCGCTTACAACTCTGTTCCACAACACATGGTCGCATCACACCGAGAGTATCTGGACGGACAGAATGCACAATGTGCTCGATATTCACATATGCAGGCATAAGAACGGAGGATGTTGTCGCTGGAGTATTCTCTTTCACAGTAGGTAGTATGGAGTCAGCTGCATAGCACTAAGTTTACTGAACCCGAGGTGGGGGGTGGGAGAGGTTGGGGGGAAATTGTCATATAGTGTATACATTTGTATGGTGGAGATAATAGTTCTATGTCTTGAATGTAATGTATACAATGTTACTACTTATCTGAAATGGCAAACAAAAACAAGCATTGGCATAGCCAATAGGTCTCTCTTTTGGGACCTTATAAGTATTTAGTTATGTAGCACAATATCCTTGGTGCAATAACATCAACTGTTGCATGGCTAAAAACATATAAGGTCCCAAAGGCGAGACCTATTGGCTATGCCAATGCGTGTTTTTAGAGATTTGCAACGCAAGGCCACCTTGCATGGCCATGCATTTCTTGATAAATCTAGAGTCACGCAAGGCAGCGCATATCACTGCCTGCGTTACCCTGCAGGAGGGAGGCCTTTTATTGGAGGATAGCGTGGGTGTGCCCACATATTCACCCATGGATTTTGACGCATTCTCATATTTATCATTAGTGCTAGACCCGGGAATGAGCCAAAAAGCTATGCTTTCTCAGGTGAGGCATAGCAAGGAGAAACTTTATTTCTCCTAGTTTTTTCCTTTTTCTATGTGTGTTTCATTCTGCAGCACACATAAAAAAGAAAATAGGATTGTTGTTGTGCAGGAAGGTGACCCTTCCTGTACAAAAAATATCCTACCTACAAAGCAGGCCCCCTTGCAACATGGTGCAAGGGTGCCTGTGTTAGCTAAAGGCAGCCAAACATGTGCCCAACACTAGGAAATTACAGGAATGCGCTGTATAGTGGTAAATAGCTTGGTGGCCTCCTGACCAGGGCACAACACTTTTGCTTTGCTTTGTACAAATTAAGCACTGGATGATCTGTCCCTCGATCTGCCCAAGTTCAGTCTTGGCACGCCGCATGGAGGCTGGTAAATGGAGGAGGTCAGCGAGGGTCCATCAGACGTTTCATCTGCTATTGAATCACTTATGGGCAACTCTCGGTAAGCAACAAGGGGTCAGACAGTTGTGCTGGTCACAGTATATGGGCAAGAGCCCTGCCCCTTGCGCAGTGCCTGTAAGGAAGGGCCCAGACTAGGAACAGCCAGTCCTGCTCTCCAGGTCCTTCGCACAGGGAGTCTCAGTAGGCCACACCCTATGCCCAGACACTGCGGGGCATGGCTGGGTTCATAGCTAGGATCATGGCAAGCAGGTTCTGGGAGTGTGAGGGCTGGGCACGCTGCATGGCTGTAAGGCATGCTCAGGGCCCAGAGCTCGCTGGGCCTGGCTGAAGGCTGTGCCTAGAATGTTTTTTGGGCCACAGGATTGGATGCGGGGTGGGATCCCCGGTCCTGGAGTCCTTTGGCAGGGTAAAAGGCCATGCCCTACGGGACAGGGTCGACGGTGCAGGGTGTGCCCAGAGCCTGCTGGGCAAGGAGAAATGAGAGTGGGTGATGGACAGATTATTGTTGTTTACTAAAGAAAACATACCTCTAAGACTCGAGTATCAAATCACTTACAAACATGGCCGCAGCAGCTGAATAAACCCACGGTCCGTGGAGACCAGGGATTTATTGCAGCCATGGTAGTGGCTGCATGGCCCTGGTAGAGTCTGGGAACCTGTGTGAAGCTCTGTGCTACCAGCAACCCTTTCTTTAAAAGCGCTTCAAACAATGAAGCACAGGGTGTGTTAGCAGAACTATCGACACAGCAGCCCCATGAAGACATCATCACAGCCCCAGGACCCGAGGCAGATGTACACACAGTGGAGTCTGCCGCGCAAGTGACAGGAGCCTCATCTGTCACTGACAGCGTGACAGGGCAGGAACAGGAGCAGCTGGAAAGAGGACAGGGACAGAAGCAGGGCAGGGATAGTGCAGGAACAGAAGCAGCTGGAAGCAGGGCAGGGACAGAAGCAGGGCAGGGACAGCGCAGGAACAGCTGGAAGCAGGGCAGGGACAGAAGCAGGACAAGGACAGCGCAGGAATAGAAGCAGCTGGAAGCAGGGCAGGGACAGCGCAGGAACAGAAGCAGCTGGAAGCAGGGCAGGGACAGCGCAGGAACAGAAGCAGCTGGAAGCAGGGCATGGACAGCGCAGGAACAGAAGCAGCTTGAAGCAGGGCAGGGACAGCGCAGGAACAGAAGCAGTTGGAAGCAGGGCATGGACAGAAGCAGGGCAGGGAAAGTGCAGGAACATAAGCAGCTGGAAGCAGGGCAGGAACAGAAGCAGGGCAGGGACCGCACAGGAACAGAAGCAGCTGGAAGCAGGGCAGGGACAGCGCAGGAACAAAGCAGCTGGAAGCCGTGCAAGGCAGTAATAGACATTGTCGAAATCAAGGCGCAAAGCCCAACACCTATTGGCCAACAACTTCTGTTCCCATGAAGATAGGTGTTAGTGTCCATCGAGGTCTTGGGTATATTTCGCGTCCTACGGCCATGCGTGATATCATGTTTCACACCACTACTAGTGTGATGCCGAGCCCAACCCTAGACATATACGGCAAGAACGGATTCTGTAGGTGCTACAGAGCCAAACACGGTACCTGAACAACTGCAGGGGCTGGTACCGGGCAATCCGGTACTATTAGCCTATTTCCTCCTGCTCTGTGGACTCTTGAAAGCCTGGGAGCAACGCTCGAACTTCAGCTGAGCACAAGTGAGCGAATCGGCACTGTCCATAATTTGGTTTGAAGAAGAGCTTCACCAAAACAAGCATTGGCCGCGCCGCTGTGACAGTGACGCGGCCGCGAAAGTGAAAGTGATCGCGCGCTGCGAGCGATGCGCTTAATGAGCATGACGAGGAAAGCCAGATGACGCCCCTGTTCGTAAGCGTGCGCCCGCGCACATAACCGCAAGCTTGAGACAAGCAAAAGCGTGTTATTGCATTTTCTGAAGCCAACTTACTATAAGTCTCGCCAGAGCAGCGCATGCGCTGGCGAGCCCTAAATATATATATATATATTAAGTTGGAAAGAGTGCCTATGGCTGGATGCAGGGATTATTAGGCAGCCTGGGGATGGAGTCGTAGTGCCAGGCAGGAAGGCAGATGGAAATGCGGTTTACTGGGCACTCAATGGAAATAAATAGCAACTCGCACAACACAATTCGAATGCAAGATTCTCATGGATCCTGAGCGCCAGAATCTTCATTAGTCTCCGTATTTAATCTCTCGTTTCAGTCATTGTGATGGACCACCTATATTGTAGATCAAGGTTAAAACATCCAATGTTTCTCTTGAGCTAAAAGATGGGCAATGAAAGCTTCCACAAAGTCAAAACTGGGCCTGTTTCATCTGCAGTGTTCATTGATGCGCTCTATGGCAGCTGCATGGGGGAATGGCGGATAGAGCATTGCAGGCTCAACATCACTGAATTTCACTGTCTGCGGCACATCGTCGACCCTATTGTCCTAGTAATGCAGTTCAGTCGAGTGTGTTGGTTATGGCCTTGCTGACAAGTTCTCATCTTCAGTCAGTTCTCTAGTGAGAGCTCTTATGTGGCTTATTTGTGTATCCATGTGCATAGCCTCAAGGCCAGGGCAGTCTTTTCCATTATCGACTATTGAGCCGCCGTGTAGGCATTAGCATGACCTTCTCTTGTGCACTGCTGGTGCAGCATCTACAGGGGAAATATACGCAATCAGCCAGAAATGTTGAATTCAGGTAGGAAGCACAGCTGCAGGAGTAGTGAGAGGACTTTAAACCAACCTGTTAAAAACGGACATCATTTTTTTTGCATGAGCACCCCTGCCCTCACCCCCCCCACTAAAGGAAGTAGGGAACTCTGGGTAATTCCTAAGTTTAGGCAAAACCTCAGTTCCTTTGTATGGCGCACCCTACAACACCACCAACACTCTGGATCTGCTCACCTCCAAAGTCTGTCTTTCTAGCAGAGTTTTTAAGCATAAGGTTAGAACCGTGGCATCCACGCGGACCTACAAAGTGACATGCATGCATATATGCATTTATATATATATTTGTAAGTAAATATGCATAAGCATGTATCTGATAGACTACTAGCCGCAGATTCCTTCACATAGAATTATCCCCAGGCGTGAGACTGGATCCGGAAACTTTTTGCCACAGCATCCCTGTGCGCCAGGGGGCGGGGCGACACCATGCGATTCCGCCTAGGCGTCGTCCGCGTACGTGATGTCAGCGAGGTCACATAAGCCCCACCCCGCCTACGTCAGTTTTTTCCTTTATCGTGTGGGCGTCTTATTTCGGCGACGGACCCTCATCGCATTTGTACGTGGTGTTTGGGGGAGGATCACGGCACCACGGATTGTGAGGTGTGCCAACAGTTGAAGCCAAAGTCGCGGTGGGAGCGCCGAATGAAACTTCTCTCGGCGCTGTGCTTCTCTCCAGGTCGACCTCCTCCCCTCGATCAGCCTCGGCAGACGGCTTCAGATACGGCTGTGGTCGTCGTCATCGCCCTTCCCTCATGTCGCGAGAACGTCGCTCACCGGTGGGTAAGTGTCGCAGTTTGTCCCCGGCGGCCAGGTTTTGGCCTGCCGGGGGCATGGACTCTCTGTGGATGATGCGGCCCTGCGTGTCCTCCTACCCACCGTTTCCCGGTGATGGAGCGTCGAGAGTCCAGATGGAGACATACGCGGCGGCTTTGCAGGCCTCGCTGGCGTCTCCTCCTCCTCCTTCCCCCCTGGGGCGTCAGCGGTACCCTTGCATTGTGCAGGGCCTTCCGCGGCGCCGCCGGCACTGGCAGGCACCAAAGGGGTCGGTGGACTCTCCTCGTCCCGCTCCGGGTCGAGGCTGGGCGCAAGCCCCTCGCCCTACTCCGGGACTTTCTTGTCCCTCCACGCAGGCGGCTGCCTCGTCGGAGGGCGAGTCGGCACTGGCGGCGCCGCATGGCTCGCCGGACCACCTCTGTCGTATACTGGGCCTAGGCTGGCGCAGAGCTTTGTGTCACTCCCCTGGTCCTTCTCGTCCCTCCACGCAGGCGGCGGCCTCGGCGGAGGCCGAGTCTGCGCCATTCCGACGCCGCCACTTGTCCACTGCGACTCCGGTCCTGCTCCCCGGCGCAGTGTGACTTCGAAGAGCCCTATTCAGTGTCTCCTTCGGCGCAGGCTGGCGTTACCACTCTACCTCAGGCGGCGGACTCTACGGTTCCGTTGCGGATTCATCTTCGGACGCTCCCTCTTCTCCGGAGGCTGCCTGCATATTGGTGTCGTCCTCCCTGGAGACTGGCCGGCGAGTGGTGTCTTTTTCACCGGCATCGTCGAAGGGTGGCTCCTTGCCGTATCTGGGGCCGTGGTGTTCGCCGGAGGAGCGGCAGATCCCCCATTCCTCGGCTCCTCCTACCTTCCAGGTCTGGCCCCTGCCTGTTCCGCTTGGCTTGGAGGACGGCCGTCTTAGTCTGCAGCTGTCGCCCACTGAGGAGCTGCTTTCTCCGCCACGGGGCCCTACAGAGGCGGGTGCAGCCTTTGCTCACGCGGTGTCCATGGCTGTCGATATTCTGCGCATGGGTGACCCGATTGCTCATTTTCCAACGGTTCTCCACCAGGGCTCTGGTGGGAGAGGGATCTTGCTTCCCTTTGAGGGTTTGCTCCTTTCGTCCCTGACAGGGGCTTATGGGCGTCCTGACTCAGGGGATCGGGTGCCTCAGCACCTTCTACACCGTGACCCTGCGTGTCTTTCCCTCCACCCCTCTGCCGCCAGTCCTCTTTTGCGGACTGCCTTTCCCTCCCTGCTGCCGCTGTTGACTCCGCCCTCCCGGGAGGCCCGCTGGCTGGACTCTTGGGGACGCGACATGTTTGCCTCGACCAGCCGGCCCTGCGGGCCCTGAACACCTTGTGTGTCCTTCTTGTCTATGGGACTCGGTTGAGTCTTTGGGGTCCACAGCTTCTCAGGAGACTGTTCAGGTGGACTTACGGCATCATGCGTTGGATGGCCGGGAGCTAGCGGCGTTTATCCTTCACTCCGCTCTGGACATCTCGGGGGTGCTGGGCCGGGCCATGGCTTCCTCAGTCGCTCTCCGTCACCATGCTTGGCTTCGGGACGGGGTCTTCCCTGAAAATGTTCGGGAGCGGCTCATTGATCTCCTGTTTGATGGTACCCTGTTGTTCCATGCCCCACCTGACTCCGCCATCCAAAGGTTCCTGTCGGGGCTCCGTCCTCCTCCTCCTTATACTCCTCCTCCTCCTTCTCCTCAGTGATTAAGGAGTTGAGCTGGTTCTGGTCCTTCTTGGGACGGTCGCTCTTGCGGTGGAGTGTGTTTTCTGGCCATTGAGTCCTCCTTGTGGGGACTTTGGCAATGTTGGCTACTGGACGGCCCTTGTTCGCTGTGTGTGTGTTTTTTGCTAGAACTGTCGTGCAGACTTGGCCCAGAGATTAGGCCTTCTGTTTTTCTTTGGGCTGATTGTCAAGCCGTTCACGGGGTGTTTTCCCTGTGGCTCTTTTGTTTTTCCTCTGTTGTGGAAGTTCTTCCAAAGAGGGTTCCCATGTTTTGGGACTTAACGTACCCTATGTGGGGTAGTGGTAGCTGTTATACAGCTTGCGCTCTGCTGGGGCGTTCTGGTGGCCCTTTGGTGCCTGTTCTCCGTGGTGTTTCTGTATGTTGTTTTGCTTCTTGACGGCGTGTGCGCGCCCCCTCGTGGGGGTGTGTCCGGCCCTTTCCTCTTCTCCCTGCTTGGGATAATTCTGTGCCCTCCTTTGTCAGGTGTTGCCCACTCAGTCTTCCTGGGGCCCTGGGCTGTTTTTTCTGTTCTGGCGGCTTGTCTGTTGGCGCCGCTGTGGTTGGCCTGTTGCCTTTCATCTGGTGTGGCTTAGCCTTCTTTTCCCTCGTTTCCTTGGGCCCTCTGGGCTCTCCCCCTGGCTTTAGAGGGAAGCTTATTGCCTTGAAGGGGTGTGGGGTACTTCGGCCTCTCTGGCCTGGCCCTTGGTTCCTCTATCGTGAGTGTGCAGGCCCCCCCCCCCCTTTTTCATCTTCCCCCATCCGTCTGGGGTCAGTGGTTTTCTGCTTGTGGGGGGCTACTCCTGCCTGGGAGGGACCGGGTTATTGCCCGGTCCGCAGGTCTAGTCCCCTGTGTGACCTTCTGTCCTGTTATGGCTGTGGGGGGGAGGGTCCTTTCATAGACCCTCCTTCCCCGTGGGTATTGCTAGGTTATCTATTCTACGTGAAGGAATCTGCGGCTAGTAGTCTCTATCAGATGTACGAGTTACTTACCTTCGGTAACGATGTATCTGGTAGAGACGATTCTAGCCGCAGATTCCTTCACGGCCCGCCCTTCCTCCCCGTTCTGCGAGGACCCGTGGGTTGGTCTCGGCACTCGCCTCCTGGTGGGGGGCTGTGTCTCTTGTGAGTGCATTCCTTTGCTCTTGGCGGGTTGCTCCGTCTTGTTGCTGTTCCTTCTTCCCCTTGGTTCTCTGGAGGATGGGGTTATGGTGCTCCTGTGCCCCGCTTCTCGCGCTGCTCAAGGTGTGGGGGGGAGTTTACCTTCAATCTTTGCCCTCTCTCCCTTCCTCTTGCTGCTGGGGGTCCCTGCCCCTTTGCCGTCCTCTGTCTGGGGGTCACCTGGCCATGCCCTGCCCTTGTTCCTTGGAGGATGGTTGCCCTCCGTGCCGGGGTGGCTTGGAGGGTTGTTGTTGTCCTGTCTGTTCTGGTGCTGGCTCCCCTTCCCTATTTCCGGGTGGGGGTTGTAGGCCTGCTACAGGTGTCCTGCCTTTTCACATGTTCCCCGTCTCCGGGGTTGGGGAGGAAGGCGGTTTACATGCTGGCAGGGTGGGTGCTCGGGGCTCTGCTCTGTTCTTATGCTGCCCCTGCCTTTGGAGGCTGCAGTGTTGCACCGCTCCTTAAGGTGTTGCTTGTCTCCATTCTTTGTTTCTACTCTTTTGCACACTGTTCCCCTGCTCCCACAGTTTGCCTGGTGGTTTCACATTGCGGCACGGAAGAGTTCTCCGAAGAAAACTGACGTAGGCGCGCCGGGGTGGGGCTTATGTGACCTAGCGTATGCGGAGGACGCCTAGGCGGAGTCGCGTGGTGTCGCCCCGTCCCCTGGCGCGCAGGGATGCTGTGGCAAAAAGTTTCCGGATCCAGTCTCACGCCTGGGGATAATTCTACGTGAAGGAATCTGCGTCTAGAATCGTCTCTACCAGATAGATCGTTACCGAAGGTAAGTAACTTGTACGTTTGTGTATATAGGTATTTTCCTCATGTTCCCGCTTACACTCTGAAAGAAGTCCTCATTCAGTATGTTTTTATTAAAGTGCTGCTGCTTTTAAACCCGTCAACGTGTTTTGGCTATTCCTAGTCTTTGTCACGACAGTTGTCCCCATCTTAGTAATTACAATAAATACCTGCATGACCACACCAAACAAGATAAACAGGAAAAAGACTTCAGAAACTGGACAATTGTGTTGTGTTCTTGACATTAAAATTCTTGCTACTGCTTGAACTAAACACACCTCTTTGGGAAATGGACTGCTACTTGTGCCATGGCTGCCAGGCAGTGAGCAGAAGTTCTTAGAGAACTGAGTTTTAGCTTAACCAGGTTGTGTTTATTAAGTAGTTAGAGGGTACGCCCCTCATCCCAAATAAGCACATTGATTGTAGAAAAGATTATTGTAATTATAATATATCGAGAGCTCTTAACAAGCCGCCACCTTTCTATCCATCCGATCACACCTTTAAATGCAGACCTCACAGATTCACACCTGTGAAGACATCCTTCCATAACCATCCTGAAATCCCTCATTCGCATCACTTGTCAGTATAAAAATGTCTCATTAAAATAACTTGTCTTGCTCATAACAAGGAAGATCATTACTCTTTTGAAATCCAACGGTCTTGTTTTGGACCACACTGAGCAACGTAAGCTGCTTCCATCCATGACGTGTGTGACACCATCTTGCTTATAGACAAGGTTGGCTCATGTCTCCTCATCCGATCTGTAACATTTGGCTTAATTCACCATCAAGTACCATAAATGGCTAAATGGATACAAGCTTGGTTGGTTCTTGTCCTACCTCTCCAATCAGCACCACCTCTGCCAGATGTGCAGTGCAGACTCACCCAAGGACCTTCAGCCCATGCAGGTAATCCCTTAGAGTCCTCTTTGTCAGCTACATAATCAAGATTCACCAATACACAGACTGCACACAACTCATCCTTGTAGTCATCTGTCTTCTCAAAGACTGCTTGTCCATCTTCATTACATGGATGTCAAGCATCTATGTCAACTGTAACCTGCACAAGAAGGAATTTGTCTTTATCACCACCTGTACAGAATGCTCAGATCCGGGACTAGCTGTCTAACACCTGTATAGATTCGTCCTCCCCTCACAATGAGAATGCACTGCCAGTCAGATCCACCCTAGAGTAACCTTTATTTCAAAACGTACATCACCAAGAAAAAACACAAGGTTGATACCAGCTGTTACGTGCATATAAATGTTGAATTCCTCTCCAAAAAATAGTTTAGAACCACTGTGCAAGCCCTATTCTTGTTCACCTGGGCAGGTGCTATGGCCCTGATTCATCCCAACTTATTGAAGAGCATCCTTGACAGCTCATTAGATCACTGGTTGGCACACACTTTATTGTGAGTATGAACACTATTGACGACTGAATCTACGCAAATGCATTTTGAGGAAGGACTGGTACAGGCAGACAGTATCCTCCCTCCTCAAGAGCTCCCCCTGCAGGTAGGTGCAGTCACTCACTGCACCCGCCTTCAGTGGCATCTCAGCCCACCTTTAAAACGGGGGTCGGGTCACAGCCTACAGTGAAGACGGACCGCCAACTTCAAACGGCTAATCTTCCTTTCACTAATGCTCTATTCCCAGTGCAGATCAGGTTTGTGCCTTTTCTGGAAAAAGTACATTGGTTGTAATAGGGCTTTTTGGATGTGAATGTCCCCTGAATGGTGAATGGGCATGTGCCCCTGTCCTGTGTGCCCCACTGGATATGATATTGCTATCCCAACATTTGTGTTTGCAGAGGCCTAGGTCTGTCCTTGATGTGAGGTCCAGGACCTTTCCTGTGACATAGGAGGGGTGCACCTAGTGTGCTGTTATACCAGGCAGTGGACTATTGGCATTACCCTATGTACATCAGATAAAGCGGTGATAGCAGTGCACTGTGTTTTGTGGATTTGTTATGTGATCAGACTTTTTCTGTCAGTAAGAGCCCAGTCTGCTGACCCTCTTTGTGTAAAGTTCTGCTGATTTGTGAAACCCAGAACCTTGTGGTTACTTGCCAGTTATACGTCTCATGTGTGTGTATCTCCAGTTCATGTGTAATGCATGCATGGTAGTGGGATTCATTTAGGATGACCCTGGTTTATAAAGGGCTATCTTTAGGAATTCCATGAGGTCCTTGTTATTATAGGGCGCAGATTGATGCCTCCTGAGTGCTGCCCTTTGGATTATGGTAGGGGTGAGGGTGGGAATGCAGTTTGTGTTTCAATGAGAGAACATTTAGGCAGGGCCTGCTCTTTTACCAGACTGTAGTACTGCTCAGGAAGATGATGGAAGCCAGTTGCTGAGAACCCACACTGTGCCTATCTTTCGGATACTTGTGCTTGGAGCCGGCTCCATTGCTACCTGCCGTGAGCGTCATAGAGTTTGTGTCCGAGGATAAGCCTGAAAATGACTTTTGAAAGAGAATCGGGCAAAACAGATTTACATCTCATGTCTTTACATAAATGTGGGATCCAAACCACCCTACTTTTTACCAGTTATTTTTGACTAAAAAAGGGAGTCCCCCGCAGAGGACTCAAAGGACTGCTGTGTGATCAGCACTTTATTTATTTATAGAGCGCAGCATTCATCCCAAGGGATATCAAGGCGCTGATAGCAAAAAAGAGGGCTGATCTACTGGTGAATGGAGAACAAGTGGATATTGGTTTTTAGGGAACAGGTGGGTTTTCAGTTTTTTCCGGAACACCAAGTAGTTGGATGTGAGCCGTAAGTCTAAGGGGAGTTCATTCCATTTCCTAGCTGCCAGATATGAGAAGGAGCGCCCTCCAGTCTTCACTTTCTTGATGCGCTTTGTTCTGGCCAGTGGTTGATGTAATGACCGTAGGCTCCTTGTGGGGACATAGAACTCAATTGTCCCCTGAAGTATTTTGGGGCCACTTCGATACAGTACTTTGTGTGCGTGACTGAGCAGTTTAAATACTGCTTTTTGACGCATAGGTAGCCAGTGCAGATTTTTCATGCTCATCGATGCAGAGCTTAGTCTGCTTTTGTTGCAAACTAGTTTGGCTGCAGCGTTTTGAAGCACCTGTAGCCGCTTGAAGAGGAGCTCGGTCATGCCCACGAAAAAGGCGTTTCCATAGTCAAGTTGACTTATGAGCAGGGCTTGGATGACTGTTCTTCTGCAGTCCAACGGCATCCAGGGGAAGAGTCTATTTAACAGTTTCAGGGTGGCAAAGCCCTTACCACAAAGGGCCCGCACATGGTCCTTCATGGATAAAGTATCATCAATAAGGATGCCCAGGTTTCTTGCGCATTGCTTAGGGATTGGAGCGGCACCAAGTGTTTGTGGCCACCATGTGGCGTCCCAAATTAACTTGGCCCCTCCAAAGAGCAGGATTTCTGATTTTCCTGCATTTAATTTCAGACTATGCTCCTGCATCCATTGTGCCATCTCTGAAAGACTGTTGTGTAACTTTATTTTGGTAACTTAAGGTATTTCCTCAAGGGCCATCATCAGCTGTGTGTCGTCTGCATAGGAGCAAATGCCAATTCCCCAATTTCTACTGATTTTCGCTAGAGATGAAACATAGGCGTTGAATAAAGTGGGGCTTAGCGATGCCCCCTGCGGGACACCGCAGCTGATGGCGCTAAATTTAGATTGGAAATTACCTAGTTGAACTCTTTGTGTTCGGTTGCTAAAAAACGAACTGAGCCATTTCAGAGCTTTAGAGCGGATTCCCTTTTCATGAAGGGTTTCCAGCATTCTATTGTGAGAGACCGTGTCGAACGCTTCCGACAGGTCTAGAAGTATCAGAGCTACGGCTCCTCCCTGGTCAGTGCAAGATCTGATGTTATCCAGTACTGCCAGTAGTGTACCCTCTGTGCTGTTGGTCGCCCTGAAACCAGTCTGAGAAGGATCTAATAGGTCGTTGGTGTCTAGGTAGTTTGATAGTTGTCTGTTCACCAACCTCTCTAGAACTTTAGAGAGGTATGGAAGTTGGGAGATTGGGCGACAGTTTTCAGGGTTGAGAACATCTGCTCCTGCCTTTTTCAGTAAAGGGATTACTACTGCCTGTTTCCAAATATCAGGGAAAGCGGCAGTGTTAAGGGAGTAATTAAAGAGCTGAGTGACATGCAGGCAGAGGATTGAGGCAGTCTGAGCAAAAATGAAATGGGGACAGGGGTCTAGGGGGGATCCCAACTTCACTTCTCCCATTGCCTTTAAAACCTCGGTCTCTGTGAGGGGGGCGAAATTGCCCATCTCTGATGAAGCTTCAGGGTGTAGGGTCTGGAGTTTCTTACTAATTAGGTCTGTTTCTGTAATAGGACTGAAAGTGGAGTATATTTTACTAATTTTATCCAAAAAGAAGTTGCTATTTTTTTTGCAAGCTTCGGCAGAGGGGGCTAGAATTTGAGACATACTGGCTGGTTTACTGAGTTCTTTAACTATTTTATATAACTCCTCTGCTGAATTACAGTTTTCATTTATTCGTTGTGCGTAGTAAGTTCTTTTTTTTTTGCATTTCTTATAGCATGATTGTAAATTTTAAGTTCAGACTTATACCGTAGTCTGTCTGTTTCTAATTTGGACAGTCTCCATTGATTTTCAATGTGTTGGCACTTCCTTTTGAGTACCTTGAGTTGGGATGTGTACCACTTCTCAGTGGAGGATCTTTGCGATCGCTTAGGTTTTAACTTAGGAGCGAGTTGGTCCAATGTCCTTCTGATTTCAGACTCCAGGTAAGCTGCTCCCATACTCACTGGGAGATCAGTCAGGGTCTGAATGTGAGGGGGGGGGGGGGAAACATGTGATTGGAAAGATGTTTCAGTAACTAATCTCCAAGGTCTATTGGTTGTCTGGGGCTTATAGGGTTGCGTTTGTTTAGCCGGTAGGCCCAGTGAGAATGATACAAGCGAGTGGTCTGACCATAATAATGGTTTTATCTCTTGAATAAGTGTAGATTCAGTATTGGAGAAGAAGAGGTCGAGGGTATGCCCAGCTATATGGGGGGGCCCCCCCTGATCAATTGCTTAAGTTGGAGAATCTGCATGTCGCTCTCCAGTTGTGAGGCAACCGGGTTATCGTCTTTTTCGTAGTGAACATTGAAGTCACCTATTACTAAGTAATTCTTATACTTCAGACAAACCGGGAGGAATTGGGTAAGTAGCCTGGTACTGAGTTCAGCTTGGTGACCTGGGGGATTGTAAATCACAGCACCGGCCAATATGGTGAGACCGTCACAACATAGATGGAAAGATAATATTTCGTGCTCATCCTGTTGAACCACTTGAACAGGCTGGCATGTCAGGTGGTCTTTGAACAGTATCGCTACCCCCCACCCTTTCGGCCATACCTATCTTGATGGACAATTTTGTAGTTAGCTGGTAGGGCATTTGCGACGTCAAGGGAGTTGTTTTTATCCAGTCAAGTTTCACTGATGAAGACAAGATCAGGATTCCGCTCATTAAGAATATCCCAGATATCAAGGGAGTGCCTTGGAACTGATCTTGCGTTAAAATATATGCAAGACAATTTGTGGATGTCTGATTCCGCCGGCCTACCTGTCTAACTTTGCCTCATACTGCACCATTTGCAGACAAGGCAGGAAAAAGGGCCATCCGTGTGTCCTGGGTGGGCTCTTGGGCACGTGTATAGTCATTACCTATATTGTGCGAAAGGGCTTTCAGTGCCTCTCTTGTGTATCCAAGTCTTATGCTTGGAGCTGGTTTGTCACGGACAGGAGTCCCAGCCCCTAGCCCCGGCCGGCCTCAGACGGGCGCAGACGGGCTTGCCCTAGGCGCACCTTCGGCGCCCCAGCGGTGCGCCCTCTGCGCGCGTTTGCTGGCACATTGGTTTAATATCGAGGAGAGCGCGGGAGCCTAGCTCCGCCCTCCCAAATACCGGAAGTGCCCAGCGATTGGTCCTGCTGCTTCCTGAAACTCCCTCCACTCAATTGGCACACAGCCGTGGTGGACCGGGACACGGAAGCCAGCAGGGAAACAATAGGAGCGGCAGCAGTGCAAGGAGCAAGTGCAAAAGTAAGCAATTGTGCAAAGTGTGCAAATAAAATGCCTTAAGCAGTACTAAAATCGTTTTTTACTTTGAAAACAGTCTAAGAACCAAATTTCTCTTGTGTTCAGCAGCAGCCCTACCAGAGTAACGCTGCGCGATCGCTGTCACCTCCGTCTAATATCGAGGAGAGCGAGGGAGCACTGACACCTGTATGATATCCAGTCTCCCAGAAATGAAGGGACATCACCAGGCGTTCTGATGTAAGAGCTGTGTGCCTGCTACAGCCTAGAAGACTGCCTGCCTGCAGAGAGTAGGAAGGTGTGTACTGGCCGTGCTGTCCAGAAGTATAAGCCCTGCATGTTAACGGAATGTGGAATAGCCAGAGAGAGTGCCCTGTCCCAGATTAAACACTAGATTGGAGGTGCTGAGAAGCTGTATCCGTAGGTGGTGGGCACTTAATGGTGTAGCTCCTAGAATCACAAACGGGGTTTTAACCCTTATTGCAGCCCCCAGTGTAGTACTAATTAACGCGTTGTGATCAAAGTACTTTCGTTTACTTCCTGCACAGTAAGGTTTGTACTAGGTCCAGTTTGCAGAGCCATAGTAGGGCAGACCCGAGTGCCTCGTCACCCTCTGACAGGGACTGACAAAGCAGTTCTGTCCCAGTCTATGAGGAGCACCCAGTTAAAGTGCGCTGCAGACTGGGGCAGTGCGTCCTAGGTCTATATGGCCCTGGGTCTCCATGCAGGCAACATACGTGCAAGCCCTCGTGAATTGTACATGGTTTGAATGAACTTACC
This sequence comes from Triturus cristatus, assembly GCF_964204655.1. Lineage (NCBI taxonomy): Eukaryota > Metazoa > Chordata > Amphibia > Caudata > Salamandridae > Triturus > Triturus cristatus. Next base: position 1,081,662,015 of record NC_140584.1, on the reverse strand, counting down.
TCTGTAGGCTTTTAATCGAATGGAGCAAAAACCAAAGGAAATGATGGACGGAGTGTTGAACATTGCAAGCACTCACCCCCAGTCAACTGATCTGGGTTTAATCTATGACCGTTCTTTAGCCAACTCTGCCACCCCAGTTCAGACATGGCCATATGCAAATCAGTCTGACCCTGTGCCTCATGGGAACAGTCCAGCCCGAATCGAATGGACCAAGAGATGCATTTATTAGGAGCCTGTCTTTCAATGATGCTGTTAAAATATTTTAGTGGGGAGCGAAACAGTAGCCAAGAAATTATACAATTCAGGTTTTGTGAAATAGTTTTTGTAATGAAGATTCTTTCTCGGTAAGCTTCGACTTTGGTGTTCTGCCATGGTGACCTCATCTCAGAAAGTGCAGGTTAATAGGAGCTGAGTCTTACAGAGAGGCCCTGGACAGCAGTTCATCGACCGGTGGAACCAGGAAGAGGATGAGTTCTGTGCACGTTTGTGGTTCATGTAAGGATGCAGAGAGGAGTATATTCTTGAAGCCAGTAAGTATTACAACACATGCGATGTAACAACGCGTAACCATTACTACGCATACCATTACATCACATGCGCTTTTACAATGCATGCCATGTAATGGCTATCCACATCGTTGTGAGGTAACTGAGGCTCTTCCGCTTCCTCACAATGACGTGCACCGCCCCTCAGATGATGCTGGAACCAGGAGAGAGGAACCACGAGGAGACAGAGAGGTAAGGGGGATTGGGGGTAGGGGGAGGGTCGTGCCGGGTGTAGTGTTTCAGTTTAGGGACTGGACTGGGGGGCGGGGTAGGGTTGTGCTGGGGGTAGTGTTTCAGGGTTTAGGGTAATGTTGTGGTGTTTGTGTAGTGTTTTAGGGTTTAGGATAGTGCTGGGAGGTCGTGCAGGGTAGTGTAAATGTAGGGAGAGGACTGGGGGTCTGGGGAGGGTCGTGCTGGGGTCGTGCTGGTGTACTAAATTGGGGTTTAGGATAGGGCAGGGTAGAGTCACTTACCTTTGAAACTTTTACCATGACTATACCTTTACCACGCATGCCTTTGCATTATAATGGCATGCGTGGTAAAGGTATAGTCATGGTAAAAGTTTACGATGTGATGGTATGTTGTTGTCATTGTCATTGACATCGCGTAGTAATACCAGCTGTGCCCTCAAGACCAAATGCCCCTAGCCCACATGGGTTTTATGCATTAGACCCTCCAACTAGAGGTACTGAAGGACTGGAAGGGTCCTAAAGGGACAGTAAACTGAGGCCGTCGTCATTAAAAATACTAATAGTCATGTGTGTAGCCAGCTCAGCAGCTAAAGAAGCTAGGCAAAAATACATTTCTAATATGCAATGGTATAGCCAAAAGGTCTCAAATGTACTAACTAACACATGCAAACATAGCGTTTATTCATAAAATCCATATACATCTTATAAACAAAAACTAGACTATGGTGTAAGTCCTGTTGTCTTCAGTGCACTCATTTTATTGTTTAGATGTTGAATGTAGGTTGAACGTCAAAAGAGCAGCCCTCATTTTAGTCCTTCTCTTCGGTTTATGGCATAGAAACTAAAGGAGGCCAACATGAGGGCTCCCTTACCACGCAATCTTCAGTTTTTTTGTGATATTGCATTAACTTTTCCTTCTTTCTCTGTGTACAGCTAATTAATATTATATTGTTTTACTTACTGCTCGTTATATATTTGAATATGTTCATATGGTTAGTTGTATGTATTTAGTGTATTCTATTTGTGTACTGTTTTACTGTCTAGAACTTATTTTAACGAGGCTACTTGTTACTTAATGCTCTGCAATTCCATATTTTGTCAGAATATTGTGTTGCAACAATGTCACTTTAATGCTCGTTCTGAATGCATTGATTCTTACATTTTTTGTCACAGGGAGTGACTTACTGTGGGGAGAGTTCTGCCAGCAGCCTTACCATGGCCAACGTCCCCTGGCATGAAGAAGTGGTACATTTTGTCCAAGAGTTGGCCGATTTTCTACCAGATTACGAAATTGCTTGTGAACACGAGCATTCAAATTGTCTCCTGCTAGCGCACAAAAAGGTAAGCCGTTCACTGAGATGGCCTTCACCAAAGTTTGTGAGGATGGAAGCGGCCATTAGAAATCTTTCTGGATGTTGCATTCACTGGAATGTTTTTTCTTTTCAAGTTGTTTACCCATCGCAAATTGAATCATGAAATAGCCAGTTGTTTTAAAAAGGAATATTAAGCTTCTAAATCTTTTGTAAGTGGAGCCAACGCAAACTTTCTGAAGCCATTGATTCAAATATTGTTTTAAGATTCCACAGGTTTTCATTTAATTTGAAGTTAGTAATGATTACTTCATACAATTCACACACCTATGTCCTTTCATCAAAGAAAACATTCCCAAGTTGGCTAGGCTGGGTTGTAGTAACAAGCCTAGTTTATGTTCGCAAATTAATAATCTTATTCCATTGTGAGGTTCATCATAATAAACCGTTAGGTACAAGCTGTCCAGTCCACATCCTTATTTTCTGCAATGTTTAGTCTACTGAAAAGGCTTTTTTTTTCATTTACCTATAACTTGATAGACTGATTTGCACCAAAAGTGGCAGTAATTTGGCATAGTAGTCTAAGGTCCGGCATGCCAATTTCCGAGAAAGATCCATACAGAATAAAACAAAAATTAAAAAGGAGGGGTCAAATGTTGCATTTTCACATTTTAGCTCTCATTAGAAATGTTGCTCATGCCTACCTGCTAAAGCCAAAGTGCTGAAAAGTTTTATGCCAAATTTGGCACGAAAGTAGAACTTTACACAAAGTGTGCTTTTATTGACTTTGTGTAAATCTATTAAGTAATTCTGGATATACAGATTTAAATAAAGTTACCAAGTGGGCTTCAAAAGGTCAAACTTTTTTTTATCTCTATGCCATTTAAAACCACAAATCCTGTCACATTTTTTTTTTTTAATGTGGTTAGGCGAGAATGGCTCAGTTGATTTATTTTTGTCATCTTGAGAAATGTGTGTGTGCGTCCTCCGGCCGCCCTGTGCAGATCGAAGAAGTGGGGCTGCGTGGCAACCCTTGCGTATCTGTACATGCTCTGAGGACCGACACCCCCTGAGGACCGCCACCCCCCAGAGCCAACTCCTACAAAGTCACAGTGTGCCCACCTCCGCAACATAGCTGTTTGCTTTAGCTTGGCGGGAACTGACACAGCTCCCACCAAGCTAAAGCAAACACTCTGGTTCCAGCGTACGGAGCTGTCAAAGTGCTCATCTCCTTCTCTACTGCAGACTGGCAGGTAGGGAAAGAGATGTAACAGATTGCTCCTGCTTGAAGGGAGCTGCTTTTCCAGCAGCTCCCTCCATGCAGCTGCAGTGCCGGCTCCTACAAAAGGCGGGGAGCCAGCTGGGACCGCAGGGGCATTGAGGTTCTTCCCGCAGCCCCAAAGGTCATAAGGGAGCAGAAAAAAGCAGAATTATGGTCAGAAACAAGACGAAAGAGGCAGAATAAAGGTAAGAAACAAGCAGAAAGAGGCAGAATCAAGGTGAGCAAAAAGCAGAAAGAGGCAAGATGAAGGTAAGAAACTAGCAGAAAGAGGCAAAAAAAAGGTAAGAAACAAGCAGAAAAAAACCAAAGGTCAGCAACAAGCAGCAAGAGGCAGAATAAAGATCAGAAAGAGGCAGAATAAATGTTGGAAAGAGACCAATTAAAGGTCCGGAGCGAGCAGAATGAGGCAAAATAATGGGCAGAATGAGCAGAGGCAAAGTAGAGGTCAGTAACAATCGGCAAGTTGCAAAATAGAGGTAAGAAATGAGCAGCAAGAGGCTGAATAAAGGTGAGGAGCAAGCAGAAAAAGGCAAAATAACGGAGAGAAAGAGGCAAAACAAAGGGCAGGAGCTAGCAGGGAAGAGGCAGAAAATTAGCAGAGGAGGCACAAAACTGAAGACAGTAGAGGGTAGTGGACTGCAGGCAAGCTGGCGAGTGTCTGAAAAGTGTCAGCGTTCCGTTCATCTCCTTGTGTTTGCTTTGTTCGCCTGGGTGAGTGTCTAAAAAGTTTGAGCGCTCCGTCCATCCCTTGTGTTTGCTTTGTTCGGCCTAAGTTGGCATGGTATGTCCAGAGTGGGTTCCTTGCTCACTTTGCCACTTGATTCAAGCTATGAGGGGTGTTACCCTGGAACAGGTCCCAGGATGCTTGTTTCTGGTTCAGGGAAGACCTGACTTGGCAGTTCAGGCTGGACTGTTCCCATGAGGCACAGGGTCAAGACTGATTTGCCTATAGCTGGGTCTTAACTGAGGTGGCAAAGTGAGCTAAAGAGTGATGATGGATTCAACCCAGATCTGTGACTGGGGGTGAGGGGCTGAAAAGTTTCAGCGCTCCGTCCTTCATCTCCTTGTGCTAAGCTGGACAGGAGGACCATCACTAGGGGAGCAGATATGAGGACCTGCTCCCATGTGACCCCCCTACTTTTTTTTTTACCACACACCGGATGACCGACCCACTCATACACTCACGCACCAACTCAGACTCGCATCTACTGACAGAAACTCACATTTATGCACCCACTCACAGATCCATTCAAGCACTCATTCACTGAACCACTGAGACTCACACACTCCTGCATCCACTCTGACCCCTTGAGACACTTGCATACCCAGTCACAGATCCACTCACACTCGTGCTCTCACAGACCCATTCCGATACTCATCAACACACTCAGACACCCACTCACTTACTCATCCATCCACTCCTAAACCATCAAAGACACTCATGCACCCACTCACAGACCCAGTCAGAGACTCATGCACCGACTCACTGACTCACTCACACTCATGTACCCACTCAGAGACTTATGTACTCACTCATGCAGCCACTCGCACACCCACTCTCGCACCCACTTAGATGCACAGACTCTCTCAGACACAACACCCGCTCGCAGACTGACTTAGACACTCATGCACTCACTTACACACACGCTGTCAAAGGTTAGTGGTTACATTTAGGAAATAATATTTTTTTAAAGCCTTAGAAATTCACTTAAAAAAACAAAGGTTACAGGGATAGTTAGGAAACATTAAGCAATCTCAGAAATTAATTGAAAAAAACAAAGGGACGTTATAGTTATGCTCAGATTTCACTCGTACAAAACCAGTGAAATTCAGCAGTTCTAGTTAGCTGACCTAACTATAATTTATGCCCCCGCAATGCACTGCTTATAACGTCATATATTACATCACCCATGACCTGGTCAGTGACATCACTGAGACTTCTCAAATGACACACTGATTACATCACTTATGACATCATTCACAGAAGCACTCACACACCCACTCACGCCCCTATTCAACCTCTCATGCACCCACACAACCACTCACATACCCATTCACAGACCCATACAAATACTCACACAACCACCCTCATCCATAGAGCCACTCACGCACCCACCCACTCACTCATACAGCTACTCCTACAACCAGTCACCCATATAGCCACTCACACAATCAATCAATCAATCAGTGACACTTGTAAAGCGCGCTACATACCCGTAGGGTGTCAAGGCGCTGGGGGGGGGGGGGGGAGGGGGGGGTGCCGCTACTGCTCGAACAGCCAGGTCTTCAGCTTCTTCCTGAAGGAGAGGTGGTCTTGGGTCAGGCGCAGGTCGGTAGGGAGGGAGTTCCAGGTCTTGGCGGCCAGGTAGGAGAAGGACCTTCCTCCTGTAGTCGCTCTTCGGATGCGGGGGACGGCGGCGAGGGCGTGGTTGGCTGATCGGAGGTGGCGTTTGGGAGCGTGGAAGTTGACTCGGCTGTTGAGGTAGCTCGGGCCTTGGTCGTGTAGGGCTTTGTGTGCGTGGGTGAGGAGGCGGAAGGTGATTCTTTTGTTGACGGGGAGCCAGTGAAGGTCTCTCAGATGTCCGGAGATGTGGCTGGTTCGTGGGATGTCGAGGATGAGTCTGGCTGAGGCGTTCTGGATCCGCTGGAGTCTCTTCTGGAGCTTGGCGGTGGTACCGGCGTAGAGGGCGTTGCCGTAGTCCAGTCGGCTGGTGACGAGGGCCTGGGTGACGGTCTTCCTGGTCTCGGTGGGGATCCACCAGAAGATCTTCCGTAGCATGCGTAGGATGTTGAAGCACGCCGAGGAGACGTTGTTGACTTGCCTGGTCATGGAGAGGGAGGAGTCCAGGAGGAAGCCCAGGTTGCGTGCATGGTCTGTCGGTTTGGGTGCGGTGCCCAGGGCGGGAGGCCACCAGGAGTCGTCCCAGGCGGAGGGTGAGGAGCCCAGGATGAGGACACAGCCACACACTCAACACTACAGCTACTCACACACCCATCTGTTCACTAGGGGTGGGAGGTGTAACTCCGCTGGGGCAGCGGAGTTCAGAGTTTTGCAGCGTGAATCTTTTCTGGATTCACATGCTATGCATTATTCTGCCATTTAGTGGTTGGGACTGGAATTGTTGTATTTCCCGGTTTCATTTCTTTTTCTTTTCTTTTGGTGGGTGTTGATGTACCACCATTTGCTGTCCTCTTGTGATGTCGTCATGCTTTCTCTAGAAGCTCCCACCTTTGAGCGCCATCTTCGGATTATTTTTTTCTGCTGTTGGGGCTGGATCGATACGGACGGAGCTCCAAACTTTGGAGAGTAGAATCAATGAAATCTGGAAAAGATCTACGAAAATCTACAGTACGGCGATTCAAGGTACTGGACTTCAAATCAAGGTGCCGGAGGGTGCAAAGAGGGTAAAGAACAACCTAATCGATGACTGGAAAACAATGTGCATGCAGGGGGCTCCCTGTGCGTGGTGATGGACAAAACACTGTTCAAGTTTTGCCAGAATTACCATCACAAGTTCGCCCAGAAGGACCAACATCCACTCTGCAACCTCTGCTTACTGGTAGATCACCGAAGTGAAGATTGCAATGCATGTTCTGCGTTTACCCCGAAAACCCTGAGGGTACGGGAGAAGCATACAGGGACAGATCACAGCACCATCGCTATGGGACCTGGCCCTCTCCAGCGAGGAGGACGACCATGTCGCCGAAGGTCCAGAAGGTGACACAAGATGAACATCCAAGTCGTCTAGGTCAAAAAATAAAACTTCGAGAGAGGTAAGAGAACCATCACCCTCGAAGAAACTAGATGAGTCTCGAAAAACAGACTCAAGGGCCTCGGCGTCAAAGCACTCTATGTCCACAGCTGCGTCCTGAGCAAAACATACCAGAGGATCCTTAGACAAGGACTCTGTAACAGCAAAGACCCTCAAAGTCCAAGACGTCAAGCGACAGTCAAGGAAAGGATGCATCGACGTAGAAACAAGTGGTCAAAATCTGGAAAACATGGCCAGTCTCCAGTGTCCACCATCAAGGCACCTTCTACTGCAAAAAGAAAGGCGGAAAGTCTCGATGCCGAAACACACGTATCGGAGATCGAGAAGAAAAGGAAAAGGCTTGAAGTTGAAATGGCAAGTATTTTACAACAAAAGAAGGATTTTGACGAAAGCTTGAAACAGTTCAACATACCGCCAAAGACCTTGATGGAAAACGAGAAAAGCATTGGGGATTTGAAGCCTCCTTTAACCCCTGAACTTCTAAAGAAACAGGAGGAGTTTTGTTTTTTTTTATTTAAGAAAAAGAACAAACTTACTTAGGATCAGAAACATCTGAGGTTGAAGATCTACAAAGGCAAGACCTCGACCTAGGCTCCCTAGAGGAGGCTATCGACACCTATCCTTCGAGGCCTCCTCCACTAGACGATATTGGTATGTACAACCAAGTCATTAAAAAGGTGACTGATACCTATGGAGTACAACTCGAGGAAGAAAAACCTCAGTCATGTTTTTTGCTGGAAACTCTAATGCGTACACAATCAAGGAATCATTTACGTCCTATGCTGCCAAGTATGCTAGACCAGGGAAAGGAGGCATTTAAGGAGCCTGCCACATGTAAGGCAGTCACGCCTAGAGGGGAGAAAAAATACAAACACTGCTCCAAAGATCCTAATCACATTAAGGGGTCGGTGACTGCTGACTCCATCATATAGCAACGACTAGGAAAAGGGCTAATGTACAAAGCACAACTTGGCCACCACCAGATAAAGAAAGCAAACAAATGGACATTATGGGCAGAAAGGTCGAGAGAAGTGCGGCAAACCAATGGTGCATTGCCAATTCTAATGCTTTTCTTAACCGACATGCATACCAGCACTTGGAGGAGGTAGGTGAGCTACTAAAGCACCTACCAGAACAATACCAAAAGAGAGCAAGCCTCTTAGTAGAGGAGGGGAAGAATATAGCAAATACCTGCTTAAATTCAGCCCTAGATGCCGCCGAAACATTAAGCAGGCAAATGATGATCAGTATCACTGAAAGAAGACATGCATGGCTACGAATATCAGGATTCAAGCCAGAAGTGCAGAACAACATACTGAATGCACCTTTCAATGGGGAACAGCTATTTGGAAGCATGGTGGACGACACGCTAAACCAATTAAAAAAGGACGACGAGACCGCAAGATCTGTAGGGACTTTACAATTCAGAGGTGGCATGCGTAGAGGAACCACCCCCTCAAGGAGGCCATGGGTTGGCGGAACCATCACCCCACAACCTTGTATCTAACATATCAACAAGCTTACCAAGGGGGAAGCCAAACGCAACAACAGGACAGCAACAAGGTTGGCAATACCAGTGAGGAAAACCGTCCTTTCGAGGATGCCTCTGTGGCAGAGGCCTTTGTCAAAGAGGGGGGTGGGACCCACAGCAACCAAATGACTGCATTTCAAACACAGTAGACACTCCAGAAAGATCACGGAGTGTGCCCGCAAAGGTAGCAAAATGACAAAGGTAAACAACCAGTTCCTCCAACATTCTACATCAGAATGATGCCGGCTAAAAAACTTCCTCCACAAATGGAGAGAGATCACTGTAGACAAATAGATCCTGAACATAATACAGTAGTGTTGCTGCATAGAACTACTCAAACCACCTCCAAAAAGAGGCCCAAGGAGGAAGGTACATTCCACAGGGGAAACTACTCAGCTACTCCAAGCAGTACAAGAACTTAGGACGAAGGAAGCTATTGAGCTAGTGCCACACAAGGAAATAAACAAGGGAAATTACTCCACATACTTTCTAATTCCAAAGATAGACGGAATGCTGTGTCCTATCTTAGATCTGAGGTTCCACAACAAATTTATAAAAACTCAAAGGTTCAAGATGACAACCCTGCAGGAGGTGATACCACAGCTACAAGAAGGAGACTGCATGACTACAATAGACTTGAAGGACCCCTATTTGCATATCCCCATGAACAACAAGCACAAAAAACTCTTAAGGTTTGTGGTCAGCAAAACACACTACCAATTCAAGGTGCTAGGATTCGATTTAAAGTCAGCACCAAGGATATTCACAAAGTGCCTGGCAGCAGTGGCTGCTTACCTAAGAAGGCAGGGAATCCGTGTATACCCGTACTTAGATACCTGGCTAGTAAGGGCAAACTTGTACAGATCCTGCAAACAACATGTACATCAGGTAATAGATGCACTAGTCCAGCTCGGTTTCTCCATACACTGGGAGAAGTCTTAAACAGAGCCAGAACAGGAAAAGGTGTTCTTAGGAGCGAAAATAAGTGCAGTCTTGGAAAAGGTGTGAAAAATGAACAGCCCTACAGAAGGAAACACAGCTATAGCGGAAGGGGCAAGCTCTGACAGTGAGGAAGTTGCTACGGAGGATGGCCTCATGTATTCATTTAATCCCCAACATTAGCCTACACATGAGACCATTCCAGGAATGGCTTCAAGCACAATGGTCACAAGCAGCAGGGACTTGGGAAGATCTAGTGGTTGTCACACAAAGGATAGCATGGTGGAACAGGACAAACATATGACAAGGGAGACCTTTTACACAACCAACTCCAACAGTGTCCATACGACAGATGCCTCCCAGATGGGATGGGGAGCTCATATGAAGGTAAGTAAGAGGACTGTGGACAGAGCAGGAAGCAATACAACACATCAACGTTCTGGAATTAATAACAGTGTTCCTAGCCTTAAAAACGTTTCAGAAAGAGCTCTATGGGAAGACGATTCTGATACAAATAGACAACACAACCACCATGTTTTACACAAACTAGGGGGGGGACACAATCAGCACTTTCAACTCTAGCACAGTAACTGTGGACAGGGGCAATCCCACGGGAGATAAACATGATAGCAATGCACCTAGGACAATATAGAAGCAGACAGACTAAGCAGGTACGCTTCTTGGTCCCACAAGTGGGAATCAAATCAATCCGAACCAGGGCCGGACTGGGAACCGAAACCGGCCCTGGCAAAATGCTCCCGTTACAAAGACTAAGATCTGATGTTAAACATTGGGAATCTCTTCCGTTGTCCCTATTGAGGCGTGTGGCATTGTTCAAGATGATGGCCCTGGCATATTTCTTATATGTACTACAGAACTTGCCTTGCCAGTTCTGGGCAGACTATTTCCGATCCAGAGAAAGTGCCCAGAGAAAGTTCCTGTGGGGGGGAAGCCACCCAGTATAGCCATTCAAAAACTCACTCATGGGTGGTATGTTGGAGGGATTGCGCTCCCCGATATTAAGTGATACTAATGGGCTGCATAACTAACTGCAATTAACCAGTGCATTTATAGACCCCCCCCTACCCCCGAGGATCCTGGATATCAATTGGGCAGGTGGCTGCTTCCAGGGGGGGATTTTACAAGGGTGTTACATACCAAACCCACGAAATTGAAACTGACTGGCCCCACTATGCATGCGATACATATATGGCGGGCGGCTATGAAAAGCTTGGCTTTGGAAGGAAAAATAACACGTACCACACCTCTCTGGGACGCAGAGGCTTTTGGCAACCTCAGGAAAACTAAGGGTTTTTACCGATGGTATCTAATCGGCATCTCAAGGGTTGGAGATCTTTGGAAAGCAGGAGACTTGGTCACCTTTTCCCAATTACAGAGGGAGTACGACTTGGCTAACACCGAATATTTCAGGTACATACAGATTGAACACGCACTGCAGACGACAATAGTTGCGGCAGAGACTCTACCTGAATCCACCCCAATAGAAGATAGAATCTTAGATGGTTACATGCCAGAAAAAAACATTACTTTGACTTATTAGAAGCTAATTATTATGTCTGATCCCCCTCCGGCTCTGTTCCAAATGGGAACACGACGTGGCGAGGCAGGAAGACGAAGAATGGCTCGAGGCGCTTGCGTCCCCTAGGGAGGTAACTATCTCATCTAGGTTGAGACTGATACAATTGAATGAAGGTGCTTCACAAGATCTATCTCGCGGGCTCGGTGATGGTGAAAATGGGCTACAGAATGAATGCACGAGTGTGGACAGGAGGGAACCTTTGTTTACCCTCTGGGAATGTACATATATACAGGTCTACTGGTCCAAGGTTACGAAATGTATGGCAGAAGTGATGGGTTGTGAGATTGACTATAATATCAAGCTGTGCCTTCTGAATATATGGGGCCCCACTGATCTAAACACCAGAGCAAATATGGGTGACTCTTGGTATAATAATCACAAAAGGTAACATCGCAAGATTGTGGAGGACACAGGGTCCACAGTCCCATACGGAGTGGAAAAACAATCTGGACTGGTGTATGTTGACAGAGAGAACAGTGTATGAATCTAGAGGGTGTCCCAACAAGTGTTCGCAGATCTGGGAGAAGTGGAATAATTACTCGGGAGAAATATGCGAGCCCCCGAGGGGACGTCCCATTGTAAACCAGCAGGACGACTTGTTAAATGTATTATCTTGGTGATGTAGTCAGGCTCTGTACTTTCTGTGAAAAGACAACAATGGATACACTCTTGATTGCTACGGTTTCTAAAGTGTGTAAACCGGTCATCAATAAAAAAGAAATGTATAACAAAAAATAAAAAATAAATCAGCCACTTGAAATTGATTCTCATTGCCCCACAATGGGCGAGACCGACTTGGTTCTCGGGTATAATGGAGATATGTCAAGGATCAATTCACAAATTGTCAAAGAGACAAGACTTAAAAGAAATACAAAAGGGAAGGATGCTCCCAGAACTGGAGAGCCTGAGCCTCGCAGCATGGCTCCTAAGGACTTAAAGTTTGGACACCTGAAGTTACTGGAGAGCCAAATGGCAGTCCTACAGGAGTCAAGAAAGCCGACCACTAGGAAATGTTGTACACCAAAATGGAAAAGATACTCTCTATCGTGCCTCAAAGAAAGACTTTTCCAAAAGAACACAAAAGAAAGGACAGTGCTAAAGTACTTAACACATCTACTTCACAGTAAGCTAACCTACACATCTCTAAAGGTTCACTTAGCAGCAATTGTAGCCTAAACAAGGGGCCACACAGGAAAGAGCTTCACGTCACAAGTGGTCAAAAGGTTCCTAGAAGGAGCCAAAACAACACCCCTCCCCCCCCCCAAAGAGGGTGCCTGCACCTACATGAAATCTAAATATGGTACTGAAAGCTAATGAAAGCACCATTTGAACCCCTACACAAGTCCACACCACAAATGCTCACACTAAGGATTACTTTTTTAGTGGCAATAACATCACTACGTACAGTTAGTGAGTTGCAGGCACTAACATTACAGGAACCCTACTTCCAAATACATAATAACAATCATCATGAGAACAAATCCACACTTCATGCCAAGAGTGGTCTCACAATTCCACATAAAGCAATCCATACAGATACCAAGTTTCTCCCAAAATCCAAAGACCCAGGCAGAAAGACCATTGCACACGCTAGAAGAGCAGTGATGTTTTACATTGAAAAAATGAAAGAATATAGAAAGACAATACAACTCTTTGTTTCATTTCCAAACAGTTTCCTTGGGAAACCAGTAACCAATAACAATCGCAAGATAGATAGCACCAACCATACAATTGTGCCACAAGCTGACAGGAGAAACGTTACAAAGGGCCCCTCGGGCTCATTCAGCAAGAAAGAAAGGGGAAACTATCGCCTTCCTAGCCAGCAGACCACTTCAAGACATTTGCATGGCAGAAACATGGTCTTCAGTGCACACGTTCACAAAGCACTACTGCGTGGACATGCAAATGAATAAAGAAGCACAAGTAGGACAAAGGGTCTTGCAACATTTATTCACAAACCAACACTCATCTTTGTCCCAGCTACCATAGAACTAACAAACTGCTACAAAATCTATGCACAACTTATGAATTAAGAAAAGATTCACGCTGCAAAACGTATAGTTTCTTACCTGTAGGTATAGTTTTACAGCTTGAAGAATTTTCTGGATTCACTAGCGAACCCACCCTCCTCCACCAAAGAAGATGGGAGAGAGGAACCCGAGGAGAAATAAAAATCTGAAAATAACGACCAAAGGTGGGAGCCTCCGGAGGAAGCACGACAAAGTCACAAGAGGACACCAAATGGTGGTATGTTGACGCCCACCAACAGAAGAAAAAAGAGAAATGCAACAGTTCCATACCCAACCACTAGATGGATGGCAGAATAATGCACAGCATGTGAATCTTCAAGCTGCAAAACTACACCGACAGGTAAGAAACTAGACGTTTTTGTCACTCCACACTTTGCTTGTGGGGCGGAGTTTGGCAAAAACTCTGCCTATGTAGCGGAGTTTATCGGCCCGGCCACCACTACATTGACTATGGCAACAAAGGCCTGCCCTGCATGTCATACCCGCTGTGCCCCACTGGCATCAGACTCCACTGCCTTACCTCTAAGCCTTTGAGGGGTGCTGTCTCTCGAGGCCTGTGGTGGAGCAGCATAGAGCTACTGTCTCCAAGCACCCTTCTTGGACTTCGACTGAGGCAGGTCACATGTCGGATGGCCTTATTCTCTTCGTCAAGGGTATCATTGGGCTGTGGTCACCCTTGGCCTTGCCTGCCCGACTCCAGGGTTAAGGTGATCTCGCTCCACTTGGGAGCTGGCAACCCAGACATCCTGGATGAATACCAGCCCTTCCTCTGTCTCTCAAACCTCCTGCTGCGACCCAACATTTGAGGGCAGATCAATAGTGGGATGACAATAAAAAGACACCCCATCGAAATGCACTGGGGGCTTGCACAGGCCCATTGACCGGGCTGTGTGGGAAGCGGAGCCCATCATGAAACTTTCAGAGACCACTGGAACCACTGACTGGATCCTGGGTCTGTGGCGGTGGGCTCTGCAGACCTGCGAGATTGGGCCTGGCTAGCACAAATTGCGGGAAGCTTCACTGGGACTAAACGGTTTCTGCTCTCCGCTACAGCTCTTCTTGGAGAAACCACTACCAAACGTTGAATGGTTTTCAGGACTACTGTAATTTTATCATATGGAGATAAGGCTGCTTGTTATTGTTGCTTTATAATGGTCAAATATCTTAGTTAATCTAGTTTTAAGACATTTCAGCTGAAGAGTACTTATTAATGGAGCATTCCATGGATATTTTGATGGTATTTCAGTATCTATTTCTGCTTATCATTATGGTGTTATGTGAACACACAGGGATATAGCCTTTTCAAATGTCTAACGTAATTGGCAAAACCTCAGTGGCTGTTTGTTGTATTGACAGCTGGGTGGATTTTCTGCCCCGCAAACAAATTGGGATATGAACAGGGATTTATGGAGATACACGGCAACGCCCAAAGTAGAACACACATCTATACAAGTGTCAGAGAATGTGACCTGACGCACTGGCACCTCACTCAGACAGACACGTGAATGATGCGCACTCGCTGCTGCTGTCACAGCATCCTGTAGATAAGTGTGCTTTGCTGTCTCGTGGACCTCGGAATATCAATCGGTGGTTTTATCTGAACTAAACAATGACACAGCCAATAGCTGTAACTTTTATTAAGAGAAAATCGTTTTTAGTTCAGTATTTTAAGAGACACCTTTTTGCAGAGGGCGATAATTGGAGTGATAAACAGGCAGATAAAGACAGATAAAATGCAAGTAAAGTGGAACAGTGCCGCTGCTGTGCTTGGAAGATAGATCGGAACGGTAGTAGTAGGCGAGTGAAACAACTCCACCCGCTCGTGGAACTCCGCGGAATTCCACTGAGTTTTTCTGCAACCCTGCGGAGGGCTTAGATTTTTGAGCCGGGGTAGAAGGTGGATGTGTCCATACACAGCACCAGGCCAAGCCACACCATTCTTTACCTTTATAAAAAAGAAGAATTATAGTGTTGTGAACTTGGGTGACAGAATCTTTTGAACCTGATGAGAATACTCTTGCTGAACAATTAATGTTACAAGAACTTAACTTTGCCTATTTTGTTTAACCTCCACCTTCCTTGAGATAATTGTTTTGGAGTCAAAGCTGTCCGCAGTGGGCTGGACCACATTTTCGGCAAATTAGCCTGCTTAATGTTTTCTGCCCACCAATAGAGCAGAGTTATTGTTGTCCAGCAGACCGGGGAAGAAATGCTCAAATACCAACACAGTTTATTTTTGGAGCTTTGTAAGTGGCTGGGCAGTACTCTTCAAAAGAACTGTCCCAATACAGATGCCTGTATGCAGGGTCCTCCTGGCATCTAACAGATTGGCACCACTCAAAAGGCCCCCTTTTGGGAAACTTGTTTCATGTGCTCTCAGGAGCTGGGCTTTGTAATTAACCTGATGCATTTACGATTAAGCGAATTCCATTACTAGGTCCCGGACAGTGCTGATGGCACAAGTATGCGTCCTTCCTCACATTCCTCACTGTGGGGAATAAGGAATGTTTGTGCTTCTTAACATTCCACTTGCTTTGCTCCTTTTTTAAATTTTTATTCTAGTGGATGGGAAAATGAATGGAATTGCCAGTTTTACATCCGCTTTCTGTAGATTTAAACTAAGCATTGGCAAAGCCATTCCTTTTTCCTTTTTGACTTATTAGCTGTATCATTGTCTTTTGGCAATGCTATACAGTGTTGAGCCTTTTTCACGATACTTAGCAGCATTATGAAAAAAAAAATAGTAAGTGGAAGGTGTTTAGACACGACCACTGTGGTTACATTATTTCACTGGCGTGCGCATTCATTCTGAAAAATGCATGCGGCAGTGCAATGACACTGCCACCATTCGTTTTGTTTTTATTTACCAATCCAAGATGGCTGACACCATTTGGATCAGTAAATTTAAAAAGATTTTGTGCAAAAAAAGCATCACATAGGTGAGATGTGAATCACACTTGGAGAGGAACAGCACAGACGTGGAGAGAAGCAAACTAAGCACAGTGGAGAGAAGCACTCGAAAGTGACGGCAGCACGGGGGAGAGAAACAGAGGGGGAGAAGATAGGACATTTGATGGGGAGGACTCATGGGTTAGAGCTGGAAAATATATGCACTTGCGTAAAGTGCTTAACCAAAAAAAAAACAAGTTCCCTACAAATGAGCCCTAGAAGGCTAGATGCCAGTAGTTAAAGAGGCTATGCTCCAGGGAGTGACACATACAAGATGGGCAAGCTAGAACAAGGACAGCCATCAAATAAGAAGCAAGACAATGAGTGACAAACCTAGCCAATGGTAAGCAGCAAGTGTGCTGCAAGCCCCTGTAAGTCCTTGGTAAGCCCCCATAATAGGTCTTTTGATCGGCCTAAAAAAGAATTCACACACCAATAGTTTACTGGAAAGCCATTGCTATCCTTTGCAAACATTTTTTTTATCCTTGACTGGCATGCAGGAGTTTGGGCGTAGTGTAAGCTGGTGCCTAGCATATATTAACCCTCTGCTGGTTCCTGCACAGTAATGAAAACACCAGTATGCCTCTGAAGTAAGTTGTCTCAGTGTGCTTATGATGGATGTTACTACTAAATTCACACATTCTATAAGTGACAGGACAAGTGTGACTGCAGTATTTGAACACAGTCACTCGCAGGTGATGCATAAATCTATGAACTATCTTCAGAAATGCGTCTGGCTCATTCTTGACATCTTTTCAAGTCTTTTGCTAATGGCACCAATTTTTCCTACACCGATAAGTCTTAAACAGCAAGTCTTCCCTGCATTGACCAATTCCTAAGGTGAGGCGGGAAGCATTGGTTCGAAACGCTTCCATTTTTTCCAGCTCACAGTCCTTCCTCACACTTAGTGGCTGTTGCCGAAGCCAGCTCTGTAGGAAATGGGACCCAGACGTACATCCTGGTTTTATTTTCCAGATGGCAGCGAACTGCTTCGGTTCAGTGTAGCGTTTGCAAAATGGAAAGTACTCATTGCTGTTAATCTGTGCAGTATCCTTTTATGTGAAACCATAAAAATGTATTATTTTTATTACTATGGCTTGTTGTAATACTCTTGGTCTGCAGCGCAAGTGTTGGGCTTGGAGCTTCAGTCATGTATCAAGGTAGCTTTGTGCCAGGAGGTATATTGAGACTGTCATTATGCATTAGTTAATGAAGTCAAAGAAAAGGCAATCCTGTTTACCAGATATAAATAGAATTGTCGAAGTGTTGAAACCAGCTGGCATTTTCTTGCCCTGCATTATAATTCTAGGCATGTGATATAATTGAACTCATCGGTAGGAACATGTAAACGCCGGAGTACTGCAGGTGGCTTTTAATCACTTAATATCTCTCTGCCCAATTAACTTTCTGAGCCTCAGACACAAATATTCATTTTTAAGTATTCACAGAAATACTAATATCATCCACCGCAATCTCCTACGTACTCCTTAACTTATCTGCTCTCTCACCAAACACACCACAGAGAACTGGACCTACTTCATGACCTCGTGCCGGACCTTCTCTTCCTCATGGAGACTTGGCTAGCAGCCACACTTGCCGCTGACATCTCCACAGCCGACCCTCCTGACTACATCCCAGCCAGGCAGGACAGAGAACACAAACTTGGTGGTGGAATCGCCATCATCTTCAAGGATTCCATCATCCCTGGCTGAAGTACTGTCATCCTCTTCCAAGGCCTAAAGTTCCACCCGGAAGTCCACACTTTTCCAAACACGACGTCCTTACTCCGATCTGAAAAATCTCAGTCTCGCCAAGTGCGCAGAAGGAACCACTCATTCCACCGGACAGTTGGACCCTATTCACCATCTTCTGTAACATTTAAGTCAACAAGTCCGCTGCAATGACCTTGACCGACCACACCCTTATAGTATTTACCATCTACTTCCCACATAAACTCATTACCACCACCAGTCCAGCCTACTGAAACTTGAACAAAGTCCCAGAAGAAGTCTGGTCTACCGCACCCAGGAAACACAGGCCTACACACAGCAGCAGCCTTGTCACCTCCACCAACTTAAACAACTGGATCACCAGCTGTGCTGATACTCTGGCTCCCGTCAGAGCCACCAGACCTACAAGATCCAGACCACAAACCAGCTGGTATATGGAGGAGCTCAGAATGACTGAGCCCCACTACAAATAGGAAAGCAATGACAGGAACACCTTCAAATCCGCCCTCAGGTGCTACCAACAGCAGATTCAAATTACTAAACATTCCTTGCTTGTGGACCATATGGATACCAGCATCAAAGAGATTATTGTCACAGAGATTTCACCTACCCATCACCCCGCCTTCACCAGTATCACTCCCTTGCAGGACCTATACATCAAGCTTTCCCCGTAATCTGCAGCAGGATAACCAGCAAAAACAACAGCTTTGACCCACAACTAGACCCTGCTTAACTCTCAACGCACCTCCCCGTCTCGACCAAGGAAATAACACTCTGGCCCGCCATCTCCACAGACGAAACTTCTTCTGCCGTACAGTCCATGCACTCTGGGGCCCTATCAGACCCCTGCCCGCACCACGCTTTCGCCAAAGGACTACAGACGATCACCTCAGCGGTCACGTCTATCCTGAACACCTCCATCAGTACAGCCAACTTACTGGAAACCTGAAAACACGCAACAGTCCTCTCCCTATTCAAGCAACCCACAGACCCTATGACATTTTCTAATTGCAAACCCATCTCCCTGCCACCTTTCTCGGCCAAAGTTCTGTAGAAACTGATCAACAAGTGCCTAACCAACATCTGGATTCACATCAAACCACAGCACCCAAGCAGCCCTCATCCCTGCACCAGACAAAATCTATTTGACCCTGAACTAAGGAGACCAGCCAGTCCTCACCCTCCTGGATCTCTGTGGCTTTAGATACAGTATCCCACCCTATTACCATCCAGCGAGTGCATGAAACTGGCATCCAAAGCCCTGCACTTCCCTGGGTTTGTTTCTTCTTGATGGGATGAACCCAATGTGGTAGCCTTGCCACTTACTCCTCAGACACTCTTAATCTCATCTGTGGAGTACCGCAAGGCCAACCGTCTTCAACACATACATGACCCTGCTTGCCAGCATCATCCACGCCTACAAAATCAATGTCTTATCCTATGCAGACACTATTCAGCTGATTCTCTCCCTCGCGGACAAAACATCTGATGAAAATGACCTTCTTTTGTGTGGTAGTCCCCAAAATGTTTGCATGAACTGTTTTTGTTGGCTTTAGGACTCTACACACTAACTCCTGCTAACCAGTAATAAAGTACTGTACTCTCCCTTAAAGCATGCTGAAATTGGCATACACCTGTTTTTACAGTTTAAGTCAACGCCCCATACATGGTGGGGAGCTGGTACGATTGACCTGAGCCGCCACCTGGTAAATATACATTGAATGGTAATATGGCATGAATCAATTTTGATTTGTGCATTTGCAGGAGTGTTGTAGGCTGTCTAATCGGTCGTGTGTTTTACTATGGTCCTTTTTATTTATCAGTTTCTCTACATATGAAAGTTTGGAGTCCACTGAGGTGGATGACGACCACAAAGCCCTGATGAAATTGCCGCAAAATACAACAGGCATTGAAACATGTTGGCCCATCCTTAAAATGGTTTACAACGTGCAAGTTGGTTTTAACTATGAGTAAGGCTCACGGTTTGGAATAAAGTTGGAATCTGGCATATGTGAACCTTAACTCTATTTTACCTTAGTCTTTTTCTTTGCACACTACGGGGTTTGTCTTAGACACATATGTTATTGTCTGTACCTCTTCTTTTTACACTGGAACCTTTGTCTCATTTTTTCTTCACTAGTGAGAGAGGTCCCGATGATGAGAAATGTAGGCACACTGGTGAGAACCAACCAGTAACCTCCCCTGGTGAAGCGCACGTGAGGGACTCTCTCATTCTCACACACTTTTTTGTTTGTTTTCATACACTTTCTCATTAGGGGGCATGTTTACAATGAGGGGACTGATAAACACATTTAGTGTCTTTTTAGGAAAGAGCTAGGGGCAACTGGGACTGGACAAGACTGGTAATTTTTGGGGTATCCATCAAGGGGTTGTAGGACTTGGAATTAGTTGTCCACCCTCCAGTGTTAAAAAGGAAGCTGTTGCGTACACATTAGTTTGCCCGTATTCGTCAGGTCATTGTGGCTATTGAGATTTATGAATGGAGGGCGACCTGATGAATTACCCTCTTTAGCTCCTTACTGTAGTTGATACACCTGTTTGGCACATTTAATTTACTGATAAGTCCCTAAAGTATGGTTCTGTATGTACACAGGGCCTGTAAATTAAATGCTACTAGTGGGTAGTAGCACTCATTGTGCCACCCACTACAGTAGCACTGTAAAGCATGTCGCCAGGCATGCCACTGCAGCCTGGCTGTGCTGTTTTCAAACTGCCAATTCAGCTTGTCAAATTGATGCCTTTGTCAACCCTAAACCTTTCTTTTAAATATTTAAAAGCCATCCCAAAGGTAGACCTTATTGCCCAATAAGGTATGGTGCATTGTATTTAAAGCAAACACAAGGAGATGATGGATGGAGCCATGAAACTTTTCAGACACTCACCCCAGTCACAGATCTGGGTTGAATCCATCATCGTTCTTTAGCTCACTTCGCCACCCCAGTTCAGACTCCGCTATATGCAAATCCGTCTTGACCCTGTGCCTCATGGGAACAGTCCAGCCCAAACTGCCAGGCCAGGTCTTCCCTGGACCGGAAACCAGCATCCTAGGACCGGTTTCGGGGGGAACACCCCTTATCAGCCAGGCTAGCTTGAATCCAACGACAAAGTGAGCAAGGAACCCTGCCAACTTAGGGCGAACAAAGCAAACACATGGAGATGATGGATGGAGCGCTGAAACTTTTCAGACACTCAGATCTGGGTTGAATCCATCATCGTTCTTCAGCTCACTTCGCCACCCCAGTTCAAACTCATCTAAATGCAAATCAGTCTTGACCCTGTGCCTCATGGGAACAGTCCAGCCCGAACTGGCAAGCCAGGTCTCTTTGTGTTTGCTTTGTTAGCCCTAGGCCAGGATACCCTCTTAGGTGATAGAGCATTTGTATTGCGCTCTAAGCATAACCACTATCCAAGCTACAACACTGGAAAAGCCAGTCAACTGATAAATTGGTCACTGATTCCCTGGGAAAATGTGGCATGTACGTTTAACTTGGGAGCACCAAAAGGTCTGTTAATCAGGCTCTTTAATACTTCACGTCGCTCTTACTTAAGCTGTTGATTCATTGGTTCCCTTTTTATTTCATTTAGCCCCCCCCACTCTCCCAACTCTTGCATACAAATCACTTTCTTTTTTATATTCACAGGGGCATATTTACCATTATGTGAAGCAGTGCAGCAAGCCACCTTGCTCCACTGCGTGACAGGGAAAGGGCAGGAATATACTCTAGTTAACATAATGCAGGCACATTTCAGCCTTTTCCCAGAGCTGCTACACAGTGTGCTCCCTAGTACCAACACAGGCCCTCTTGCACCATGGTGCAAGGGTGCCTGCATTATATGCAGGATTGTTTTGTGCAGGAAGGGACACCTTTCTGCACAAAAACAATCTCTCTAGACCTTTTCCTCATTCTATGTGTGCTGCAGAATGCAGCTTAGATAGAAAGAGGAAAAAACTAGGAGAAATAAACATATTTCTTCTCGTTGCACCTCACCTGGTTAGGCGTAGCAGTTTTGGCGCATTCCCAGGTCTACCACTTATGATCAATCTGGGAATGCGTCAAAATGTATGGGTGTTGCGTGGGAACAACCCCTCACCACCCATGTCCCTAGGGTAGACTAAAGCAGCGCAGTGTTTTGCGTTGGGTTGCATCACTCTGGGTTTATCAAGCCACTCAGGGCCACACAAGGTGACTTGCGTGGCTTGATAAATCGCACTTAATGGTTGTATTGCACTTCCACCCCATTGCATTGCTCAAAAGTGACACAACCCTTTGATAAATATGCTCACAGTTTCTATACTGTTAAATAGTCTATTTCCTCTTCTTACTTTCACTCATGAGTTGACCTGTGACCTCTTGTTCTTTTAATACTTAGGTGAGTTCCTGTTTTCTCTACCTAGACCCTTCCAGAAGCTAGAATCTCTAAACCAGTTAACTTGAATTGCTCTTGAAGTATCCTCTGAATTCCCACCCAACCTTTACTATTATCCTTCATGTTTTTTCCCACAAATGCTGAGAGTTTGTGTACTGCTTGATGATTGTTGGTCTCTGTTGCATCTCATGAGTTTGTGGCCTGTGCCGTTTGTCTCTGTCCGTGCACTTGGTGGACTTCTTTAACACATGTGGTTCAGAACGCGAAACGTGTTAAGTGTGATCCAGTGAAGAGCACACTTATCAGTGAGATATTCGTCACCCACTGGTAACTCTTGACAATGTATGATTTGTACTCCCTCCATCTTGCTTTTGCTATTTCCGGTATTACTCTGCCCACTTTTTCTTTCGCATCATTGATTTAATGTTCAGTACCTTGTAAATACGAGACTTCGATGTTTTTCTGCATGTCACCGTAGCACATCTCAACTGTTCCGTCCAAGATCATATGGGATAGTATTTTCAAAATGGCAACTTTTAAACACTATACATTATTAGTAGGTCTCCCCACTGCCATTACTGGGGCAGGCCCATGCCTGTCATTCCACATGGAGGTTACAGCCAGTCGTATTGCACAACAGACCTTTCAAACAGTTGATTGAAGAGGCTGTCACTAACTGCATCAGTGAAAATGAGGGCTCAACAAAAGACAAAGGAACTGAATGAGAAACATTTGAAGAGTCCCAATAGGTATATGCGTGTAAACATCTTACAGTGTCCAAAAGACAGTAACTATGGAAACACTGAATCTAGAGCAAAAACAGCTTGATGTACAAAAAGCAACAGAAGAGGGAAAACAAATGGCTCATGAGCTACACGATTATAGAATCAAACATGCGGTCGGTCTAGAAAGGCTTTCATGCCTAGACTACAAAGAACACACTGCAAGGCAAAATGCAGAAGGGGGACTGATCGGGCAGGCTACTGCCATGGGTGTTACCTTCAGCTAATCCCAAAACCTCAGTGTGCGCAGTACAAGTGGTGAGTGAAGACCTGGTCCACACAGAAAGATGTCAGACCTTATTCAGACTAGTATACCAAGTTATATGCTCTCCCTGTTGACCAAAGATAACCTCAAATGCAAGCTTATCTAGGTAGGACTGAATTCCCAAGGATAATACCCCAACAAAGAATTTAACTTGATATGCAGCTAATCTCTGAGGAAATCAAAATAGCCATAGACCAGTTAGCCAGATACAAAGCACCAGATTCAGACAGTTTTCCAGTGAAACATATTTATATGCAACATATTTGGGGCAGTTAATGCCCTGGCTATCAGTGATGCTAAATGTTAGAAATTGGGTTTCTGGTTGGCAGAGGTATACACCCTGTCCAAGCAAAAGCAAAATATTAGTCTGGGTAAGTCAGAGAGACACCATAAATTAACCTGTGCTCACACTCTGGTAGCTTGGCACAGGGCAGGCAGGCTTAACTTAAGAGGCAATATGTAAAGTATTTGTGCAACACTTCAAACAGTCAAAACACCACAAACAGACTCCACAACAGTTTAGAGAAAGATTATTTTAACACAAGACCAAAATGAAAAAAATCTAATAAGTAGAAGTCGAGATATGACTTTTTAAAGAATAAAAGTGTAAAAAGCGCTTAGAACCAATAAGCGCCTATGGGGTTATCTGGTTGCGCTGGACCAGGGCAAAGTCAAGCGTTCAGGCCGAGCGCGATGGAGTGTAGGCCAAATATAGGAGCCACACAAGGCAGGCTGAATAAAGTACCTTGATCCTGGTCGCAAAAGCGAGCTGCAGGGCACAGCTGAGCAATGAGTCTGTGTTGATCCCTACAGTTGATGTGATTTTGTAGATTTTCTCTGTGCATCGATAGTGATGCGCTGGTATCAGTGACAAAGCGAAGAAGTGAAGATGCGTAGGTTCCAATGCTGATGCGCCGGGTTTCTCCACACACTCGAGGGAATGTGTCGATCTTCTCCCCCTATAGCAGCGGCGATGCAACTGTTCTTGAGGAGATGCACTGGTTGTGAGTGCGATGTATTGATTCTGAGTGCGATGTGCCGGTTCTGAGTGCTATCTGCTGGGTCTGTTCCCACAACAGCAGCGATGCAGTAATTCTGTTTCACGCAGCAGAGGATGCATCTATTCCACTGGAGTAAGCACCTGGATCCACTTCCAATGGACCAGGCATAGGACTCAGAGGTGAGACTTTGATATCTCTGAGTCTCAAGTAGGTTCAAGCAAGAGTTCAGTATTTCTTCAGCAGGGGCAATGAGTAGCAGGCAGCAGGGCAGCACAGCAGAAAAGCAGTTGTTCCAGAGCTGCAGCCCAGCAGAGAGACAGACCTTGTAGCAGCACAGTAGGCCTTTTCCCTTGCTGAGCTTCTTCACAGGTCCAGAAGTGTATAATTTGGTAGGGTCAGAGACCCAGTACTTCTACCTAGTTGTGCCTTTAAAGAGGGGGTGACTTCAAAGAGGAGCTTTGAAGTGCACAGAAGTCCCCTTTCCCAGCCCTGGCTCCAGACACACTACAGGTGCTTATCAACATCTTATTTGGGGACAGACCACTGCCCATTAGGGTGTCAGCTCCTCCCTCCCATCATGCCCAGGATGAACCATCGGGTAGATGGTCACTCAGTCCCACCTAACCTTTCTTTATGTGTGGCTGTCTGGAGGGGAATCATAACGTCCTGCTGTCACCCACCCCAGACATGTATTGAAAACAGGCTGCAGGCATACAGAGCTTTAAGAGCAGAGAAATTTCAACTTTCTAAAAGTGCCATTTCTAAAATAGTAATGTTACATCCTCTTTGCTGGCAAAGTTGGATTTATCATTACCATTCCAATGATATTAAACATGACAGAGTTACTCCGTCTCATTCAGAAATTATAGCTTAAAGTTGTAATAAGGAATTTCCAATGTTAACCTATGAGAGGGGTAGGCCTCACAGTAATAAAAAACGAAATCTGAAAGAAACACGTTGGTGATGGATTCCTTACCTTAGAATAACCCCCAGGCGTCAGACTGGATCCGGAAAGTTTTTGTCAGCAGTACCCCTGCGTGTCGGTAGGCATGGTCGTGCAGCTCCGCGTGCGTAGTTGGTGTCGTCGAGATGACGTCGCTGGAGCTACTTAGACTCGCCCACGCGCGCTGACGTCAGTTCTTTCTTTTTCCGCGCCAGCAAGCGCAGGTTCAGAGAGAGCGGTATCCCCAGTCACTTTTTGACTGAGTTATTTTTGGGGCTTTTGTTTTTTGAGTTTTTGACTCCTGTTGTATAATGATGCCCAGTTTCAAGTCTTGCGCGGCTTGTCCCCGTACGATTCGCTGACGGACCCGCACCGTGAGTGTCTTTACTGCCGGGCGCGTGACCACGACTCTGAGTCGTAACCGAATGTCGGGCCATTGCTCCGAAAACTTTGCGTAAGCGGTCCCGAAAGTTGCTGGAGGCCTGGGAGTCGGCTCCGCGCCGTTAAAGGTCCTGGTCCCATGGGAGGTCGAGGGACCGGTCGCGGAGGCAGGTAAGGTGAAGCAAAAGAAGTCGAAGCATCGTCGCTTTTTGCCTTCCCCTAGCCTGTCGCGTGTCACGGCTGAGGCTGAGGGTGGTGACACCCCCACGGCTCTGGCGGAGCCTAAGCAGTTGCCGAAGGCCTACCCTCCCTTTCTGGGTCCATCAGCGGCCCAGTTACAGGAATTCCTGTCTGCCATGGCATGAGGCTTTGGGCCGTCGGGCCCCATGGGTCTGACTGGGGGACCTCGCTCTTCTGCGTCGTTGGCTCCGGCCCCGACGCCGAGAGACCCCCATGGATTCATGCATGGATCCCAGCCGATGTCGGTTGGCCTCGTACGACCTCCACCGACAGACGGTGCCGGCTGGCTACCCGGCTGACGCCGTCCCCGTCTTCCACCCCGACGTGGAGACTGTGCCAGACCGGTGTCGATCGACGCCGATTCCACGCCGTTAGGGAATTTCTATCCCTTTCTCCATCCGCCTCCCTCTCTTGTGCCTGTCTGGCAGGCTGTTGTGGACGGGGAGGACTGGGAGGGGTCTGAGGACCCTCTCGCAGCCCAGTGCGAATTAGACCTGGACTGGGAAGAGGATTTGGAGGATGCAGGTGACTTGGATTTTACTCCAGAACCTGGTACACTGTCTCCTTCTACCATGGCTATGGAGGAAGGTGATACATATTCTGTGGTGTTGCGTAGAGCAGCCGAGGCTCTCCACCTCGAGCTCCCTACAGTGGCCGTCAGGACTAACCTCATGACAGAAGTGCTCCAGCCAGCGTCTTCCTCTACGGAGCCGCTGCTGCCCTTTAATGACGCACCCCATTTTCCTCTCCCAACACCCTACCCCTGAGAGCTTGGTTGTCCAAGCCTCTGCGTCCCCAAGCGCATTCCCTTCTGCACCTCCAGACAGGGAATCCAAGAAACTGGAACAGTTTGGGAAGTAAATTTTTACTTCCGCCAGTTCAGGGCTGCGGTCTGTGTACACCACCTGCCTCTTGGGCCATTATTCACATTCTGTGTGGGACACGGTTGCACAGGTGCTGCCTCAGTGTCCGGAGGAGGCCCGGACGGTGCTCTCCCAGGCTATTGCTAAGAGGAGAGATGCAGCCAAGTTCACAATTCGTTGTGGTCTTGACACTGCAGACTCGCTGGGCAGGGCGATTTCCACGACAGTGGCGCTGCACCGCCACGTCTGGCTGAGGACAACTGGCTTATCCGGGGATGTCCAGAACACTTTGGACATGCCCTTTGATGGCACTCGCCTTTTTGGTGACAAGGCAGCCAGGGCGTTGGAGAGTTTTAAGGACTCGCGGGCTACGGCCAAGTCCTTAGGTCTTTCGGCCACGCGCACTTCTTCTGCTTTTCGCTCCTTTCGTGGCCAAGGAAGGGACACCCAAACACATTCATTTCAGAGCCACAGGCCTGTGCAGCAACAGTCTCAGCGCAGCCGCCGACGTGGGACCTGCAGAGCTGGGTCACGGGGCCAGTGGGTGGGTCAGTCCACTACCTCCCCTGCCGCCACTGCCTCCAAACCTTCCTAGTCCAGTGTTTCAGGCTCACCAAACACGAGTGGGTGGCAGGATTCGCCATCACCTCCCCCACTGGCGCACCATCACTTCGGACACGTGGGTGTTACAGATAGTCCCAAGGGGCTACTCCCTCCCCTTCAAGACTACCCCTCCAGCCATGCCACCTCAGTGGTCGCAGCTCATCTGCGCAGATCAGGGGTTTCAGTCTTCCCCTATCTCGACGACTGCCTGTTGAAGGCGGGCTCGCCCCAGGCAGTTGTCTCCCACCTCCAGACTACGGCCAACCTACTGCATTTGCTGGGGTTCTCCATCAACGTGCCGAAGTCGCACCTAATTCCCTCTTAGAAGCTCCTCTTTATCGGAGCGGTTATGGACACGGCGCAGTTTCGGGTTTATCCTCCCGAGCAGCGAGTCCGGGACATTCGTGCTATGATTCCGATCTTTCGGCCCTGGTCCTGGGTTTCGGTCAAGATGACCTTGAGGCTGCTGGACCTCATGGCCTCCTGCATCCTGCTGACCAATCATGCCAGATGGCATTTGCAGGCTCTGCACTGGGACCTGAAGTTCCCGTGGGCGCAGCATCAAGGGGACCTGTCCGAGCATGTCTAGATCTCGGAGGGCACTGCACAGAAGTTGCAGTGGTGGCTCACGGGCCAACATTGGGTCAGTGGCAGATCCCTCTCCCTTCCCCAACCGGAGCAAACAGTGGTGACGGATGCGTCCCTCCTGGGATGGGGCGGCCATATGGGTGAGGCAGAGATCAGAGGACTTTGGTCTCTGGCAGACTCCAGGCTCCATATCAATCTTCTGGAGCTCCGGGCGATCCTACTTGCACTGAAGGCATTCCTTCCGTCTGTCAGGGGGAGCGTAGTGCAGGTGTTCACAGACAATACCACCGCCATGTGGTATTACAACAAGCAGGTTCGGGTGGGGTCGTGGACCCTATGTCAGGAGGCTCTGTGTCTCTGGACATAGCTGGAACGTCAAGGCATTTCCTTGATGGTTCAACACTTTGCAGGTTCTTTGAACGCCAGGGCGGATGAACTCGGGCGCAGGTGCATGATGGATCACGAACGGCGTCTTCACTCGGAGGTGGCGCAAGGCCTCTTTCAACAGTGGATAGAGCCTTGGTTAGATCTATTCACCACCGAAGAGAACGCGCAATGTCCTCTCTTCTGCGCTTTGGAATTTCCAAGGCGGGACGCGCTAGGCGATGCTTTACGTCAAGAGTGGAGCTGCGGTCTGTTGTACCCTTTTCCACCTATACCACTTCTACCCAGAATGCTGAAGAAGATCAGGCGTGACCGAGCTCCAGGCCATTGTGGTGGCCCCGGACTAGGCTCGAAGAGTTTGGTATCCCAAGCTACTCAGTATGAGCATGGATCCCCCGATCCGACTGCCTCTTTAGGAGGATCTTCTGTCGCAGCAGCAGGAGACGGTCCTCCACCCGAACCTATCCAGTCTCTACCTACATGCGTGGAGATTGAGCGGCGACAGTTGATTCCATTTGACTTGCCTCCCGAAGTCTGTGATATCATTCTGGCAGCCAAGCTTCCCTCCACTAAATCGGTATACGCCTGAAGGTGGAAGAAATTTGTGGCATGGTGCACAGCCTTCTCTTTTCAAGTCCCCTGTTGTAAGTAGATTCCTCAAAGGCATTACACACCTTTTCCCTCCTATTCCATTTGTAATGCCACAGTGGGACTTGAATTTGGTTCTTACTTATTTGATGTGCACTCCTTTTGAGCCACTTCACAACTATCCTCTTCGTTTATTGACTTTGAAGACTGCTTTCCTGGTTGCCATCACCTCTGCTAGGCGCGTGAGTGAACTCCAGGCTCTTTCCTGTAAGCCTCCTTTTCTGTCGGGTCATCCGGACAAGGTTGTCCTTCGCACTCGTCCTTCCTTCTTGCCAAAGGTTGTCACTGCCTTCCACATCGGGCAAACTATCACCTTGCCCACTTTCATCCCACCTCTGCACCCTTCCAGAGAGGAATAGAGGCTCCACCGTCTGGACCCAAAACGTGCGCTCTCATTTTACCTGAATCGCATACAACAGTTCCGGGTGGATGACCAGCTCTTTGTTGGCTACGTAGGCGCCAAGAAAGGCCGACCTGCACACTAGGACTATCTCCGGCTGGGTCGTCTTGTGTATAAAAGCCTGTTATTCTCTGCCTAAAAAGAAACCTCCGGTGGGGTTGTGCGCCCATTCTACCAGGGCGACATCAGCTACTACTGCATTGGGATGTGGTGTCCCCCTGCAGGACATCTGTCAGGCAGCCACGTGGGCCTCGCTGCACACTTTTACTACGCATTATTGCCTTGACAGTCAAGTCCGGAGAGATGGCTTCTTTGGCCGTTCTGTTCTCCGTGACTTTCTGGTGTGATCTTGGTTCGCAGACCCACCACCGGGGTTGGTATTGCTGGGGTATCTATTCTAAGGTAAGGAATCTATCACTAACGTGTTTCTTTCAGATGAACAAGTTACTTACCTTCGGTAACGATATATCTGTAAGAAACATTAGTTAGTGATAGATTCCTTACCGCCCCACCTATCCTCGCCGTTCTGCGAACTGATTTCTAGGGTTACGGTGATCCCTTTCAGTGCCCTAGTCTTAATGCACCAGTGGTCAGTATCTTGCAGGGCTCTGAGTTCCTGGCGCGGAAAGTCGTGTACAGAACTGACAGCGCATGTGGGCGCGTCTAAGTAGCTCCAGGGACGTCAACTCTGCAACTAAGATGCCAACGACGTACGCGGAGCAGCACGACGATGCCTGACGAAACCTTTCCGGATGCAGTCTGACGCCTGGGGGTAATTCTAAGGTAAGGAATCTATTACAAACTAATGTTTCTTACAGATATATGGTTACCAAAGGTAAGTAACTTGTTCATTATGTGTTTTCACTACCAGGACATGCAAAACTTAAAAATACTTGTTCTTCCTTTTAGTTACACGGCACCCTGCCCTATGGGCTGCCAAGGGCCTACCTTAGGAGTGACTTATATGTAATAAAAGGGGAGTTTAAGGCTTGGCAGTGGCATGTCTGAGACATGTTTAAGGCTACTTAAGTGGGTGGCAGAATTAGTTCTGGAGTCCCACTAGCAGCATTTAATTTACAGTCCCTGGGCACATGTATTGCTCTCTACTAGGGACATATAGTTACATTAATTATGCCAAAAGTGCTCAGAGTCTTAAAGCCAACAAAAACAAGTCCCAGAAAAAGAGGAGTAGGAAGGCAAAAGGTTTGGTGGTGACCCTTCAGAGAGGGCCATTTTCTAACACAAGAGATAGCCATTAGTGGCGAGTGTTTGCCCCTCATCGCCCGAGGTGCTTTAGAAATCCCTATTTTCACCTTCCTCATTCTGATATTATACAACATACATTCCACTTCCATTTTCGTGGTACTTCCCTAGTTGGATGGATGATTTTTGCATCCTCCTCTCACCCCTCTGTAATAATTTGCAACCAAGACGTGGTAGAAATGCTATAGAAACAAGATTCAGTGCCCACAAATGGGTTACTAGCGGCAGAAATATCCGGGCTGTTTAAGCTTCTAGGCAAAGTAATTCTGCATTCATCTTCCTCTTTGTTGTCCCCTTTTAATGTCATGATCTCTGAAATCCTTTCATGTGGCAATGACTTCCAGCCTCAGCAGTTCTTAAATTTATATACTTCATATGCACTACTCTGATGCAGTGTTCTCTCTTAGTTCCCTCTGCCACTGTCTTTTCCTAAGGCACCTCTCCTGGCTTTACCCAAAACTCTAGTATTATTGTAGTATCAGCTGCAATTCGATAGATCCAGCACATCCCCTCATTACTGATCATTAATGTGGCTGGTAGGATCCCCACTAAGCAGACTATCCTATGAAGGAACATCTCACAGTGACATCAAATGAGTTCCCCTTGGCTACTTTTATAAGCCGCCCAATATTGTGCCCTCCAGGTCCACAATGTATTTAGCTCCTATGGGGAACCCATTTACTATCTCAACCCACAATCGCTTTACATCCCTCGAGCAGGTAGATTGGCCCTATAACTCTGAAAGTGCTTTTTCCTTCAAACCTACAACTAGTTCAGGAATGTTCATTTCATATAGTTGTGGAGTGAATCGCTCCAGTTCCAACAAGACCTAAACTAAATCAAGTTATGAGACAGGAGTCTAATCTGACAATTGAGGGACACTTGCTCGTAAGTAGGTCTCTAGCTCCACCAATACATTGAGGCAGATGGTAAGGGACGTAGCTCTGCCCACTTTTTCTCATTATGACACAGCTCCTCACTACCAAGGAAATGAGTGGCGGATTCAATTGTCACTTTGGACCGGTCAACACGAACTGGGAGCGCAGCACCTCTTACTTCAGAGTGCAGGACCTGTAGCAGACTTTGACTTTCTATTTTGGAACATGGCTGGTTTTATGAATAAGTTGAAAAATGCTGATTGGAAGGATCTGATAAGGAACTTAGATATTTTCTGTCTTGCAAGAAAGTACATATTGACGGGTTTGTTTCAGTATCCCCTCCGACCGCCTATTCCAGACTGTGTCATCTAGGGGTGGTTTGTTAACTTTGATCTCAATTGCATTAGACACTAGGATTTTTAAAATCTACTTTAATTCACCTCACCTTCAAATTATTTGTCTGTTGCATTAGTCTAGGGGAACGTTCGACAGAGCAAATTTCTTTCATAATTATTTTAATCCTTATAATGCAGGTATAGCAGATTCCCTCGATCAAACCCGTAGCAAGGTACTGAATTAGATTTTATAGGAATCTGGGGGGCAGGGAGGAGGAAGAGATTCTGACTGCAGCCTCTGCCTAATTTCTAAAACCTTCATCTGTGGATTTGGATGCAACAAGGATTATTCCCACTTTGAGCATAACCCATGTGATGATACCCTTAATGCAATCATCAGTTCTCTTTTACTGCGGTTCCAACCCACAAGCAAATAACTTTTACTGCCAAAGGCTTGGGTAGTCTAATTGATTTTATAGTTTTTTTCAGGGAAATAGAGATTTAAGGTTGCTGACTTATATATTCTACATAATTGCTTTAGTGTTCACAATCATATGGCACTATGTTTGTGGGCAATGTTCAATTATCAGCTGTGCATTCCATTTGTCCAGTCGAGGCTAACCATAATAAGGGCACCCTCTGCAAAAAGGATATGGTGGATTCCAGGCACCTGCTATGTACTTGTAGTAAAAACGGGAAAGCAGTTGATGGTGAGCCTGCAAATTGAAATGGACCTCTTACATCTTTAGGGCATATAATGAGATCTGTGATTCTGTAGCTGAACTGCTAATGTTTGTGGAAACCCGCAGGGAGCCCTCCAATCAGAAGTGGTTAGATAGCAGGTGCATAGACATCGTATTCATGTTCTCAGACAGGTACCCAGGGATGCAGGGGGAAGTGAGGTTATGCAGACGGAATTATAAACAGGCTATCACCAAAAGGAAGTTAGCCATAAGGCAGGATGCTTGGGAACAGCTCTGTGAGGCTAGTACAAAGAATGACAGCTTCTTCTTCTGGGAAAACGGTTAATGCCCCTTGTTTTTGGAAAGCCTGTATTCTCCCCTTATAGTTTAAGATTGTAAATGCTTCGCTACGTCAAGGCACTATCCCTGATTGCCTAAAAGTAGGGCAGGTAACCCCCATTTTGAAAAAAAACAAGCACTGATTGTTCAGATCTTAACAACTTCCGCCCGATCTCCAACATACCCACTATGGCGTAGCTTCTGGAAAAATGTGTCCAGATCTAACTTTGCAACCACATAGATAAACTTTCAACTCCTTGACCAACATCAATCCAGCTTCTGTTAAGGTCACAGCACTAAATCAGCACTCACACACATTCTGAATGACAAATTAAAAATGCGGGACCTAAATGAATCATGTCTTCTGATACTACTTGATTTATCTTCTGCATTTGACACTCTTAAATACGGCAGTATTATTTATTATTATTATTATTATTATTATTTTTATTTTGTAGAGCGCGTAGTCACCCGGAGGTATCCCAGCGCTAAAAGATCCTATCTCCTAAGTTCAGTGGGAAAAGGGAGAGAAAGAGGGAGAGGGAAGAGGAGGGGGAGGGGGGCACAGAGGATCAGGGTTAAGGACAAGCATGATTCACTGAGGGAATTCACAGTCTGCTGAACCTTCTAAAACGGAGGGTGGGCTTTTCAGGGTCCATACTGCAATGGTTTACTTCATTCCTCCACAGCAGAACCCAAAGAGTCATGGTTAATCAGTCCCTTTACCAGCCCTCCGCGGTCACCCTTGGGGTACCACAAAGATCTGCCCTCTCACCCATTCTTTTCAATTTATTCTTAGAACCTCTAGCAGACTCCTTGAAATCTGCTAACATTCATTATCACATATATGCAGATGACACGCATTTATATCTGAAAATCTCCTCCCCAGAAGACATTCTATCCCTCAACTCTACTTTACAAAACACTCAACATTGGCTCACTGGCAATCTTCTCAAGCTCAACCCTGCCAAAGCGGAATTCCTCCTAATTACTCCTCCGAACCACATTACTAAAATCGACCTTTGGGTGAAGTATCTAACTGCCCTCAACTATTATCATCACGTTAAAGATTCTTCTAGAACCTTGGGAATTACACTAGACAAATACTTGAATATGCAGAATAGCATCAGGACTGTCACCAAAGGAGCGAATTACCAGATGCGCATTTAAAGAAAACGTAAACCTTTCCTTTCCGAGGATGACCTTAAACTTGCAGTCCAAGCTCTTGTGTTGTCCAGGCTGGACTACGGAAGTGCCACACTATGCGGCCTCCAAGATACCAGCTGGCCTTTCTAAGGGCCTCACAAACCACTAAAGATTCGGGGGAGACCAGGCCCCCCTGCTGCCGCCCAAGCACGATAGTTCAAACACATAAGAAGTAGGTTGCCTTCACCAACACAGTGAGCAAGAAACCAACGGTTGGATGTGGATGCTGTCTCCTGCAGGTCATGTGGGATGTTTTAGAACAAGGAGGCCATCCTTAATAGAAGAGGATGCCTCACACACAATATTGTGTCCTGCATCAGCCCTAGGCATCCTCTCGCCACCCTGGTAAGATGGTACTACCAGGGCGGACTCAACCTCCACAAAGACTTGGCGGTAGGAGGGAGTTCCTACATAAAACTTGCAGGACAAAATCAGGATCCAGTTTAATTAAACAGACCTTGCGGTACCTCGCTTATCGCCTTTATTATTGAGGACCTGAGGTTCACTAAAAACAAATCAAATGATGGAACCCTACGAGAGTAACGTCTCTAGTCCATCTTACAGTCTGCCAGCATGTTTCTGCCCATATAGATAACCTAATGGGTCTGGGGCATTCGGCAGGGCTGTTGGATCCCTATAATAACATTACCGGGTGTCCGCTATGTCCCTAAGTGCTAGTGTTGGGGGGGAATACATCTAAGAAATAACCCAAGTGAATTCTACTTGGGAATACCTATGCGGAATGCGTCGTACACCCTAGACTTTGTGATACCAGAGACACATTCATCACATTCTTGGTACCAAGCTGCATGGAGCTGTTTGGTGTAGGTGTTCCCATGTGGCGTGCCTTCTGACGAATGTGTGACTACGAAGGCTTTCACCCCTCCTGTGACCGAGTCTCTGGTATCCCCTAAAGTCAAGGGTGTTCAACGAATTGCGCATAGGAGTATCCTAGGTTAGGATTCACTTGGGTTATATCTTAGAAATATTTATCTTTTGTACTCTTTATAGTTAATGAGCTATTATCACTTTAAATGTTCTGTTTTATTCACCGTGGGTTTAGTTATTCTCCAGTCTGGGCTTGCTGTGCTCTAGTGGCCAATGATACGACCATTTAATATCTTCTTAAAAAGCCCATCTAGATGATTAAGGCATTTTGACACTTTTTATGGCTGGTTGACACTAAGAGTACACAACGGATCTTTAGTCTGACATTTTTGGAAATTCAGATTTTTACTATTGTATAAAGTTATAACTTTTTTAAGTTGACACTATATTGTTAAATCTTATTGGCGTTGCCATAATTCTGTTCTTTGTATGCGCGAAGTGTTTGATACTGCGTGACAATCGTACTGAAAGAAATCTCGTCACATTACCAAGCTTCCCTTATCATTTACGTTTTTAGCTGATGTTGGCAATTTTCTGTAGAAAGCTTTTAGCTATTGGGCACACATTCAAATGCCATTGAAGTGCTTAGTGGTTAAATATGTTAACATAAATATTTCAAGTTCTCTTGGACGCAGCCTGCAGTTTGCCTTGGCACCGTTTCCACCGGGTAGTGGTTCATGAATGTTACTACACTGACTTGGCCAGCGCAATGTAAAATAGATATTGTCTATGTGACCGGCATGGCAAGTTCTTCCAGGATGCACTCGAATTTTTAATCTTGTTACACACTTGTTGAAAAAACAATTGAACGATGTCATCTATGGATGCTATTTTTCCTACTTAGTGTGTCCTCCTGCCCGCCTTCTGGAACTATTCGAGTTGTGTATGTTAATGCGCATGTGCAGATGGGGCAGGCGTGCGGTGCAGAGTGCTGAGCGGGATGTACTTCAGGTGACCAGTTGTTGATGGAGGTGCTGATGTCACTCGGGCCGGGTGTGCTGTGCTGCAGAGGGTCCCACTTAATACGATTTACTATATTAACTTTTTTGTTTTGTTTGGGGCCCGAATAATTACCAGATCAGTGCACTTAAGTTCGAGAAAGGCCTTTCAAAAGTGCAGCTATATTTTGGGGGTTGTTTCCCCTTTTAATTGAATGTCTCAAGCTTTTAGATGAGTTTTTTTTGTTGTTGTTGATTTTATTATATTTATATATGATACCCATTAGCTGATATTTCCTAGAATGAATGTGAATAAAAAGTGATAATGCATGGTTCCGTAGTCACCGCTATCCTGATGTCAGTTTTATGATGTAATAGCTCATCCGATAGTGATAGATGGTGCATTTCTGACGTCACAAAGCGTATGGGCACGCACCTGTCAAAACACTCCCTTCATTCTGCCTCCAGGTTGCCATTTACTCTATTTTGGGCTTTACTGAAGTGTGCATCACGAACGAGAGTGTTTAGCATGGCGCATGAGTTGTCTTGGTTAAGGAAAAAACAAAAGGTGGATGGGCGCAAACCTCCACTCGCTGGATATACTGTCTGGAGAGAAACTTGGGTCTTCTGTTCTGCAGGACAGGTGTAGGAAACACGGATATGTTACATTTGTAGGGGTGAGAGGCCCAGTTCTCAGTGTGAGCTGCGGATGAATTTTCAAAAATCCTAAACAGTCTATTCTGAAATGAAAACACTGCTTCCCCTGAGTGATCCCGCGCTTTGGTCATTTGCAATTATCAGCCAGGCCTTCCCCAGATAGAATTACCTATGGTACAATAACTGCTGCACCAGTGTAACATTACTGCCCGGACATCTCAGCAGCATTCCCGAATCGATTAGATTCTAAAGAGCAAACTTCAAGCATCGAAAGTCTTCAAAAATCAAGAATATCTGACGCACAGATCAGGGGTGGATACAAAAATGAAACTGCTGCTTTTACATCAAAATCCTTTTTTGTAAGTAAACTGTGAGTTGCACCAATGAGCCGGCCGTGGTTCTCAATCAGCCACTTCGGGGGCAGAATTGCTTTCATTATTGGCATTGAACAAAGCCAGGGAATTGTTTTAAAAGAGATTAGTTTCTATTTAAATGCGGTCTTCTTTAATAGTTTCATTCACTTGCAGTAATTGTCTTTAAAAGATAGCTGATAAAAGAAAATGCAACAATCAACAAGGTGATGGATGTGAAGCTTGAATTAATCTCAGTCTCGGGCAATCCCTCAGGGCATATTCCAGACCATCATGAAACATAGTCTGGATCTTTAAGACTACCTCTAATGGATGCAGCTTCTTAGCCTCATTAATTGTCCTTCCAGGTTTCACACTGGTCTGGAATGGTTTTTCCTCACCAATGTCTCTCCAGCGCCACCAGGTGGTGCCATGTCATTACAACCGTGACTCCGCCTCCAGATAAGATGACACTGATATATATTAGGTGCCATCTTCAACTGCCTCTTTAGGAGGATCTGCAGTCCCTGCACCTGAATTTCCACGATCTACGCCTGCATGCATGGAGAATAAGCAGAACCAGCTGAGTGGTCTTTTGATCTGCCATCGAAGGTGGTGAGACTGCTCGCTACCTCTCTACCAGTCTAAGGGATGGTGTGAAGAAAGGCGTGTCAACTCTCCTCATGTTTAGCTGTCTGATGTTGGTCTATTCACTTTGCCCTTAGTCATGCAAGGCTTTGCTATGAGCACTATTAAAGGAGATGTTTTGGCTATTTTCTCCTTTCTGCGTTTACATGATCAGCTCTCTTTGCTTCAGTCACTACTTGTGATGAGTTCCTTAAAAGGGCTTACATAGGTTTCCACCTGCTTCAGATATTTGTCAGCAATTGGACCTATTATGTGCACAGCTGTATTTTGAGATTAACATTCCTGATTGCGATCACTTCTCCACATCGCGTCCGTAAACTGCAAGTACTGTTTGTTTACCACATTCTTAACCAATAAGATGTTACGGAGCACCAAGGCCTCTTCTTCCAAAAGTGGTGGCACCATTTCATTTAGTGCAGTCCATCATGCTCCCCGCTTTTGATTCTCTACCTTATCCCTCTTAGAAAGAGGACAAGCCTTACTGGTTGGTTTCGAAGATGGTGCTTAGCTTCTATAGTGATATATTGTGATATAGCTAAGAAGCACTGGGTAGATGACCAACTTTGTGTTGAATTTGTCAGTATGAAGAAAGGCAGGGCAGTTCAGAAGAGGACTTTACATAGAGACTCCTTCTTAGTTTTACCCAAGGGGAGCATCCTGGGCCTCTTGGGCTCATTTCAGTAAGGCAAGAGCTGCTGGTATTGCCCTGGATAGAAGCATTTGTGAATTAGACGTATGCCAAGCTGGCATGCTCCATACGGTTAGAAATGGGGGTCTCTAGTTAGCACTGGTTTGCACCGTTGTCCAAGTAGGGACCCTCCTTCCTAGTCAGGGTAAGGGAGATACACTTCTAAAATAACCCCCGCTCACCCCCTTGGTAGCTTGGCATGAGCAGACAGGCTTATCTTAGAGGTTGTGTGTAAAGCATTTATGCATACGTACAGTAATAAAGTGAAAACACTACAAATAGACACCACACCAGTTTAGAAAAATTATTAATCTTTATCTAAACCAAACAAGACCAAAACGAAAAAAATCCACAATACTGTAAAAATAGTTACTTTGCAAGATCACCTTTAAATTGCCGAATAGCTGAAAAACACAGTTCCTCCGAGTCGGTTGCTCCGTCCTGGGTTACCTCGATGCTGAAACAACAAAGTAACAGTTTCAGCCAACCGCGTTGGTACGGGCCAGCTAAAGCGTTGACAGACTCGTGAACAGTACCTTTCTCGATGTGGCTAACACATTGGTGCGAGTCGGTCGAGGGCAACCGTTGCGTTGCAAACAAATTAAGCGGTGAAGGGTGCGGTGCCCTCACAATGTGGTGCAGGCAGCGGCTCGGTGACGGTTGTCCAGACTGCGTGTGATGAGGCGGTGCAGAGTGCGGTGCCCACAGGATGCGGTGCAAGCAACGGCTCTGTGACTATCGTCCAGACAACGTCTGTGAGACCAAGGATGCGGTGCGGCAGTGCCTTCTGCAGGGCCTTCAGTACATCGAATCCTGCGACCGACTCGGTGACCGAGTCCGTTGCCCCTTTCTTCTGCGGTGACTGAAACCAGCGGTCCCAGAGATGATGCCCAGAAGGACGGTGGGGTATTTGCTGTTCCTGAGACCTCGTGAACAGGGGTCAAGTTCCACTTCCAAGCCCTTGGAGACACTTCTCAAGCAGGATACACACCGAGTGCTCTCCTTGGCAGAAACAGTTACCTCAGGCCAACCCCAGAAAGCACACAGAAAAGGGGCAGTACTCCTCCAGTTTCTTCCAGCAGAGGTTCCTCTTGAAGTCCAAAGTAATCTAAAAGTCTTGGGTTTGGCGCCCTCTTTTTATAATACAAAGTCCTTTGTTCACTGTGGCAGAGAAGCTCTTTGCCCAGCCAAAACCAGTTCTGTCCTCTTCGGTGCAGCTTCATGGCAGGAGGCGGAGACAGCATTGTTTAAGGAAGACCAGGCCCATTCAGGTGTGAAAGAAATCTTCTCCCCCTACTCTGAATGCAGCCCAGGTCTATTCAACCAAGCCCTGACTACTCTGGAAAGGCAGGAGAGACCTAACCCCGCCCCAAGTGGCTGTCGAACAGACTGCGCATCCGCAGCCCCTGTCACTCCAAAGCCAGATGATCAATACACAACCTAGCAGAGGCACACTGGATGGTTAGTCAAGAAAAATACCTACTTTCTAAAAGTGATCTTTTCAAACCCAGAATATAAAAATCACCCTCACTAAAAGATGCCTCTTAACATTCTGAGTTCAGGCATATTGAACTTTATTTTCCTATCTTGTTCCCATGTGCAGTTATTCTTATAAGCTGCTAGAAGCAAACAACTCATTCTATCCGATGGGACAGGTAGCCTTATAATAGTGAAAAAACGAAATCGGCAGTATTTCACTATCGGGACATGCCGCACACATCAGGGCATGTCCTACCTTTCACATACAATGCACCCTGCCCATAGGGGTACCTTGGGCCTACCTTAGGGGTGACCAACATGTAAGAAAATGAAGATTAGGGTCTGGCAAGTGGGTGCATTTGCCAGGTCGACATGCAGTACCAAACTGTGCACAGACACTGCAGTGGCAGATCTGAGTTACATTTACTGGCTGCTCCTGTGGGTGGCACAATACGTGCTGCAGGCCCACTAGCAAAAGAAACAATTAATGGATGGAATGCTGGACAATGCAAAAATTCACCCCTAGTCATAAGGATCTGGGTTTAATCCATCATTCTTTTGCTCACCACACCACCCCAGTTTGGACGCACCCATATATACAAATCAGTCTGGACCCTGTTCCATGTGGAAAAAGTCCAGACCGAACTGCCAAGCCAGGTTCTCCCTGAACCAGAAACAAACATCCTGGGACTGGTTTCAGTGCATTACCCTTCATCAGCCAGGCTAGATTGAATCCAGTGGTGTAGTGAGCAGGGGCTCACTAGCAGTATATTTGATTTACAGGCACACAGTGCACTGTACTTGGGACTGACTAGTAAATCAAATATGCCAATCATGGAATCGCTAATCAATATCAACATCTTACAGGGAGCACATGCACTTTGGCACTGAAACAAAGTGCCCAAAGCATCTGGACCAGTAAAAACACACAGCAAAATAACAGGAGTCAATGGCCAAAAATACAGGGTAAACACACGCCAAAGATGCCAGGTCTAACACATGCCTTCACCTGACATCAATCGATTTTCAGGTTCATAGGGAGTACCATTTCGCCCAGCTGGTCCTGCAGGAGTGTCTGTTGTAAAGTCCACTTGTACAATGACCTCCATTGGAGTGTTCCGCTTTGGTATTGATTTTAAAGTTTAGGGATCTGCATTTAAAAGGATCCTTCAGAAGAATCCTTCAGTAACGTGCTTTCTGGTACAACTACTCTGTCTAATCCCAGATTCCTCACTACCCATCCTGTTCTGCAGAGTGGTTTCTGATGGGCATTAGGCCCCAATTTAGGTTCCACATTCTGTTCAACATTAATTTTGTCAATCCCTCCACCTCTAGGGGCACAGCAGTAGTTTTGTGAAACTGAGTCAGCAGGGGTGGTTCTATATGGAACTATGTCATCATTTCCAGAGGCATGACAGAGCCTCCATAGAGTCCGATGGCACCACCTACCAGCACACAGAACCTGCTGTTGGAAAATTTTCCAGATCCAGTCTGGCACATAGGGTGATTCAAAAGATTGCGGAATGAGCGGTTAGAACGGAGAATTCACCAAAAAGCATTACCAAAGCTAAGTAACTAGTTCAAATGTTACAGATGTCCTTGTTTAGCATTGTTGAATTTTCATGTTTGGCAAACTATGTGAAAGCTGCTGTTTGAAGGCAAAAATTAACAATTTCGACGTGTTTGGCAACAATTACAACCAGTATTTCAGTTACGAGAATTCATTAGAATATATACATGCTTTTTCTAATGCCAAATTGTGCTTAACATTAAAAACATTAATGAAGGCTTGTTTTTCTCTATAGCCTTAGAGCTAGGCGTAGCGGGCTCTACCGGCCATTAAAAGCCCACTTTAGCGTTCGGCGAGGGCCTTTAACAAGGGAGCGGGCCTTTAAGGGCCTGTAGAGCCCCCTATGGAGGGCTCTTAAGCTATTAAAACATTCCGCCCCTCAAGGGCAGAATGTTTTAATTTGTAAAACAAAGGCCTCCCGGATCCCGAGGGGATTGAAATCCCCATGGGCTCCGTGAGGCCTTTGTTCACAACATTACCTGTGAACAAACATTGGAATGTTGGCGCTCTAGGCTACTACCGGCCATTAGAAGGCCGGACCATTCAATTGTTTTCAATGGAGCTCCCTGCATTCCAATGTTAGAATAATCCTTTAAAATTGAGTTTTTTTGTTGTCTTCATTTCATTCAGTTCTGCCTGCTTATTCGCTATGCCATGTTTATATACCTGAGGATGATTAATTTGTGAGATACAGAGGTTGGTATTTACAGGATGCTTTACATTTGTCCCTGGATCTGGTAAGTCATAGAAAACCCTTGTAATCATGAAGCACCTCCAACAGAAAGGCATGCAGATTTATCTTCTGGACGAGGCTGGCTGTTGATCACATGGAGTCCTCTGTACATGGTTCTAATCAAGCTTGCATCTTTCTTGTATCCTACAGTTCAAGATTGACGGCGAATGGTGGACATGGATTGATTACGATCGTTTCCAGGAGCTCATTGCACAGAACCAAGAGAATAATGGAAACAAGATCTTCTCTGCGCTGGATTACATGGCGAAAACTCCAGCATGGGCATTATTTGGGGCCAGCGAGAGGGGCTTCGATCCTGTGGACACTCGATTTCAGAGGAAGAAAGCCAAAGATATCTCTGGGTGTTGATGCCTTGATTGTGCTTTTGTTACCCTGAACTGTTTGCTGGGACTGCGGCTCGATGGTGGTTGACTCTTGTTTTTATATTTTTTAGCCCCTAGGAAGAGAAGGAAAAATCTGTTCTGGCCAAGTGCAGTGTATGTTAGCAACCGCACCAGCAGCCCTCCATTCCCTTGAAGGTGTTCTCAACCTTACTGTTGGAGATGATCCTCGCAATGAACGAGCTGAAAAAAATGAATAAAACTTGATGGGCCAATCTTTGCTAAAAGTGCAAATGTTAATTACATTTGCAACAACCTGTGGGGATTGCCACTTACTAAAAAAATAAGTGAAACAAGAAGTAAAAAGGAAGTGAAAACATTCAGGTCGTTTTAAAGTTGAAAGTGACTATTACATTAAAGTGGGTATTGTATGGATGTATGTTTGCAAAAAAGATGGCTAAGATGGGGAGCAATGTTTAGGGTCTGCCCCGTTATTCAGAGGATAATAAAAATAGATCACTCAGCCGAATATATCCCTTGTGATCAAGTGAGTAGCCATCAGAACACACGGTTACTTCAGCTCAAGAATTTGTCCTCAACATATTTCATTGACCTATACTGTGAGGTGACCCCCTTGTAGAGGCATGTGAGTCCTATCACCTTCTTTTAATCTTGAAATGACCATGATTTAAAATATTTATCCTGGATAGGGCATCAGTAAACTGGATTTTGGGTGATTTCTTTTTATTTTACATATATTTTAATAAAATTGGCTGGCCCCTTGACATTGTGTACCAGATATTGAAGGAGATTTTCGCCGGCCTCCAATATGTATCAATGGGAAATAATACAAGTCTGATGCTGCTGTGTATGTTTTTTTTTACCATTACATATTCCTGCCGAGAAAGTGTCCAACCACACACATTTTTGTATATTGAGAGGCAGACTTCACAAATGTTTTCATATAAGGATTTATTAGGTAAACAAAGTGCTGTATGAATTTGCAGGTCAAGGAAATAAAATGTAAAACATTTTTGTAGTTGAAGATCATTTTTAATTGTCTCACAAACCTCACCAGTATTACTTGAAGAACCTTTAACCAGAATCAAAAAACCAGCCAGGTGACGTTCTTAGGTCGTCCAAGTTTGTTTTTTATCATCTGCTTTCCTTAAATATTGTGTGACATATGAATATTATTTTGTGTTCATGATAAGCAGGTCTGCAAATTTCCAGAATACACTTTCCTCTA
Source organism: Triturus cristatus (assembly GCF_964204655.1). Lineage (NCBI taxonomy): Eukaryota > Metazoa > Chordata > Amphibia > Caudata > Salamandridae > Triturus > Triturus cristatus. Next base: position 1,081,618,403 of record NC_140584.1, on the reverse strand, counting down.
CAGAACATGGACAGTACAACTTGACTGGCATTCACTCTACCAGGTGGCTTGGAATAAGGTGGCAACAGTAGGTTATGCATCTAAAGTGTGTCCTTTCCACATGATCATCTCTAAATGTATGCCATCCCGTTGAGGTGCTCTGTGGTGTTGCTATTTGTAATGTGACATGTTCCAGTCACTTCTGCTTTTATGCTAGCATAGGGCTACCTCTTGCTATTGTTTTGGGAAAAAAAGTTATTTTATGATGTTTGATTTATCAACACAACCTCTATGCTGTATTTGTAGTACGATTGGTAATCTCCTGATCGAATGGAAATGAATCACTAGTGTCTTTTTTTTAAAACATTTTTTTTTACATTAGAAACTTTATTTCGCAGTTCAGAGAATAGCATAAAAGTACACATGTTAAAAAAAGAAACAAGCATTTGCAATGCAATAGGTCTCGCATTTACGCGAGTTTAAGGTATTGGCATTGTAAATGACAATGCGTTTTATTTATATTTCAAAAACCAAAACATAACTAAAAGGCGTTGTCATTTACAATGCCAATACCTTAAACCCGTGTAAATGCGAGGCCTATTGCGTTGGAAATGCTTGTCCGCTTTTGGATCCTCAGTGTGTCATGTTAGAGTTCAGGAGACAGCCGTGCGTTTCCCTTTTCCAAACATGATCTCCCACATCCTCGTTCTTCCTGCTCAGCAGTTCGGGCTTCAAGCAAAGGGACACAACATCCTCTCTCCAGCGAAGTACTCCTTCTCAAACGTAACCCCAGAAAGACTAGTGAATTTACTAACTTTGTGTGCTGGAAACCATTAAGTGGTTTGCGCTGCCTCTCCATGCATCTAAATAATAACAAGCGCTGGCAAAGACAATATGTCTTGCTTCTGAAAGGCATGAATTGGCCTTGGCAATAGAACTTTTGGCCTATCCAGGTTTTGCTTCCCATGTTAAGCAGCACTGACAAAAAGAAAAAGGTCGCAAATGCTGAATAATATCGGCAACAAAATAAAGTAAAACCAGCATTGGCCGCGCGGCCGTAAAGGTAACGGCCACGCGGCCGTGAAAGCGAAAGTAATTGCGATCACAGCAAAAGTGATCGCGAGGATGGCGCGCGCTGTGTTTCAAGCACGCGAGTGGTGCGCGCGCAGCAGTGATTGGCGGCTGCACGCGTGCACTCTCGCGTGAACGCAAGCGCTAGGCCAGCGAGGTCTGGTAGGTAACACTTTGGAAACCTGTATACTAAATGTCGAGCAACAGCGCATGCGCTGTTCTAGGCTCGAAAACAAACAATTACATTATATAAAAAGAGAATTTAAAACATACGTGGTTCTATAAAAGTTGATACAGTACAGGTAGTCGCAAATGATTGTAAAACAGAGTTTTAAGCTGGTAGTGCAAACACAGTTAATTGAGTATAAAGAAGCAGACAAACTGACTTTAGCAGCAGAAATTTTAAAGTGCTATTGATAAAGTGCAACAGGTCTTGCGGGTTCTCGGAGCAGCCAGTAAAAAGGAAGCTAATACAGAGCAAATACGTGGGGTATCTAAGGCATAAAATAACGTGAGTGCTGCCGCTACTGTTCTTCTAAAGAATTTCCTTAAATGCGTAATTTATAAAGGTTTTCCTCTCTTTCCCATAATGTGTGCAAAGAAGGAGGATATGTGATGTTGATTGAACAGATCTTAAGGGCAAGAGGATAAATTCCTAGGGGCAAACTGATTGTTCGGGTAACCAAGCATAAACAAAATTAGGTTCAATCTAAATCTTGTCAAAATAAATCGGTGCTGGTTGTTTGACACTATTTGTAAATAAGAGAAAGAATGATTTGAGATCTGTGGTAAAGATTCATAAAGCATAATCAATTCCTTCCCTTTGTGATTATTCCACCTGTCCTGTGTTACTTGTTTCAAAAAGATCTCCTTTAATCTTGATCTAGGGAAATGTTTACATAGAGAGGGTGAATCAAACAGGAACCCAAGATCCAGCAAGTTAAGATTGTCTCTGATAGGGGGGCGTGGCTAGCAACATGGCTGAGTAGGACGCGAGTTCTATCGCGCTGGCTACCGGCAGTCATCCAACTTACTTAACGGCGACCCAGAGTCCAGACGACGGCACCTGGCTGCTCCCCTGCGGCTTCTGCATCCCCCAAGCAGAGTTTGGATGCCCAGCGGGGTCACGGCAGACCCGCTTTTGAGGAGGAACGAGACGGAGCCCGGGCGCGTGAACCAAGATGGCGCCGGCTCCCCGTCCCTGAGAGCGACGCGGCAGCGGCGAGCCTGGTGAGTCCGACTGCTGGAGAGACTGGAACACGGATGCAGGTTTGGCGAATCCGGACCAGGGCGGGATCCGGAGGCGGACTGCGGCCCCGGCGGGACCCGACAGCGTGCGAGAGGGAGAGGCAGCTGTGAGCACCCGGGCGCTGTGAGATCGAGTTGGCCCCTGACTGGCGCTGCTGCGTTGAAAACGTTGGGCTCTCCCCGCAAGCTGACGCGGGATCCGAACAGTGCAGGCGCGGCCAGGACCTGGTGCTGCGTGGGGGAAGCAGCCTGGATCGAGGTGCGGAGGAGGACAGCGCCCCGCCATCGTGGGCAACAGCGGCCGGGACGGGCTGGTGGGGCCCTCAGTGATTCTCCACCCATATGACTGAGGGTGCGTTGCCTGCCCCCTACCCCCAACGGTGACGCCGAAGCGACGATTGCAACGGGTTGCGGCCCGGCACCACCGCGATGAGTGTGAGTAGGTGGCCGACGGGCCAGGGAGGCCGGGGTCTCTGCAGGGGCATCCCAGGACGGAGGAGGTACGGCGGTGCAGCACAGGGCAAGTGACTGGGACGGGGAGCCGGCCAGGGTCCCCTTACCCCCCCCGGGAAAGGTGACATCCGGAAGCCGGGGACGACGCCTGGAGGGCCCTAGAGAAGCGTGGAGGGCCGGGGCGCTTGACGGGGGTAGCGGCAGACGAACGAGCGGTGGTGGGACGTCTGTCCTCCCATCCCCCCTTTTCATCCCCCCCACCACCCTGCATCGGTGGGTGGCGGAGTACTGCAGCTAGAGCCTTGGTTAGCGGCGCTGGACGGGGGCTGGGATGAGCCACATCGGCCCCGGCCTGGTGACTGAGACCGGGGGGCTGTGAAGGTTGGGTGTGCGGCAGATTCGGACGGCGCGAGAGGAGGCAGACGGCGTGGGCACCGTGACCCCGGTGCGACGGTGGTCTAGCACGAAGAAAGGCCCGGGAGAGTACAACAGCAACGCAGCCCACAATGGGCAGGAAAACCCTGGACCCCAGGCCCCCCAAACAGGGCACACTGAACAGATATACAATGGCCCCACCGGTGGTAGTCAGAAACGAGTGGGACAAAATCAGACACGGCCCTTTTAATGAATGCCATACAAGCGTCCCGTGAGGCCCTTGAACACAAAATCGGGGAGGTGGGGACGGAGGTGACGCTCCTGCGACAGGACTTCCGCAATTTAACTGAACGCGTCACGAATGCAGAGACCAGGATAGGGGAGACGGAGGACAAGGTGCAGGCCCTGAAGAAAGACCTAGTGGAGCTCAAAGCCTCTCATAAGCAACTCCTATGGAAGGTGGATGATGCCGAAAATAGGGCACGACGCAACAACCTCCGTTTTGTTGGCTTTAGGGAAGGAATTGAGGGACCTAATACGGCGGAGTTTCTCCACACCTGGCTGTTACGTACATTCCTGAGAGAAATTCTCCACTTGCTTTGTGATTGAGAGGGCGCATAGAGCTCTGCTGGCGAGACCGCCGGTTGGGGCGTGGCCGAGGCCAGTCATTGCTCGCTTCTTGAACTTTTTGGACCGCGACATGATACTGCGATAAGCTCGGAAACTTGGGGTCATCCGACACGAGAACGCACATATTATGATTTTCCCAGATTACAGCCAGGAGGTACAAAAGCAGCGCCGTTCCTTTGACTCAGTTAAAGCCAAGCTGAGAGCCCTTCACATACAATATATGCTGTTATTCCCTGCGAAGCTGAAAGTGATTTATAAGGAAAAGACCCATTTTTTTAATTCCCCAGAAGAGGCCTGGCAGTGGCTGGAGGAACGCCCACCGGTGGGCGGGAGGCCGACGGCGGACCGGGGGACACCAGAACGGGGGCACCCTGGAGGGGAGCCCCGAGGATCACCGAGGCGGCAGCGAGAGGGACGCAGGCGAGGAGGCCGGGACTTGACGGCCGCCCCGTACAGGACCTCTGGAACCCGGAGAAGGAGATGGAACAGTACAGCATCTGTCGAATCGGTCCGGCTGACGGGCTCGCGCTTCCGCTGCCTGGCAGAGAAGGCGCGTTCAGAGGGGGAAGAAGAACCCGGTGATGTCGCCTCGGAGGAAGGGGACCTGGAAAGACGATCGATGCACCCCCTGGTGGCCGCCATAAGAGACCTGGAGCAGGGACAAACGCAAAACACAGAGACCTCGAGGGGTGAGCTGCAGGACTCCAACTCGTGATGAAGGGACACAACGGGCCAGCCAGTCGTGGACACTGTAGCGGAGAGCACGCACGTTGTTGTCTGCCCCCTCCCTCGTTTCCCCCCCCCCCCCCACCTTTTTACCACGATTTATTTTAACAGTAGCTGGACTGTCTTATATTGTGCTACTGCGTTTTCAGTTTTATGTTGTGGTTTCTGTTGTGGGTACAAACGTTTGCAGAGGGGTGAAGTGGGCAAGTTCGTAACAAGGTTACTAGAGGGTGGGCGACAGACCTCCTTCACCTGAACAGCTGTATCCCTGCCGTTAGGACGGTGATGGGTCTGGACGGGGGAGGGGGATGGGGTGGAGGGTAGTATTGGGGTGCGTTAGTTGAGGGGTTGGGGAAGGGTGGGAAGGTTGGGAGGGTGGGGGGGGTGTGAGGTTCTGATTCTTGTTTTTAAGCATGCGGCAGATGGGAAGGTCCACGACACCCATAGGCCCTACACAGGGGACCTGCCGGGACATGTCCTGACCCAGTTTGATGTCTTTTGATAAGCTGGGCATCCCCGGGACAGGGGAACAAGATGATGGAACGATCAAAATCCTTACCTGGAATGTAAATGGTCTGGGTACAAAGATAAAGAGAGGACTGGTCATGGCCTTAGTTAAGCGGAGGGCCCCTGATATAGTACTGCTGCAGAAAACGTATCTACAGGGGACAAGATGTGGATTCTTGGCTAGAGGGGCGTACAGGGTACTGGCACATGCAGGGTACACTTCGGGATCTAGAGGGGTGGCCATTCTAGTGAGGAAATCCCCCCTTTCATAGTTACAGACACCTGGTCGGACTCACAAGGGACATATGTCGGAGTGACTGGGACATGGAGAAGCCAGAAGATGACGGCGGTGTTCGTGTATGCGCCCCCCCCCCCCTGGCTACAGGCCAGAACCTATGCACGGGTGACTGACATTATTCTGAGCACGCCGGACTCACAGCACGTGGTGGGAGGAGATTTTAACGACGTGATACACCCCACATTGGACAGGTCTGGGGAGCGACTGGCCCCTTCGGCGCACTCCCATGTAGCACAATTTATTGACATGGTAGGGCTGACGGATGCCTGGAGATGGCTTCACCCAGAGACTAAGGGGTACTCGTATTTCTCAGGGGCGCACAAGGTGTACTTCAGATTGGACTATGTCTTCCTACTCTGCCATGCGCTGGACGGGACGAGTCGAGCGGAATTCCTGGCACGTGACATCTCAGACCACTCGCCGCTGTTGATGACGCTGGGAATGCGACACGGGGCGACGGCCGGGAGGTGGAGACTGGCGACATGGGATCTACAGAATAGGGACCTCCTACGGGGATTCAGGGCGGACGTGAAAATTTATCTGGCAGACAACTTGGGCTCAGTGGAGTCGGGAGTGACGATCTGGGAGGCTCTGAAGGCGGTCCTCCGCGATAAAATACAAACTAGAATAGCGGAAGACAGGAGGACTCAACAGGAAGGTATTAGGGACCTGGAAACGCGTATCCTGGAACTGGAACAGCAGCATGTCATGGGAGGGTGGTCAACCGCGCTCCGAAGACTGCTGGACGCACAACAGCAGTATAAGGACATAACGAGTAACGAGGCCAGGCCGCAGGCACTGGCCACTCAGCATAGATTATAAGAAGTTGGGGATACATCGGGGAAATTGCTGGCATGGCTGAGTCGCAGGGAACAGGAGGCGAGGTGGGTCGACCAGGTGATGGGCGCAGATGGCCGGCCTCGTAGAACCAACGCTCAGATAGCACAGACATTTGCAGATTATTATGAGGACTTTTATGGGACTAGAGAACTGGGCACGACGGCCGAGATCAGTCAGTATTTAGAGGAGGTTGAGACCCCCAGTCTAGCTGCCGAGGAGCGGGAGAGCTTAGAGGCAGAGTCCACTGCAGATGAGATACGGGAAGCGCTGGCTAAGTTGCGCCCGGGGAAATCTCCTGGCCCCAACGGGTTCCCTGCAGAATTCTTTAAAAGAATGGCTGACCTCCTCACCACACATATATTGGCATTATTTAACGATCCCGAGACTGTTCCTTTCGCTGGAGCGCTATGGGTAGGCGCTCGGGCTATACTATAAATTGGCATAAATCGGTCCTGTACAATCCCGGGGAGAGAGACTTGGGGAGGGCGATACCTGAGACACTACGGGTGACGACTGAAAGGTTTGTATATTTAGGAATTTACATAACCAGTAGTAGCTCTGTCTCATATGCGAAGAACATCCAACGGGTTCTACTGAACTTTAAGGAGGATGCGTCCAGATGGAAGACCCTCCCACTCACAATGCTAGGGCGGGCGGCAATGTAAAAATGATCACTTTACCGCGATTCCTCTATGCGCTACAAAACGAGTATTTCCCCCTCCCACATCGGGTGGGTCTGAGAGCTGCTCTGGTTGGGGAAACAGCCTAGGATAGCGCTGGAGACCCTACTGAGAAACCAGTACAATGGAGGAATATCGCTCCCCAACGTGGAGGCATACTACTGGGCAGAGCATCTCGCGCCAATAAACGACTGGTTACATGCCCCGGCGGACCACCCCACATATAGATTGGAAAGGGTGAAATTAGACCGCCGCACATGCCTGCACTATCTTTATGGAGGGAGGGGGAAGGCTGCACTATTATCGGCAACAAGGGTGACTATAGAGCTCTGGGATAGGGCGACAAGACGAATAGGATGGCGGCACAAACCGTCGAGACAAACCCCCTTCTGGAGGTGTGCCTGGTTACGAGAGTTACATAAGCTGAAGAGATTTCGACGGTGGGACGATATTGGTGTCTCTGTGCTGGGTGACCTCCAGCGCCGGGGCGCCTTGAAGTCCTTTCAGGAATTAAGGGCGGAGTACGGCCTGCACTGCTCCCAGTTCCTAAAGTATGCACAACTACGCCACACATGGCAGGCAGAAGCAGCGCTGTCGGTCCCCTTGCCGGAATATTCGCCGCTGGAGGGCCGTCTACTACAGTAACAGGTGCAGGCCAAGCTAGTTTCCTTGACTTATAAAAGCCTACTTAAAAACATGCCGGACGGTCTGGTTAAACTGAAGAGTGTGTGGGAAGCGAATGTAGGGGAAATGGACACGCTTGATTGGAAAACTGCCCTGATGCACCCTAGGGAAGTGGCAATAAAATCTCGACTCCGACTCATACAATTTAAGATCCTCCACAGAGTCTACTATGATCGTCTCCGCCTACACCGGATGGGGAGGGCCACTGACCCTAGCTGTTTGCGGTGCGGACATGCCGTAGGCAACTTCTACCACACCATCTGGGAGTGTGGGGTCCTCCAAAGTTATTGGGCCAGGATAGTGGGAGAACTCTGGAGCGTACTTGAGGTGTCCCTACCCCTGGAGACCAAATTAGTTCTACTGGGGATAACGAATGATATAGACCTGACTCGACCCCAGCTCATTTTCCTGACATTAGCGTTAGTGGTGGCCAAGAGGGACGTGGCACGGGAATGGGGAGCCCCGAACCGGAGGAGGGGGATGGGCATGTATATGGCGGCCGAAAGAGTTACTTACAAAGCACGGGGCTGCCCAAAGAAATTCTCCAGAGTATGGGGGAAATGGCGACGGTATCATGGCCTGGAGGGGGGTCTCTGAGGGGGTGGAGAGGGCTGTGCTGACAGCCTTATTGCATATGAGAACGACTTGGATGCAGCTAGAGGCCTCCATGGATGGTGGGTGCTTCTATATCAATGTATCGAGGTGTCTGGCGCTAGGCGGGGGGAGGGGGGCGGTGGGTGGTGGTAGGGTACTAGGTGATGGACGATTCACTGTGATATGCTTATTATGTTCTGTGTTGGAAATGCAAATAAAAATATTTTTTAAAAAAGAAAAAAGATTGTCTCTGATATAGGTTAACCACGGTATTCTGTAGGCATAATCCAAGGATAGGATATCTTTGATAATTTTTTGATTTAGGCCCACAGTTACCCTTTTCCAAATGGATAACCAGAGAGCAAGTGGGGCTAATGTAATCACGTACGAGATGTAGGGAATGCCAGCATCTTTATGGACTATAAAATTACTAGTGATTGAGGCATTGACAGTAATCTTTTAATGAATTTATCTTCCTGTTTTTGCAAAGTGGTTATGTCAGAAATTGCTGCTCCACAGGAGGCCATTGAAAGTGTTTTAGCCTTCTAAATTGTAAAGATTTCTAGTATGGGTCTATGGCCTAGTTTTTTTTAGAGAACCTAAATAATGCACCAATGCTTTGTCATTGAATAAACCATATTTTGCATCATCTTCTTCCAAGAGAGTTTATTCTCAAATATGACCCCTAAATCTTTAAAATGAGGTACCTGTTTAATTTTTCCCCTGCCCAGATTAGAACTCGTTTTTTGTTTTTGTTTAGACCTATTGGCATTACATATTATTTGGTTTTATTAACTTGCAGGTCTAGCTTGCGCATAAAGCCAGTATACTGGTTGATTAGATTTTGTGGTGCCTCTGGGGTCCTCGCCAGTAAAACTGCATTGTTTGCAAAAAGCCAGATCAGGAGAGCGGATGTTAATGCTAAAGGGATATATTTAGTTGTTTCTTTTAAGTCATTGCTTAATCTGTTGGTATAGAGAGCGAACAGGAACGGGGCCAGGACACAACCTTGCCTGACCCCTCTCTCTATATTAAAGAATATGGTACATTAACAATGTTTTCATATCGCAACATTGCGGAAGCACCTGCATAAAGGTCCCCTATGAATTTAATGATACCCTTGTCCACTACCATTTTCTTTAATATTTTCCAGAGCTTGCTATGGACCACGTAATCGAAAGCCTTTGATAAGTCCATGAATGCCAGATAAATTTGGGAATTTTGCTTTCGTGTATTTACCAGTAATTTAGGTCAAATTTAGACATTGGTCCTACGTTCCCCTACCATGTCTAAACCCATATTAAACGTCCAATAAAACGTCCCTTTCGTCTGCCCATAATTCTAATCTGTTTAACAGTACACGACCCATTAGCTCGGCTGAACTATCGTGCAAGGAAATTGGTCGGTAGTTGGCAGGTGCAGAAACATCCCCTTTTTTATATATCGGAATAATTATGGATTGTTTCTAGGAGGGGGGGAGGACGATTCACAGCTATGGCATTAAAAGTCACAGTTAGAAGCGGGGCCCAGAATGGAGTGTTGGCTAGGAAAACATCCATAGGGACTCCATCAGGTCCCTGTGCTTTGCCCAGAGGAGATTGAGTCAGGGCTAATTTGACTTCTTCCAAGTCGAATGACCAGTATCTAAAATAAATGATTCACATACACCTGTAGGAGGTTCTACCCTTTGAAAGATGTCCTGGAAATGTTTTACCCATGATGCTTCATCGATATGATACCAAAGTTCAGGCTGGACTGTTACCACGAGGCACTGGGTCAGACTGATTTGCATATGGCCATGTCTGAACTGGGTGGTGGAGTGAGCTAAAGAATGATGATGGATTAAACCCAGATCAGTTGATTGGGGGTGAGTGTTTGATTTGCTCAAACGCTCCGTCCATCATCCCCTTTGGTATCATCGATATATGAAGCATCATGGGCATATTTACAGTTTTCCAAAAGGCAACATGGTCCTAAAGGAGAAATCGTTTTTTGAGATTCTCCCATGCCTCCGTTCTAAGCTGTTTAAGCCTGTTTGCCCAGGCTGATTAATAGTTTTTCCTGAGAGTCCAGATCTGCTGAATATTTCTAGGTGTGGTTTTGAGTACCTTGCGGAAAGTTTTGCGAGCGTCTGAGCAGCTATTATCGAACCATCGATTAGTTGTAGGATCTCACGCTATAGGAGAGCGTATTAGTTTTGATCTTAGGAACTTTAATAGCGTGTTGAACGCCTCAACGATGCTGCCATGATCAAGTGAAAACTGGTAAAAAGAGCGTTCATGTCAACCTTATCCCATTTCACAAATACGTCGTTTGAACTACTTGTTGTTTGTTTGAAGGGATTGTTGCCGTTACAAGGCTTATTGGTTGACAACGACAAGGTGCTAGACAGAATTGCATGTTCAATGAGTTCAGTGAAAGAGGCATTAGCTGTGACGAACCTGGAGTTTAGGGACTCGGATATAGTAATATAATCTAGTGTAGAGGAGTATTCACCTCTATAAAAGGTTGGGGACAAGAACCCTGAGTGTGGCTCTTTAGGATTATGAATTACAAGTTGCCATTTCATTAAGATGGTATTGAGCGTGTATGTAATATCTTATGGTGGGGTTCCACCAATTCTTTTAATACGTGGACCACCTCTGGATCTAAAAAAAATTGTTTTAGTAGTTTATCAACCAAAAGTCCCAAGCTGCAGGTCCTTCAATCACCATTATGTGGAAATTTGGAGATGTATTTACAAAAGTAAGAACTTTAAATTCCCCCCACATTGGAAATTAATGTTAATAAGCTCCCCCTTGACCTGCCCCCTGAGGAGGGAGAGGCCGGAGTTTGGAAGGATCTATACCAATCGAATGTATGACGTTACAACGCATACCTTTACCATGCATGCCTTCACAACGCAGTTTTTACATCGCAACATCCTTTACAACGCATACATTTACATCGCATACCACTACAACAAATTTTTTTAAACTACATTTTCAACGCATTCCATTACATTGCATTATACCTTTACAAAGCATACCATTACAATGCACACCATTACATTGCATTTAAGGTAAGTGTAGGGGTAAAAATTACTATTCTAACTCCAGGGGGTGCAACAGTAGGGTCAGTGTTGGATAGTGTAGGGGTAAAAATTACTATACTAACTCCAGAGGGTGCAACAGTAGTGTAAGTGTTGGATAGTGTAGGCGTTGCAATGGTATGAGTTGTAATGACATGCGATGTAATGCCTGCGTTGTAGTGACATGCGATGTAGTGTCATGCGTTGTAGTGACAGGCAATGTAATGGATGAGTTGTAGTGACATGCGCTGTAAATGATTTTGCGATGCAATGACTGCGTTGTAAATGTAGTGCAATGTAATGGTTGCGTTGTAAAGGTTGTTTCCCATACCAATCTATGTATGTTGAGTTTGTCTCCCAGGTTTCTTGCATTGAAATGATTTGATAAATAGCCAGTGTAGATAGCCATTCCTCATTATCGCACTTAGCGTTGTATCGTGCTACGTTCCATGTGGCCAAAGAATAAGTTAGATTCTGTAATTTCCTGCAAGGGGATTGAAGGATCTTGGGTGCGTGAGCTAATGAGGATGAATCCGTGTAACCCTGCTGTTTGTCGTCTTCCTGTGGACACTAGGTAGCGGCCATTAAGGGGACACTTTTGTCCATATTCCAGCGTCCTAAGAATTATATCAGAGACCATCAACCACACATGCACAATCTGCGATATATGTTTTTTCTCCGCTCATGTGGTAAGGTGGATTGTATCATCATTGGGTCTCATCACTTGAGGATTCAGTTCTCCCAGTGATTTACCATCCACCATCAGGAGAGGGACTTTCTGGGTTATGGCAGTCGTGAAAGTAATTAAAAATATCTCCTTTTCTGTATAGAAAATGTACTAGTCACGAAAGTTATGTTTAAAAGAAAACATCGATGCTCAAGTGGATGTTATTGGTCCACTGCAGCTCATAAGAGGTCAACATGAGTGAGTGGTCTAGATTTTAGAACACTCCATGTCTAGTAAGGGTAGTTGACCACTCTTCGTCAATGAGCACAGTTGCTCGTTGCTGACGTGGTCATAGGTGCAGACTTTTGCGTATGACTTTAAAGGCTGAAAATCCTCCGTGGCACACAGGAAGCAATATGACAGTCCTTACTGATGGCCGTCCCAACAGGCACTCCTGCTGTCCCGGATAATACTCTGAGTGATAGCAACATCAGTAATGATCACCAAGTGTAAGTGAAAGCCCTGCTCAGGGAGAGCCATGGGGGGATTGTGTATTTTTGTGGACCTACAATTGGGAGGCACTTGGACCGATCTAAAATGGTCCTCTGCTTGTATGCAGGCCCTTAGGTTTTCTAATTATGGGGGCTGTATTCTCTTGATCAATTTTTATAACCCAACGTCACAAAAAAAGACAGGGTCTGGTGTGGAAGAGTTAGATGGTAGGCTCACTGCAGGGAATTGGGTCTACAAGGGGGCGGTGGCCCCGTTGGTAGCCGTTGTGGGTGATTTTAATTGTCATCTTTGCCCTGATCTGAGACTGGCCCAAGGAAATTGGTCTTCGTGCCCCGTTTGGATCGGACCACACTTTGAGCACTCAATTGAGGGCAATGAGCTGGGAAGTGTGTGTAGTAAACACGCCCTTGAGCATACTGTGGATTTGATAATCAATGAGAGGGAGATGGAGATTAATCCCACTTTTAAGGGGAGGGGGTGCTCCTCTTTCATTGACTTTATAGTAGTCTCTACATTTTTAAAAGACAGGGTAAGTGGGGCTGATATTGACCTAAGTGCTTTTAGTGACCACAACCCTCTAACATTGGTGGTTGAGGGTGTGGTCACTAAAAAATCTAAGAAGAAGGGAAGGGGTGGTAGGATAGAGCAAATAACAGACCAGGGGAGAAGATTAAAATGGGCCAAAGTGGACGGATGTACTTTTTATAAAAAACTCATAAGAGAAGGCAAGAGAGAACTAGAAAGGTGCCTGGACCCCGTGGTTGAGGGTCCAGAAGCAGTTAAATGCTTTGAGGCAGTTGCCCATTTAGTGGACAAGTTGTTGTGCTCCACCCACCATGGTCCAGCTATGGATAATCCAAGATGGTTTGACAAATCCTGCACCTCAGCCCTTAAAAATTTAAAAAGTTGTTTAAAAATCTCACCAAGGGATAAGTTGAAAGTAAAAGAGTCAAGGCTGATATATAATCGGGCCGTTAAATGCAGGAAAAGAGCCATTCAAATACAGGCTTGGGAAGACCTAAGGGAGGATGCCTTAAGGAGGGACACATCCGCTTTCTGGAAAATAATTAATAATCCATGTTTCCAGGATGCCAGTGTTCCCGCACTCGGCACCAATATCTGGCCGGAAGATTGGGTAGCTCATTTCAAAGGCCTTTATAATTATGTAGCGGATAGTACAATTCCATCTGAGGTGGAGGCAGGGGAGGTACCTGCAATTATGTTTATGTTGGAGGAGATCATTGGGGGAATACAGGGTCTATCCCCTAATAAAGCGCCAGGACCGGATGGCATTCCCCCGGATCTTTTTCTAAGTAATATTGAGTTGTGGGCGCCCATACTGACAAGAGTGATCAATGCTGCAGTAACGTTTGGTTGTCCCAGTTCGTGGTCCACAGCGATAATTGTCCCTATATTCAAAAAAGGGAATAGGGACAATCCTCAATGTTATCGCCCGATCTCTTTGATCGACGTCACAGCGAAAGTTATGAGACGTGTGATTTTAGCACGATTGATGGATTGGGCGGAGGAAAATCGGGTCATTACTGATGTTCAATATGGTGTTAGACCGGGGAAATCTACATCCGACCAGTGTATAAATTTATATTTACTAGTGGCTAAATATACACTAGCAAGTGAGGGGTCGGTTTATTTAGGCTTTATGGACCTAACGGCCGCATTTGACCATGTAAACAGGGAGAAATTATGGGCCCTTTTAAGTAGGCTGGGGGTGGATGGGGGACTTATAAATATACTTAGGGACCTACACTGTAACACATCTGCTAGAGTCCGATATAACCGTGAGGGGAACCTATCAGCATCGTTCTCGTGCACCAGTGGGGTGCATTTTGGCCCCCTTTTTGTTCTCCCTATATATTAATGGATTGGAGCAAGCATTACTTGAACTAAAGGTGGATTCCCCCAGGGTAGGATCTAGGCCAATCCCGGTTCTGCTTTCCGCAGATGACGCGGTACTTCTAGCAGGCACACCCAGGGGCTTGCAGCGTCTAATAGACGGTTTTGTTAATTTCATGGACACGCTGGATCTGTCGGGCAATCTCTCTAAATCCTTTGTCATGGAGGTTGGACGCAAACCCATTAAGAAATTTACTTATAAAATGGGTGACAATAGTATAGGGAAAGTACAACATTTCTCATATCTAGCCATTTTATTTGACGGGCGTTTAAATTTTATAATTTTACTGGAGGAACGATGTACTCGGCCACAGGTTCCATTATGAATTATGGACGTAGGCTGGGACGGTGGTCCCCGGAGTAGATAGCAAGATTGTACACCTCAATTTGCTGTGCAAAGTTGTTATATGGAGCTGAACTTTGGGGCTGTAGAGAAGTCCATCAGCTTCAGACAGAGGAGATTAAATACCTGAGATCCCTACTTAACATTCCCCAAAGTACCTCGTCTCATGTCACCCATGAGAAACTAGGATTGGCTTATATAGAGGATGTGGTTCATTTTAAGCCGATTATGGCCTGGATTAGGATATGGGCGAACCCAGAGGCTGAACTAAACAGGCAAATAATTATGGACAGCATCAGTAAGGATAAAGGGTTGTCCATTCCTTGGCTGAGATATGTAAAGTCCTCTCTTGAGTCTATTGGATGTAAAAACCTTTTTAGTACCCTCATGGTAATTACCCGTTTGGACAGGAAATTGGTGATGAAAAGATATTTTAACTATGTCCAATTGCAGAGAGAAACAAAAGAAGGGGGCAAGAGCTCTGTGAAAGCTTACAATATGTTGAAAACGGTGGTGGGGATGGAACCGTATTTGACTCTTATGTGTAATGCTCAGGATAGGTTTTTAATCATCCGTTTTAGGCTCAATCTTTTACATCACTTGTTATCTGTGCCTCATGGTTTTACTGTTTCGGTTGAGCAGAAGGGTCCCTGTGGCTGCGATCTACGATCTCCTCAGGATACCCTTCATTTTGTACTGTTATGCCCATTTTATTCAGTGCCGAGACGTCGATTTTTAGTTGGTATTTTAAAACAGGCAAAATTCAAGCAGGCCAGGGTCGCCTTGCTACACCTACAAATGGTAAATGACTCTCGGACTCTGTTTTGTGTGGTGAATTTCTTGAAGATGGCCTTAAAAATAAGGAAAACAAGAGGAGTTTGCTGAAGCAAAAATTAGTACTGTATTTGATGTAGATCAGCATGGATTTTAATGACACTTTTTATTTTTTTATTGCTATGTGCTTTTATGGTGTTTTCTAGATGCCGAAAAAAGATTTTTGATTGATTGATTGATCACCAAGTGTAAATAAGATTCCAAAGAATGTTTTTCTGCCTGGTTGTCTTACAGATAACTGAGTCTGTGTGAAGTGTTTCAATTGTTTGTATTCATTTTCATTGTCAAGGTCAACAGATCGAGAAGCCATTTATAAATTTGTATATTATGAGTTCCAGGACTATTTTTCAAGAATGGCCTGACATAGCGTCTAGTTTTTATCTTGAGAGGGGTGCTTCTGTCCAGTTGACTTCCATTCTTTAGATTAAAGAAAAAAAAATGCATCTGTGGCCAGCTCCAATTCAGTTTAAAAACTGGATTCATAGGGATTGGCTTCACTTGAAGAACACTATAGATGGCGATTGCACACATCTGCTTAAAGCCATCCTCCTGAACATTGACAGCCATCCTGTCATTCAAATAATCAGAGCGACTGAACACATTTTGATCTGTCTGTGTTTCTTAACTTCTTTACCAATTAACCCCTTCCATGCGGGGCGGATTCCCCCGCGGTGCTGACTGCTGCTTGCGCGGGCGGGCTCATGACGGAACGGTTCCGTCATGAGCACAGCTCAACCGACGCTCATGACGGAACCGTTCCGTCATGAGCGTCGAAGGGGTTAAATTGAGTGGATTGTTATGATTTTGTGTACGATAAGTGGTACTTTGTCTGTGGATAGTACTTTAACAGAATACCCAATTCAGTGCTTTGGCAGCAATGGAAGATTTGGAGAGGCATTAATGGTGCAGTTACTTTGTCAAAAGGGGAGCCATTTTCAAAGTCTAGTCCTTTCCCTGCTGATGCCAATTTAAAATAACTGAACAAGTTAGGAAGCATCTAGTTGATCATTTCAAGACTATGTCAATTGACTGGGCAATTCATAGACAGATGAGTGGCCTATCTACATTCTTTCCTATTCCTGACAAGTATCTGCTTTTAAGTTGTGAGTGTTCCCTGACAATAGCATCTCTAAACAAATCTGGAATGCAAGAAGTCCACATGTAAAATCTAGACTAGCAATTTTATTAATGTGGCTCAAGCACTCTGGGAGAGCGGATCCTTTTTCTCATGTTGGAGCTAGCAATAACTGTCAGCCAGTAGGATAATTAGCTTTGGAAGTTTCCCTTGCAGCAAAGGTGAATCCATTGATGATACTGTGGAAATATGGATTTTTATGGTCAGTTATGTCCCCTATCTTGGACCCCAACGGTTTCATGTATAAACCATAAGTACATGTACGTTCCCTCCGGTTCCAGTTATGAAGACGCAAACACATGTGCGTCCACCGTCAACATGTCCTCTTTCAGATCCGCCATGAATGGGCCGGATATTCTATTCCTAAGTATGAAAGGCCACCGGCTTTATATGGTTCACTTATCCCATTTTACAGTTCAGACGAGTAGGCCCTGATTCTGCCATCAAGTCTTTTCTGCCTTCTGCCTCTGAAAGCTCCAGTCTGAGCTCGCATCTGTACCCATGAACTTTGTCCTACTCCCTGCGCGGCTAACGGTGCCTGACTCCAGCCTGTTGCCTGCCAAAAACTGTATTTCACCTTCAAGATTATCTGCTTTGCTCCGCTCCCTATCCAATACATTCCTGTCTAGTAGTTTAAGTAAACATTCTCCCAGCTACCGAGCAAAGGGCCCGGCTTCTCTGTCTTCATGCAAGTAATTCATAGCCCTATTACTATGGAAGATTTCTGCCCTCGCATCTAGTGTAGACACTTAGACGCTTGTACACGCACTAACGGACAGTATAGTCAGTATAGAATAAGATTCTATCCTAAGAGACCTTTCTTTTTGGATAACACAGTTCTTTAAACATAGGATATTAGATATGATTTGGGATTAGGTTGACATAACCCCAGACTTCTGTCTCCACATGTAGAGCTAAATGTCAAGTCCCCTTCATCCCCTAGTTACACGTCAATCACACGTCATGCTGCTGCGTGCGCATCTCTGCCAAGTATTTCTGCTGACATTGCGAAGTTCTTTCATGGAACCACCCATTTATGACATCATACCTGATGACGTTCTTTAGTTACACCCACTTTAGTTACGCATGTATGTTCTTATCTTTGTTATCAACTGTTACGCCTCCGGCATCTGTTTCACTGTAATGCCTATTGTATATAAATGATTACTTGTCAATAAAGTGGGGTCCTTCACTTCCTGAACCTTCGTGGTGATGGAATATGGAGTCCTCAATTCGAATTGATTTTGGAATAAAGCCCGTTCCGAACCTCTAATACCACGGATTCTGCCTCTTATTTTACTGAGCTATTATTATAGATTTTCCGCATCAAATTAAGTTCCGGTAATTAAATTATTTACCACATATATGGCGCCCGAACAGGGACACTTTCTCATCTCACGCGCCGGAGGTGCGTTGCAGGCCCGGTCTCCTGTCACAGCTGGACGGACAACAACGAGTACCCACAGGATTTCCTGTATCTCCCTCCTGCCGAGCGGGGGTAACTGAGGCTGCGATCAACACCCAGACGAGGCGGTGAGAAGTGCGAAGTATCCCGACCAGAGCCTAGCTGAGAGAGCAAGATCCGAGGTATACAGAGGCCCACCAGTTCCGAAGTTCCAAAGTTCCGAAGTATCGAGTCAAGTCCAGTCCGGTCCGAGTCCAGTTCAGTTCAGTTCCGAGGCCTTCCGTTCCGAGCTACCCGGTGAGTACCATTGTCGGGGAGGCGTTCTGACGTGCACATAGGTTGTGCCGGTCAAGACGGGTTTGGGTACACAAATCCGGTCTGCACTGTTTCAGCAGTGTATCTGTACTGTTTAGCAGTATATCAAGTATGTCTAGTATATGAAGTCAGAATTATCTAGTTAGTATCGAGTATTATGCTTAGTGAACGGCCATCATTGTTGTTCATTAAATGTTAAATGTTAAATGTTTTAAATACGTTCTGCATATTGTGGTGTGAATGACTGTTCATTATTGTGTTTCGTTGTATTAAACGTGTTCAAAATTAGGTATCAGATCAGATCAGTTCTCAAAATGCCGCTCTTTTCGAAATTAAGACAGATCAAAACTAGAAAAGGGGTACTCGAAGAAGCTGTTCCCATTCCTCCTAGGGACACTCCAGGGTACTTTATGTATCATAAACATGGCCTAGACGCCATATTATTTCTTGATTTATGGGTAGACTACACCAAGGAATTACCAGAAAGTCAGAGGTGGCCCGCAGCTGGGACCTGGGATGCAGATTGCATCGTGAAAGTAGAGGAAGAATTATGGAAAAAGAAAGCTAGACAATCACAGAAAGACGCCATTGAATTATGGCGTAAAGAATCGTATAGACGTACAGAAAAAGCACGTAGACAGGAAGAGAAGAGTAAGGAGAATTTAAATAAAGTTCGAGAAAATATATTAATTGAAGAGGGTACTCGAGTAAAATCAGAACAAGTAGACAGACAACGAAATGCCCTTATGAATGGTATGTATCCTCTCCTGGCCGAAGGATTACCTAAGGCTACTCCGGAGATACCAAGAGACTTGCCACCCCCATTGTTTCCGATAAAGGTACATCCCAAAGGGCATCCCAGAACCGCAGAAGATGTTTTTCTTTCCTCTTATTTAGACGACGCAGCTCCCGAGTATGCTAATGCTGCGCCACATAGACCGCCTGCAGAGGGGGTTCAACGCCAAGACCCTCTTCCGTCTGTACCTCCGCAACAGCAAACTCCGACACAAGTTCAGGCAAGCACATCTGCTTCGACATCTGTATCCACACCTATAGTTGCTATATCACGTTCAACGAATCCTTTCACATCCAGCACCCCAGGTGGGGCTACCGGAGGTACATCAAACATTTTTTCCACGCCACCCAGAGTAAATAAACTTTCCTTTCAAGAATTAGCCCACCAACGTACGCCCAAACTAATAACTCCCAACACGCTCAAGGAACTTCTGATAGATTGTAGATATGACCCTGTGCCCGGAAAAGGGGACGAAATGATGCTAGCATCATTACGTATCCGACGAGCTGCTATATATTTAGGGAAGCTACCAGGAATGACTACACACTTAGAAAATATATATCACTTTGTTCAGTCAGGGCGAGATTCTGAGAGTATTAACAGAGCCATGGAGTACCAAAAAGTGGAAATACAGGGGAAACTGTTACGTTTCCTCATAAATTGTGTGATCAGAAATCAAGACCAACCAGGGGTAAGTCCGAAAGAAATGCAAATTCTTACAACATGGAGTCAGAATATATCAGAGGGGAGACATGATAAACGATCATGTATAGTAGCTATGTGCCGAAAGATCCGTAAAGAAATAGAACGAATACACGAAGAAAGATTAGCAGTAGACGAACCTGAACAAACCGAAGACGAGGAAGAATTAGAACTGCCCACAGGACAGTTAGAAACCATGGCCTATGTAGGTAGAGGAAGATCTTGCAATAATACTAGATGCTTCACTGATCCGATACGTCCGGTACGTCCAGATAATAGCAGAAATTTCCAAACTCCTATAATAAATATAAGGTCCCCCGAACATTCGTTCCAAGCCGCTGACAACCTACTCCGAGAACGAAGGGGTTATCATATACTCGATTCTATGGACGAACAAGAATTAGCCAGGTCAGCCGTTCATTGGGTTGATAGTCCCGGAAAATATAGTGATGATACATTAGCACACACGTTTTTGAACCTCGCCCCAGATGAACAGCGTTTAGCTGGTATCTATATGATTCAACAACTCCTTATATTATATAAAAGCCAACACTCCGACCCTGGTCCCTTACCTGATATATTGACTAAATTACTCACGAATAAATGGAGAGGTTCAGGTACTGAGCTAATTAGAGAAATACTAGAATCCAGAAAGCAGTACATTCTTTTTGTATGTCCCGAACATATTTCACTGCCCATCAAGGAAAGAACGACGTATTATATGGATAGACAGAATCCCTTACGCGAAGTGCACCCGATAAAAGGTGAGGACAATCAGTTTAAACGTGTGTTTGTATACACACCCATATCTAAAATAGAACTATTGGAAATGAAGAAGGTGGTACCCAGTCATGACAAAGACCCAGCGGGTTTCCACTGAGAAATTAAAGACATGTTGCTCATGGGAGAGTATACCTACCCCGACATTATGACAATATTGAAGGTATTAATGCCTGCGGGCATTTACGAAAAACTCAAGGAAAAGGATTGGGAGGTGGGAGACCAAAAGATAGATTGGACAGCATTAGAAAACGAAGAAAAAGCTCGAGGTCCAGGTGCAGGGCTTGGGGAGAAGACCAAAACACTACCAGGTTTACTAGTACAGGTACTGCCACGTTTATTAACTACGAAAAAGGAAGACTGGGGTGCAATCTCAGCCTGTAAACAAAAACCAGACGAGGACACTAGTGATTTCTACGCCCGATTCGAAAAATGTTTTGGTATAAATAGTGGAATAAAAGCAAGTAGCGAGTCGTATCCACATCTGTTTGTGACAAAGTTAGTTGAAAATTCTTTGCCCCAAGTTAAGAATAGAGTATTGAAATTCGAGAGTACCTGGCAAGGTAACACTCCGTCACAAATGTTACAAATGCTACAGTACCATCACAATAGAATTAGAGAAGAACAAGAACATGAACATAGACGCATGAAAGACACGAAAATGAAAATGCTAGTTTCCCAGACAGTTCCAGCTGACGGTCATAAAAAGGGTATGACACAGTCCAGTGTTTCAACAGGTCCTGTAAAAGGGACATGCAACTATTGTAAACAGCCAGGTCATTATGTACACGATTGTCCAGTTTTAAAACATAATATCGCCATAGGTAATACAAAAGAAAGACCACGGCCACCTAGACAGGATCAGAACCAACAAGGAGCCCCGCAGCATGCACAGTCCATGCCAGCTCCGCAACAGTCTCTGCCGGCTCCACCATCGCAGCCTATTGCTGCCACACAAACAACGACACGACAGATGTACCAGACCGCACAGTATGACTATCCTGATCATCAACGATACTCATGAAACAGCCTAGAGAGGGAAGTTGGCTTACCCCTTATTGAGGTCCCTGTAGATCAAGAAGGACCTTATGTACACAGTGAACTATTAGGCCAAGATAGAAAATTTTTACTTGATACAGGGGCAAGCCGAACAACAATAAAACGTAGTGAAGTTCCAGGGGCACCCCTCTCAGGCTCACAGAATATTTCCCTTGGCTTTTCAGGAAAACCTATCGTTAACGAAGTATCACAGCCTCTTCCCCTTACAATTGGTCCTTTGACACGAACTACAGATTTATTGCTTACTAAATCATGCCCAGAAAACTTGTTAGGTATAAAAACTTTGAAAGCTCTAGGAGCTATAATATGTTGTTCTCCGGAAGGAGTAAGATTGTTTTTACGTGATTTCAAAGGGCACTATGTGTCCCGAGACATGGATCACCGACTGCAGACTTTACCCACACATTTATGGGCACAAGGCCCTACAGATGTTGGTTGCATGAACATTACACCATATCGAGTCACACTAAAGGCAGGAGTGGTACTACCACGAATGCGACAATACAAGTTACCACCAGATGCTGTAGTGGCTTTACTGCAAATCATTGACGAACTTATTACCCAAGGAGTGGTTGTGGAAACAGACTCCAATGTATGTAATTCACCGATAATTCCGATTCTTAAACGAACTGATCCAAAGGCCCCGCCAGTATATCGATTGGTCATTGATCTGCGCGAATTAAATAAATGTATTGTACCACAATACCCCGTAGTTCCAGACATTTCTTCATTATTGACAGCTATTGATTCCGAAGCAACATTCTTTACTGTAATTGATCTCAAGAATGCCTTTTTCAGCGTCCCAATAGATCCGGAAAGCCAATACTTGTTCGGATTTAGTTTAAATGGACGAAGCTTTAAATTCACACGCGCACCCCAAGGATTCACAGAAAGCCCCAGCATCTATAGCCAAGCACTGAAACGAGAACTTGACAGTATACACATGCCAGTCAACACTGCCCTGCTTCAATATGTCGATGATCTGCTGATCACCGCTAGAAGCGAACCTGAATGTGAAAAAGCCTCACTGACGGTTTTACATTTTTTGGCCGAAAAGGGGCACAAGGTGTCCCCTTCTAAGCTGCAATTCTGTGTCCAGCGAGTTGTTTACCTTGGTCACTCGCTGTCCAAGGAGGGAAGGCAGCTTACACCAGATCGCATCCAGTTAATTGCTAACATGCCAATACCCAAGACACAAAAGGAGGTGCGGGCTTTTATAGGCCTCACTTCATATTGTAGGCAGTGGATCCCTCAGTATGCATTTCTAGCAAAACCACTCATTCAGTTGACAACACAGGAGGCAGCCACATCGACTGTCCTCCCTTGGACACAGGAACATACACAAGCTTTTGAAAGCCTAAAGAAAGCTTTATGTCAAGCACCCGTTTTAGCAACACCATGTTACTATAAACATTTTACACTCTTTGTTACAGAACGCGAAGGTACTGCTTTATCAGTACTCACACAGGAACAAGCAGGATCACACAAACCGTGTGCTTATTTTTCTAGTACATTAGATCCCGTAGCTCAGGCTCTGCCTGCATGCCTGAAATCAGTGGCAGCAACAGCTTTAGCAATTAGACAAAGCGATGCCATAGTGTTAGGACACCAATTGACAGTACAAGTACCACATGCAGTAGAGGTTCTCTTGAACCGCACACAGACACAACACTTGACTATAGCACGACTCACTGGTTACGAATTAACATTGTTTCAGCCACATATAGAAATCAGACGTTGTAGTACATTGAATCCTGCCACACTGTTACCAGTAAACGGAACAGACCCACTTGCACATGATTGTATTGAAGTTATCACTATCACGACGAAACCTAGACAAGACTTGACAGACGTCCCATTGTCAGATCCAGACCTGACGTTGTATGTAGATGGTTCATGTATGAGAACAAGTACAGGAGAGTTAGTGGCCGCTTACGCAGTCACAACAGACACTGAAGTCATTGAAACAAACAGCATAAATACCTTGTCAGCTCAAGCCGCAGAGCTCGTCGCTCTGACACAAGCCTGTATTCAAGCCACAAATAAAAAAGTCAACATATACACTGATTCACGTTATGCATACGGAGTTGTACATGACTTCGGCGTGCTGTGGCGAGAGAGAGGTTATTTAACTTCTCACGGTACCCACATTCAGCACGGACCCCTTATTCATGCCTTATTAGATGCAATACATCTACCAACTGCAATATCAATTATGAAATGTAAAGCTCATACGAAAGTTACTGATATCATTTCCCAAGGCAATGATTTAGCTGACAGAACAGCTAAACAGACTGCTCAAACCCACACGTCTGACATGACAAAGACAATAGTTCCGACACCAACACATTGTATGACGGTTAAGGATCCCGCTCTTGACGTAATTGACATACAGACACATGCTACACCAGATGAAATAAAGAAATGGACTGAATTAGGAGGGACCCAAACGGATCAAGGATGGATGACGAAGGAAAAATCTGTGTGGTTCCTTCCTGATTCAATGGTCCAAGTTATCATTAACACTGTACATAGTCCAGCGCACCTAGGAGAAAAAGCTATGCTAGACAGCATTCAACACATTTGGTTCAACAAACATTTACGAGCAGCAGCTAAACAAAAAGTCCGTACCTGTATGATCTGTTGTCAGTTTAACCCAGGTAAAAGCATTCCCGTAGAACAGGGTGGATTTCAGCCTCCTGATCACCCTTTTGAAGTCCTCCAGATGGATTATATCCAGATGGAACGATGTCGAGGATTCAAATATGTTCTCGTAGTTGTCTGTGCTCTTTCCCGTTGGACATAGGCATACCCGGTTTCAGATTACACTGCCCCGACTACTGCCAAACAGTTGGTTCGAGAATTCTTCCCACGATACGGTTTACCACGTGTTGTCTACTCAGATAACGGCCAGCCGTTCTCCTCCGAACTAATGAAACACGTTTCACTTTTGTTAGGCTATCAGTGGAGATTTCACTGTGTCCGACACCCCGAGGCAGCAGGTCTCGTGGAACGACATAATCAAACTCTGAAAATTAGATTGGCCAAAATTTGTAGAGAGAAAGGTGTCGACTGGGTAGTAGCCTTACCAGTTGCACTCTTTTACATGAGAATGGTAGCGCACTCTCGAACAGGGCTATCCCCTTATGAAGTGATCTTCGGTAGACCACCAAATATGTGGGGGACGCCTATACCACGAAAAATAACTGATGTTGACTGTAACATGCTGACAGATTACTTGGCTTCCTTGATGTCTGCACTACAATCTTGTCGTTCACAGGTAGCTGCAGCCTTTCCCGACAACACCGAGGTGAAACCCCATGACGTAATTCCAGGGGATTTGGTGTTAGTGAGGAACTTTGACCGGAAGTCTCAGCTGGATCCTAGGTGGAAATCGCCTCAACTCGTACTGTTAACAACGAGGACAGCCGTGAAGATCGAAGGTCGAAAAGGCTGGATACATTCAAGTCATATCAAGAAATTTCATGGACTACCGTCCGATGTAAATGACACACCTTGCGTGTCTTCACCGATTGACTCAAAGCTTCCTTTGGTTGAACTGAATGACAAAGAACAATACAGACTAAAATTAAGGTCTACCAAGTCAGACAATTTGATTGTTTAAGTCCTCTCCAAGGTGAATCGGTCGAATTTGTCCCTGACATGAATCCCCTAGACCTGAATAGAGAAAGACACCGAAGGAAGCGAATGAAACAACATGCGTACTGTAAATCACTGCGTAGTCATTGCACAGTGACGTTATTAATTTTGTTTTTCTTATGTCTTTTATTAATAGCTGCAAGTATATTGTTGCACATATATTATCCTATTTCTAAACATGTTCATAACGTTACTGCTGAACATTCTTTTAGTGAACTTCCCCCGCATGAGTTGTCATATAGATTTGCGCTGCGCAACAACACTTTTATTAGTATGTTACATCATTCCCATCAGGTTAGCAATGCTACAAATTGTTGGATATGTGGCCGACTCCCTCCCTATCAGAACTATAAAGGAATTCTGCCTCTCTTCCCATACCCGTTCACACACAATGGCTCCTGTGGAGCATGGTTTAGTCTAATTAATTCCCAAGATTCGAATTCCGCAGTTTATCAAGACAACTGGGTATGGGGAAACCTGCACTTAGTTTTACTTAGTCTGCTACCCTGACAAGAAGGGACTTCCCAAAGGAACAGGAACTGATCTAGAAAATGAAGTATATGGATTAGGTAATTTCACGCTTAATCTCATGATCCTGAATGTCGAATCCGAACCTGCACCAATTCTGCCCGCTATGTCAGTATTTCCAGTTAAAGGTGAATTATGTATAAGAAAGAATGGCTCTATACACATGGGCCACAGTAAATGCACCACTGTAATAGAATTCAGTGATCAAGGCAAGTCTACATTTAGAGCTTCTCGCCATTCCTACTTTGTATGTGGTCAGACTGCATATATACGTTTGCCTCTAGATTGGGATGGTACCTGCTACATTAGATTCCTTTTGCCACCTGTTTTCCTAGCTCCTCCTGATTATCATAGAAATACTCATTTAGTACACAATAGAGAACGGAGAGATCTCCCAATAGTCGATTACACTGAGACAGCATGGGAAAAATACACAGATTTCAATAAAGGTCTCTTTCCCTATATAGGTACAGTTACCAATAGTAAGCTGATACGTAGATTAACCAGAACCCTTGAAGCAGTAGTGAACGAAACTATTTCCGCCTTAGGCAATTTAACAGAAGAGCAGTCTGCTATGCGGATTGTTGTGCTTCAAAATCGTCTTGTCCTTGACGTCATCCTGGCCGATAGGGGCGGAGCTTGTAGGGTCATCGGATCAAGCTGTTGCATTTTCATACCAGAAAATTCGCCATCTGTATATAAAGCCATAACTCGCCTTCATAAGATTGTAAGCCAGATACACCAGAATCCAGGCACCTGGACTTGGTCCAGTTGGTTTTGGAGTGTATTATCTACCTTTGGATGGAGGGTCCTATCCTTCCTAGGTATTGGCCTTCTCATACTATTCAGTTGCTGTTTATGCCTACAATGTGGACCAGCGATTTGTGGTCTGTGTGCCACCTCGTGTATCCCACATCCAAGTTTTCATTCAAGATTCCGGAAGAAGAAGAAAGAAGAACAAATGATGCTATATGAACAGATCAACGGATTGATGAAGATTGATATCTCTTAAGGGCAAGTAGGGGACAAGGAGGGAATGTGGAAATATGGATTTTTATGGTCAGTTATGTCCCCTATCTTGGACCCCAACGGTTTCATGTATAAACCATAAGTACATGTACGTTCCCTCCGGTTCCAGTTATGAAGACGCAAACACATGTGCGTCCACCGTCAACATGTCCTCTTTCAGATCCGCCATGAATGGGCCGGATATTCTATTCCTAAGTATGAAAGGCCACCGGCTTTATATGGTTCACTTATCCCATTTTACAGTTCAGACGAGTAGGCCCTGATTCTGCCATCAAGTCTTTTCTGCCTTCTGCCTCTGAAAGCTCCAGTCTGAGCTCGCATCTGTACCCATGAACTTTGTCCTACTCCCTGCGCGGCTAACGGTGCCTGACTCCAGCCTGTTGCCTGCCAAAAACTGTATTTCACCTTCAAGATTATCTGCTTTGCTCCGCTCCCTATCCAATACATTCCTGTCTAGTAGTTTAAGTAAACATTCTCCCAGCTACCGAGCAAAGGGCCCGGCTTCTCTGTCTTCATGCAAGTAATTCATAGCCCTATTACTATGGAAGATTTCTGCCCTCGCATCTAGTGTAGACACTTAGACGCTTGTACACGCACTAACGGACAGTATAGTCAGTATAGAATAAGATTCTATCCTAAGAGACCTTTCTTTTTGGATAACACAGTTCTTTAAACATAGGATATTAGATATGATTTGGGATTAGGTTGACATAACCCCAGACTTCTGTCTCCACATGTAGAGCTAAATGTCAAGTCCCCTTCATCCCCTAGTTACACGTCAATCACACGTCATGCTGCTGCGTGCGCATCTCTGCCAAGTATTTCTGCTGACATTGCGAAGTTCTTTCATGGAACCACCCATTTATGACATCATACCTGATGACGTTCTTTAGTTACACCCACTTTAGTTACGCATGTATGTTCTTATCTTTGTTATCAACTGTTACGCCTCCGGCATCTGTTTCACTGTAATGCCTATTGTATATAAATGATTACTTGTCAATAAAGTGGGGTCCTTCACTTCCTGAACCTTCGTGGTGATGGAATATGGAGTCCTCAATTCGAATTGATTTTGGAATAAAGCCCGTTCCGAACCTCTAATACCACGGATTCTGCCTCTTATTTTACTGAGCTATTATTATAGATTTTCCGCATCAAATTAAGTTCCGGTAATTAAATTATTTACCACAATACAGCCATCTCTGGTGTCCTGGATTCCAAGTTCTATGTCAGCACCCTAGTTAATATGGCTCAAGCTAGACCACGCGAGTCATGTAAACGTTTGTAATAACCCCATGTTGGCTATTGAGGAGGATGATCATTACTTCTGATTTTAACATTGCCAAGACTGCAAGTGTGATAATCCACATTTAGTTAACCCCTTTCAGCTGTTTTCTGATTTCTCAGGAGATACTAGCACACACCTGGATAAATGATTAGATCAGGAAGACTCATGCCTTGCTCATCCTCTTGACTGTCCCACTCTGGCCTTCTGTGAATCAAGGGAAGTTAATTATTAACCCTTACTGCCACTAAGTATTAGTTACTCACGGCTGTGATTCTTGTATTGATGATTGATTTCCATTCTTCCAAACTTGTGGTATGAGCCATTCTTTAGATGAGGAACATCTGGTAATTATACAGACCAAGAAAGGGATGGTTGACTGGTTTATCTGAAGGAATGGAAGACTAATGGGCTACCAATGCAAGAACAAGCACCTTTGCTGAGGAATTTCCACTTACGAATAGGATCAGGTCCCTTTTTCTGCTGACTCATGAGAGAAATGAAAAGTGTGAATTCTAGAAATGGGGCAGGCAGCTTTATTAGTAAGTCATCTTGAAGACCACGATTAAAATTACATCCATAGGAAATGTGTGTTTGCAATGCCTCTTGTGGCTGACTTGCACTTGACATCCAAGGCAACATAATAGAGCTATGTGACAAAGCCCACCTTAGCCCTCACAATATGTAGATGGAAACCCTCTGGAGCAGCTTGACTAACACTTTTTAGTTGCACTCAAAGGTGTAACGTAAGAAAACACACCAAAATACCTTGATTGCTTGTTTCCCGAGAAGGTGGGCCATTGTAGGTGACAGTCTGGATTTGAACTGATCAGCGTGAGTCATATCAAGAGAAAACCTTAGACTATAACTGATATCCAGTGAGTGCATAGTTTTCTCATCAAAAGAAGTCAGCACAATTCCCTGGTTACTGTGATAGTCCCGCAGCACCTTCAGAAGGAATGGCAGAGGTTTTCTTTGGCTGGTCTTGTCCTGATTTAAAAAAAAAAGGAAAAAAAAAGCATAGGGCTCAGGACCAGAACAAAAGCCATATGGCTACAAAGTGAAGTTACACAAAAAGAAGTGCTTTTCAAATGGGACTTGATAGTGACACTTAACTCTGTGCTAGAGGAAAAATAGTCTGATTCAGAGTGCTGTTGTGGACTTGCATCCACCTCCAGCCAGGAAGATGGCCCAACAAGTTAAAAATAATGTACATTACTCAGTGCCCAGGTCTTCCGTGTCACACTCCTCACTTCTGAGGTTGAGGGGTCACCGTAAAGGTGAACAACGTACACCTCCACCACCCTAAAAAAAAAAATGCTTCTCTTAGACCTTTTCACAAATTGGGCTTAAACATTGTATGGCTTTGCCCCTTTTTGCTTTATTCTGGTCCCACCCTCTTCTTCATCTCCCTACAGTATTCTGCTAGAACATTCATGGTAGTGGTGATTTTCACTGAGGTATTAGATGGCGGAAATGAAGGACTATGACGAGAAAAAATTGGGAGTGTACCAAAAAGGGATGGATGGAATGCTTGAATTAATCTCAGCGACTCTTGGCCTCATCTCAGTCAATGGTTATTTTGAATACTATCCCACCTCAGTTTGGACCCAGCCATATGAAAATCAGTCTTAACCCTGCTTTAATGATAACAGTCCAGCCCGAACTTCCAGGCCAGGTCCTCCTTGAAATGGAATACAAGCAACCCACGACCGACTTCACTCTAGTTAGGGCGCATCAACCAGGTATAGCTTGGTTCCAGCAACACAATTTGCACGATGCCACGTTTGGGAATGCCCGGCCCACTTAGGGCTTAAGTGGCAAAGACGACCAGAAATGAACATGGTCATGGCTCTATTTCCATATTTTAACACTGACACAAGCTAATTGACCTGAGGACCTTACAAATGTCTCATCATCTGAGCCATATTTTGTGTTCTCCGTTACCAGTTTCTGCAGGACCATTGTAAAATAAAATGCTTGATAGCTGTGATTCCTGCTGTATGCAACTTTAAGCACTATACTATTGGAGTATTGATAATTATTTCCTTGTACATACTACCCATGCACCCAGCATCACGTGATAAAACAAGCATTGGCAAAGCCAATAGGTCTTGGCAATGCGAGAGCTATTGACTTTATCAATGTTAATGTCTTCGCAAAGAGCACACAATATAAGTGTGTAAGTATGTTTTTGGTGTGGTACAGAAGTGACCTTCTTCCATACAAAACATGTCTGAACCTTAAAGATGAGTGTGCAAAAATATATTACAGTTCATATAACTTCCAAGTCATCAAGTAAAATGTTTAATTGACGCCAAAGATAATTGCAAAATAACAAATCATGTAAATGGAGCTACCAGAACTTTGACACCGGATCTGAGCATAAATAAAGGTACAATTAAAAGTAGTAAGATGAAAGACGTCGCAGAATGGATGAAGCTCAGTCGCCTGAAGCTGAACTCCGACAAAACGGAAGTCCTCATCCTCAGACAATCCCCATCCGCCTGGAACGACTCCTGGTGGCCCACTGCGCTGGGCACCGCACCGACACCCACGAACCACGCACGCAACCTGGGATTCATCCTGGACTCCTCCCTCACAATGACCAAGCAAGTCAACGCCGTCTCATCCTCGTGCTTCAGCACCCTGCGCATGCTCCGAAAAATCTTCAGGTGGATCCCCACCGAAACCAGAAAGACCGTCACCCAGGCCTCGTCACCAGCCGACTGGACTACGGAAACGCGCTATACGCAGGAACCACTGCCAAACTTCAGAAACGACTCCAACGCATACAGAACGCCTCCGCACGACTCATCCTCGACATCCCTCGCCACAGCCACATATCCGCCCACCTGAGAAACCTGCACTGGCTCCCCGTCAGCAAGAGGATCACGTTCAGGCTCCTCACCCATGCACACAAAGCGCTCCACGACATGGGCCCCGAATACCTCAACAGCCGCCTCTCGTTCTACACCCCCACCCACCAGCTCCGCTCCGCCAACCTCGCCCTCGCCACCGTCCCACGGATATGCAGAAGCACCACCGGAGGAAGATCGTTCTCCTACCTGGCAGCCATAACATGGAACTCCCTCCCCGCACACCTACGACTGACACAGGACCATCTCACCTTCAGGAAACACCTCAAGACCTGGCTATTCGAGCAGTAGCAGCACCCCCCACCCCAGCGCCTTGAGACCCTCGCGGGTGAGTAGCGCGCTATATAAATGTACTGATTGATTGATTGTAAAATATAGTCAGATCTCTAAATGGGGGCATGCAGGGAACGAGTGGCTAATCATACCTTAGAGGTATCCAATGAGTGCAAGATTGGTTCTAGAGAGTGTGCCAAATAAAATACCCAGCTCCCGTTGCGTTATTGCAAAATGTATGCTCTAGAAATACCAGATATATTCATGCATACATCTGCATGCACAGTCCACCATCTTTGAATTGCTTTTGTTATACTTTACCCATAAATATTCAAAGGAACAAGCATTGGAAGCCAATCGTAAATTTATCAACTTTACCAATGCTTACTTACCTTTGTTTAGTTTTTAGAAGTGCTTGTTTATAATTGAACATTAACAGCCCCCTCAAATGCATTGGTCTTTGCTTGTATATAATTGAACATCAACAGCCCTCTCAAATGCATTGTTTTTTTCAATACAAGACTACAAGCAATACATACATACAGTTTAAACATAGCATTTTGAGTTCTAATCTCTTTATTACTATAAGGAATAGTGATTTGAGCTGCACTGTGAGGCATAGTTGAGGCTGTGTAACAGGAGGCACTTCTTGGGTGTGGCGTGTGCTTCAACACAGCTAATACATTGAAAGAAAGAATCCTGTTAGCACACAGATCTGCATTATGTAGGTTTGGGCCTCATTAATAGGAGTATGCAGGTATAAAGTATCACATTCCGCATATTGAATAAATCCATTTATCAAATGTGTACCTATTTTAACACACTGGAGCTTTCAATGAACATGTCCATAATCATAGGCAGAAGGTCTTTTTACTACTGCTCAGTCCTAAGATGTTCGGTTTAACTTGTGCTGTTTCATCCTCACCTCTGGATATCGAAAATAGAAGGAATTCCTCAGAGACCGCTTTAAAAGAATTACCTTGATCAACACCATAAAAACGCTTAGAACTCTCAGCCATGCAAAGAATACCCTGAGCAAAAGGGTTTTGGTATCAGAGTCTCTACCTCAGAGCAAGATGACAATGGAGCAGCATGGTCCTTTAGAGGATCCTTTAATTATGATAATCACTGGATCATGAACCTCTTTGTTGGTATCAAGATACAGGTGAAAGTTCTCTTGGACTTTATTTAATACATAAAGAAGGGACGCAGGCAGAGACACATGTGGTTCTCATCTCAGTGGTCCTTCCCTGTCATAATGGACTCTGCGGCCAGAAGTAGGTAGTGAACTTTGTTCCACAACCTACAACTATTTCTGAAGAGGCAATCCTGTACCCATCCAGTGATTGTGATAAATGTGTTGGGTTACAACCGGTGCTGCAGCTACGCAGTAATAGACCTGACACAGATCTGTTGACGCATTGTCATGTGTCAACTACATATTGGTGAGATGAAATGGGTGGAGTTATCTGATATTACTGCTGAGATCAGTTTAGAACTTACATCAATGCCTATGAATTAATCTCTGGTTTCAATATGTTCTATAATTATTCGTGCCAAAAGCGGCCAACAGGTCGAGATGAATAAATAGGCAGGTGTACCATTGTTGTGAAATACGCAAGACTTCATCAACCACCAAAAGCAAGAATCTCTTCGTACTACATCTTGATTAGAAACCATACTGAAATTCAGGTAGGTGATTGTCATCGATGTTCCATTAATGCAGCTTTTTCTTACCTTCACTAAAAAGTGAAGAATTAATATGATTTAGAAAACGTGGAGGTCCTCATGGTCATCTGAAGTTTTTTTGGGGGGGGGGCAAAAATGATACTTGATGCACTTTGAAGGGAAATACATCGTGAGGAAGTGATACCTTCACTAACTTTGTCCAGTCGACTGGAAGATGAGAGATCATGTTTTTGTTAGGAAGCAGTAAATGAATCTGTGAACGGGTTTCACATTAGCTATGATCTTGATCAAATCATTTTGGGAGATATTATTGAAACATTGGCAGGCTCTTTACATTTTCCTGTGTATTGAAAAAAGCAGGTGGTCATGTGGATGTGGTAAAGAACACCCAGTGGATTTAATTTTCTTTTCAAAGAATTGAGCCAATTTCTCACGCAGTTGTAGGGCCATTCATTGTCAAACTTGTAAGATTAGTGGCAGATTTGAACATTTCAGACAATTTCTGGCTGTGTCAACTTGTGTTTTTGTGTAGGAGACTGGCATTGAATGTCTATTGTAGAGTTGCCTGACTCTGTTTAGGTTTTCCAGACTATAGACTGAGGAAGATTGGCTCTTTTTTCTTAAAATGTGCTATGTTGAGTTTTTCACTCATAGGGTTGTTATATTTGATTCTTTCTATATTTACATTTTGGATTGTAAAAAGGAAGGTTTGGTTCTAAAAGTGTTCAACACAAAGTTAGGATCAGTAATTACTGTGTCTCGCATACATGTTCTCTGCTTTTTTGGGTGACTAAATCTCTGGATATTTAATTGTAAAATGGAAAATAGTCGACCACTTAACTGCGATCTTCTGTAAGGCAAACAAAATTGCATTGAGGAGGAACAACGCAGAGGGACCTTGTCTGACTTAGAAATAACCGTGCCATGGGCCTTTGTCTGTGGATAGTATTCTAACAGAATACCCAATTCAGTACTTTGGTAGAAACGGGAAGTTTGTAGAGGGGTTAATGGTGCTGGTCCTATGTTAATACGGGACCGATTTTCAAGAGTCTAGTCCTTCTACAGTGTTTCATTGAAGATGTTCAAGCTTGAGCTATATGATTGTATAAAGTAGTTCGTTTAGGGGTTACATGTGACCTAAAACCTTATAGAAATTACCACTGTAACTACCAGAACAGTGGCTTTGTTGGTGTTAATATTGTAAATTGCTAAGCGTAGCTCTTTACAATTAGGGTGCACATTACCCCCGCTAAGTCAAACTATAGATGATATATTTTAATCTATAACGTTTGACCTGCATGGTATACAGACTCCTTTCAGAGTTACTTTAATAATTAGTAAAAGCCTTTATAATAATGGTCGTATTTTGTTTTAATATATTGGAAATGTAAATTTAAGAAAGTTTATTTATGATGCCTGAAGCTTCTGAAGCCTAATGTGCATTATGTCTCCACCCACTGCCCAGCCTGTACTTGGCCTGAATGAGATGTGAAAGATGTGTAAAAACTGATTCCAGAGCACGGCCTGGGGGTGGGAGGTGTTCTCTTACCCTTGCAGGAAGGACGGTTATAGGTGAGCCGGGAACTTCATTACCGCAAAAGGGGCCTGCTCTGTCAGAAGGAAATGTTAGGTGACCCCTTGAAGGCCCCAGCCGATGTCCCTCTACTCAGCCTAGTAGCAAGTCCAGTTGGAAGAAAGCTACCCCCAATACTGGTTTCAAGTAAGCACTGAGGAGGGGTCTGCGCATTACCTTTCTCTAGTTGCTGCCATTTTCTTGCCTTTTTATTTTTGGATTTAGTAGACACAATGACGGATTTCGACAAGCCCGATCTTTCATCCAAGCAAAACTCCTCTTTACATTGGGGGGAAGGATTTGTTTTATTTTTATAATAATACATCTTTATTGCTTGATTAATAAAAGTCATTGCAATCAAAACATCTTTACATCCACACTATTGAAATACTGTACCACATATACTATTTAAGAATTTGCCAATACATTCATCATAATATCAACAAACCCGACCAATTCACCATACATTGTACATCTAAGAATGGGATATCTAGTCGATCAGCCATGGGATTAATTATGCATAGCTAATTATATTGGTAACACATTTAGAAATACATTGATAATTATTATAACATGATATTGCACATTTTGCTGTTTAAAGTGACAATTTGCAAAGCATACTAATTCCCTGTATATAACGACAAAAATAAAATGTAATAAAAATACTTCAATAGTTACTGTAGCAGAATATTACACATATTGCAATTTAAAGTGCCAACGTGCAGTAATTACAACTTCCATTGTACAAAAACAATAATGAAGTGGATCAAAAAAATTACTCTAACGGGGAAGCTTCTATTATTACTTTTCTAATTAACACCCTAGCAGCATGAACACTAAGATATTCAAAATATAAAAAGTATAAAAGCTATTGGGTTCCAGAGCCATAGAAATAATGGACCTCAAATATGTTACATCAAACATTTTTCGGCTGCGCTTAAGAGTTTTACCAATTGGCATAACAGCGGTATCAAATCAACAGATAATTACATAATTAGAGCCTGACGAGCTGATCTAACCCAGATCCTCAAGAATTTAAAAAAGTAAGTCGAATGTTAATCAGCTTAGGACACACGCACACTATATGTACTAATGTTTCTTGTGGCCATTCACAAAGTCTACAATTAGAATCTGCCCACTACTTGATACATGATTGCGTGCACCTCTTTTGTTGGATTTATTCCCATTCGTTACCTTAAACAAATATTTTTAATCTTTGCTGAGAAATGCGCAGTCAAATATGGCTGAATGTGTGGAGATTGGTATGAGTTAATCACATACCATACATAATTTTTCCCTGCTAATGCATTTTTATTCAACTTGAGGGAATTAATTTTGATCAGTTTTTTTTAAAATTAACTTGTAGTTAGGCATGTACAAATCTTGCAGTGCTATTTGCAGACCAATATCCCTTAGGGAGGTTAAGATATGGGATCTCCATTTAACAACGTAGGCAGACTTATCCATTTCTAACCAGCAAGTGTTCCCTAGGGATGCGGGAGCTGATGAAAACATAGCAACCACACATTTGAAAAATTATCCTTTTGATACGGGGAACTGTCTCTGGAGACCAAACTTTAATCTTACTCGTGCTTGGCCTACTGATCTAGCAATCCAAAAAGTTGCTTTGAAGACTTGAACTACAAATAGATCAAGGGACTTTGCATCTTTCCCTCTGGTAAAAGGTGAACCAAATAAAAAGTTTGGTTGTATCTTAGCTTTGATGATTTTAATAATATAGTCATATGATTGACAATTCAGTGGTTTTTGTTAATCATTTAAAAGCATTAATTAAAGTCACAGTTTTAGCCCTTAGGTCCTTACAATAGTATTTGAAAGAAACTCTGTTATCAAACACCACCCCTAGATAGCTATAGGTTTTAACAACTTCAATTGGGCTTGCTCTGGCCTTCCATGTATTGAACATCTGTTTAACAGATCAAATTTTCATGATTTTGTTTTTTTTACATTCAGTTCAAGGCCATTTATTTGTATGTAATCATCAAATGCGTTTAGAAGTCTTTGTAGGCCAATAGGACTATGGCCCACTAGGATAGTATCATCAGCATATTGAAGGTAGCTGATTTGTACCTCTCCCAGCCTAGTGACATGTGCATTAATAAAATCCAGATGCTGAGAAAGATCTGATAAAAATAAATTAAAAAGGCAAGGAGCAAGAACACAGCCTTGCTTTAGGCCATTATATGTTCTGATTTTTCTTGATAAGGAACTATCACCCAACCTGACTTGAACCAAGGTATCTGTATACAAAAGGATAATAGCCTTCAACAGTTTCCCTGGGATGCCCCGGTCAAGCAATTTTTTTCCATAGCAGATTTCAAGGCACTTGGTCGAAGGCTGTCTTTAGATAAGGATCCCACATTTACACATTTACACTGTAGTAGCTACCAGTACTTAAATATACCTTTGGTTGGTTGTGTTCCTGTCTCAGCCATATAATATTCCACAGTGGTTAGCCTGTAATTGCATAGTCCATAAGCACTCTGGGAATGTCTGTTGTGGTTCTGGACCGTTTTGCAATCACTCTAAGTTGAACAGCATCGTAGTGCTTTAGAAAATTAGGAAATGCTATTCTACCCTGGGGTTTAGGTTGTTGCAATAATCATACAGCAATCTTGGTCTAGCCTTATTTCAAATACATTTTATTAGTCTTTGTAAGTGTTGTAAAAAGGTATTATTCACAAGGGTGAGAAGTGCCTGATAGAGGTAAAGACACCTGGGCAACATGTTTATTTTAACCACATTAAATCTTCCCATCCAGGAAATATAGGGCGGTGTCCATTTTATCAGATCTTTATTTAATAAATCGACCAGTAGACAGAAGTTAGCCCTAAAAAGATTTTGTGCTGTGGGTGTTTTATTAATTCCGAAATATTTAAGATCTTCCTTAGCCCATCTAAAGGGAGGAGAAGCCTTGAGGCGCGCCCTCTTTATTTTCTGATGATAAATTGAGGTTTTCAGATTTATCCACATTTTGTCTTTTATCCTGCCTCTTGGACTTGGCCTTGTCTGCAGGATCCTCGCCAAACTTTTTGCCTGCACCCTCCTGGTTTCTGAACCCTTTTTTGTTGGCTTTTAGGACTCTGTGCACATACCACTGCTAACCAGTGATTGTGCTCTCTTCTTTAAACATGGTAATATTTACTTACACCCATTAGGCTCATTTAATTTTCTTGTAAGGCCCTAGTAAAATGGTACTACGTATATCCAAGGCCTGTAAATTAAATGCTACTAGTACGCCTGCAGCAGTAACTGTGCTATCCATCTAGGTGGCCTTAAAAACACAACTCGGGCTTGCCATTGCAGCCAGTGTGTGCAGTTTTAAACTGCCATTCCGACCTCGCAAAATAAACTTTTGTGGGTGGTTTAAACCATCAAGGATGGTTGAAATAGATGTGTTACTTGTGGAAGTTGTAACGGATAAATTACGAGTTAATGAGTTGAAGCTTAAGGGAGACAAAGGTTATGCAGAGTATTTGACTTTGAAAGCAGCAGTTACAGTGACACTTTGGGAACATCATTTATGTGAAGGAGGGCAGATGGTTATGATTATTGGTTGTTTTATTTGGAAAGTTGTGAGTTTCACAAAAGCCAACTTTTAGAAAGTTGGCTTTTTTCTTGTCATTTGATGTCTGCAGCCTTTTTCCTGGGTCACATAATTAGGTGTAGCTGGCAGCTGGTTTTTGTGTAAATTGCTCCCAGTCAGTGAGACAAAGTAGCATAGGTGTTGGCAGGATGGATCATCTCTTACTTGATGAGAGGGAGGAGCTGTCACCAGGGCTGAACTGGTAACTGAAACTGGCCCTGGCAAACCGCTTGGCTGGCATCCCTGGGGTGGTTGAGGGGGTGCGACTGAGCTGTTTGCAATGGCCGGTTTTGGCCGATTTTGTTACCGGGGGGCGATATTGTAGGCCCAAGGTAATAAAAACGGCCCCCAGCTTGGCGGCCCACCGGGGAAACTCCAGTTGCCCGCTACGGCCAGTCCGGCCCTGGCTGTCACCTACCATACTTGCACATCACAAAGGCTGTGCTTGAGAACACTCACAAAGGTTTTGACGCTAGTCTTTTGTGACCACAGACAATCTGGGGCCAGGGCAGGGTAACAGAAAATTCCAAGCACCTCCTGGGGGTGAAAATCTCTAGAACCTTCTACTTCATAATGGGTAGCAAGTATACATATTGGACCCTCAGTACACCTCTGGACTTGTAGATGACTCAGGGCTGCTGTGCTTGTCTTCAAGCAGGACTGCTACACTGTTGCTCTGCTGTCTGAGTGAAGGGCTGGACCTGTAGCTTGTACCCAGGACCACGAAAGTGACTCAAAGGCCTGTTTGGCTGGTCGGCTTATCAGAGACTCTGGGAACGAAAAGGCTAAAACAAGCTTGAACCCATCACATGGACTCTGTCTGCTGTGAGTCATACAGCCTAGTGGTGCCACCCCAGTACAAGACAAATGGAAGTGGGCCTGAACGTGCTCTGCCAGCCTACTGGTTTTGTGTCAAACTACCAAAGAGTTAAGCACAGGTTAATTTTGTGTTTCACCCTGACAGATATTGTGGTTGCTGCTTGAGTAGGGTTTCACCCCCGCACAACCAGGAACCCAATTCCACATTGGTGGCAGTGGTGGGACTTGGCTTGTGGTTGTGCAGTGCCATGCAGTGATTTTTGGTAACACTAAAATCCCAGATAGAGGATTTGAGATCATTTCAAGGTTCTTTTAAATTCTCCTTGATTGGCCTTTTTGCTTTTGCCAAATTCTCACTCATTCTATTTGACTGTTGTGCCTGATTTCACACCTGTAAGGATGGAATTTGATCTTGCCAGCTCAGATGCCTACACTGTGACCGTGCTGAAGGAGTTCTGCAAGGAGAGAGGATTTCTAGCTAAGAGCAACACCATATGGCTGAAGCTCCAAAAGGCACTGAGGGCCTATGCAGTAGTTCACCAGTCACTGGTTGCAACAACAGAAGGGAATGATGGTGTGGAAAAGCAGGGAGAAGACCTGGATACCAGTCCTGAGATGCAGCTTTCAGCTGAGGGGGATAACTTGTCTCTTGAGTTAGACTGCACTCCGCTCTGGCAGGGTGCGCTATCTTCCCAGGAGGAGCCTGTGACCAGGAAGGTTGACAGGGAGTTTAGGCTGCAGAGAGCCAAACTTATGATGGAAGAAAAGAAACTGCCCATGGAGGCTGAGAGAGCCTTGGCAAAGGAGAAGGCTGAGAGTGCCTTGGCAAGGTAAAAGGCTGAGAGTGAGAGAGCCTTTAAGGAGAAGAGACTAGCCATGGATGACAGGATAATGGCCCATGAGGTATGTCTCAGAGGGCTGGACATCAGAGCTAAACAAGTGGAGTCCAGCAATACTGGTGGCAGCATACCTACAGTGGTCTCTGGAGACAAGGAGGGTTACATTCCAAAGGATCTGGTGTAAATTTTGCTTTAGAAGATCCATCGATAAGTGGTTTGAAGTCTGAGGTTTCTCTGGAGACTAATAGAATCCCTAAGCAGCTTTGGGTGGCTAGTATCTGGAGGCGCATACCTAGTGTAGCAAGGGGCACCCTACTGGCCCTAGAAAAGAGGGACAGAAAGAGGCATCACCAATGAAGTACAACCTAGTCTGGAAGTATTGCCTCACCAAGAAAAGTACAGCCAGACATTTAGGGACAGTCAGATGCTACCCCAGCAGTCCTGGATGGAATGTGTGGATTCATTTTTACAAAGCACAGGATGGTTGGGTGAATGGCAGTGAAGTGAAAGATTACCAAGGGCTGTACAATGTGATGGCCAGAGAGCACATGTTCAAGCTTTGTTTGTAGATCTGTGCCAACAGCTGATTGACAGCATGCAGAACTGACTCAGCGCAACTTATCTCTTCGCAGCTGCATTGGAACCGCCGCAGTGAAACGCCTCCCAGACGCCGAACCTCACATCGCAATCCGCAGTCTTCTCAGAACCACCTCTGTGCATCGCATCCTCGACCTTCGCCTCACAAGCCACTTATCTAGGACATCCTCGACAATGAGGCAGGACTCTGCATTGCAGCCTAGCAGCTCCTCAGAACTGCCGCTGTGCAACGCAAGCTCAACTCATGACCCTGCAATGCTCCACAAACCAGAATTTTGTGTACTTTGTTCAGTGCACCTGAAAGAGTCTCTTTATCTGGCCTGCGCTATATCACGTGCGATCTGAACTTGACTTTGTCCCAGACTAGTGCGACTTGATAACCACAGTTGGCGCTTTGTGCCACCAGGCATTATTTTTACTTAAAACTTTGAAATTGAATATCTCTGGTACTGCTAATTGGATTTTTATCATTTTGGTCTCAAATATTGTATTACATTTTGCTCTATTTTACTAAATTGGTGTGGGATTTTCTTTGTATGTAGGTCCCACTTGACTGTTTGAAATGCTTCATAAGCACTTTGCACAGTGCCTCTAAGTTAAACCTGACTGCGTTGGTGCTATGCTAACAGGGGGTTAGGCACAGGTTAATTTGCAGTTGCTTGTGTTTCACCCTGATAGATTATGGTTGCTGCTTGAGTAGGGGTTCACCACCAACAAAAAGTAACCCAATTTCCAGTACTGCCACTGCTTCAAACTAAGCCATTTGGCAAACCACCATGGGTAGGGAGTGTGAGAAGGACATCAGCATAGAGAATAATCTTATGTTCATCTGGTCCAAATCTTATCCCTTCTGTGTCTTGTGAATTTTACATCATGCACGCAGATGGTTCTGTGCTCAGTGAAAACAATTGAGGTGACATGGCATCCCTGTCTCATGCCCCTTTCCAAGTTTATTGCTCTGGACAAACTTCCTTTGAGAAAAATCCTTAC
Organism: Triturus cristatus; assembly: GCF_964204655.1. Lineage (NCBI taxonomy): Eukaryota > Metazoa > Chordata > Amphibia > Caudata > Salamandridae > Triturus > Triturus cristatus. The sequence goes on along the minus strand of NC_140584.1, from coordinate 1,081,577,017 downwards.
CCTAAGAGATCATTAATTTGCTAGAATCATACTTGTATATTTGGGACCTACTTGTATCTGTATCATCATTTAAGCTAAAAAGGTCCAACCCACCTGGTCGAAAGCCTTCTTTGCATCTAAAGACTGGAAAACAGCGTGTATCTTTTTGTTGCATACCTTTTTGACGGGGAAGATCACACTCTGAATATTGTCATGTCATTGCCTTCCAGCCACAGAGCCACTCTAATCAGGAGCAACTAAATTAGGCAGGATCTGATCTAGTCCTATTGCCAAAATGTTTTAATATAACAGGGTCTATATTGAGAAGAACAATAGGTCTGTATACCACACACAATAAATTTTGTCTGCCAGGCTTAGGAATGACCGTAGTGACCACTTCCTGTACGGAGGAAGAGAGTTTCCTGTCTCTGCACACTGATTAAAGAGGTTAATTTCAGGATCATTGAGAAAGAAAGCAGCCGGGTCAAAGGAGACTGCACCACCAGAATCAGTCACTAGCAATATGCGATATTGCCCACCTCAAACGTTTTGCTGCTTGTAGATCGTGAATAAATACTTAGAAATGGATTGAATGAGAGGCAATATAATAACACAGATGAGTCAGGTACAACACAGAACAGATCACATAAAGATGTTTTATATCTTCCGTCTTTTATTATTCCTGTTGTGCTTCACAAAAACAGCCAGCCAACGCGTTTCGCGCAAACATGGGCTTCTTCAGGGCTGTAATGGCATACAATATAAGACCATTTTTAAAAACAGACAAGATAAAGGAGGAGAACAAAAAATCTCATGGTTAAGTAAACCTACTGGATTCTATGTATGCAGCACATGCAACATCTGCCATTTGGGATGCAATAAAACATCAACGTTTAGTTACAATAGCATTGCTTAACATAAGATTGCACATTTTATCAACTGCCTTACTACTTACGTTGTCTGTCATTATCTGTGGCTGTGGTAAAATATATGTAGGCAGCACGACTAGACAACTTAAGATTCGAATACAGGAACACCGTAGAGCTGTCTTAAATGGGGACCTTTCATATGCCCTTGCCTCGCATGAGTGTACAGTGGGTGTGGACCGGGCTCGGTTCAAATTCCGTGGTATTGACACCGTTACAAGCAATAGTAGGGGTGGAGATAGGGCACTCATGTTAAGACAATTGGAGGCCAGATGGATTTGTACTTTACGTTCTTCAACTCAGGGCCTTAATGCTGATAGGGAATTACATTACTTTCTCTAAACAATGCGTGGCCATAGATAACATAACGTAGGGTCTCCATTTGTTCTTCTCATGTGTACAATGTTGGTCAGGGCTAGACAATTGCTTTAAGGTTTTTTCTTTGTCATTTTTGACCTGTGTTGTGATTGTGTTGAAACCTTGTTCTATTGCTACATTGTATTGTATTTCTTTGTGTGTATTGTGTCTTGAGTTTACATTTATTTGTTTGTTTAACTCTGATGCAGACATCATGGTGGATTCTATAACTTGTTGAAATGATTGTTTATCACAGATGTATTGTGCTTTGCTGTGTTCAATTTTTGGGAATTATTGTACAACAGTGGTTCCTGCTCTTAATCATTCCACAAAATTTGAAATATTGTACCACATTTTGTCTTAAAGAACTATTATTGACTGTCTAAATGTGATGTATCTGCTGATTTTTTTCTTCGTGTCTCCTCCCCTTTCACATACATCTTATTTTGACTAGTTACCCTTTCTTTTCTTTGGGTGGCGAGTAGTTCGTGTTTTGCTTCTGTTTGATTGTACCATTTACAGCAAGACGCTTAGTGTGCTGCCAACACTTACTAAGGAATGAGGAATGTGTGAGCATGTGGTATCTCACCGTTTCATTCGTATAGTATTAATTACTAACTCAACTATTTTTAAAAATCTCATGTCATTTGTATTTCAGATGACAGTTGTGTGTCGCTTTAATAAAGTTACATGTATTCAACACTTCGCACCCATTACCTGGCGTTTTCGAATCTATTGCTGATTGATAGATGGCGATCAACTTCTAATGCGGGCATGGAATCGTTTTGTCTCGTTCTAATTAGGTTTCATGTATCCAATACTTTGCACCTATTACCTGGCGTTTTCAAATTCATTGCTGATTGCTGATTGATAGATGGTGGCCAACTTTTAATGCGGGCATGGAACCGGAAGTATGGCTTGGTTAGCGACTTCGGCGCTTTTGAATTTATTGTAGATTAGTAGATGGTGACTAACTCTTAATGCGGGCATGGAACCAGAAGTATGGTTCAGCTAGCGACTTCGTTTCTCGTTTTAGTTGCTCTTTCTCTATTTGTTCACGCCTTTGATCCCGGAAGTGCTTTGTTAAAATTACTTCCTGGTTGGCGGTCCGGTGACTGTCGATGCTTTAAATAGCTCCTCTGCTGCAAAGTATTCTTTTCGCTGCTCACCAGTCTTGGTACGGGACGCCGCTTACGGAGACGGCTCCGGACAGCCTAGTTTGGATGTGGCTAATACCATTATTCAGTAAGTATTAATTACGTAGTTTGTGCATATCGAGGATTGGTCTTGACAACCCTTCGGATTATTCCGAACGGGCTGCTGAGTTGTGTGCACTATGTGGCAATGACTGGCCGCTTTGATAGATATGTGGTTTTACTCGCAGTGATTGGATTGTATGGATCCCCCGTTACTTGTTAAGAACTGTTGTGTGGCATGGAAGCTAACACAATAGACGGGGGTCATCTGTTGGTCGCAGTCGGATGTTCTTTACACTTTGGTTGTGGTTCTTTTTAGTGTTCTTATATTGGTGACCTATGTCCACCATCTGCTGCTACTTTAGCATTATATTTCTGTTTTTTCTTTTGGATGTGAATGTGTTGTTTCCATTATGGTTCATATATGTAAGAGTCATTACTTACGTTAGGTCGGACATTATTATAAATCTTACTCGACACCTACATTGATAGTGTGGATCTATGGAACTATTTGCTCTGGTAAACATATGGTTTATTAGTGATTTTATCGGCTTCTGTTTACTAATAAGTTGTCGTCCTTAGCATCGTTCTTTGTGAAGTTCGGCCTCAGTGGCTGGAAGCTTTTTCTTTGTCTCCTCTTTTTCTATGTTTTTTTCTGTTTTTAAATGATTTTTCGTGAAAATATGGGTTTAGGATATTCTAGCAGAGTGACTTGTACTCCATAGGACATTTTTTGAAACATGAAGGGCGGAATAATCTGTTTTGTAGTTGTTTAATGTTTCCTGATTAGTTAGAGTACGCCTATTGATTTGAGACTGTTTTTCTTACAGATCAGACTTCACACAGACATTGATCGATTACTCTTGGGTCATTGAGCCTCATTTTCATCATATTTTAGGTATGTTTATTTTGTCCATATTGGCTTTTTAGTCTGTGCCTTTCTTGGAATATTAGTTTTGATTATTTATTAAAGTAAGGCTTTTCTGTCCAAAAAAGTTTGACAGATCTGATGTCCTTTTCCTTGCTGATCATTTCGTCAAAAGATATATCCTACACTCATAATAAATTTGGTAAGCTTTAATAACCATCGTATTTGTGTCGTAGCCATGCTTACCTTAGGCTATAGACATTTTTTTCTTTCTTTTCTTTCTTCTTTCTTTTATTTACTTTTGATTGTTTTTCTAATTTTTCTTTTATATTAGTTTTGTTCTCACATGGGTGCACTCACGCAGTTTTTGTATTGCTTTGATCTGGGGTCATTCATTGTTTAAGTATTCTCCTTATTCACAGGTGTGATACTTTCGTTCAAGGTTCTTTTCCTGATATCACACATGTTTTTGAAAAGTGGTTTGCTCTTATAACCATAGGTTCAAGACAGTTGGTTTTTTCACCTCTTCCTCTCAGTTCATTATTCATGTATAACTATTATCATAGAACAATTTTTTGTTCTCCTCCTTTATCTTGTCTGTTTTTAAAAATGGTCTTATATTGTATGCTATTACAGCCCTGAAGAAGCCCATGTTTGGGCGAAACGCGTTGGCTGGCTGTTTTTGTGAAGCACAACAGGAATAATAAAAGACGGAAGATATAAAACATCTTTATGTGATCTGTTCTGGGTTGTACCTGACTCATCTGTGTTATTATATTGCCTCTCATTCAATCCATTTCTAATTTCAGGATCAGTTTATTGATATCTATTTCATAAAATAGTCCTAGAAAGCGTTCTGGATCCAGGAGCATTGTTAAGTTTAAGCATGGGCATCGCTTTCCTAACCTTTTTTTCTGAGCCCTGTACTCTGCCTGCTTCTGCTGTTCCTCCATATTCGTATTTCCAATGATCTGATTTTCTTAAGATGGGCCATACATGCTATACACCTCCCATAGCATTTCACTAATCACTTGATTATCCTTTTCTATGAAGTAGCCTTGTATATGAATGTCCAGTTGTTCTCTTAAAGGACTGTCTCTTAAAAGCAATGGGTGCATTCTCGTGTTTCCTTTCTGTGTATGAGGTTCCATATTGATAGGTTTGTGATTAGAAACCGATACTGTACTGATATCTGCCACTACTGTCTCTGAGTGCATTACTTACAAATACATGGATAATGTGTGACTGAGAGTGGTGCACATGAGAGTAAAAAGTGTATTCATTATCAGTCCTGTATAGCTCCCTCCATTTTTCTCTCATTTCTAACCTTTTGAGAACTTGCTTGTTCTGTTTGGAGATAGTACCCTTTATGTAACCTTTATGACCAATTGTGTTCTGTCCAGTTGTGGGTCCCAGACTACCTTCAAGTCTTCTGTGAGTATGGTTTCCCCTGGGTGAAATCGCAAGGGTCTCTAAGAATTTTCTCAGAAATGATGTTTTTATTTCTTTTTATTAACATCTGCTCAGAATACAGCCAATATAACAGGCAATGCAATAGTACTGTGCTCGTTACAATAGCAGGAAATCTCCACAGGACCCCTCTCCCTCCGCACATGGCCCATCTCCATTATCCCCAGGTGGTAGTAAGTTCTTTCCAGCATGTTTTTTGATACTTTTCCTTGCTCACCCACCTAGCCCATGTCAGTGGCCCCTGTATGACCTCCACCTGCCCCAGATCTTATCCCATTTGTGAAGGCATCCTTTGTCCTTATATTCTACCTTCTAAGCACCAATCTAAGTCTTCTTTCCATTCCGACAGTTCCGGTGGATGGCTCGTCCCCCAAGCTTTGGCAATGTGTTGTGTTCTCATTCCTATGGTTACTGGAATGCGTTGTGGAATCTCTGGTATAAAGGGTTCGGGGTCTGGCAGTTATCGGGAGACCATTGAAGCTGACAGATGTATCGGAGTGGAGTCTGTGTGCTTATCGAAAAAAAGAACTCTTCTACATCTCTTGTGAGCGTCCTTCCTTGTGAGACCTTCACACTTAATTTGGCGACGATTGGGATTAATTTCGTCAGCACATTTCACAGCGCATTGCGACTGCTTTCCACAAGATCAGCGAGACAGCAAAGCAAGTTCAGTGAGACGTGCTAGCTTTGGACACCTATCTGCTGGTTGTATGACATTAATTACAACTTTTCGTGACTTTATCGCTACTCTTAAGCGCACCAAACTCCTGCTTTTTTTGAAATTTTAAACTGCCTCTTCACAAGCGCTCACCTTCTCTCGCTTGCACTGTGGAATGTAGAACCTTCATTCTCTTCCTCCGTGCGGCAGCTTCTTCTCTGTCCTGTTGCAATCTATTCTCACATCGCATCGCATCCTCGTCGGGGTCACCTTCCGTGCCGCCATCTTGTCCGGCACAAACTTTACAGTGTTTCATGCGCGTTGACGCGCACAACTATTAATGAAGTCTTCGTGTCAGTTTCAAGTCTCCAGTGTTAGCGCGGTGGCGCGCACACCTTACTCATTGAAGTTTACGTGCCAATTTCAGCCTCCGGCACCAATTTTACGGTGTTTCATGCGCGTCTACACGCACAACCAATTTTGAAGCCTACATGTCAGTTTCAAGTTTCCAGTGTTAGCGCGGTGACGCGCACACCTTTCTCATTGAAGTTTATGTGCCAATTTCAGCCTCCAGTTTTAGCGCACCACCTTTAATCCAGTCACTGTGATGCACACACCTTAGTTATTTTGTGCTGATTTTGTGTGCATTACTACATTTTATCCAGTTTCTACATAGTGATGTTCACCACATTCTATTAATTTTGTTTATTCTATTTTGGTGAACTTATGTACTTTTTTATTTCATTCCCTCATTGTTCCATCTTGTGTTTATTTTTCAAAATGCAGAATATAACCTGCCCTCCACATTTCTTACCTGAACCTGGAGTACTTAAAACAAAGTGCAAACAATGGTTAAAAGGCATTGCAAGTTATATTCTAGCCTTGGATGGATCAAAATTTGAGCCTGTCAGGAAATTGGCTGTTCTATACAATAATTTAGGTTCTGAAGGACAACGCTTATTTGACCATTTACCACTTGTCTCCCAACCTGATGAAACTGGCTGGGATGTATACAAGGACGCTGTTTGCAGACTTAATAATCATTTCAAGGATGACACCAGTGTTGTAGTCGAAAGACATATTTTATACTAGACGTCAATATGAATTTGAATCCATTGATCCTTTTCTAGCTGAGCTAAGAGTCTTAATTGCCACTTGCAAATTTGATGACAACATAGATTCTTATTTGAGGAATCAACTAATTGTTAATTGTTTTAATAAAAAAGCTCAGGAAAGATTACTTTGCTGCAGGAACCCTTCTCTAAATGAAACACTTGAAATAGCTAGAGGCATTGAGAGAGTTTTGAGGTAGCTCAAAAGGAATTAAACCAGGCAAAATCTGATCCCATAGCGGAACCTGTCAATGTCATTAGCCCCAACCCCAAAACAAATCCTAATAAAGTCTTCGAAAACAGGAAGCAGAGTGCGTGTTACAGGTGTGGTTCACTCTCACATTTTACCAATGCTAAAAATTGCCCAGCGTTAGGCAAACTTTGCATGAAATGTAGAAAGGTTGGTCATTTTTCTCGCATGTGCAAAAACCCTCATAAAGTTGCCACTCTTGAAAATGTGGAAGCTCTTTCTGCTTCCGATCCCAATATCAGCACCATCAACATCTTTAAAAAGATTGTACTTTCCATTGAATCGGATGTAAGTGATGGTGGTCCTTTTTGTAATGTGGTAATTGGCAATGTAGAGATTCAGGTAACAGTAGACTTTGGCTCTCCCATTACTTTTGCCACTGATGAATTGTGCTACAAATATTGGGGATCTGTTGAACTGTCTCCTCCAGATGTACTCACGATTGCCTTTGGAGGGCACAATATTGACATGTTAGGTTTTTTCTCTGACAACATTAGATGCACGGATAGATTAATCTTTACAAAAGTTTATGTGGCAAAGAAAGGCTACAACATTTTAGGGTGGAAAGATCAAGGGAAATTTGGGATGGTTTGAAGACCAGGCTCTGCCTGCCCCATTTCTTTAGTGGATATACCCGAGTCCAATCCTACATTACAACAGTTGTTGCTTAAACATGATGCTTTGTTTGAAGACAAATTAGGTTTGGTACATGGCTTTGAACATAAAATCATCCTTAAAAAACATGCGGTTCCCATCATCCACAGAGTTAGAAATGTTCCACTATGTATCAGAGATCAATTAAATCAGCATCTGGAGAAGTTGTGCTCTGACAAGTTCATTGAATCAATTGATTCATCGGAGTGGATTTCTCTGATTGTCGTCGCTAAGAAGAAAGGCACAAATTATATCAGACTCTGCATTGACTTAAGATCACTAAATAAGAACATTTTAATTGATTGTTTCCCATTACCTAAAATTCAGGAAATGTTGGCTCATCTGGGAAGTGCTAAAGTCTTTTCTTGTCTCGATTTAAGATCAGCCTATCATCAGGTTGAGCTTGCGGAAGATTCACACTCCCTGACTGCTTTCAACACTCCTTTTGGTGCTTTCAGGTTTTTGAGAATGCCTTTCGGCTCGGCTTCAGCCGCTTCTGTTTTTCAGAAACTTATGTTCAAGTTATTTGGTGATTGTAAAAATGTTATTGCTTATCAGGACGACATTCCCGTATTTTCAAAGGACACTGAAGAACATTTGGCAATTTTAAGTGATGTTTTACAAATTTTAAAATCACATGGTTTTACAGTTAAAAAAGAAAAGTGTAACTTCCTTGTTAGCAACATTGATTGTTTAGGCCATCTTATTTCGGAATCTGGAATTAAGCCTAAGTCTGACCTTGTCAAGGCAATTTTTGACAGCTCTGCTCCTAAGAATAAAGACCAATTACGGTCTTTTCTTGGGCTGTGTGAGTATTACTCATGGTTTATTGACAGTTTTTCTTTTCAAACAGAGCCCCTGAGGGTACTTCTTAGGAGGGGTGTACAATTCATATGGAAAGAAGCTGAGTCTTCAGCTTTCAGCAATTTGAAAAATCTTATTGTCAAAGCACCTGCATTACATGCCTTCAGGGACGATGTCCAATCCATTGTCACTGTGGCTGCCAGTGGAGTTGTCTAGGCGCCGTCCTTACACAGTTAGTTGATGGTGTAGAATGCACAGTAGGTTTCACCTCCAGATCCCTTTCTCCTACTGAACGCCACTACAGTACCATTGAAAGGGAGGTCTTGGCCTGTGTTTGGGCGACCAAACATTTTGAAACCTTTCTATGGGGCAGGAAGTTTGTTAATCACCGATCCCAAGCCCCTTGTGTTTTTTGTTGTCAAAGAATGATAATGACAAGGTCTGTCCTAGGCTAGTAAGGTTGCTCTCCAGGATGTCTGAATTTAATTTTGTCATCAATCACATTCCTGGAGGGAAAAATGCTAATTCTGATTTCTTGCCAAGGTGTCCTTTGCATGAATTATGCACCAATTCTCTTGATGATGACCTTGAGTGTGTAGCTGGTCTGGTTAATGGGTTGGTTGTTTTGGAAGGGGCTATCAGCAAATCTGAATGGGTGGAATGTTCGAAAAATGATGAATCTCAAGAGCTGATCAAAAGCTTCATTACCAAGGGTTGGCCCGATGAAAGGAACTTGTATGAAGGGTTACGCCCCTTTCATAAGGTGAAAGATGAACTTACTATTGAAAATGACACCATATTGAGAGGAAATTTGTTGGTTCCTCCAGGGGAATTTATGTCCAGATTGATTCATTTTGCCCCTCAAGGCCATCTTGGCATGACTGGCACAAAGAAACGGTTAAGACTAGACTATTGGTGGCCTGGCATGGATGTTGCAGTGCAGAGTTTTGTGGGACGTTGTGCCAGTTGTTCTATGGCTGACAAAACAGTGAAGGTATGCAACACACCCCTTCATCCTGTTACCTTTCCCAATCGTCCATGGGAGAAGCTGGGAATTGACTTTATTGGTCCAATGTACAATCTCAGAGCTATTATGAGATATGCTTTAGTTCTAGTTGATTATTACTTGAAATAGGTGGAATGTAGGTTTTTGTCTGAACCTTCTACCTCTGCTGTGATTGAGATGCTTAATGATTTGTTTCGCAAGGAAGGGGTTCCCAAAGTTCTAGTCTCTGACAATGGGGTCCAATTCAAATCTCATTCTATGCAATCCTTTTTAAAAACCATGGGGATCAAGCATTTAACAGTGACTCTTTATAGTCCCCAAGGTAATGGTATCGTGGAGCGAGTGAACAGGATGTTGAAGGAGACGATTCAGTTAGCTTCTGCGCAGGGTGAGTTGGTTTCTGAAGCTGTTCAAGAGAGATTGTGGAGTTATCACAATACTCCACATTCGTTAACTGGCGTTTCACCTTTTCTTTGAAAAGTACATTTTGGTTCTTCCAGATTGAGCCCCAACTGGGTCCTAGAACAAACCAAGTGTGCCAACAGGATCCCTGATACCATGTTTTTACGTGAAACAGTTGAAAAGGCTCAATTAAAAATGAAAATTAAGCTATGACATAGACAAGAAAGTAAAGGATGTTCAATTTCAAGTTGGCGATCTAGTCAAGGTAAAGAGACCTATGGGAGTCAAAAGGCATAATTCCAAATGTTATCCCACGACACGCATTGTAAGTGTTTCTAAACATGCAGTTTTAGTGGAGAATGGTAAATGGTGGAGTAAGAGGAATGTAGTGTTGGTGAGAAATTATGTGCCTTGAAGTACCCATTGGGGAGAACTATTCTTTGAGTGTACCAGACGTTCCTTTATTCAGTCAACCATGTGAGAATTTTGCTCATAACACAGGTGGTGGAGATGCTACATCTTCTCAAGTCTGTGCAAATGAGGGTTGTTCTTCAGGTGAGAGTGTACTAACGGACTCCAATCTCTTGGAAAGGGAAGGAAGTGTCTGTAATGGTGCAGCTGCTCTTTCAAGTAGTGCAGCTGCTTTTCCAAGGGAAAATCGCAGAAAAATATGTGCTCCTTATTATTTGAAGGATTATGTTTCACAATGAGTTTCTGTTGTTATTCTTCTTCTGTTCACCATGTTTAGTTGTTTTTATGCCTGCATGCTTCATTGTGTTTTTGTTTTGTTTTGTTTATTAGTCTGTATTCATTTGTAAGTTTCTTCCCTGTTTGAAGGGGGAAGATGTGTTGAGTTCTCATTCCTCTGGTTACTGGAACGCGTTGTGGAATCTCTGGGATAAAGGGTTCGGGGTCTGGCAGTTATCGGGAGACCATTGAAGCTGACGGATGTATCGGAGTGGAGTCTGTGTGCTTATCGAAATAAAGGACTCTTCTACATCTCTTGTGAGCGTCCTTCCTTGCGAGACCATCACACTTCACAATGTTTCATTTTGCTACTATTGCTGCCACCTTGAGCCATATCGTTTGATATTTAGGCCATTTTGTTTCTCCCATCACACAGAGACTAAGCCAGCCTGGCTCCACCGGTATCTCCAGGTCAGTAATGTCTGACATAACCCATATGACCCCCCCTCCAGTAGTTGTGGATATACTGACTGTCCCAGATAATATGAAAGAAGGAGCCTATTTCAACGCCTCCCCTCGCACAATATCCGGATACACAGTGGTACAACCGGTGTAGTAGTATTCTTGAGGAGTATGATCTATGAAAGATTCATAGCTGAATATGTCGGAAATTGGCCCCTGTAGCTAATTCCCGGGGACACTGTGCACCTCTTCCCAGTCGTCCTCCTCCAATAGCCCTAGGTGGGTCTCCCAGGCCTCTCAGAAAGGAATCTGAACTACATTTGGCACATAATTTGTGGCCAGCATTAAGGGACTTACACAATTTTCAGCGAGAATTAGCCAGCACTCCAAACAGAAAAAACTTGCTTCAAGTACTCGGCCTTCGGTTCACGGCAGCAGCTACAATTTCAGAGGCGGCCTGCTCAAGGAGAATTTGTAAGGAATTTCAATACTTTACTTCAAAAGAGTGACAGAGTCCCTTTCTGATGTGGGGTTTAAAGATTTTCAAACTTGTTGACTTACAGACTTTTTACTGGATCTAGTCCACTTGTTCCATCTGACCAGAGCTCCATCTTGGTCTGAGTGCCTAGGTCCCAATCTACCACTTCTATAGATTATCATTTGCTCTTTGTGCTTTTTAGATCTGTTTCAATTTAAGATTTTAAAAAATAATCTCCTTGATTCCTCTGATTAGATTCTTGTCATTTTTGGGTCATTTTGTTTCTTACATTTTATTCTGTTCTAATTCTGTTTGGGATTTTTATTGCTCAGTGTTTTGGCCTTATTAGTCTTTTGGGACTGCATACATACTTTACACATTGCCTAAAGTTAAGCTTGTCTGCCTGTGCATTAGGTACAAGGGCTTGAGCTCAGGTTAACCTAGCAACTTGGAGGGTTCACCCTGACAAGAAGTGTTTTGCTCCTTGAGGTGGGCAGTCGCCCACCCCAAATAATACTCCACTTTCATATATATATGTATATATCTATATATGTTTAATGGGTTGGAGGGATTTCTGAATTAGTGGGGTCATTAGTGTATTGTGTTTTGGTAGAAACGTTAGGGTCCATAAACCTAAAGGATCTCTGGTTGTAAGAAATTGGGTTCCTGGTTGACTGGGTTGTGAGCCCTAGTCAAGCAGCAACCACAATAATTGTCAGGGTGAGGCACAAGCAAACCTCAAATTGACCTGTGCTCAACCCTCTAGTAGCTTGGCACAGAACAGTCAGGCTCTACTTAGAGTAAAGTATTTGTGCAACACTTCAAACAGTAAAACTGTGAAAACACTACACAAAAAAATGTAGAGCAAAATGTAATAACTAGAACAAGATCATAATAGCAAAAATACAATCCATCAGTAGAACCAGAGTTATGAATTGTTAAGGAATAAAGTATAAAATAGCATCTAAAAGTACAAACTGCCCACCGCTGCTATCTGGTCTCGCTGAACCGTCAGGCCGATGGCAATGTAGAGTAGATTGGAAACAGTCCCACTGATGATTACCTTCTGACTTTTATGCCAGGAGTCCTGATCGCATTGCAGAGGGCTGTGAGGAGCAGTGGAAGAGTTGCTGGTGGCTGCCGGTGAAGTGCGAGGAGCCGGTCGGCATCGCAGGCAGGCGTTGTTGCAGCTTCCCGTTTGTGGTCCTGGCGAGTAGTCCGTGCTGCAGTGCAGTGATTTGTGGTGCTCCTCTGGAATCTTGTGTACCTTTAGAGCTACCTTCTATGCGGCAATCCACTTGTCTATGACATTCCCTACCACATAGTTGGTATCTTTGGGGGTGTGGAACTTCTTGTCCCCTTCAGACATTGCAAGTATGGTGCCACCACTGCTGGAATCTGACTGCTTTGCCTTAAGATCTAGCTCCTAAAGGGTACTTTCATGAGCCAAACGCTCCAAAGCTAGTTTCCCCTACATGGCCAGTTTCTTCTCCTCCATCCTGAACTTGGCCATCTCCTTCTCTCTCTTCCTCCTTTCCTCCCTCCCTCTCTCCCTTTCGCTCTCCAGCTCCACTGGGGAACGATGTACTGCACCCTACTCTGGAATTCAGCTCCAAATCCGAGGTCAAATCCTCCCTTTCAGCTGGCTGCTGCGTCTCTGAACTAAGATCCCAAACCTCTCCTTGTCTGTCCTTCTCATCTCCTTCGGCTGCTGTAGCAGTGACTAGTGGACTACTGCCCAGGCCCCTTAGGGCCGTTTGCAGTTCTACCTTCATAACAATATTTACAAAGGTAGTAGTGGTCTGATTGGGAGCACATCACTCCATATGTGCATTAATTGTCAATATATAGTATTGGTGCCCCTCAAGGTTAAGGATTGCACCCTACTACCAAAGGTGTACTTCACTATGGTTGAAAACCAAGGTGAAAATGTCAGAAACTGAAGATGAACCTCGGCACACAATTTAGTTCAATTTTAAGTTGTGCAAAACAATTTTTTTATTAAGTTCAACAAGAATGCGTTGCACATTACTTTTCGTTTGATGTACTATACATAGCATTCAAATACATTGAGATACTATATTTGAAGACAAACAATATATGTTTCAAAGTTGGTAAGCTTGGTGTAATAATCTTTTCACTTCAACAATGGACCGGCAGCTGACACGTGTTTAGTTTCCAATGAAACTTTTTCAAGGCTTAGCAAAGTAATCTGCGAGCTCTAAAGATTTATTGTTCTTTTTATGGTTTAGGTCTTCTGGCAGCAGTGTGTACTCTCTAAAGGAATTGATAGGCAAGAAGAGCAAAGAAAAATAAAAGGTAAAAGAATCTGGAAAAGCAGTAATTCTGCTTTTCCAAGAAGGTTCGATAATACGTTACAACTCACAAAGAACAGGGGCATATCAAAGCCCAAGTGCTGCTACCAGAATCGCTTAATTTTTTACGCTTATTTGTGACTATGGGGAATTACCCTTATTATGGAGATATTAATCCTCTTTGAAAAGTATAAAAGCTACAATCCACAAATTGCCTAAAATATACCATCGAATATAAGGATGAAACTCCCCAATTTTTAATATGCTCTTTTACCTTTTATTTTTCTTAGTTCTACCTTCATGCTGGTTCTCTTGGCTGGAAGTTCCCTCTTTTTACAGAAATGCTTGAGCTGGGTCACAGTATAGGACTCCATGTTTGCTAGCTCAAACTCCATACTTGTAGATTTGGAGAAAAGTTAAAAAATGTAAAAGGGCCAATGGGTAGAGTTTAAACTCTAATTGGTCTTAGATATTTGATGGTAGTGTACACCAAATCATTGTATGGCACAAGTCCGATCCTCTCCACTGAACACTAGTGTAAGAAATCGGGTTCCGGGTTGACTGAGGTGTCAGCCCTGATCAAGCAGCAACCACAATCCTGGTCAGGGTTTAGGCACAAGCAAACCCCAAATTAACCTGTGCGCTACGTCCTTGGTTACTTGGCGCAAAGCAGTCAGCTTGACTTAGAGGCAATGTGTAATGTATTTGTGCAACACTTCAAAAAGTAAAACAGTGAAAACACTACACAAAACGTATCCGACACCAGGTTAGAACGATGGAGCAAAATTGAATAAACTAAAACAAGACAAAAACGACAACATTCCAATCAGTAGAACCGGAGTTATGAATTTTTAAAGAATAAAGGGTATAATAGCACCTAAATGCACAAACCACCAACCGCGGCTATCTGATCACACTGAACCAGGTCACAGTCACAGTTTCAGGCCAACTGCAATGCAGCGTTGATCAGATACGGTCCCCAGATCATTCTGCTGAAGTTTACCTTCTTACATTTGTGTCAAGAGTTGCGTTTGCGTTAAAGTGGGCCACGAAGAGCAGGAGGAGTGTCGCAGTAGGCAGCTGGCCTTGCGGGCGGGCATTGCTGAAGCTTCACGTTGGCTGTCCCTGCAGGCGATTTGTGCTGCAGTGCAAAGAGTCGGCTGACAGAGCTTTGTGCTGATTTGTGGTGCGAGCAGCGAGATCTTGGTGTGAACTGGCCCATTAACAGTCGCAAAGAGCCCTAAAGCTTGATTAAGCATCCGTGAGCCACACAGAGGGTCCAGAACCTGAGAGGCACCACTTTGGGAGGTCAAGTACTCACTGCAGCTTGGACCAGGGGCTGGTACAGGATGTTGGGAAGCCTTTTATATCCCAGAGGTTCAGAACAGAAGGCCTGCAGACTAGTCTTTGGAGTCACTCAGGGGTTCTGCGTTCAAGATGAAGTTGCAGGTCCAGGTCTCCTTTCTCAGGCAAGAGGGCAGCAGGTCAGCACAATAGGGCAGCAGTCCAGCAGAGTGGCAATCCTTTCAACTTAACAGCAGTCCATCTTCCTGGCAGAAGATCCACAGGTCCAGAAGTGTACTGAAGAGTTGATGTCTGAGGTCCAGTATTTATTCCCTGTTGTGCCTTTGAAGTGGGAGAGAAGCTTCTAGAGGTTTCCTTTTGAAGTCCTCAGGCATTCTGCCTTCCCTGACCTTTGTATAAAGGCAGCACACCGCCTACTCTGGTGTAAACTGGGTTGTGCCCAGCTCCCGCCTTACATCCTGACACTGATGACTCATTCGGACACACCTACACACCTATTGTGTGTGGCTTTCTAGGAGGAATAGACAAAGCTCAACTGGGTTTCTATAATATGTGTAGGTGCTAGTGTGTAATCATAGAGGATAAGAAGGAGCAATTTAGTTTGACCTTGCATGGGCTGTTTCAAATAAATCTCAGGAAGAGAACAAAATACAAAACGTGCTGACTATGTTTGAAGATTAAATATGGTACAAAACAAATGTGTTATTTGGTAACGTATGCAAAGCAAATGCGACCTACACCATGCAGGGTTAGTCTAACATACAATGGGCTATATAGGGAATATAGCAACCCCAAAAGATGATGGACAGAGAGCTAAACATGTTCAACCATTCATCCCCAGTCAACAGATCTGAGTTGAATCCATCGTTCTTTTGCTCACTATACCACCCAAGTTTGGACCTAGCCATATTCAAATCAGTCTTGACCCTGCACCTCATGGGAACAGTCCTGCCTGAACTAGACCGGAAACAAGCATCCTGGAACAGGCTAGTTTGAATTCAGTGGCACAGCGAGCAAGGGACCTCTGGGCATAGCCTTGGCCACTAAGGGCGAACATAGCAAATATACCGTCTTCGCCCCACGGGAGGTGTTTTGGATTGCATCGCGGCCAAATCGAGGCATTATTGGGTGATCATCCCACTGTTATTGGTCCACCTTATCTTGGTGAGGCCTTAGAACTGAGCAGCAAGGTACTATTACACCTTGGAATATTTTTCTCTACTGAAGAAATGTCTTTCTTCATTACAAACACTCCTGCTGATACGAGCTTTGTATAAATTCGACTTGTGAATTCTACCTACTGCGAATACTCCTCCATTGATACGCCTTAGGAGTGTCCGGCTCCTTGTTTTTATGCCCTGAAGAAGTCCACCATTGGACGAAATGCGTCGGCTGTGTTGTGATTTTTTTTTTACATAAAGAATAATATGAATAAAAGAAGATACTCTAAGAAAAATGTTATGGACATGGACCAGTGATTTCTTGTCTTGTTGACAAGTGGTTCACCTTTGCATTGTGTTTGAAAATAGCAAACCCAACAAGATGATGGACGGAGTGCTGAAACTTCAACTATTTACCCCCCCAGTCAACAGATCTGGGTTCAATCCATCGTTCTTTTGCTCACTATGCCAAAAGAACGATGGATTAAACCCAGACCTAACATTGCCCAAACAACCCATTAGAGAGTGATGCAGCACGGAGGACAAAGTTTTCATATTCTCCTTACGTCACAGATCCTTATTCACAACAGCTCATTCATACACTCATTCATGGGTGGGGCCCATAACACCAACACGCTCGTCATTCAGTCAAACTCACTCGAATCTGTTTGCAGGAGAAAAAGGCACTGGACATGTGGGTACCTTATTACCTATCAGGTTTAATTTGCTTTACATTATATACACATTCTATATACAGCTTCAGAATCCTGACTTTACCATCAATGCACTCCACCATTTGGTCGATGGACCAACTAGTTGGACTGGTTGATGGTGAATTAGAACCAGCGAAGACACAATTAAAGCCTAGGAAACATTTGACATTTTCTGTAATTTAATTTAAGAACCACAAACTCATTTCTTATTATTTCAATTTTGTTTATCTTACCATTAATTAAACTCTTAAATTGTCATTTATTTTCTAGAACTTGTTATTTGATCATTACATTTATTAAAGAAAAAATATGAACATTCAGAAGTTACTCATGGACATAGACGTTCAGAAAAGTACATTGAATCATTACCAATTGAAAGATGATGAAAAGTTCAGTTCAAACAGGGAATTATCTGCATTCTCAAATGAAGACTCCCTCGAACAGGCAGTCCAATTCTCACCAAAGGATCAAACCAACGTGCAAAATACAGGATACAGGGTAGTAAAGTTCAGAATTTCAGCAAAGTCCGAACATCAATCCGGAGCATGGACCAATTCCACACTCAGACTAATAGCAAAGAATTTAAGAAACACAAAGATATAACCCAAAGATATGTGCAGCCACAAACGAGACCCAACGAACGAACGAACCCACGAACGAACGCTGCTGCAACCAACCCTTCTAACTCCAACTCCTCTCTACGTAATGATTTATGAGAAGGCTTTATACCTTTTTCTGCCTTACTTCATTTCTAGAATAGCAACTTTAGGGGCTGACCAAATGTTCTGATTGGACAGTTCGGGGTTATCTGTAATATATTGAATTTTTCCACAGTGCAAACTGGTTCTTCATAGTGACTTTTCACAAAGTTTTCAAATCGACATTGTCTGTTCAGTTCCCATGCGGTGAAACAGTAGTTGTATCTTTTCCCAAGGTAAAAATGGTCCCATTGATAGGTCCTCTCTTTGTCTCTTCCTTTATTTTTATTTTGTCATCTTCTGGCTTGCGGTCAAGTTCCTGACTTTCGTCCTTGGCAGGGAACACGATGTCAGGAGTTCAAGCTACCTTGTGATTTCAAGAGCCATCTGGGCATGCGCAGAAGTCATCACGTGCACATGGTAGTATCTGCTTCAAAGAATGCCATCTTGGGTACTGCGGCCTAATAGGCCCAAATGCCAACTTAAGCAGAAACAGACATAACAGCAATTAAAATATAGAAATGAAAGTTCTGATGTTCAAACCCATACTAATCCCAATATATATTAGTATTTCCCTAGCTGTAGAGACATTTAAAGCAATAATACTTACCACTTGATAACTTTTATAGCACAAACGATCACTAAGCAACATGAATCATGCAGTTTTACTATTTCACCACAATCTAAGGTAGGTTAGCGTACCATACATAGTTAATTAATTAATTGCTCTGCCATGCAATTAGCAATTTAGTCCCATGTGTATTTATGTTTATCAAGATGTAAAGGTTGATTAAGAACACTTACACTGCAAACATGTTATTTAAATTAATTTTAGAATGATTACGTAATTAATTTCATGCAAATTAGAGGAGGTATACAACATTTTGTTTTACCTGCTCCATCAAGGGCTCCTAATATTTTATATGCCCCTATCTCCCTATTACTTTAATTCTTTATTAAATAAATAAACTTTGATGTTACACATTAATTTAAATTCATTTTATATATGTATTTTACATCTAGAACAAAATAGAAAGATGCTAGAGCATTATTACATAATTTTGAATTAAAAGATTAATTAATGGAAATACATTCAAGTACAATTATTTTTTGACGTTTAAATTCAAAATAAATTCCAACCTGAAGAAAAAAAATATTTTATTGTTCAAAAATTAAGTGTATAGAATGGATTAAAATTAATGTAATTATTTTTAATGAAATGAAATGTTACATTGTCTAAAATCAAAACTAGATTATTAAATATTTTAGAATTAAATAACGAATATTCACTATTTTTTAGATATTTGTTAACAATTTATATTTATTTATATTTTTTACAATTTTAAATAATCTAATTTATCATATCGTATAGAATTTCACTTTAGTTCCCTACCTCCATTATTTTCAATGGGAGTGTGTTGCAGCACCAGTGGTTGGCCATGTGTAGTGCTAGGCATCCTACAATAGTATAAGATATACAAAAGTGTCAGTTACATGTGTAAGTTACTATAAAAGAATAATTTACAATAGAAGTGCCGTTTGTGAACAGCCCTTCGTAGTACGTTTTGTAGTACTACTCTAGTACAACAAACAAATGATGGACGGAATGCTGACAATGCAGACATTCTCCCCCAGTCAAGAGATCTGGGTTAAATCCATCGTTCTTTTGCCCACTACGCCACCCCAGTTTAGACATGGCCATATGCAAATCAGTCTTGACCCTGTGCCTCATGGGAACAGTCCAGCCCGAACCGCCAAGCCATGTCTTCCCTGGACCGGAATCAAGCATCCTAGGACCGGTTTCTGGCTATCAGCCGTCATGTTCCCATGAGGCACAGGGTCAAGACTGATTTGCATATGGCTGGGTTCAAACTGGAATGGCATGGTGAGCAAAAAAACGATGGATTTAGGCCCAGATCTCTGTACTGGGGTGAATGTATGACATTGTTCTGCATTCTGTCCATCAATTGTTGTTTTTGTACTACTCTAGTACGACAAAACTTACTGCAAAGTGCAGTTTGTGAATTGGCCACTTTGTGTCTCCTGACAATTGCTTGTCTGGTGTTTGAGTGAATCACATGCTCCATGCTAGAACTGCATACCTGGATTGGCCACACTGGGCATCGGGGGGCTGGATTGGCCACACTGGGCATCAGGCGTTACCCTGGAACGGTAGGGCCGGATTTATTACTGGGGGCTGGTTTTGCAGCGGGGCTGTAATATCGTCTCCCAGTAACCCCACCCACCCACACACTGGGGGGCTGATCTGATAAAATTACCAAGCTGCTTTGGATTCCCAGTCCGGCCCTGGCAGTCCACTGGGTCTGTTAAGCAGGATAAATACAACCAAAGGGACCTAATCTGTCATGGCGGCAAATTTTTATTTACTTCATGAGTGGGAATGGAAGTTTGTCAGTCAGTCAGAAAATCTTTATTCGATTGTAAACAACAATCATAAAAGTGTACATAGAGGAAAAAACATTAAATCATAACAACTGCAATGTAAAAGTTTCATATTATCCAAGAATTACAGAAAAATACATTATAAAATACATTATAAATTCATCCTTTTCCTGATAAATATCAGTTTTTTCAAGTACAGGGTAATTGTTGCAACACAAAGATGATTATCCAGGCGTTGAATATCATACATGGCACGGCGACATTGCCGATGCCCAATCACCCTTAAAAACGGCAATAAAATAGTTTGTCTAACTTGATGATAAAATTTACAAAACAAAACAACATGCATGGTACTTTGGGGAGAAGATTCATCACAAGGACAGGGAGGCAATTCATAAGACCAATCGTTGATTGTGGGAAAACTAACCAATCTATGAAACAGTCCAAATCTAAAACGGGATAATAAAAATCTATCATAGTTACCCGGGTCATGTATCAAGTAGGGTTGAATATTAAAAGATGTTAAAATTAATTGATGATGTAAAACAGTGGGTTTTAAGACCTCCACAGCGCCTCTTGTTGATTCTAAAAAAGCCAGACCCTCTTTTTTAAACTCTTTCCGTGATATGGCTGAGATAGTAAGGGGATTAAAAAAATAATCCAGCTTATCCATATCAGTCAAAAACTTTCGTACATATCTCAGCCAAGGTATCCTCATATATCCTTCTAACTTTAAGACATCTGACAATATATCTCTGTTAAGCTTAGGTTCTTCTTTTGACCACACCCTGTGCCATAATAGCACGGGTTCTAGCTTAATAAGGTCCGATATAAAGGAGAGTCCCAATTCTGCATGACAGTTATAGTTCGAGGAACTCTTGGGAACTGCGAGGATAAACTTCAGGAATGAGTTCTCAACTACCTGGAGCGGGATAGGATCCACAAACCCCCAGATCCCACTACCATACATTGCACCAGATACACATTTAGCCTTGTAAATTTTAATTAATTCTGCAGGTGGTCTGGTGCCTAATTTTCCCGAGAAGGACCTAAGGGCAGCAGTCGATCGTATCATCCCCTGTTTTTTCGCTTCCATTGACTCACCCCATACGTCCTTCTGGATAAACAAAATACCTAGGTAGGAGAATTGCTTGGTTAGAACCAACCGCTGTCCTTCAATAAAAATGGCCTTCTTAGTTTTTACATTTCTACCACAGTGCATGATGAAAGTTTTTGCAATATTAACTCTTAGACCCAATTCTTTCATAAAGAGGGCAAAACTAGCCACCACGTGCTGTAGACCCACTTGCGTGCGAGACATTAGGACTGCATCGTCCGCGTACATTAATAGCGGAATTGGGCGACCAGCTACGTATGGGGGATCAAAACACTTGTTGCACAAGGCTTTCTCCAAACCATTAATATACAAATTAAAAAGGAAAGGGGCTAGGACACAACCTTGCCTAACCCCACTCCTGATTGGGATTTTACTAGTGCATTCCCCTTTGCGACCATAACGTACGCGAGCAAAAGCTCCACTATAAAAACATTTAAGAAAATAAATATTATTTTCTTCAACCCCAATTTGTTCCAATAACAACCATAGTTTGGAATGAATCACACAATCAAAGGCGGCTGAAAGGTCAACAAAAGCCACAAACAAATTCTCCCTCTTAGCCCTAGTATACTTCACAGTCAACATCAGGAAGTTTAAACCTTGTTCCACTGTTCCTAAACCAGAGCGGAAACCATATTGTAAATCAGATAAAATAGAGTTATCTTCAGCCCACAATAATAGGCGGTCCAGAATTATTCGCCCAGCTATTTTTGTAAAAGAATCTAAGAGGGAAATAGGTCTATAACAGCCCGGGTCATGTCTATCCCCTTTTTATATATTGGGACAATTATGGACTCCACCCAAGTGGGCAATAATTCCGATGCACAACTGGCATTTAACACCTGTACCAGAAGGGGGGCCCACAGAGGCATAGTTGACTTGAATACGTCTATGGGTACACCGTCTGGGCCAGGGGCCTTTCCGCCCTTACTTGCATATATTGCCTTTTCAACCTCTGGCAAAGAAAACTGCATATTTTTCAGAGATAAATAGTCAGAGGGATTACAAGGGGAGAGAGACATTCTATCTCCCTCATACACTCTAGAAAAGTGATTGATCCACTCGACCTCAGGAATAGCTATTTTCAGAGTCGGACAGGTCTCTTCTCTAAATAAGGGATTTCTAATAATCTTCCAGAAACCTGCACAATCGTTAGATACCGACGCTTGATGCAGCGCTTCCCAGGATTCTTTCCTTAATTCATCTTTTCTATCTTTCACAGCGAGTGTGTACTCTTTCCTAGATCTACGAACGTCTTCTATACACCTAGGTTGGTTATGCAATGCTTTCTTTAAAAGAGAGTATGCTTTAGTACATTTAGTATTAAACCAACCACCCCGCTGAACTTTATTATTTCTACGCTGTCTCGTTAGGGAAATTCTAATCTCGTTACAAATTGACAAGAAGGATGCGAGTATGTTTTCAGAAGTGGCATCCTCTGCCAGACACGTTGAAAAATCAGAGGCACAGTTTTTAATCACACTATTAAGCATATTATTTTGATCTACCTTATCCCATATAAGCGTATAGCCATTTGTACTTCCAATTGCAAGATTTTCCCATAGTCTGTCTCTATCTGTACTATTTTTTGAGGCAGACCTCTTTGGGATAAAAATCGCTAAGCAAAGAGGAAAATGATCACTTAAAGCGATATCAGATACGTTAAAGGTGGCGATACTTTCAGCGTGCCTGTTTGTAATTAGAGCAAAATCAATAGTAGAGGTACAACCTCGCCCATTAAAAGTTGGAGGAAGAGGAAATGGTGTTGGGCAAACCTCGTTTATAAAACCCAAATCGAGTTGACCAATTAGTTCATTAAATTGTTCACCCAGATTAGAATGATTAAAGTGTGACTGATTCACTCCATCTTCTCGTCTCATACTACATCTATTATCTGCAGACATGTTACAGAGAGTACAATTGAAATCTCCCAAAAGAAGTGTCATCATGGTAAATCCCAAAAATTTTTCTTGTGATAACATTACTTTGGCCACTTTCTTAAAAACAGTAGAGACTTCTTCAGGGGGGATGTTGTTGTATAGATTGAGCAAAGCAATCGGGGTGGCTAGATCCAAAACTATTATCAAAATCTGAAAATAGGGATCTTTAACTGGCTCCATTATCTTTATAAGATTTAGTTTATTAGATACGTAAGTCATCAGTCCCCCTTTAGCTCTTCCATGAGAGGTATCCAAAGCTGGAGTATGGAACGTTTTAAACCCGTTTAGATGAACCGGGTCACTGGTCTAAGTTTCTTGTAAACAAATAAGGTCTTGCATTTGAATAAAGTCTTGCCAGAGTGGATTACCAATTTTGGATTTAATGCCAGCAATGTTCCATGAACATATGTTACAAGGCAGAGTACCAAATGGGGGAGAGCCAGGAGGAACTGAAGAGGAATCTACCAACAAAGGCAGAGATCTACTCTCTCTCTTCTCCACTAGTCCTACCTCAGATACCACCAACCCCCGTGCGTTACCCTCAGTCTCTAATAAGCAACTGACTGGCCTCTTACCTCCCTTAATATTATCCGAAAGAACACTAATCGGCGTAGGCTGTGAGACAAAAATTGAAGTGTTTAGGGAAGAATAAATTTGCAGTCAGTCATTATTATCTAGGCCACTAAGAATATCAAACTGATTAGATGTTGGTATACTATATCTTTCTCCCTCAAGACGCCCCTGCTTGGACAATTGGGAAGAAAAACCCCACAGCCTTTGCTGTCGTAAGGGGGAATAAAAGAAATCAAGGGGAACAATGTTAACATAATCAGTAGCTAAATGGCCAGTATAACATTTCTCAAGTATATCATTAACCAATAAGGGAGACCGAAACGATACAATCACACAGTCCCCTCTTAATGATTTAACTGTAGAACCAAGCCAACCAACTCTTCTAACCATCTTAAAATTTGCGAACAAAGCACTATTCTGCCCAAATTTAATAGACAAAAAATGAAGGGCCTTATTCCTCAGGGTTGTCCAATGCTCATAGGCATTAGGAGAGAGAGGTGGCACGTTTGCTAACACCACAGTGTAAGGTAGAGCCTCGGGGGGTAAATTCAACGTTGGTAAACTAGGTTTAATATTAACCTCCCTAGTGTCAGCACCAATACTTAGAGTAGTTAAGTTTTTATTTGAAGTTGAAACAGAGGGACCTAATACATTAATTCCCACAGATTGTATGCCTCTTGAGCCACTTGATTCCTGCTGATCACAACTGCCAGATACCTCTGATACTTGTTTTGGATTACTTTTCGGATCAGGCAAAATTATTTGTGGTACAGCAGGGGGTAGGGTAAGTAGTACATTACCATGTGAGCTGTGTGAATTGCCCACAACTTGTTCTTCCATATTATTAACCCTAGTTTCGATGTTTGTTAATTTTTTCATGATGGGTACAAGAAGAGTAGTTAGCATGTTCTCTATTTTTCCCCAAAAGGACTCTCCTATTAACGAGTCCAAAGGGGCAGCTAGTGATTTATTATTATCCTTTTTCCCTTGTTCCTCATTAGGTTTACTAGTGGTTTTGCTAGATTTATAGGATCTCTTTCCTTTAGCAGTAGATAATTGTGGCCCTTCTTTGTTATTATATTTTTGTTTACATTTAGCCTTCTGGCCTCTGGTTGTCATTTGGGGTGTATCATTATTGATACTTTGCACTGAACCAGTGATGGAAATTAGGCTTGAAGGTGAATCTAGTCCCACCTCTACTGTGGGGTTTTCAGGCAAGGGTGGAAACTCAGGTAAGCTATTACGGGAAAAGATGTCCGGGGACAGAGATAACCTAGATCGTGTCGACGTAGAGTTTCCATCTGACTGTTGCTGAGGAATTACAGTTTTCCCTATTTCTTGTAATGTTCGTGTAATGTTCGTACCTCTGGGAGACCAATAAAAGATGGTGCCTTTCAGTACTTTCAATGGCAGATACAACCACCCCAATAGTTTTTTGCAGCATACGATCGATTGCTGTCAAGGTTGGTAGTGAAGTATTGGCAACATTTGTTTGCTTTGGATCATTATGGACCTGAGCGATCGTATGCTTCCCCATATCTAATATCAAGCAAAAACAACGATGACTATCTTAGTGAGAGAACAATACCATACACAAATATAACACCGAGGATACGAAAATAACAAATGGAATAAGACGAAATCCAGAAAAACGACGTTACATATAGTATTAGCTACCGGAGCACAATCGGCTTGTACGAGTTCAATGTCACCACCAAGAGATGGGGCCCAGCCCAGCCACGACCAGCCCCGGACGGCCACAGACGGCCTGCCCTTTGCACGGGCTTAGCCCGGCGCCGCCCGCGCGCGTCCCGCGACGCGGAGGGAGCCTCCTTCTCTTAAGCGCCTCCGGGCGCGAAGATTCGTATCAGCTGGGGAGCGCTAAGCCCACTGGGAGCTGTAGTCTCCCCCTGCGATGGCTGCGCGATGTCAGATAGCGGCAGCAGGGGAGACACACAGCGTCAGGGACCCAGGAGCGAGATGGCAGGTAAGACTGAACTGCTCGTATTCCCTTCAAGGCAAAGACAGCATCTGAGTTGGGACCCGCTCCACCGAGGGAGCCTCCTTCTCTTAAGCGCCTCCGGGCGCGAAGATTCGTATCCGCTGGGGAGCGCTAAGCCCACTGGGAGCTGTAGTCTCCCCCTGCGATGGCCGCGCGATATCAGATAGCGGCAGCAGGGGAGACACACAGCGTCAGGGACCCAGGAGCGAGATGGCAGGTAAGACTGAACTGCTCGTATTCCCTTCAAGGCAAAGACAGCATCTGAGTTGGGACCCGCTCCACCGAGGGAGCCTCCTTCTCTTAAGCGCCTCCGGGCGCGAAGATTCGTATCAGCTGGGGAGCGCTAAGCCCACTGGAAGCTGTAGTCTCCCCCTGCGATGGCCGCGCGATGTCAGATAGCGGCAGCAGGGGAGACACACAGCGTCAGGGACCCAGGAGCGAGATGGCAGGTAAGACTGAACTGCTCGTATTCCCTTCAAGGCAAAGACAGCATCTGAGTTGGGACCCGCTCCACCGAGGGAGCCTCCTTCTCTTAAGCGCCTCCGGGCGCGAAGATTCGTATCAGCTGGGGAGCGCTAAGCCCACTGGGAGCTGTAGTCTCCCCCTGCGATGGCCGCGCGATATCAGATAGCGGCAGCAGGGGAGACACACAGCGTCAGGGACCCAGGAGCGAGATGGCAGGTAAGACTGAACTGCTCGTATTCCCTTCAAGGCAAAGACAGCATCTGAGTTGGGACCCGCTCCACCGATGGAGCCTCCTTCTCTTAAGCGCCTCCGGGCGCGAAGATTCGTATCAGCTGGGGAGCGCTAAGCCCACTGGGAGCTGTAGTCTCCCCCTGCGATGGCCGCGCGATGTCAGATAGCGGCAGCAGGGGAGACGCACAGCGTCAGGGACCCATGAGCGAGATGGCAGGTAAGACTGAACTGCTCGTATTCCCTTCAAGGCAAAGACAGCATGTTTAAAACAAAACAAAAATTGGTGTCCAGAAAGCCAGTGAACCAGGTGAACTTATGTGTAAAGATCACACACTTCAACCCCGTGAATAAAGGGGTCTGTTGGTGACTGTGGGTCTTATCTCAATTTTAACTACACGGGGTTGAAGTGTGTGATCTTTACACATAAGTTCACTGGCTTTCTGGACACCAATTTTTGTTTGGTTTTTTACAAGGTAGCAACCTACGATGATAAAAGTGGGCATGGCTGGTGATATTTAACCAGTAAGCTCCCTTTGGTGGTGCGCACGTAAGGTGCTACCTTATTTTCTCACTTTTTTCATTTTTTCATTTTGTTACACATTTGTGTGTCATATACTCCTGTCAATGTATGGGTATTTCTTTTTGAACCCAGTGACTGATGACTCATAGGTTGGTTTTTTTAACAGTAAAGTGTATGGCGATTATGAGTAGGGACAATACTCCTAAGAAAGTGAGGGATATTGTTGAGGAAGAAAATAAACTTCCATTCCCACTCATGAAGTAAATAAAAATTTGCCGCCATGACAGATTAGGTCCCTTTGGTTGTATTTATGATTTTGAGTGGGGGGCAACCTAGTCTGTTCTTTCCCCCTATAACTCCTCAGTGTTTGGATCTGTTAAGAAGGAACCTGGCACTTCAGACCTTACACTTTGATCGGCACATATTCAAGAATCCGTGACTTAACTTGAAACGCGTTGACCAGACTACGGTATAGTCCGATATGGGCCTGTAGAGAGTGCGCTGAAAGCTTTTGTTCCTGTAGGGCAGTGCCTCACTCAGATAGTCTGTTAGTAGCCAGTAGAAGACGGAGAACATCCTTTACCACGCATCCATTACAACGCGGTAATGTGATGTAACATACCGTGTTGTGATGGAACGCGTTGTATCATCATACATTCGTAGGAGACAGATGTTTGTGGGTGGCACCCCATTTCGCTCTGCTTTTTCTTGTAGAAAGTTCTGTTTCGGAAATGCATAAGAACCATGTACCACGCTTGGTTGATCAGAACTTTTAGTGAGGAAAGATAAGGATTGTTTAAAAAAGCAGTACAAAGATCAACAACGACTTGTTAAAGAAACTAGCGACCTGCAGACGCGCTCTCTTCACATACTCTTATATGACTTTGGGCATCATCTCCGAAACACCCGAGTCTCTTTTGGGTTAAGTATAGTTTGTACTAAGTGTACATGAATATTGCCTTTTTAAATATTTTGGGGACAATTAAGAAGAGAAGCATGCATGAGTACGTGCAAACGTAACAGAGTACTCGTCACTACTGCCTTTGAGAGTCGATCCCTAAGCTCCGATTACTAATGTGTATTGATTGAATTGTTTCTATTGTTGCTTGATGTATGCTTTTGAAATTTTAACTCACTGAAACTAAGATTTGATTTAGGATTCTATTGGTGACTGGCTCCCTTTTCATGACCTTCCAAGGACTCTGTATTTGAGGGACGGATCTCCGCCTCAATTCCAACCACACAGTGTTATGCAATTTACACAATTCTTCCTTTGTACACAATTTTATTCCTGGTTTTTCTTTCCTTTCTTTCCTACATTTGTTCATCCTCCTATCACCCACAAAGAGAACATTTCAACTGTTTCTTTCCACTGCCGTGCTTGAAATGTTCTCTTTGTGGGTGATAGGAAGATGAACAAATGTAGTGGGTATTAAAGAGGGGGGAGGGAAGTATGAGAGAGAGTAGTGAGAAGTCAATCTATGCCGGATGCTGGAAAAGGCTTGTGGCCTGGCATGGAGTATGTCATATAGACCCACTGCAGGCCAGCCTCTGATATATTGTTTTTATTGTCGCTGGACCAGCACTGCTGTGCAGTAGGCACAATTAGGGGTATTAGTCAGCACTTTCATCCAATTCATCCATTTTGTTTGCTCACCAGCACTCTTTAAATCACAGATCTGAAAGAAACAGTTAGTTATAGATTCCTCACCTTAGAATTAACCTCAGGCGTCAGACTGGATCCGGCAAGTTTTTCGTCAGCAGTACCCCTGCTCGTCGGAAGGTGGCGTCGTTCCACTCTGCATTCGTCGTTGACGTTGTGGTCTCCGAGATGATGTTGTGGTAGCTACATAGACGCCATCTTTGCACGCTGACGTCAGTTCTTTCTTTTACCGCACCAGCCAGCGCAGTTCCTAAGAGAGCGGTACCTCCAGTCACTTTTTGACTGACTTTTTGCTGACTTTTGTCAACACCGTTTTCGAGTCTTCGATTCCTGGTGCACGTCAGGGATGCCCGGCTTTAAGGCTTGCGGTTCCTGTAGCCGACTGATGTCGGTGACGGATCCACACTGCGTGTGCCTGTTTTGCCTGGAGCGCGACCATGATCCAAGTGGTGCTCCAACTGCCGTACCATGAATCCGAAGTCTTTGCGGGAGCGGTCCCGTGAGCTTCTTGAGGCCCGGCAGTCGGCTCCGCGCCGTTCGTGGGAGGTCGAGGGACCGGTTGTGGAGTCATCATCATCATCATCATTATTCTTCCAATTCTTCGCACTCGGGGTCAGGTAAGTCGAAGCACAAGAAGAAGTCAAAGAAGCATCGTCGCTCTTTGACTTCTCCCCGTCCGTCGGCCGACGCGACGAGGGATACGGGTGGTGGCCCTCCCGCGGCTCTGCGTGCGGAGCCCAAAGGGTTGACTCCTGGTTTCCCTTCCTTCCCAGGACCTGGAGCAACCCCTGCCAAGCTTCGCCAACTTTATGAAGCGATGCATGCCATCTTTGGGCAGCCTGACTTCGCTGGAGCACCTCAGGGCCCGGCGGACTCGGCTGGGGGCCCTGGGCCGTCAACGCGACGGCTCTGGCCCCGGCACAGCAGGATTCCCTTGGATCCAGGCATGGATCAGTGCCGGTCGACCTCATTACACCTCCCCTGGCGCAGATTCTACCGGCACCATGTCCGCAGCCGACACTGGTTGTGTCCCCAGCCGGCATCGACCCCAGCCTCCATCCCGATGTAGACATGAGCCGGACCGGCGTCGGCCGGTACTTTTGTGCCCTTGTTCTACCCTGACTCTTTTAAACCAGATTGGCAGCCAGAGGAGGGTGAGGAGGACTGGGAGGGGTCTGGAGACTTTTTAACTGACCAGTTAGGCTATGAACTGTTCTGGAGAGAGGAACTGGGGGGGGGGGGCAGTGGTCTGGATACCTCACTGGACCTTAGCTTGTTGTCTCCTCCTACCGTGGTTACCGAGGAGGGAGCGTCTTACACAGTGATGTTGAGTAGGGTGGCCAAGGCTCTCAGCCTCAAGCTACCTACGGTGGCAGTCAGGAATAATCTCCTGACAGAGGTGCTTCAACCGGCTGCGAGCTCTTCGGAGCCCCTGCTGCAGTTTAATGAAGCCCTAACAGACATTCTTTTGAGCACCTCGTCCAGGCCCAACACAGGGGCTCCCGTGGATAGGATGATTGCTCGACGCCACCGCCCGGCCCTGGACGACCCCACTTTCCTCTCCCAACACCCCACCCCTTAGAGCTTGGTGGTCCAAGCCTCATCAATCCAAAGGCATATTCCCTAACGCACCACCTGATAGGGAATCCTAAAAGCTGGACCATCTTGGGAAGAAGATGTTTTCTTCCTCCAGCTTGGGACTGCGGTGGGTAAACACCTCATGTCTGTTGGGCCGTTACACCCACTCTGTGTGGGATACGGTAGCGCAAGTGCTACCTCAGTGCCTGGAGGAGGCCCGGGCAGTACTCTCCTGTGCATTTGCCGAAGGGAGAGACGCAGCAAAGTTTACCATCCACTGTGGGCTGGATACCGCCGACTCACTAGGGAGGACCATTTCCATGTCAGTAGCCCTTCGACGCTACACCTGGTTGAGTTCGACTGGTTTTTTCGGGGATGTCCAATCCACTCTTATGGACATGCCCTTTGATGGTCATCGCCTATTCGGCAACAACGCAGACAACGGTCTGGAGCACTTTAAGGACTCTCGGGCTACGGCCAGGTCCTTAGGCCTCTCAACTACCCACCCTGCGCAGTCTGTATTTCGACCCTTTCAAGGCTACGGAAGGGGTGCCACTCCACGTCCTACCCAGTGCCACAGGCCAATGCAAGCTGGTCAGCCCCTGCGCAGCCGCGATGTGGGAACCACAGCTGTGGTTCTGGGTCCAGTGGGCGGGCCAGTCCAGCACAGCCCCCTCAGAAGCATCCTCCAAACCCTCCTAGTCCGACCTTTCAGGGCCACCAATCACCAGTGGGCAGCAGGATTCGCCATCACCTCTCCCACTGGATAGTAGTGTTGGACTTGCAAGACGCTTATTTTCACTTCCCTGTCCTGCCGGCCCACCGGCGTTACCTGCGGTTCACGGTAGGCCACGAGCACTTTCAGTTCACTGTGCTGCCCTTTGGCCTCACAAGCGCCCCTCGGGTGTTCACGAAAGTGATGGCGGTGGTTACAGCTCATCTGCCCAGATCAGGGGTTCTGGTCTTCCCCTAGCCCGATGACTGGCTGTTGAAGGCGGGCTTGCCCCAGGCTGTCGTCTCCCAGGCTACTGGGCCTGATGGCCTCATGGCCTCCTGCATCCTGCTGGTGGACCATGCCAGATGACAAATGCGGGCTCTGCAGTGGGACCTGAAGTTCCAGTGGTCACAACATCAGGGGAACCTGTCCGATTGCGTCCAGATCTCAGAGGGCACTGCACACCAATTGCAGTGGTTGCTAACGAACCGGGATTGGGTCGACGGCAGATCCCTCTCCCTCCCCAACCACAATCCACATTGGTGACCAATGCATCACTTCTAGGATGGGGCGGCCACATGGGGAGCCAGAGATCAGAGGCCTCTGGTCTCTGGCAGAGTCCAGGCTCCACATCAACCTTCTGGAGCTTTGGGCGAATTGCACTCAAAGCCTTCCTTCCCTCTGTCCGGGGAAGAGTAGTACAGGTGTTCAGGGACAACACCACCGCCATGTGGTACTACAACAAACAAGGCAGGGTGGGGTCATTGACCCTATGTCAAGAGGCCCTCCGCTTCTGGGCATGGCTGGACATGGCTGGAACATCAGGGCATATCCCCGGTGGGTCATTACCTGGCAGGTTCGCTGAACACCAGGGCGGATGAATTCAGCTGCAGGTGCATGATGGATCACGAATGGTGTCTTCACTCTGAGGTTATGCAAGGTCTCGTTCAACAGTGGGGAGATCCTTGGTTAGATCTATTCGCCACCGCAGAGAATGCGCAATGTCAGCAATTCTGTGTGTTGGAATTTCCAAGGCGGCATTTGCTAGGGGACGCTTTTCGTCGTGAGTGGAGTTGAGGTCTTCTATACGCCTTTCCGCCTATACCACTTCTACCCAGAATGCTGAAGAAGATCAGGCGCAACCGTGCCCAAGTCATTCTTGTGGCTCCGGGATTGGGCACAGAGTCTGGTATCCCGAGCTGCTACGCATGGCCATCGATCCTCCGATCCAACTGCCTCTTCGGGAGGATCTTCTGTCGCAGCAGCAGGGGACAAGCCTCCACCTGAACCTGTCCATTCTCCAGCTCCTTGCGTGGAGATTGAGCGGCGGCAGTTGACGTCGTTTAACCTGCCTCCTGAAGTCTGTGATGTTATCTTGGCAGCCAGGTGTCCCTTCACTAAGACGGCATACGCCTGCAGATGGAACAAATTTGTGGCATGGTGTACAGCAAAGGCTGTGGATCCCCTTTCCGCCCTTCTTTCTGAGGTCCTCTTGTTCCTCCTTTCTTTGGCCCACCAGGGCTCTGCTCTGGGCACTCTAAAAGGCTACCTCTCGGCCATTTCAGCCTTTCTTAGGCTTCCTGATCAGCCTTCTCTTTTCAAGTCACTTCCTTAAAGACATTACTAATCTTTTTCCTCCTGTGCCCCAATGGGACTTGGTACTTACATATCTTATGTGTGCTCCCTTTGAGCAGCTACATAACTGTCCTCTCAGCCTTCTAACCTTAAAAACTGCCTTTCTGGTGGCCCTCAGTGAGTGAGCTCCAAGCAATTTCTTCTAAGCCTCCCTTTCTGACTGACTAGGTTGTCCTTCGAACTCGTCCTTCCTTCCTTCTCTCCCAAATTGGTTACTCCTTTTCATATTGGACAGACCATCACTTTGCCTACCTTCTTTCTGCTTCTGCATCCTTCCAAAGAAGAAGAGAGGCCTGGATCCAAAGCGTGCGCTTTTCTTTTACTTGGATCGCACAAAACAATTCCGGGTGGATGACCAGCTCTTTGTTGGCTACGTGGGCGCCAAAAAAGGTGGGCCATGCACAAACGGACCATTTTTAGATAGGTTGTTTTGTGCATTAAAGCTTGTTATTCCTTGGCAGAGAAGGAGCCTCCAGTGGGGTTGCATGCCCATTCCACCAGGGCGACAGCGGCTACCACTGCTTTGGGACGTGGAGTCCCCCTAAATTACATCTGTCAGGCAGCCATGTGGGCATCGCTGCACACGTTCACTAGACACTACTGCCTGGACAGCCAAGTCTGGTGAGACTGCTTCTTTGGCCGTTCTATTCTCCAGGACTTCCTGGTGTGAACTTAGTTCGCAGACCCACCTCCGGGGTTGGTATTGCTGGGTTATCTATTCTGAGGTAAGGAATCTATAAATAACTGTTTCTTACAGATGAACAAGTTACTTACCTTTGGTAACGATATATCTGTTGGATACATAGGTTAGTTATAGATTTCTTACCGCACCACCCATACTCCCCGTTCGGCGAACTGATTTCTAGGGTTTAGCACTTCCTTTCAGGGCCCTAGTTTTGTACACAGTGGTCATTGTCTTGCATGGCTCTGCGCCACTGGCGTGCAAAGTCGTGTACTGAACTGATGTCAGCACACGAGGGAGGCGTCTATTTAGCTACCACGAAACCCATCCCGGCGACGACGACACCCATCCCGGCGACGACGCCAACGATGAACGTTGAGTCGACCGACGCCACATTCCGACGCACAGGGGTACTGCTGACGAAATACATTCTGGATCCAGTCTGACGCCTGGGGGTAATTCTAAGGTAAGGAATCTATAACTAACGTATGTTTCTTACAGATATGTAGTTACCGAAGGTAAGTAACTTGTTAGTTGTGATGCATTGCTGAAGGGCCTGATCTATGTGTTCCCTCTAAAGCCATTTGTCCTGTCTCAGTGGGATCAAAATCTAGTCCTGACATTACTTCTGTGCACACCTTTAAAGCAAGCCTATGCACAGCAATGGCTACAGACAATCAAGGTAACCTTTCTTATTGCATTACATCTGTGCACTGAGCTGCAGTCACTCCCCATGCAGCCTCCTTACATCACTTTCTTACTGGTTAAGGTGGTGCTGTTGTCTCTCTCCGGCTGTCTTCCTGCTAAAGGTGACACCCAATGTCATTCTTTTCATTGCCTTTCCAACATTTTTCGCTTTGCCCCATCCTTCTGTAAAGGAGGAGAGACTCCAGTGGCTTAGCTCTCAAAGAGCTTTGATTTCTTACATTGACCATACAAGAGAATGCGTAGGTGACCAATAAAGGCAAGGTTGGGCAAAAGAAGACTCTGTCCAGATGTATAGTCTTCTGCATTCAAAATTATGCACAAGCAAACAAGGAGCTCCCAAAATTTAGCCCCCAAAATTCCTGCCGGATCATTCCACCATGGCCCAGGTTACTACAACGGTGTTGGCAAGGAGTGGGCCTGTCCTGGATGTCTGTCAGGCAGCAGCATTAGCGTCAGTGCACATGTTCACATAATACGACTGCTGTAACATCCGGGTTTGACCTTAAGACTTCCTAATCTGAGGCCACTCTTCAGCCCCTCCACCTACTGTACTATTCTAAAGGTTAGGAACCGGCTGTTAGAAGTATGCTTCAGAAGACTAAGTTACTTATATTCGGTAATGCACCGGATCGAACTGGCTAGTCTGGGCCAATCTGGCAGACCTGAAGGGCTGGTCAGACAATTCAGTGTGTGGGCTGTTTTTTTGGGTGTTTGTGGCCCTGCTATATGGTCTCTGATATTCCTTCAATATCTACCTAATCACAAATTTCAAACTGACCCCATTAATTAAATCCATTTATTTATCCATTTCTCATAATTCATTAAATGAAAATAGTCATTATTTCCAATTTTGGAAAGAATTGTTGTAGTTTGATAAAATAAATTATGAGAAATGGAAAAAAGAAAATGATTTGATTAATGGGGTCAATCAATCAATCGGGGGGTTTAGAGTACTCTACTCACCCATGAGGGTCCCAAGGCGCTGGGGGGAAGGAATGGGGGTGCAGCTCCGGATCCGACAGATCAGACGACGAGCCAGGTCTTGAGTCTCTTCCTGAAGGTGTGCAGAGTAGGAGTGTCTGATGTTGACTGGGAGCACGTTCCAGGCTCAGGCTGGTGTAGGAGAAGGCTCTTCCACCCGCTCTGGTTCTGCAGATGCACTGGGTATCTGCTAGGGTGGGGTCGGCGTAGCAGAGGTTCCTTTTGAGTATGTGTAAGGAGATTCTTTTGTTGAGGTATTCGGGACCGATGTTGTGGAGGGATTTGTAGGCGTGGGTGAGCAGTTTGAAGGTGACTCTTTTCGACGGGGAGCCAGTGGACATTTCGCAGGTATTGGGTGATGTGCTCCTGTCGTAGGATGCCATCAATGAGTTTGGCCGCAGTGTTCTGGATGGTCTGGAGTTTTCGTAGCAGCAATTTGTTGATTCCAGCATAGAGGGCATTTTCGTAGACCAGTCTGCTTGTTATGAGTGCATGGGTGATGGTCTTTCTGGCATCGGGGGGATCCACTTGAAGGTCTTGCTGAGGGTGTAGAAGCAGGTGGAGGTGAGGGCGTTGATCTGTCGTGTCATGGTGAGGGAGGAGTTGAGTATGATGCCGAGGTTCTGGGCATGGTCCATGTGGGTGAGGGGGTGCCAAGGACAGAGGGCCACCAGGAGTTGCCCCAAGATGCGGTGGTGGGTCCAAGGACGAGGACTTTTGTCTTCTCCGAGTTGAGTTTCAGACAGCTGCTGCTCATCCAAGCTGCAACATCTTTAATTTCTTCTTGGAAGCTGAGTCTGGTCGTTTTGGGTCTTTCGTAAGGGAGAGGATGAGCTGGGTGTGTTCAGGCATAGGATACAATGCTGAGTCCATGCTGTCTGACGATAGCGGCGAGAGGGGACATGTAGATGTTGAAGAGCGTGGGGCTGAGCAATGATCCTTGTGGTACTCCACAGGTGATCTCTGTTGGTTCAGAGAGGAAAAGCGGAAGTCTGACCAATTTGCTTCTGCCGGCGAGGAAGGAGTGGAGCCAGTCGAGGGCGGTTCCCTGTATTCTTGCATTGTGGAGTCTGGCTGCAAGAGTGAGGTGGGACACGGTGTTGAAG
Organism: Triturus cristatus; assembly: GCF_964204655.1. Classification (NCBI taxonomy): domain Eukaryota; kingdom Metazoa; phylum Chordata; class Amphibia; order Caudata; family Salamandridae; genus Triturus; species Triturus cristatus. The sequence continues at coordinate 1,081,541,198 of NC_140584.1, read as the reverse complement.
GCTGCGGAGAAGTCGAGGAGGATGAGGGTTACTGTGTGGCCTTGGTCTAGGAGCATGCAAATGTCATCTGTGGTGGCAAGGAGGTTGGTCTTGGTGCGGTCGGTGCTGAGGAATCTGGATTGGGAGGGGTCGAGGATAGAGTGCTCTTAGAGGAAGTTTGTCAGCTGGGTGTTGACAATCTTCTCTGGGACTTTGTCTGCAATGGGAAGGATAAAGATGGGTCGGTAGTTCTTCAGGTCCGTAGAGTCAGCAGGTGATTTTCTTGAGGAGGGGTTTGACTTCTGCGAGCTTCCAGTCATCGGGGAAAGTTCCGGATTCGAACGAGGCATTGATGGTGCGTCGTAGCTCAGGTGCTATGGCGGTTGCGGCTCTGTGGAAGATATGCGGGGAGCAGAGGTCCATGGGGGGTCCTGAGTGAGTGCTCTTCATGGTCGTGATGGTATCTTCGGTGGTTACCGGGGTCCAGGCGGTGATGGCGGGCTGGCTGTCATTGCTGGGGGGGGTGGTTTCTGGGGTCTGCTCGCTGAAGTTGTCATAGAGGGCCTTGATTTTTATGTGAAAGTAGGAGCCGTGCTTGTTGCAGAGGGCCTGGGAGGGAGTGACGTCTGTGGCTTCGCTGGGGGGTTTGGTGAATTGCTGGATGATTTTGAAGAGTTCCTTCGAGTTGTTGGAGAGGATTTTGTTCTGGATGAAGGTCTTCTTTGTGCATCTTAAGCGTTAGTGGTATTCTGTCATGGCGTTCTTGTATGTGGTCCGGTCTTCCGTGGTTTTCCTGTTTCTCCATTATTTTTCAAGACGTCTGCTTGGCTTCTTGGAGGTCGGTGGTGAACAAGGTTGCCTTCAGGGGGCATTGTTTGTCAGCAGTGCGGAGGGGTGCGAGCTTGTCTGCGCAGTAGGCGATCCAGCGGTGTAGTTCCTTGGCTGCAGAGTTGGCGTCCGTCTAGGCGGGGGAACGTGGGTGAGGGTGGATTTCAAGTGCTTCTCTATGACTTTGCTCCAGTTCCAGTGTGGAAGGCGAGCAGTGGGTGTGAGAGCGGTGGAGGAGCTAAAGGAGAAATGAACGCAGTGGTAGTCCGTCCAGAGTGGCTGCGTGGTGTGGCTGAAGCGGATGTTGTTCCCACTTGCCGAGATAGGGTCGAGGGTGTGCCTGCCTTGTGTGTAGGGGCCGTGACGAGCTGTTTGAAATTTGTGATTAAGTTAATATAGAAGGAATACAGGTGAGCAGGATTCTTTTTCTATTATTGTAGTGAGTTTACTTCCCCCTATGTCGTACCTATAAGTAGTTTTTGGGGGTGCCCTTCTGTATCTGAACTTATTTCTTTGATCTTACCACCAATATTGCCTGTTGCAAGAAGTAACACATACAGCCTCCCATAACCAGCAAAACACTTAAACAGTATGCCATTACAAGTTTAAAATATATTGATTTGCAAATGTGGGCCGCATTTTTAACTATTGGATTTGCTAATGGGAGACACTTTTATTTTCTTGCTCAGGCTTACTTTTTGTCCCACTCCGACCAGTGGCGTGTTGGGGGGAGGCGGTCTGCCCTGGGTGGCATGAGTTTTGGGGCCGACGGCCTCCTCCCACTCTTCCCTGCCGTCTTGGGCCGGCAATCACCAACACACCCCGCAGCCAAAGGGCTAGCTATGCCACTTAGTCCGACCTAGGCAACACTCTTTTGTACTCACTATAACTGCAGATACCTCCCTGCCCTCCCAACTCCCTGTTCATTGAAGTGGACTCCGGAACATCATAAAACAGCCCCAACTTTGTACACTGTCACCTGCATTTTTTTTCTTTTTCTTTTTTTTAGCGCTCTGCGTGTGGAGGAGAAATATTAAGTAACAGACATCGGTGTGCAGGAGTGGCACTTATACGTGGCTCCGCTCCATCACTTCCGGCGTGGTGCGGAGGCGCACTGAAGCCATATGGCGCCACCTTCCTGCACTTCGGCAGTATTGCCTAAAAAATCTCTGGGTCCATTCTGGCAACTGAAAATGTTCTAAACGTGAGGAATCTACAGTTCAATAGACTATTCTCCAGTTAGAGCATTAGCAGAGCAAAGTAACTTGTTTGAAGAGGGATTGGAATTAATGGCAAGCGTCCACTTGGAACTGGAGGCACTGTCCATTACCCCCATCACGAAGAGGCTTGGTGTGTCCATTCCCTACTTGCCCGGTGATCCGAAAAATCTTTGAATGAGAAGAATACATTTACATCTAGTGAGGATTCATACTGTGATTTCTGATTTCCAGTGATCCCGTCGTATTGCAGATCTAATGCCTTTCAGGTTTGCTTCCCTCGTTCGTGGTCGAAGGGAGGGGGGTGCGATGACATTATTAATGCCTTGCTACATGTCGCCTTGTCCGCAGCGCCCTTGAGGAGAGCGCTACTCTGTAAAGGCAAAAGAACCGGAGAAGTTGTATCCAAGCAGCCAAGATGGAGCCCTGTGCGGCGCGCGCGGCGCTGGCAGGGTGTCTGTCTAGTGACATGTCTGCGCTGTCAGCAGTTCCCTTGAATTAACCATCCGGACCTGCTGGCACCGAATCCGAGCTGATTAAATCTATGTAATGACATGATTTATTCGCGCGCTCGAGTTATTTTAATCTTGAAACATGGGTGAAGGTTATCTGGAGCGTATCTTACTTGAACATTTGACATAATACACCGAGCACGAAACAAAGCATAAGAATTTTATTCAAGTTCCTCTGCAGAGGGCAGTGCAGACTTTGAACTGCCCCTCAGTGTGAGCTTGTTTGTCAGGGAGGACAGTTCACGGTCAGCGGTCATCCCTGCTCCATGTCCAGGCAGAGGCGTAGCTAGAGCTTTCGACGTCCGGGGCTATCCCTCAGATTGGGGGGTGGGGGGGTTGCTGAGGAAAAAGGACGGCAAGCACTTGAAAGAGGACCGAGAGACACGTAGTATCGCCGCTAATAGTTACCTCGATCGTGCAAGTTACATGCACATACATGACACGGTCCAAGGCTCGACAGTTAAATACACCGGTGACTGGCAGTGACTGGCAGTACAAAAGAGAACACACAGACTGCATGATCTATCTGGGGACTCAGAAAAACCACATGTGATATCCATCAGAGAGCTGCGTGAACAATTACCTGGAAATCCCCTCAGTGCAATGCAAACATGCACATACCTGACACTGTTCAGGGATCCATCATCTATAGCTGACATTAAATGACCATTCATCATGGTCCCCCCATTAAAGCAGTGCACTTTGTCATCTGCATGGTACATGTTCTTTGCAGCAGGCACATTAACCCTCTGTGCTACCTTTCCAGGAGTCAACCCTTCCACTAGACAAAACTCGGATCTCTCTCTAGGAAGAACATTAATCACCAAAGTTATCATGACATTTTGATTGTTTCTGAAAATTGCTGGAGGCCAGGAAGGAGGCAGCAAGTTTTTTTTAAACCATAATATACTTGCAAACACTACGCACCCACCCGTAATAGGTACCCAGTGCGGTCACACCGTTCGCACCGCCCTAACCTGCTCAAGGTTCATGTGACCTCAGTGACAGAGTCACAGTGACTGGATCACTGTTGCTCTAGGATGTGCTGCTTCGTAGGCCTGCCCGCAAGACTGGAGATGAACTTCAGTATGGATTGTGGTGGACAGGCCTTCAAGGTTAACCCACAATTGACACCACTAGGGTACACCTGCTAGTGCTAAGACATCTAGCCTTCTAAGGTCTAGTGGGGCCTTCTAAGGTCTAGCATGGGAATATGCTCCGTCAGTAGAGTGGTCTGGTGGACTGGTCATGAAGGCTGAACCCGGTTCTCCAGTTCCAAATTCGACAGCTCTGGCCACATCCTCTCCCCCACCGAACACCATACTGCCCCACTGAGAGAAACTCGCACTGCCTTCAGCTACAACCTAATCGTGCCCGTTATAAACACTGGGATGTGGCTCAATTCAAATTATGCACTTGATAAGAGTACTATGCTGCTTAAAAAAAAAGTAAAAGCAAACACTCATAGGGAATGCAAGATTAAGTAAAGCATGTGAAATGTAAGCAGAAACAACATGGTTACCTTAATGATCACTCACTATTCAGAAATCAGCGAATGGTTTTACCTGAAAAGTTAAGGACGTGACTACAGGGCCCTGAAGGGCACCGTTTCAATGTCCATTGCTTATATCCTTCCAAAACGTAAGCAGTATGGTTTAAAAAGACCACATCCATAAACAGAGCCATGGTACACATTTTGTTTTCCAATCCACCCATCAACCAGGTATTGCAGTACCTCCAGGAATGGTGCACTTCCCCATCTGGGGACAACAATGCTGTTCACAAAAGACTAGAAAACAAAAGTATCGCTTCACTGCAAAGTCTGTAAAGTGATGCTGATGTGTTTGGATGTGAATAAAACCAATCTGGCCACTTTGCAACCCCTCTGTCTTGCTTTATTTAGTTATGTATTTATTTTTCATATTTAAAACCTTCTATTTCTCTCCAGCCCGCTGCACTTTGGAATAGAAAAATGTCAGAAAAATGGCATTTCCCGCAAGAGTGTTTTTCTTTTTTGGATCCATTTTAACGGGGAAGCAACTAAATGAAAGAAGGAAAGAGGTTGTGAACCGTTTCTTCAAGTTACGGTTTTCAGTAAGTGAGGAGCAAGACAGAAAGAGAGGGAATAATAGGAAGAGAGGGGGGGGCAGCTGCCAGCACAAAAAAGAAGAGGACATTGCCCGAGTCCTATTCCTTCTCTGCCCGTCCCCTAACGTCCACGAAAGCAAGCCGAGCCTTATCTGAATGCCTTTGTTCACCCCAAAATAGTGCCGCCTGGGGCAGCCCGCCCCCACCGCCCCCCCCCCCCAGCTACGCCACTGTGTCCAGGTCTGTGCTTGAAGAGGGCGGTGCTTCAGACCCTGCTGGTTGTGAGCCTGCTCTGGACGTTGGTGGCATCTTCAGTGGTCTATAATAAGGACATTGTGCTTCCTCCTGGCTACACTTTCCAGGCACCAGTCTTTGTTTCTTACCGATATATGGTTGCATGGGCCTCCACTCGCCTCATTTAGAAAGCGTCAACCTCCTTCGGCTCATCTCCACCCCTTAAACAAAGGGGGTGCCTTATTATCCTTCAGTGGGATTACGCAGCATAAAATCCTTCCTCACACTCCCTAAAAAATGTTCACTTCCATTGATCTCAGTAGTCTCACCCTCCCACGATGTTTCACCTCCATTGATCCCAATGGTCTCAGGCTCTCGAAAATGTTTTCACCTCCGTCGATCTCAATTGTCTCACACTCCCAAACATGAATTCACCTACATGGATCTCAACAGTCTCACACTCCCAAAAACGTTTTCAACTTCATTGATCTCAGTAGTCTCACCCTCCCAAAAATGTTTTCACCTCCATTAAACTGGATAGTCTCACACTCCCCAAAAAGGTTTTACCTCCATTGATGTTAATGGTCTCACCCTCCAAAAAATGTTTTCACCTCCATTGCTGTTAATTGTCTGTCTCACACTCCCAATTTTTTTTTTTTCCTCCATTGATCTCAAAGGTCTCACCCTCGCAAAAATATTTTCAGCTCCATTGATCTCAATGTTCTCACCCTCCCAAAAATGTTTTCACTTCTATTGGTCTCAATGGTCTCATACTCTTAAAACTGTTTTCACTTCCATTGATCTCAATGGTCGCACTCTTCAAAACCACTGAATCGCACACTCCAGAAGACTGAGAGGTGTTGGGCAGAAGAGGTCGATCAACCAGGATTGTTTATTTGCAGAAGCAAACGTGTTTTGATCAATATAGTGGTTGAGTGCCAGGCATAGGGCTCTGAATGTGGTTCACCTGTTTAATAGGCCGCTCAGACCCACATGTCAGTTGCTCACACCCCTAATCACTTGTAATTGAATCATTAATAACTACACTTCTATCAAACACCGTACCATTTGTCTGATCGCAAGGCCCTGATAACAGGTCTTTATTATTACCTAACTCTGTATTACTTGTTTTATCAGCCTCAGAAGGATGAAAGGCGGAGCCAGGGTTTAACCCTGTAACCTCCAGGTTATACACAGATCTCTACAGGGGCTGCATTAATCCACTGAGTTATCTTGCTGAGTTACACCATGGGAGTTTTTATGGGTACATGACTCCCTGGCCCTCACTCATTCAATTAATTTAGTAAATCTATTAAATCCAGAAAAGTGGAAAGTCATTTTTTCAGAATAAATATCAAAATTCATAGGTGACCACTGTTGCAAAGTCATCCTGTGCCCTGGGCACCCCCTAACTTTTTGCGGACTGGTACTGGTGGTAACTGACTCTGACTGACCCTGGGCTCTTCTTAACCAGGCCCAGGGCCAGTGCTATGCTGAAAGAGACACTTAGAATACAGTGGAAACACCTACATACACTAGGGTACGCTATGGTTTAGGGTACCACTGGGATTGGCATGACCTATCCTATAAGGCCCTAGTACATAATAGGGTAGGGAGATTGAAACTACCTCTAAGTCCCGAATATACAATAGGGCATGGCAGTTTAGAGGTCAGCAGCCCTTTCTGCACTTCCATGTGCGCACTGGGTTGCAGGACTGCTTTTAAACAATAAATTGTGCCCAAACTCGACTTTGGTGTTTGGGCCAACTAAAAATTGATGACCTACAATGTTTGGACATATTAGGTACCCCCAGAAATCGACTTTGGTGCTAGGATGTGGTGGAAGGATCAGCAATATTTGTACTTATTCAGAACCCCTAAAGTCTCCCCTAGGTGTTCCAGCAGTGGGGGGTACTGTAGATATAGTCGGAGTACTTATAAAATATGTTTTTATAAGCCCTGGTGGTGGAAAAATTGCTCAAGTAATTTTTCCCATTGTAAATCCCCTGCCACATAGGTAAACATGGCAAGACGTTATTAACTAATAAATCCTGCTAGGAGAATGATGAAAATAGCATTGAAAGACTTCCCAGAATGGTATTAATAAATCCAACAATATGATATAGTTGAATATCTCCTCAACTCTACAGACAAGAAGTTATAAGACTTTCTTGTCTGTAAGCCCAGATTCAGCCTTTCAGTGGTCTGTCCTGATTGGTCAGAGTTAAGTGGTTTAGCCAGGCTCCTTTGAAGAGGTGATAAAGAGCCCCTGGGGTTAACCAGCTCTGCTGGGAGGGCAGTGTTCTGTTACACAGGAATATCAGAGCAAGAGGAGGAGTCATAAGCAATGGATTTAAATGGAAGGCAAAGACACCTGTGTCATTTACAACTCTACTCTTTTGAACTCCGATGCTAGGTTTAAGGAAAAAATTAGTAGATGCAAGGGGGTGAGGCTATGGAGATTAGCCATCCTAGGGGTGTGTTTAGCCAGCTCATCTCTCCCTGCTGGAAAATCAGCAACAATGAATTTGGAAGAATTGGTGCGCTTTGGGACAAAATAGTGACACACTCTGAAGGATGTGGTCATAATACCCCCCATTGGTAGGAGTTCCCTCTTGCTTGACCCAGAGAACTCGGAATAAGTATCTGAGAGGGGCAGAGCCTCTCAGATCTGCTGCTTGAAACCTAAGCGTGCAAGAAGGGCCATGCTGAGGAGTTTGATGTGCAATCACTAATCACCCTGAAGATTGCACCTTCTGCACCATCTAGAACTACCGTCCTGTGGACAACCTTGCTGTAAAAGGATGAAAGCATGGACTCCCTCCAAGCTACAGGTTAACAGAGATCACCTGGAACATCACCACCAAGAATCCTCAACCTGGAGCACTACAATTCCTGAAATTTAGAGAAGTTGGGAGCAACCTTGGGAAAAAGCTCCATAAGTGGACCGACTCAACCTGGCCAGACAAGCCGGCGACCCTCAACTGCGAGTCAGCCTGATGTTCAGGTTCATCCCACTGAAAAGCTCTGTAGGTCCGACTTCCAGAGTTTGACCAGGAGTAGGGGAAATCTGTGGCTGGTGAACCCTCACCGAATCCGACCTGGTTAAGAGCATCGAGGGACCCTTCAAGAAAAACTCCGTAAAAGTTTCTAAGTCCATATGAAGAAAAGGTGACCGGGAGCAACCGCGAGAGCCAAGCTGCCGGCCTTCAACCACGAGCCGGCCTGGATCCTTGGTTCGGCCCACTGAAACACTCTGGAAGTTTGACTTCCATGAGCTTGACCGGGAGCTTGTCTCTAGGCAATTCGGCGAACCCTCACCCTATCCAGACTGGCTGAGAGCTTAGAGAGACCGAGATCTACTGCGAAGGTTAGCCGCGCAGGGCTCCATCGCGATCAGCCTGAAACTTTGACTTTGACCCTGTCTATCGTGACCAGATGTCCCAAAAAAGCGCTATAGGTTTCTATGTGCTATATAGTGCTAAATCTTTAAAAATTCTTATCTCCGCTTCCCTACATTGTATTTTTTGTCATTTTGGTGTCATTTTAAAGATACAAATATTTCCTATTTTTATTAATTGGTCCATAGAGAAAAAAAAGGAAGGTGCACTTCATCACGAGTCCATATAAAGCCAATACCAATATTTGGGAATAATTTTTCTTCTTTTATTCGTAGTCTTGAATAAGAAATAGGCACTCGAGCTTCGAGAAGCCTTTGTTTTATTTGTTAGAACATTCTGCCCTCTAGTGGCAGAATGTTCTAATAGCCTTATAGCCCTTCGTAGCAGGGCTATACCGGCTATTAAAGTCCCACTGCCTTGTTAAATTCCCTCGCCTTCGGCTCGGGCCTTTAACGTGGGAGCGGGCCTTTAATAGCCGGTATAGCCCGCTACGGCGGGCTATAAGGCTATAACAATGTTCTAGATTACCACTGGCAGTATGGCATTGAAGTCTGTATAAAGTCCTTATTGTTGGCAACTAAGACATGGCATTTTTTTTTTACCATCAACTGTACATTTGTATCCTTGTGCACCTGTCTATGACAACATTAGCATGAGTACAACACTGTTTTTTGTGTGATAAATACTATAATTTTTATAAATTTCTTTTTGTTTGTAGCGGTGTCAAACAACACAATTGGACACAATTGGAGAAATGATATCACAAGCTCTCAATTGGCTTAATATAGCTTCTACGTGAAGCTTTGATTAAACAAAGAGTTTAGCGTGAAACATTTTGTGCTTAAAATTAGGTTTTGTATATTTTCCCTGCATAAACCTGCCTTTTGTTTGATTTCTTTTTCCACATATTTTTAGCACTATAGGTCCTGAGGAAAGCCCCACCCATGCTTGGGCATTAAGGCTGAAACATGTTGACCATCTTTTTCCATCACACTAATGCGGTTTAAATCCATACCGCTGGTGCACTGTTTTTAATCCTAACAGCGGGTGTGCCTGAATAAATAATGATTTGTATGCTCACTAGTTAGTTTTAGTCTCACTTTCCTCACATTAGTTCTTTCTTTGCGCTGTTCCCTCGCTCACACTTATTCTCTTTATATGTGGATTTAGAACATCCCATTAGAGTAAGATACTTAAAACATCCCTGAGCTCCTCCCTCTCAGAGAGGGGGTTGTAGCCCTCAAAGGAACTAGGAGTTTCCTTTGAGAGGAGAATCCCATATGATGAAGCATGTCACCTCTGGTGAGTGAGGGATTTCGCTCTATAAAGGGAATTGCCCACAGTTAGGTCTGTGGTGTTTAAACATTGATTCTGTGTTGATTTTCTCAGTAACTATCTAGTAGTGCCTCGCCACACACATTTTCTCCACTATTTTTGTGTGTAGACCCAAGGATTTCATACTGTTTTGTTTGTAATTATTGGGGATATAATCCTTTGCAGGTCTTTAAAATTTCCCCAGGACCCTCCTGATAACTTTTTTGTTTGGTAGTCATGTTTAAATATTCCCAGCCCGAATTAAGCACGAAAAGATAGTTCTGAGAAAGTTTGTATCTATTGGTTAAAGCAAGCATGTAATTTGGCTTCTTTAAGGGTATAAAGTTAAGTAATAAAACAAGCTAAACAAGGCTCCAGGTTCTCTCAAGAGGTAGGAGAAGCTAAAACTGAACTAGGTAGTCTAGAACGTCAAAGGTGAAAGAATTAAGGTGAAGCATATAAAGATAGTTTAAAACAAGAAATGAAAGATTGTAAAGAAAGTCGCTCATCACCAAAGTATCCTATAATAATAAGGTAACTGATAGTTCTAATACCGGGAAGGAAGTCTTCAAAATTGTAAATGACTTCCCCTAGGTTTACTCTATCTCAAGAATTTTGGGAATAGCTAAACAATTTGTTTATAGAACAAAATCTCTAATTAGAGCAAGCACAATTAAAGAACCAAATTACTCGATCTTTACCGATATAACCGTGACATATGGGCACAATACATAAACGCCCAATGCAATGTGGACTTGCAGGGAGGCCCAATCCCAGAATCATGGAAGGGCGTGGAGATTGTGCCCATACATAAAAAGTAGCCCCGCAATGAACCAGGCTACTACTGCCGGATTCATTTAATCGCTCACTTACAAAAAATATTTTGCAAGCAAGTTCTAGACAAACTCACTGCGTGGATGTCAGAAAATTGCATATTCAGCCATCTTAAAGCGGGCTTTAGACTTAAAATGAGCGCAATAGACCAAGTCTTACTTTACCAATTGATATGGTGGAAGAAATTCAACATGAAAAGGGGCAGCCTATTTGTGGCTTTTTTGATCTGCGGGCAGCATTTGATATGGTCCCTTTGGGCAAATTATGGAAAGCCCTTATAGATCGGGCCATTCCATCTGACACACTACTCATCATCAGGCGCCTATATTCAGAAAATTATGCTTAGGTCAGCAGTGGCCGCAACAGCAAACTCACGGGGAAAATAGAAATCAATAGAGGGGTTTGTCAAGCTTGAGTGTGTGCACCAACTATATTTCTTCTGCATATTAATGGCTGTCTTGAATTCTGGTTTAACCGTGAGATTGGTTCACCATCACTGGCAGGTCAAAAGATCCCAGTGCTGCTCTTTGAAGACGACACCCTACTAATATTCAAAACGCCGAAAGGCCTTCAGACACTGATTAAGAAGTTTGGTATATTGTGCAGAAAAAATGGCTTCGAGATAAATACCCAAAACACCAAACTTATGTTATTTAATTCCAAGAGATCGTACAGGTGCAGAATAATTCTGGCCTCCAATACTCTGGAAAGAGTCAAGGACTTTGATTTCTTGGGTATTAGGCTGTCAAATTCTGACAGATGAGATGAGCAAATTGAAAAGAGAAAGGTTCTGTTAAACTACAGGCCATGTGCCATAACTAAATTTTTAAGGGCTTCACAAACTATTCAATCGCCCCCTGTACTGGAAGTCTATAGAGCGCAGACTGTTAGTGTGGTAACCTGACGGAGAAGAACTTTGGGGTCACAGTGATGTCGAAGATCTTGCACTCCCCGAGAATCGTTTTGTAAGATCATTATTGAGGTTGTTATAGAGCATGCCTCTAATGCACCTGTACCTAGATTGAAGCTTGCAACCAAGAGTCAAGCATGCTAGCTTGACACCCATTCTATTTTGGGCCTCTGTCTGATCTACCAAAGAGTTAACCCACTTCAGGGCAGGCCTGCGTGATGTCATCAGCAGACCGCCAGCGCTAAACATCCAATGGATAAGGTACATTAAAGAGTATCTTGCCAACCTAGGGCTGGGAATATTGTAATCTTACCCACCTTGTATCACAGCCAATACGTCTCTTATTGTAAAGAAGAGCTTTTGTTCCCAGGGCAGAAGAGTGAATCCCTTCTGTTTAACAGCTTCTTTTTTAAACCTAAAGTTTGCCTATGATTTGAGGAATTTTTAGATCCTTTGTAAACCCCGATTTCCAGAAAATTGTACATTTAACTCAGGCTGGGCATGCTTCCTCCAACATCTTTTGGGAATAGCTGGTCCAATCCAAAGCTGGATCATTGTACATTCCCCTTAGGCGGCGATAATTATGAAAGAGTCCAGCATGTCCTTTTCTTTTGCCCCAGGTATTAGCAGGGGCAATTAAAATGGATCAAACCACTTTGTCTAGCCCTGGAGATCAATAATTATAATGTGATTTATGAAGCGCATGGCTACTCCTTGCGGAGTGTCCCAGCGCTAGGGTTCTGACACAGTAGACGAGCGAATACCCAGTCTGATGGAAAAGCTCACTCTAAGCCAGAAAGCCAGCTCTTTAGCTTCTTTCTGAATAGGAGTTCAGATGGGGCTTGTTGCATTTCCACCATGCCTTAGGAGCTATGAGACAAAAAAGAATCCTCCTGCACTGGCCCTTTTGTATTTTGGGATGATGGCCGGTTTGGCTAGAGCTGCTCTCAAGTTTCTAGTGGGCACAGTGGGTTTCACCATCAGCTGCAGGTAGTGAGGACACTGAAAGGAAAGAGCCTTAAAGCAATAATAGAGCGCTTTAAAAAGGACTCTATGCCACATCGGAAGCCAATGTAATTTCCGCAGCGCAGGACTCATAGAAGCCCGCCTAGGGAGCTTCAGCTGTGTCTCAGCCGCTGCATTTTGGACCCATTGTAATCTATAAGACGGGCCTGAGACACACCCAGGTATAGAATTTTCCAACCGTCCAGCCTGGATATCACCAGTGCCAAAAATCAGAGTAAACATTTTCTGGGCGGCCTCTGGTAGGAGATGGAGAACTTACTCAGATACTACTGGGAAGCACTAAGGATCTGTAAAACAGACACCACTCATAAGGTAGTCTCTACTGTGTCTGAATTCCTCCAAGCAGCTGTGTCCAGACTATTAAAAAATAAAAAATAACAAAAAACAGTACTGGCTAGCGAACTGGACTTTTTGCACCTCTTCAGGCACAAACCTCGCACGGTCACTTTCCTCGATTGTTTATCACATCTGAGAACTACCTTGCATTTAATATTTGTGGATCATTTGTTTTAAAATTGACAGTGAATGTTTTATTGGAAAGTTTTAGTATTTCTATGTTTTAATGCCTCTGTCATGTCTTTTAAACTTATCGTGGGTTGTAGATGAATTTAATTAATTCGAACTGACATATTTGAATCAGAAGAACCAAATTATATTAAGCCAGAGAAATTCTAATAGACTCTCTTTGTCCGAATTTCAATTGCTGTACATGAAAACTTTACAAAATGTGATAATGAAAGTAAAACCTGTGTCTTCCCTGGACCCTTCTCCTCCTGCAATCTTGAAATAATTTGTATCAGCCAATAGAGAACCCCTGTTTGCTTTTTTTAACATCTCATTTGACCTTCCTGGTAGGTCGCTCCCCCCCGCTGCAGCTCCGCCTGCACCCCCGCTGTCTCTACTGCCGCCGGTGAAGTCGAGGCCCTCCACCACCCGTAGGCTTCCACCTGCGCCTCATCCCTGGTGGCCAGTGGTGGCCTTAGGTCCGTATCCGCTTTGTTGTGTGTGCCTGTAACTGTCTGACCGCTCCTCTTCTGTGCCCCCCTGCCACCCGCTCGCCGCTTTGCTTCTGTGCCCCTTTTTTTATTCTGTACCCCTCGCCAACCTCTTTGTCCCCTTTTATTTTGTACCGACTGACTTATGTGCCTTCTGGGACTTCTGTGGCACTTTTATTTTGGACCCCTTGTGCAGAATTCTGTGCCACCTTCTCGACCCCGCGCATGTCTCCTTTCCCCGTCCCCGCCGTTGCTTCCCCTGCGGCCCGCCCCCTCCGCGCCCATTCGCTCCACCCGCCCCTCGCCTCCCAGCTGCTCCTCCCTCCTCACCTCCCCATATATGGGGGCTGCTGCGCGGCCGCGCCGCTGGCGCGCAGAGGGCACTCCTAAGGCAAGCCCATCTGCGCCCGTCCGCGCCTGGACCACGCCCAGCGCCAGAACCCTGCCCCCCGCACCAGCCATGAAGACCGCCGCCATTACGACGCTAACACCCTCGTCGCTCTCAACCCAGGAAGGACCTACACCTGCTGCAAGGCCGCCCGAAGCGCACCCACGGTCCCTTCACCTGCCTGAACTGCAGCTTCTCCTGCCTCGAAAGCGCCGAGACACCCGCCATGACGGAACCCAACCACCTTAGATGCATCCTGATCAACACCCGCTCCGCACACAAACACGCCGTCGAGCTCTGGGACCTACTCAACACCGCATCCCCGGACGTCGCCTTCCTGACCGAGACCTTGATGGACGAAGCCTCCTCGCCAGACATCGCCATAGCCATTCCCGACGGGTACAAGATCACCCGCAGAGACCGCACCAACAGGGCCGGAGGAGGAAACGCCATCGTCCACAAAAACACCATCAGGGTCTCAACAAACACCAACGACACCCTCAGCACCGCTGAACACATGCACTTCCAGATCCACACGAACCCAAAGACCACCCTAAGAGGCACCCTCGTCTACAGACCGCCAGGCCCCCGGCCTCAATTCTGCGACTCCATCGCCGACCTCATCAGCACGCACGCGCTGACCTCCACCGACTACATCCTCCTCGGAGACCTGAACTATCATCTGGAGAACAACAACGACAACAACTCCTCCACCCTGATCGACAACCTCGCCAACCTCGGGCTGAAACAGCTCGTCACGAAGCCGACCCACATTGCCGGTCACACACTTGATGTCATCTTCTCCTCAAGCCCCCACGTCACCTTCAGCCACGCCTCCGAACTCACCTGGACAGACCACCACTGCATCCACTTCTCCTTCCGAAAACCCCTCACACACCACCGCACTATACAGACCCCCAGCCGCTGCTGGGGCAAAGTCACTGAAGAACAACTACAGACAAGCCTCGCACTCAACCCTCCGACCAACCCCACCAACCCCGATGACGGTGCACTCGCCCTCGAACGCTAAATGAATGACTGCGCCAGCACCGTAGCCCTGCTGAAAAAACCCACCAACAGAGACACCAGCAAAAGAGTCAGCTGGTTCACCCCGGAACTCCTCGACTCAAAGCGCATCTGCCAGAAATTGGAGAACATATGGCACAGCAACAAGACGCCGGACAGCCGCGCTGCCCTCAAAGACGCCATCCGCAACCACCACCACCTCATCAGGACCGCCAAAAGCACCTCCTTCACAGACCGCCTTGACAACAACGCACACAACAGCAAGGAGCTCTTCAACATCGTGAAGGAACTCTCCAACCCCAACTACAGCGCCAACAACATCCCGCCATCGCAAGCCCTGTGCGACTCCCTCGCCACCTTCTTTGACCAAAAAATCACTGACATCCATGGCAGTTTCAAACCCCAGACAACCCCTGCAGGCCTCGTCGCACCGGACCCACCGCACCCCACCGCCAACGACTCCCTGACAACCTGGGCCAACGTGAGCATCGAGGACACAATCAAGACCATGGGCACAATCCACTCCGGATCCCCGTCCGACCCTCTCTCACACCACATCTTCAACAAAGCCGGCAATTCCATTGCACCCCACCTGCGCAAAATCATCAACCTCTCCTTCGAGACCGCTACCTTCCCTGAGAACTGGAAGCACGCAGAGATCAATGCCCTACTGAAGAAACCCAAGGCGGATCCGAGCGACCTCAAGAACTTCCAGCCCATCTCCCTGCTTCCGTTCCCAGCCACGGTCATCAAGAAGATAGTTAACACCCAGCTCACCCGTCACCTCGAAGACAACAACATCCTGGACCCCTCCCAATCGGGATTCCGCAGCAACCACAGCACCGAGACCGCCCTCATCGCCGCCACAGACGACATCAGGATCCTTCTAGACAATGGCGAGATGGTGGCCCTCATCCTCCTGGATCTCTCCGCCGCCTTCGACACTGTCTGCCACCGCACACTACGCACGCGACTCCAAGACGCAGGTATCCGGGAGAAGGCCTTGGACTGGACCACCTCCTTCCTCTCCAGCAGAACTCAGAGTCCGCCTCCCCCCGTTGCGATCCAAGGCCTCCGAGACCATCTGCGGCGTCCCACAAGGATCCTCCCACAGCCCAACGCTGTTCAACGTCTACATGGCACCACTAGCACGCATCACCCGACAGCATGACCTCAACATAATCTCCTACGCCGACGACACGCAGCAGATCCTCTCCCTCACCAAGTACCCTCTCACCGCCAAATCCAACCTTCACCAGGCAATGAAGGCAGTCGCCGACTGGATGAAGGAAAGCCGACCTAAGCTGAACAAGACGGAGATCCTCATCCTCAGGTCCAACCCCTCAGCATGGGACGACTCATGGTGGCCCGCATCACTGGGGACCCCCCCCGTCCCCCACCGACCATGCACGCAACCTGGGAATCATCCTTGACTCAAAACTCACCATGACCAAACAAGTCAACGCAGTCTCCTCCACCTGCTTCAACACCCTCCGCATGCTCCGCAAGATCTACAGATGGATCCCGACAAACACGAGGAAAACAGTCACCCAGGCGCTAGTCAGCAGCAGACTCGACTACGGAAACGTCCTCTATGCCGGAACCACGTCCAAGCTCATCAACAGACTGCAAAGAATCCAGAACGCCTCTGCACGCCTGATCCTCGACGTCCCGCGCCGCGACCACATCACCCCCCACCTGAGGAACCTGCACTGGCTCCCCGCCGACTGGAGAATCTCCTTCAAGCTCCTGATCCACACACACAAGACCGGACCAGCCTATCTCAACATTCGACTTTCCTTTTACGCACCCAACAGGAAACTCCGCTCTGCTGACCACGCCCTGGCCACGGTCCCGCGCATCCGTAGAACCACTTCCGGTGGCAGGTCCTTCTCCCACCACGCCGCCAAGACCTGGAACACCCTCCCCCTCTACCTACGACAAACCGAAGACCTGCTGACTTTCAGGAGACAACTCAAGACCTGGCTCTTCGACCAGTAGCAGCAGCACTCCCCCCCCTCCCCCCCCAGCGCCTTGAATCCCTTACGGGTAAGTAGTGCGCTCTACAAATTAAATGATTGATTGATTGATTGATTGCAGGGAACTGTTCCCAGTGCATTTGTGATCTCACCCTCAAAGAAATAGAGTGAGGACCCATTAATTCCCCAATACTACCGAGCTATCTCCCTGCTACCTTACCGCCAGAAAATCCTGAAAGGGAAAGTTGTGAATATTAAATGTGGCCATCATAAGTGATCTAACTATCTCGATCCCTCACTTTTGCCCAAGTTACAAGACAGGGACAGCTGTTTTATCTGTCCTGGATGACCTAAGAAAGGACCACGACCTGGGAGATGTGGTAGCACTGGAGCTTCTTAACTTGTCAACCGCCTTTGACATGGTCGATCACGACATCCTGTGGGACTGTGCCAGGGCGGCAGGCTTGCATTGTTCTTTGCTAAACTGGGTGAGATCCTTTAGAGAACATCTAGGCCAGGCTGTGCAGCTGTGACACAACTTTTAGCAGAAAGTGAGTGCACAAGAAAAGTATTGGATCCTACATGGTCTTCTTTATCCCCTCATTTATTTGACATCTATGCTAGACTTTTACTAAAGGGACTGGCCATTAGGAGATGTTGACTTTATAACTATGCAGATGGCTCCGCGTTACTTGTGTGTTTAGATGGTAAAACCTACGCGCAACAACATGTTCAGTGCCTGATGTGCTTAATATGGTGGTGGATGGGTAATAACCATCTAAAGTAATAAACAAGTGTAGTTATGTGTCTGACACCATATGGAACTACTACGTGCTACCTGCACTAGTACATGTTACCTTAGCCTATTTGCATTGGGATTGTAATTTGCATGTGTTATTATTTGCATGTGTTTGTGTTTGTTCATCCTAGCTCTGACGAAACGGGCGT
The DNA here is from genome assembly GCF_964204655.1 of Triturus cristatus. Lineage (NCBI taxonomy): Eukaryota > Metazoa > Chordata > Amphibia > Caudata > Salamandridae > Triturus > Triturus cristatus. The sequence continues at coordinate 1,081,523,519 of NC_140584.1, read as the reverse complement.
GGGCAGGATGGAGTTCTTTTGAAAAACTGAAGTCTGGAATATAATAAGACTGCTTTTATGGCTTTGCTGGGTTTGTCCCTTATTTAAGGATCATTATAACACTGAACTTTGGTGCGCACACATTTGCCACAGAACGATCAAACACAAAGTATGACTGGAAAGGTCCCCTGTAGTTTTTCACATCACTCCAGTACAGCCTGTGAACTGAATCTGCAGTTGCTGGAGCAGGTAGTACAACATTTTGTATACCCCCCCCCCCCATTCTGCATGTTTATATTAATCCGAATAATCAATTAATTGTAATATTATTAATCTGTTTGATGTGATAACTCACCAAGTATATTAACAAGAGAATTATACGTGGGAATTGCACTTTGCATGGCTATATTAATTGTGAATTAACTTGTGTACGCATATTAATAGTAGAAACTTAGAATATTATTTGTTATATGTTGCTTTCAGTGATGTATTTTTGATTTGTGCTTTATTCAGTGAGTATAAACCGCTCTGAGTGTTGCTTTTGCAAGATAAATACACACACATATGGGTATTAGTAAGGGGATAACATTTTATTAGTCATTTCTATCTTTTAATTACGTTTTCGTGTTTCTTTTGCTTAAGTTGACCATTTCGGCCTATGAAAGATGGCTGAACGAGACGTTTAACGTGACTGCCCTGACAACACAAGGTTCTGGGTGAAGTGCGCATGCGTCACCGCCAGCAACAGTGGCCTGGACCTGACCCTGGGAGAACATGTACCCTCCAAGGTCGTTCTGGGAACCCATCCAAAAGAAAGGACAATGCTTGATTTAAAAACCGGAACCAGCAAGTGCGATGACCTCATATTGTGGACTATGTGAGAACTTCAAAAAAATCAATTTTAGAGTGGATCACTGGTCCTGGGAAACCAGGGTATTGCATGGACAGTACATTGTACCGTATAGGAAACCCTCATTCACGTTTAGTTGGGATCGGGATTAGCGGTATATCTTGATTCTCCGCTGGATGTGGTCTTCAACGTGATCGCATAATCATTGGGTCAATCCAATGCTTCCTCCACCCGGAGGCTTTAACCACTGGTTGTCACAGTAGTGATCGTGAATCAAAAAAGAGTGAGGTGATCGTGATAAAGAAAAAATGTGTATTAAAATTCTCGTAAAGCCAGTAGATATTTTTATTGGTACTGGGTTCGAAACCAAGATAAAAATGTATTCTCGTTGTGCACGTATCTGACTGATTATGGTCAAGTGCACTGGTTAAAAACTGTGTCCAAAAAAGGTCGACATGTTTCAGCCCTCGTCAGCCCAAACGGGTCTAGCGGGCTTTCTTCAGGACCTGGTGCAAAACGGAGGCCCGTACTATGGGCTCCCTTGTGGATGTGCGGGAAAGTTTTCCTTTTGAATGCACATTCAATCTTAAACCAATGGATTGAAAATGTTTGTGGGAGGAAGGAAAAAAAAAAGAAAGAAAAGGGAAAACATAAAATCATTGCGAATTCATTCTGTATGCAATCATAAAATGGCAAAGCTTTGTTTGTAGGAGACCCCCTGTGGGGAACCCCTGGTATGGCAACAGTCTGGACTTTCTTGATGTCACTGTCTTCATCAAGAATAACACAATACACACAAAGACGTTCTTTAAGTCAACCGCCAAGAATAGTCTCTTGTCCTGCAAAAGTTTCCACCCACGCCCATTAAGAGACAACCTTCCTTATGGGCAATTCCTCAGGTTAAGACGTAACTGTAGTGAGATGAGAGACTACAAACGTCAAGCCAATGACCTCAGTGAAAAACTCCAAGCAAGAGACTACCCAGTAAAGACCATTGAAAAATGCCGTAAGAGGGCCAAAAATCAACAGAGAGAAGCGCTACTTGAAACCATCCCAAAAGAACCGACACCAGATCTGATCACCTGTGTGAGTACCTACAGTACTGCTTCCAATAACATCAAGAAAATCATAAACAAAAACTGGAAGATCCTGACCTCTGGATCTCTTAAATGGCCAAAACCGAGGTTCTCGAATAGAAGGACCAGGAACTTAAAAGATCTACTCGTCCACACAAGACCTCCAGAGAGAACCGTCAATGAAATTCCGCGAGGTCCATGGAACAACTCACCCGTAACGGGACACTTCCCTTGTGGCACCTGCTCAGTATGTCACCTAACAAAAGCAACTAAAACATTGCAACTACTACCTGACCTGAAATGGACAATCAGAACACACACAAACTGCAATACTACGCATGTAATCTATATGATTACCTGCCCTTGCAGTTTAAGATACATTGGCATGACCACACGAAAAGCCAAAATGAGACTGGGAGAACACAGAAGCAATGTGAGATGCAAGAAAATGACCACAAAGATGAGCTGCCACTTCATAGAGCAAGGACACACAGTAGATGATCTACAATGGGTAATCCTAGAAACTCTAGCCTACAAAAATTCCAATGCAGAAAAGATACTGTTCGAAAAGGAACAAAGATGGGTGTACCGTCTCCAGACACACAGACGAGGACTGAACGACAATATCCCGTGGCTCAGCTTCAAAAACATATGATTGATACCGACACAGAGCATATTGGGAACCCCAGCAATCTTTCTAAACTGACTTTTCTTTTAACAAATCAAGAAAGGAACATGATCAATATGGGCACTGACCTAGACGGCCCGACGTTTCAGCTTGTCATAGAATAGAGATGGCTAAATGGAATTCCCCTCTCATAAGATCCTTTGCAGTTCAGCACAATGACCTATGCTGCAAACCTCGTCCTGGGACAACAGTAGAGAGACCGCAATGCTTTGTCGCACAGAGACGTGATACCTATGAACTGGGACTGACCAAATTAAGAGTCAATTGCACATATGACCCACCGAGTCACGATTTGCCTGGAAAAGAAAGGATCGTATCTAACTGATTAATTCCCCTCCACTCACCACTGTCAAAAGAATGTCACATGATAACAGAAGTTTTACGGCTCTTTTAAGCTCAGCAGGTACTGAATATTCTTGACATAAGCTGTATGTCAGAAAACTTACAAATTACACAATATGTTCATTAATTGGCGACTTAAAAATAGAGTTCGACTTTATATATCAGTAAACGAACGAATTTCTTCTCCCAGTCGAAATTCTACTCCAAGTCTTTTCTCTATATCTATGACCACTCCGCCTATTTAAGAACCAGCAGACCCGGATTCAATGTCTCCACCGGGTCCTAGGAGGCAGAGTCAGCACAGGTCCCAGACCGACGCCAAAGAGGTAATGGCAGGAGATCGAGAGCGCCGAGAGCAAAAATCGAGAACACAGAACAAAAACGTAACGTATTGCCCAAATAACTTTCTTTTCAAGCATTACTCTTTCTTTAAACACCACTAGAGCGTGAAGCGACTCCCCTAGAGTACCCGTTGTGGCCTGAAACAAAGGAGACAAGGTAATCACGGCATCTTTTCACCTTGGCCTGTGTATTTCTATGCTTTTTCGCGACTAGTAGCCATTTGATAATAACAGAATAATTGCACTGCACTGGTCAATAAGTCTACTTTCTCGCTTCCACTGGAGAGCTGCTTCCGTTTAGAGTTAACATGAATATACCGCCTAGCATAATCTGTCTGAACCAAATCCATAGACCGTTTACGATTGAATGAGGCCATACTCAATTTTGATTATTGATTTGATCCCAAGTGATGACAAAGATCCCAGCCACCCTCATAAAACGTTCGTAGGTGCTGTTCTCTCGAACCCCTCAGCCTCACTTTGCGCATAGGGGTGTACAGAGTATACACATCGTTTGTGACAATGAGGTGTTGGTCGGAGATTTGGTTATCATTGCTTTGGGAATATGACAAAATGGATTGTGTACGAGATCTGCTTCTTACTAGTAAAGGAGGGACGAACTTTGCCATACCAGGGGTTCCCCACAGGGGGTCTCCTACAAACAAAGCTTTGCCATTTTATGATTGCATACAGAATGAATTCGCAATGATTTTATGTTTTCCCTTTTCTTTCTTTTTTTTTTCCTTCCTCCCACAAACATTTTCAATCCATTGGTTTAAGATTGAATGTGCATTCAAAAGGAAAACTTTCCCGCACATCCACAAGGGAGCCCATAGTACGGGCCTCCGTTTTGCACCAGGTCCTGAAGAAAGCCCGCTAGACCCGTTTGGGCTGACGAGGGCTGAAACATGTCGACCTTTTTTGGACACAGTTTTTAACCAGTGCACTTGACCATAATCAGTCAGATACGTGCACAAAGAGAATACATTTTTATCTTGGTCTCGAACCCAGTACCAATAAAAATATCTACTGGCTTTACGAGAATTTTAATACACATTTTTTCTTTATCACGATCACCTCACTCTTTTTTGATTCACGATCACTACTGTGACAACCAGTGGTTAAAGCCTCCGGGTGGAGGAAGCATTGGATTGACCCAATGATTATGCGATCACGTTGAAGACCACATCCAGCGGAGAATCAAGATATACCGCTAATCCCGATCCCAACTAAACGTGAATGAGGGTTTCCTATACGGTACAATGTACTGTCCATGCAATACCCTGGTTTCCCAGGACCAGTGATCCACTCTAAAATTGATTTTTTTGATATTGAGATAAGGAAGCTGAGTGGATCTAAGCCCTTCTTTCTCCCTCCAAATTGATTTTTGAATATGTGAGAACTTCACCTCGCCACCCCAAGTTGACCAATCCAGACTCTCTAAACCCCGATCTTGATACATTTTGATATTATTTTCATTATAAAAGTAGGTAGGGAATTAGGGTAGTAACACTACGACCGGCTCGCTCTTCTTTGACGAACTTGATTTCCTGACGTTATGCTGACGGAGAGGACGGTGACACTGCTGGACAGCTGTTATCCTGAATCTATGAGAGACTGAATTGCGGCCTGACTTTGCTGAATAAATTCTCTTGACTGACTGACTTAGAGGACGACTTTAGCCAGAATAGGTAAATATGATGCTCTGAAATGCTGATGATGATTTCTATCATTTCTTGCAATATTTCTTAGATAAAGAATAATTGATTAATTGCCAAATGTGTTGTGTCGATTATTTGAAGAAGAAGAATAAAAGAAAAGAGGTAGAGCAAAGGTAGACGAGTTAATCATCAATCACCAATTCAAGTAAATGATCTATCTCCGTATGGGAGGGATATCTTAGGTTTAATGTCAATGTGTTTTAGGGTAAAGTAAAGGTATTCTTCTCATGTCAGCGTTGAGAAACGTATTTTCCCTCAGAAAACAGGTCAACCGAGTGTAAGTATATTGGTGTTATGGGCCCCACCAATGAATATATGTGAGTGAATTGAATGACGAGATAGTTGATCTGTGCCAAAAGGGGAAATTTGATGTTCTGCGCTGCATCACAGTCACCTAGGAAGCACCTACGAATCAAGGAATAGAAAAAAGACTCCCATTGGGTGGAAATGTGTGCACTCTTTGTCGGTTTCCATTGTGGCAAAGATGCTCATTTAAATACATAAATAAATAAGTAAACTTGAATGAGAAGCTCTTCAAATGCACCATCCCCAGCTATAGCTCCACTTCTGTAAATGTACAAATCAACTTCAATCCTTTGTTGGAGAGACTACATTGCATTAACATAAGGAATCTCAAATCCTTCTGTTCCGGCTGGTAGGACAAAGATGGGGGTGGCATTTCTACTCTGAGTCCAGAGCCGATGGCTCAAACTTTTAATCACTACTAAATATTCATGGGCACAAAATCACCTATTAGCTCCATCCTCTTTTCCCCGCCATTTATTTGGTGTAGCAGAAGTATAAACATGTAGTTCTAAAGCCAATAGGCATTACCTTGACAGCCTTTTGGCTTTGTCAATGGTTGTTTTTTGTTTTTTTGCACAACGTTGTTTCTTTTAATTGGAATGTGAGATGTAATTCACATTGCATTATCTTTAATTTATCGCGTGCAATAAACAGTTTTTCAATGCTGTGCAGTATTTTTCAATTTTTCAATTCAATCAATTTCGAAATCATTTGCAATAATTACCAAGTCACACAGAAATGACAATACCTATTTTCATCTCCCCATTTGGAATGGGAGATATCGTACTTGTTGGGGTATTTCCTATTTGTGCTGGTAGTGATTTTACCAGGTGCCTTGAAAGGGGGCTGAAGAGTAAAAGTTCTTGTTGGCCTGTGTTCATTACTGGTATCCCCAGGTGTTTTTCATAATCACATTGATATTATCTTCTTAATTTGTTTTTCCTCCAGATTAAAAGTGAATGATTTTAGCATCTAGGGCCATATGTAGGTAAATTACATTTACCGATTCTTAAATACAGAATTTTACCGATTCGGTATTTATGAATCGGTAAATGTAATGTAGGTAAATAAATACCGATTCGGTATATGTCGGTGTTCTAGAATCGGTATTTACCGATTCGGTAATGGCAACTGGCTTCCCATTCATTCCTATGGGCCTGGAGGCCCATAGGAATGAATGGGAAGCCAGTTGCCATTACCGAATCGGTAATGGGGGAGGCATCATCATGGGTGGCAGGGTGTCACATTGACACCCTGTTGCACCCCTGATTCATCCATGTGTGCACATGTGGCACACATACATGCCCTAAGGGCATGTATGTCTGCCACATTGCACACTTCAAATTGCAAAAAAATGCTTTTTTAAAGGTATTCGTCATTTACCATCAACTTTTAGTTGGTGGTAAATAACGAATCCCCACACCAACGACACACTCCCCCTACATATCATTTCAGGATTCGGTATTTACCGAATCGGTAAAATTACCGATTCGGTAATTTTACCGATTCGGTAAATTACCGAATCCTGAAATATGCCCCCTACATACCAAAAGCCTAAATACCGGTCGGTAACGGGATATTTACCGAAAATCGGCCGTTACCGACCGGTATTAGGCTTCCTACATATGGCCCCTAGTGTTTTCCAGTGCATGGTGTCAAAGAAATCACCCTTTCTTTGCCCTTTTCCTGTTGGCTAACAGCCTTTCTGAATGTTTTTAATTCTTCACCTTGGAAAGAGCCAGCACTCCCTCATAAGGCAAGGTAAGGAAGCAAATTATCTTGTTGCCAGCAGGTGGCCCCAAATAGGCAGGAAAGTTCCCTAAATTGCCTTTTCCTTAGTGGACTGACAGCGCCCAAGTAGCGAAATACTATTTTGCATGTATTGCTTAGAACCCATGTACCAATCCTGGTATTTGGAGTACTGACATTTGCACTGATGGGGTATTCATGAGAGGGTTGGGAACTACAAAGATGTTTTGTTAGTTGTCCTTGAGCATAAAAGTAGTTAAGCAGGCAACCGAAAAGCCAGCTTCGTCTGTGTGACTGTTGGACCTGACATTCTTGGCGTGGTTTCCCCAACTTTTTACCTTCCACCCTCCTGTTTTTGTAGGCTTTGTTTTTGCTGCCCTGAGAACTCTGCATTCTTCACCATTGCTAACCAACGCTAAAGTGCTTATGCTCGCCCTAAAACATGGTAACATTGGGTTATACATAATTGGCACGATTAACAAGTCCCTGGTGAACTGGTAGTACATGTACCCAGGGCCTGTGGATTATATGCCACTAGTGGGTCTGCAGCACTGATTATGTAGCCCTTTAAACGTGTCTCAGGCCTGCCAAGGCAGCCTGTGTGTGCAGTTTTTAACTGCCATTTCGACCTGGTAAAATAAACCTTTTGCCAGGCCTTAATCTTCCTGTTCGACCTGGCATAATTGTCTTGGATTACCCGTGTATTTTTGCCTTTGCCTCCAGTTATTTTGCTGTGTGTTGGACTTCGTTTTTGCTGGTCTAGATGCTTTGGGCACTCTGCCACTGCTGTTCAGTGCCAAAGTGCAAGTTTGTCAATTGTTGTTATGGATTGGTGATTCCATTATTTGACTATTTAATTTACAAGTCAGTCCCTAGTACAGTGCACTGTGTGTGCCCAGGACCTGTAAATCAAATGCTGCTAGTCGGCCTGCAGCACCGATTGTTCCACCCACATAAGCAGCCTGTAAATGTAACTCAGGCCTGCCATTGCAGAGACTGTGTGCAGTCTGGTACTTCCATGTTGACTTGGCAAGTGCACCCACTTGCCAGACCCTAATCTTCCCTTTTCTTACATGTTAGTCACCCCTTAGGTAGGCCCAAGGTACCCATGTTGGCAGGGTGCAGTGTATTTGAAAGGTAGGACATGCCCTGATGTGTGTGGCATGTCCTGATAGTGAAATACTGCCAATTTCAATTTTTCTTTATTGTAAGGCTATGTGTCCCCATAGGATAGAATGGGGAGTTTGCTCATAATATTTTAAGATCATTACTGCCCATGGGAACAAGAAGGAAAATTAAGTTTGATATGCCTGAACTCAGATTGTTAAGATACATCTTTTAGTGAGGGTGATTTTTACATTCTGGGTTAGAAAATACCACTTTTAGAAAGTAGGTAAAACCTTGCCTAACCATCCAGTGTGCCTCTGCCAGGTTGTGTATTGACTGTCTGGCTTTGGAGTGACAGGGGCTGGGGATGTGCATTCTGTTCAGCCAGCCACTTGGGGATTTGAGCTGTGTTCTGCCTTTCCAGGGTGAGTCAGGGCTGGGCTGAATAGACCTGGGCTGCATTCAGAGTAGGGGGTGGAGATTTCTTTCACATGTGAATGGGCCTGGTCTGCGAAGGACAATGCTGTCTCCACCTCCTGCGAGGAAGCTGCACCAGAGAGGAGAGAACTGGTTTTGGCTGGGCAAAGAGCTTCTCTGCCACAGACAACAAAGAGATATACTGTATATAAAGAGGGACCCAGACCCCAGAGTTTTAGATCACTTCTGGGAAGTCAAGAGGAACCTCTGCCAAGGAAAAGAACTGGGAGAAACAGGAGGAGGAGTACTGCCCCTTTGCTGTGTGCTGTCTGGGGTTGGCCTGCAGTGGCTATTTCTGCAAAGGAGAGGAACTGTGTGTGTATCCTGCTTGCAAAGTGTCTCCAAGGGCTTGAAGTGGAGCCTACCCCCGTTCAAGAGGTCTCAGGAATAGCAAAGACCTCACCGTCCTTCTGGGCACCGTCTCTGGAACCGCTGGTTTCCGTTGCCGCAGAAGAAAAGATTATTATCAAAAAACAAGGGCTCCTGTGGACAATTAGTGAAGCAATCCCACTGTATAAATGCACAATGGCAATGTAAAAGGGTTACTGTGATGTTGGAAAGAGAAGGAGTCGAATACACCTTAGATTTGTATTTCATACATACTTATTTATATAATCTTCAAAACAATTTGCATACATGGTATTACATTAAACATTTAGTTTTCAGTGAGTGGTGTCCCAGTGAAAAAACGGAACCTAGAAAATTAGTGACATGTTTGTGACATATTTACAAGGTTTCCTATACTTCATAGAAAGGACCATTGGAAAGTATATGCTCTGTGAACCGAGCTTCATACAATGATAAGTGCTGGTTTTGAATGGTTCACTTTTGAAAACTGTCGACAGCGTTTCGACCCTGTGTGGAATGTAGGAAAACCTGAAGGGCGGGTGTGCACAGTCTCGTGAGGGAGGTGTGGCACCGTGAAAAAAGTAAAGAATAGGATACTCACATGGAACCCAGCCGGGGGCCCATGTGAGGTTTGTGGTGAGCTGGCAAAATTCGAATGAGCACGGCAGGAAAAATCCATGTGTAGGATTTGGAACGCACGGTATATGTGCTGTCCAGGCATCTACTCAAATCAATGTCTTGTGCCTGATGTGAACAGGCTCCTTCTTGGTTGCCTCAGGATGAATTAGACAGAAGGGCTCACTAGCCCATTGTGCTTCAAAGGTTAGGAGAAATTCCTTTCAATGCAGGGTCTTACTAGCTGAGTGGATCGGCTGGGGCCTGTATTTGGATTCTCATGAAGCAGAACAGCATCTGTCTGTCTGCTTGGGTACAGTGACCTGAAGAAAATGGCAACCGACTTTGTCACCGAGTCCGTCACAGGATTCTGTGTTCTGAAGGCACTGCAGAGAGCACCGCCTCACTTCGCCACGCAACCCGGGTCGCACCGACTCTGTCAATGAGTTGCTGTTTGCATCGCATCCTGTGGGCACCGCACCCCGACCGCTTCGATTCACGATGCACAGACATCACCCTCTCCGTCCCTGCCCGACCGGTATATCGACCGGCTCCGTCGCCTGCACTGCAGCCTGCCAGCACCGCATCGAGCACTGCCTCACCTTGCACTGTAAGTCTTGGCCTCACTGACACCATCTGGATGATCGTCACCGAGCCAATGCCTGAACCGCATTGAGAGGTCACTGCTTCAATTTTTGCAACGCAACCACAATGGTTCCCCTGACCAGCTCGTACCAACGTGTCGGTCGCAACGAGAAAAGTACAGTTTTCGAGTCTGTCTTTCATTTAGCTGAGCCCGCACCGAAGCAGTCAGCTGGAATAGTTAGACTCTGTCATTTTCAGCATCGAGGTAGCCCTGGACGGAGCTACTGACTCGGAAGAGCTGTGTTTTTCAGCTATTTCTGCAGTATTGTTTTGTGGATTTTTGTCGTTTCTGGTTTTGCTTGGTTTAGATAAAGTTTCTTATTTTTTCTAAACTGGTGTGGTGTCCATTTGCAGTCTTTTCACTGTGTTACTGTATACATGAACAAATGTTTTACACACTGCCTCTAAGATAAGCCTGTCTTCTCGTGCCAAGCTACAAAGGGGGTGAGCAGGGGTTATTTTAGAAGTGTCCCCCCCTTACCCTGACTAGGACAACCGTGCAAACCATTGCCAGCTTGAGACCCCCACTTCTAACACAGTTCATACATGAAAGATTTGTGCATAACATGCAAACTACAAGTGATACAAAACTACTGTTAGTGATAGTTGGCAATTAATGGTGAATGTATGGCTATGTAGTTGGTTGATGTTCTAATGGGTAAAACAAATGTTTAGTATGATTGACACTTTACCAGAATAAGTCAGAGAAGGTTTTTTGTGAGGAGAAGACTAGATACTTTTGGTCATAATCCATTTTAGGTCTGGTATTAGCCAAGATTTTACCAACATTTCATAGATAATATACTTAATTAAAGGGGCTCTTTGCCATCTCTCTTTCCATGTCATTCACACTTCGCTGCCCATCACTACAGATTACACATCATGGGGCAATGGGTACTTCAGGCACTGGCTAACTTAACTCTGAGTAACTGCATTTAGTTATTTCATAAGGAGCACATCTGTACACAAGGTAGTTCGCTTCAGTGCTAGTTACCCACTTTTTAGTATGCACACAATGAAGTGCATCTATATATGCACTCATGTATGTCATGCTGGTATGCATTTTAATTGAGGACTTCAGGCATCCTTGTAAACCAATTTTTTCTGTATGACCTGCTTGTCAGACTCTCTAATTTGCTTTCAGTGATCTTATATGTCATACTTACATAGACAATTAACTATTATATTACTAATTGCAGCTCTGTTCTATCTATCTATCTATCTATCTATCTATCTATCTATCTATCTATCTATCTATCTATCTATCTATCTATCTATCTATCTATCTATCTATCTATCTATCTATCTATCTATCTATCTATCTATCATTGCAAAACTATCTGTCTGTCTGTCTACCTAGCTGTCTATCTACCAGTCTGTCTTTCTATCAGCTTGTCTGTCTGTATTCTACCTATTCATCAACCTCTCTATCTCCCTGTCCATCTATTTACCTGTCAATAAATCTATCTATCTATCTTTTCAGATCTCTCTGTTTCTCATCATCAACTTTATTTCAATCACACAGATCTTATAAAGTGCCATACAATATAAAAAGCAGTACAAGCAATAAAAAAGCAGTTACAAAGTACAATATACAAGAATGATTAAAACAATTGAAAGCTAAAAGACATTTTCCATAAAATGGCCCAAGGATTGATATGCATGGATTAAAAACTATATAATACATTTAGAACGTTGGATCAATAATGCATATAAAAATGTTGCACGCCAAAAACAACCACCTTGCGAGTGTTGGTAGCTAAAATTCTCATAACCATTAAGTAGCGACCAGGTCTAACCAGTTTACACAACGGCACAATCCATTTGCCCCACAAGGTTCTATATTGATGTATTGGCAAGGAGAACGTGTGGCTTATTGTCTATTTAGGTCTCGCGATATAAGCATGGCAATGTTCCTTCTACTTCCTTTAATTGCGTGAAACATCTACTTTTGCATGAATAACCAGTTCTTCCTTGGCGGGTCAGTGGGTATGAGCTGTAACATTGATCCAAGAATCATTGATCCAGATTATGAGAAACAAGGGACATAATATAAACCGTTTTCATCAAAGGGAACGAGGACAGCTCTAAATTCCCCACAGAGGTATTGAAATATTTTGGGTATAGATGTAATGGAAAATTATATTTTACCTTCGAGTACCCAATTATTGATATGTAGGACATATCTCAATATTCTAATCATGCTGTAATGAGTGTCCTATATAGGATCTTCAAAATGAAAGAGCGATTTTCTGCTTGTTAGTCAAATAATAGCATGCTATTAATTATAACATAAAAATGAAATATGCATTTATTAGGTTAGGATTTTGGTTTCTTCTTTCAAAATCACATAGTTTATCCCACATAAATGCCTGTGGAAAGATCTCTACATTGAGTGTCTGTCATCATGGAGCCTTGTGTTGACCTCAGACCCTTCCTAGGATTATAACTCGTGTCCACCATGACTAAAATGAACCATTGTTGGCTTGCTTCAGAAACCAGCTGCTCTCCTGCAGGGTGTGCCTCAAAGATGAGCTCTCTCGATCAGCGCATAGAAGATCTTTTCATCTTCCCAGAATGTCAACTGCTGTTGCAAGGCGAGCCATCCAATGCAAGGCTTGAAGAATGCTACTAGCACAGCTCCTGTTCCACTCAAGTCCCTCCAAACCATGCAGCTGCCTTGGTCTTGAATGTCTTTGGATCCCTGCTACAGCGCTCCAGAATTCATTTCCACAACTTCTCCGCTGTGAATGCAAGGTTTTCAGTGACTTTAATGGCCTTGCATCCAGCCTGGGGGGAAGATAGACCACAGAATACATTTTACTGGATCACAAGGTACTCTCCTCACCCGAATGAATACTGCAGTTTATTCCACGACTCCTGTCCGCGCTCTTCCCTACAACTCGCCAAACACTCACTGGGGATGAGTTCCAAATGTGCTTCATTTTGGAGACAGATGTCTCTAACTTTTGTACATGGCCAAGCGGACCATGGTGCAGGTGGCTCCAGCATGCTGCTAAGATGTTAACATGGGCACAGACACAAACTGGCCCATAGGAGGCGCACTCACAGATTGCCACAAAAAGATGATGCACTGTCAGTGTGCCTCCTGAGGGCAGCCCTCTGGAGGGGGCAAAAGGGGTTCCATGGACCCCCCACACCTTGGAAAACCGGATTAATGGCATACTCTGCTCAACCCCATACAAAGATGGAAACAGTCAGCACACATCCCACAAGCACTAGGTGAACTGAACGGAGGAAGGAACTGCAGTGAAAACAAGTATCTGGCAAACCCTGGGGGTGGGCCTAGAAAAACCAATCCCTACCTGTGAAACAAATATAACTTCAAGGAAAGCACCAGGAACCCGGACTGATTGAGAAATGTAATTGTTCACCTTTACATGGGAATAGGATGGGGAAACACATATGGACCGTCGCCAGAGGGCACATAGAGATTATAGACGTTTTTCGACCAACCAAAGGACTCATGACTTAACACAAGAAACCGGAGACCTAACGGTTGAGCCCCAACGTTCTCGAATGTTGAGTGAGAATTACTGGGAAGCGATATGGATATCTTAATGTATATCCAAAATTTGGAAAACCCCAAAAATACGTTTAAAAAACATTAAATATATCAGGTGTGTTGGTTCATTGTTTCAAATATACTAACTAGAGTGAAATGTTTGCCAAACGTAAAACCAATTTCACACTAACTACTTACAACTAAATTATCTCTTTTATTTACAGTGGTTTATAAAGATTTGTTTTGTCGAAATCCACTGGGTCTTGGTTCAAATTCAGATGGTTCTCCGCTGGATCCTTTTATTTTTCGAATGGACAGCTGATTCTCTTTCTGCTTTAACTGATATGCCGAGTCCGCAATGAAAGAGTGACATCAAAGTAATGGATACGCCTCAGGGGATAGGAACACATTGCTGCGTGCAACAGGACGAGGTTATCCGAGTTTTAGGGGGCGGCGATGATCTGAGTGGTTTTTACTTGCTCATGAAAAATGCAAGACAGGTCTGAGAACATTTTCGCCGTGTTCACCAGATGGTGCGAGGGAGACCTCTGGGAAATAATGAGGGATGGAGTAGGGTGGAGGTAGTGAAATCCTAATTAAACTCTACTAGTTTCTAAAATCCCCCTTGTCTCGTCCCTTCTATGAGTTACGCATGCCAAAGAGATGAAAAAGTGTAGCATCCTTCTGAAAGAGCTCTGCACCCAGCTCACGCAGACGAGTCTATTCATTGTAAGTCAACGCTCATTGTAGCAGAAATGGGAATTAGGAACAAAATATCGTCGGTTTGAAGATCCTTACTAAATAGTGAGTAAACCATCTAAACGCAAGAGGGAGCATTGGTGGAAGAGAGATCCGGCTAGAACCGAGAGTTGATGAGTTTGAGAGTCTGTGATGTTTAGCTTAAGACTGGGAAAGATCAACAAAGGAAACATAATATGCCAGACTTAATAACGGCTCAGATCTACAAGTCTCAAAATCAGAGTGCATTTCAATTTAATCTGGAAATACATCAGGTGTATAATGATTAACGTTAAAGGACAATGATACTTTATACTATGTACCAGATCATTAAGTGCATATGCAGCATTATGAACAGAACACGACATATCAACATGCCACCATGTTTGCACAAGGTACGCCTCTGCTTGCTAGCATCATCTTATGCAGAAACAGTAGCACTCACTGTAACACCAATGATACTATTAATAACTCACTTGTATATTGTGCTTCACACTGCACTTCTGTCATTTCAAAGTGCTGTAAATAATAAGTGCCACCAGTTAGTATTAGCCAATTTAATAGTAATTTATTTACCGACTCTATAAAGATGTAAGGGTGAGTTGGCCTTGCTGGGATTTGAAATCAGTCCTGCTCATCAAAGCAAAGCAGTAACTAGTGGCATGCATTTAACTTACTGAGTCAGCAAGATGTGGGATAAGTGTTTTCCTTTGACACATGCTGTTCAGGACTCTCAACAAAATAAACGTAAACTGCTAAATTAAATAAACTTAATCAACTAAATGAAAACTTGATATTCTTTTTGGGAGTGTTTAGCTCACTACACCATTGTACTGAATAGATATGCAGCAGTCCTGGCAAACCTGAGCCCCTTTCTAGGAATAGCACAAGAAAATAATCCTCTGTATGGTAGACTGGGCCCTATCCAATCAAGAGAAGACATTAACAGATTTCAGATGTCCTTTGGAAAGGACTAAGCAAAGAATTATCCTTCAAGCGAATCATAATGAGCATGATGTCATTATGCCGCGTCATATAATCACATGCTTTTCAGGGCATATGGGAAAACTGCAAATGGGCAGAAAGCAAGCAGCTTTTCTTCTGCAACCTTTTATTCAATCACAAAATGCATTATTCCATCAAAAATATAGCGCTAAGTGAAGGATTTACGTTTCATATAATTATGGGTCATTACACATAATTTTCCTGTATTTTCACACAATACACTAAAGCAAATTTCACACCCTCCTATGTTGTTTCTGCCCCATCTAAGAGAGGTTGCACAAGCTCAATCTTTTTGGTTCACGGATTAATGGCCCAACTGAACCTGAAGGATGCTCACTTATCCATCCCTATCCACCCACTCCGATGGCAATTTGTAAAGTTTCAATAGAATGGGAGCCTTTATCTATTCTGCTGTCTGCCTTTCAGCCTATCCTCAGTCTTTCGTGTTAATCACTTTATTAAGGACAAGGGGTGTCCACCTAACAATCATGATGACATGTACAGCTCCAGTGCTTCAGCATATTCTGAGACAACACCGTCAAGCTCTTTATAAAAACAGGACATTTTCTATGGGCCCGTGCGTTACAGATCCCACAGGGATGCAAAACTGTCAAACTGCGCTAGGGTCGCCCATATTCCATTCAAATCCACCTAAATATGGATTGCAGAGAGGAATTTCTTTGGTAGATGACCAGCAGAGAAGCTTAAAATAGAGCAAAACCAAAGGGGATGATGGACGGAGTGTTGAACATTGCAAGCACTCACCCCCAGTCAATTGATCAGGGTTTAATCCATCATCATTCTTTAGCTCACTCCGCAACCCCAGTTCAGACATGGCCATATGCAAATCAGTCTGACCCTGTGCCTCATGGGAACAGCCCAGCCCGAACTGCCAAGCTATGCCTTCAGACTGATTTGCATATGGCCATGTCTGAACTGGGGTGGCGGAGTGGGCTAAAGAATGATGATGGATTAAACCCAGATCAGTTGACTGGGGGTGAGTGCTTGCAATGTTCAACAATCCGTCCGTCATCCCCTTTGGTTTTGCTTTGTTCGCCCTAAGTTGGCAGGGTATACCCAGACGTGGGTCCCTTGCTCACTTTGCCACTGGATTCAAGATAGCCTGGCTGATGAGGGTTATGAACCCGAAACCGGTCCGAGGATGCTTGTTTCCGGTCCAGGGAAGACATGGCTTGGCAGATCGGGCCGGACTTTTCCCGTGAGGCACACGGTCAGACTGATTTGCATATGGCCATGTCTGAACTGGGGTGGCTGAGTGAGCTAAAGAATGATGATGGATTAAACCCAGATCAGTTGACTGGGGGTGAGTGCTTGCAATGTTCAACACTCCGTCCGTCATACCCTTTGGTTTTGCTTCGTTCGCCCTAAGTTGGCAGGGTATGTCCAGACGTGGGTCCCTTGCTCACTTTGCCACTGGATTCAAGATAGCCTGGCTGATGAGGGTTATGAAACCGAAACCGGTCCCAGGATGCTTGTTTCCGTACAGGGAAATCATGGCTTGGCAGTTCGGGCTGGACTGTTCCCATGAGGCACAGGGTCAGACTGATTTGCATATGGCCATGTCTGAACTGGGGTGGCGGAGTGAGCTAAAGAATGATGATGGATTAAACCCAGATCAGTTGACTGGGGGTGAGTGCTTGCAATGTTCAACACTCCGTCCATCATCCCCTTTAGATTTGCTTCGTTCACCCTAAGTTGGCAGGGTATGCCCAGACGTGGGTCCCTTGCTCACTTTGCCACTGGATTCAAGCTAGCCTGGTTGATGTGGGTTATGAACCCGAAACCGGTCCCAGGATGCTTGTTTCCGGTCCAGGGAAGACATGGCTTGGCAGGTCGGGCTGGACTGTTCCCATGAGGCACAGGGTCAGACTGATTTGCATATGGCCATGTCTGAACTGGGTTGGCGGAGTGAGCTAAAGAATGATGATGGATTAAACCCAGATCAGTTGACTGGAGGTGAGTGCTTGCAATGTTCAACACTCCGCCATCCCCTTTGGTTTTGCTTTGTTCGCCCTAAGTTGGCAGAGTATGCCCAGACGTGGGTCCCTTGCTCACTTTTCCACTGGATTCAAGATAGCCTGGCTGATGAGGGTTATGAACCCGAAACCGATCCCAGGATGCTTGTTTCCGGTCCAGGGAAGACATGACCTGGCAGTTCGGGCTGGACTGTTCCCGTGAGGCACAGGGTCAGACTGATTTGCATATGGCCATGTCTGAACTGGGGTGGTGGAGTGAGCTAAAGAATGATGATGGATTAAACCCAGATCAGTTCACTGGGGGTGAGTGCTTGCAATGTTCAACAATCCGTCCGTCATTCCCTTTGGTTTTGCTTTGTTCGCCCTAAGTTGGCAGGGTATTCCCAGACGTGGGTCCCTTGCTCACTTTGCCACTGGATTCAAGATAGCCTGGCTGATGAGGGTTATGAACCCAAAACCGGTCCCAGGATGCTTGTTTCCGGTCCAGTGAAGATATGGTTTGGCAGTTCGGACTGGACTGTTCCTGTGAGGCACAGGGTCAGACCTATTTGCATATGGCCATGTCTGAACTGGAGTGGCGGAGTGAGCTAAAGAATGAAGATGGATTAAACCCAGATCAGTTGACTGGGGGTGAGTGCTTGCAATGTTCTAATATCCGTCCATCATCCTCTTTGGTTTTGCTATGTTCGCCCTAAGTTGGCAGGTAATGCCTAGACATGGTTCCCTTGCTCACTTTGCCACTGGATTCAAGATAGCCTGGCTGATGAGGGTTATGAACCCGAAACCGGTCCCAGGATGCTTGCTTCCGGCCCAGGGAAGACATGGCTTGGCAGTTCAGGCTGGACTGTTCCCATGAGGCACAGGGTCAGACTGATTTGCATATGGCCATGTCTGAACTGGGGTGGCGGAGTGAGCTAAAGAATGATGATGGATTAAACCCAGATCAGTTGACTGGGGGTGAGTGCTTGCAATGTTCAACACTCCATCCGTCATCCCCTTTGGCTTGCTTCGTTCGCCCTAAATTGGCAGGGTATGTCCAGACGTGAGTCCCTTGCTCACTTTGCCACTGGATTCAAGATGGCCTGGCTGATGAGGGTTATGAACCCGAAACCGGTCCCAGGATGCTTGTTTCCGGTCCAGGGAAATCATGGCTTGGCAGTTCGGGCTGGACTGTTTCCATGAGGCACAGGGTCAGACTGATTTGCATATGGCCATGTCTGAAATGGGGTGGCGGAGTGAGCTAAAGAATGATGATGGATTAAACCCAGATCAGTTGACTGGGGGTGAGTGCTTGCAATGTACAACACTCCGTCCGTCATCCTCTTTGGTTTTGCTATGTTCGCCCTAAGTTGGCAGGATATGCCCAGACATGGTTCCCTTGCTCACTTTGCCACTGGATTCAAGATAGCCTGGCTGATGAGGGTTATGAACCCGAAACCGGTCCCAGGATGCTTGTTTCCGGCCCAGGGAAGACATGGCTTGGCAGTTCAGGCTGGACTGTTCCCATGAGGCACAGGGTCAGACTGATTTGCATATGGCCATGTCTGAACTGGGGTGGCGGAGTGAGCTAAAGAATGATGATGGATTAAACCCAGATCAGTTGACTGGGGGTGAGTGCTTGCAATGTTCAACACTCCATCCGCCATCCCCTTTGGTTTTGCTTCGTTCGCCCTAAATTGGCAGGGTATGTCCAGACGTGGGTCCCTTGCTCACTTTGCCACTGGATTCAAGATGGCCTGGCTGATGAGGGTTATGAACCCTAAACCGGTCCCAGGATGCTTGTTTCCGGTCCAGGGAAATAATGGCTTGGCAGTTCGGGCTGGACTGTTTCCATGAGGCACAGGGTCAGACTGATTTGCATATGGCCATGTCTGAAATGGGGTGGCGGAGTGAGCTAAAGAATGATGATGGATTAAACCCAGATCAGTTGACTGGGGGTGAGTGCTTGCAATGTACAACACTCCGTCCGTCATCCCCTTTAGATTTGCTTTGTTCGCCCTAATTTGGCAGGGTATGCCCAGACGTGGGTCCCTTGCTCACTTTGCCACTGGATTCAAGATAGCCTAGTTGATGAGGGTTATGAACCCGAAACTGGTCCCAGGATGCTTGTTTCCGGTCCAGGGAAGACATGGCTTGGCAGTTCGGGCTGGACTGTTCCCGTGAGGCACAGGGTTAGACTGATTTGCATATGGCCATGTCTGAACTGGGTTGGCGGAGTGAGCTAAAGAATGATGATGGATTAAACCCAGATCAGTTGACTGGGGGTGAGTGCTTGCAATGTTCAACACTCCGTCATCCCCTTTGGTTTTGCTTTGTTCGCCCTAAGTTGGCAGGGTATGCTCAGACGTAGGTCCCTTGCTCACTTTGCCACTGGATTCAAGATAGCCTGGCTGATGAGGGTTATGAACCCGAAACCGGTCCCAGGATGCTTGTTTCCGGTCCAGGGAAGACATGGCTTGGCAGCTCAGGCTGGACTGATCCAGTGAGGCACAGGGTCAGACTGATTTGCACATGGCCATGTCTGTACTGGGGTGGTGGAGTGAGCTAAAGAATGATGATGGATTAAACCCAGATCAGTTGACTGGGGGTGAGTGCTTGCAATGTTCAACAATCTGTCCGTCATCCCCTTTGGTTTTGCTTTGTTCGCCCTAAGTTGGCAGGGTATTCCCAGACGTGGGTCCCTTGCTCACTTTGAAACTGGATTCAAGATAGCCTGGCTGATGAGGGTTATGAGCCCGAAACCGGTCCCAGGATGCTTGTTTCTGGTCCATGGAAGACATGGTTTGGCAGTTCTGGCTGGACTTTTCCCGTGAGGCACAGGGTCAGACTGATTTGCATACGGCCATGTCTGAACTGGGGTGGCGGAGTGACCTAAAGAATGAAGATGGATTAAACCCAGATCAGTTGACTGGGGGTGAGTGCTTGCAATGTTCTACAATCCGTCCGTCATCCCCTTTGGTTTTGCTTTGTTCGCCCTAAGTTGGCAGGGTATGCCCAGACGTGGGTCCCTTGCTCACTTTGCCACTGGATTCAAGATAGCCTGGCTGATGAGGGTTATAAACCCGAAACCGGTCCCAGGATGCTTGTTTCCGGTCCAGGGAAGACATGACCTGGCAGTTCGGGCTGGACTGTTCCTGTGAGGCACAGGGTCAGACCTATTTGCATATGGCCATGTCTGAACTGGGGTGGCGGAGTGAGGTAAAGAATGATGTTGGATTAAACCCAGATCAGTTGACTGGGGGTGAGTGCTTGCAATGTTCAACACTCCGTCCATCATCCCCTTTGGTTTTGCTTTGTTCGCCCTAAGTTGGCAGGGTATGCTCAGACGTAGGTCCCTTGCTCACTTTGCCACTGGATTCAAGATAGCCTGGCTGATGAGGGTTATGAACCCGAAACCGGTCCCAGGATGCTTGTTTCCGGTCCAGGGAAGACATGGCTTGGCAGCTCAGGCTGGACTGATCCAGTGAGGCACAGGGTCAGACTGATTTGCACATGGCCATGTCTGTACTGGGGTGGTGGAGTGAGCTAAAGAATGATGATGGATTAAACCCAGATCAGTTGACTGGGGGTGAGTGCTTGCAATGTTCAACAATCTGTCCGTCATCCCCTTTGGTTTTGCTTTGTTCGCCCTAAGTTGGCAGGGTATTCCCAGACGTGGGTCCCTTGCTCACTTTGAAACTGGATTCAAGATAGCCTGGCTGATGAGGGTTATGAGCCCGAAACCGGTCCCAGGATGCTTGTTTCCGGTCCATGGAAGACATGGTTTGGCAGTTCTGGCTGGACTTTTCCCGTGAGGCACAGGGTCAGACTGATTTGCATACGGCCATGTCTGAACTGGGGTGGCGGAGTGACCTAAAGAATGAAGATGGATTAAACCCAGATCAGTTGACTGGGGGTGAGTGCTTGCAATGTTCTACAATCCATCCGTCATCCCCTTTGGTTTTGCTTTGTTCGCCCTAAGTTGGCAGGGTATGCCCAGACGTGGGTCCCTTGCTCACTTTGCCACTTGATTCAAGATAGCCTGGCTGATGAGGGTTATAAACCCGAAACCGGTCCCAGGATGCTTGTTTCCGGTCCAGGGAAGACATGGCCTGGCAGTTCGGGCTGGACTGTTCCTGTGAGGCACAGGGTCAGACCTATTTGCATATGGCCATGTCTGAACTGGGGTGGCGGAGTGAGGTAAAGAATGATGTTGGATTAAACCCAGATCAGTTGACTGGGGGTGAGTGCTTGCAATGTTCAACACTCCGTCCATCATCCCCTTTGGTTTTGCTTTGTTCGCCCTAAGTTGGCAGGGTATGCCCAGACGTGGGTCCCTTGCTCTCTTTGTCACTGGATTCAAGATAGCCTGGCTGATGAGGGTTATGAACCCGAAACCGGTCCCAGGATGCTTGTTTCCGGTCCAGGGAAGACATGGCTTGGCAGATCGGGCTGGACTTTTCCCGTGAGGCACAGGGTCAGACTGATTTGCATATGGCCATGTCTGAACTGGGGTGGCGGAGTGAGCTAAACAATGATGATGGATTAAACCCAGATCAGTTGACTGGGGGTGAGTGCTTGCAATGTTTAACACTCCGTCCGTCATCCCCTTTGGTTTTGCTTCATTCGCCCTAAGTTGGCAGGGTATGTCCAGACGTGGGTCCCTTGCTCACTTTGCCACTGGATTCAAGATAGCCTGGCTGATGAGGGTTATGAACCCGAAACCGGTCCCAGGATGCTTGTTTCCGGTCCAAGGAAATCATGGCTTGGCAGTTCGGGCTGGACTGTTTCCATGAGGCACAGGGTCAGACTGATTTGCATATGGCCATGTCTGAACTGGGGTGGCGGAGTGAGCTAAAGAATGATGATGGATTAAACCCAGATCAGTTGACTGGGGGTAAGTGCTTGCAATGTTCAACACTCCGTCCGTCATCCCCTTTAGATTTGCTTTGTTCGCCCTAAGTTGGCAGGGTATGCCCAGACGTGGGTCCCTTGCTCACTTTGCCACTGGATTCAAGATAGCCTGGTTGATGAGGGTTATGAACCCGAAACCGGTCCCAAGATGCTTGTTTCCGGTCCAGGGAAGACATGGCTTGGCAGTTCGGGCTGGACTGTTCTCGTGAGGCACAGGGTCAGACTGATTTGCATATGGCCATGTGTGAACTGGGTTGGCGGAGTGAGCTAAAGAATGATGATGGATTAAACCCAGATCAGTTGACTGGGGGTGAGTGCGTGCAATGTTCAACACTCCGTCCGTCATCCCCTTTGGATTTGCTTTGTTCGCCCTAAGTTGGCAGGGTATGCCCAGACGTGGGTCCCTTGCTCACTTTGCCACTGGATTCAAGATAGCCTGGTTGATGAGGGTTATGAACCCAAAACCGGTCCCAAGATGCTTGTTTCCGGTCCAGGGAAGACATGGCTTGGCAGTTCGGGCTGGACTGTTCCCGTGAGGCACAGGGTCAGACTGATTTGCATATGGCCATGTGTGAACTGGGTTGGCTTAGTGAGCTGAAGAATGATGATGGATTAAACCCAGATCAGTTGACTGGGGGTGAGTGCGTGCAATGTTCAACACTCCGTCCATCATCCCCTTTGGTTTTGCATTGTTCGCCCTAAGTTGGCAGGGTATGCCCAGACGTGGGTCCCTTGCTCACTTTGCCACTGGATTCAAGTTAGCCTGGCTGATGAGGGTTATGAACCCGAAACCGATCCCAGGATGCTTGTTTCCGGACCAGGGAAGACATGGCTTGGCAGTTCGGGCTGGACTGTTCCCATGAGGCACAGAGTCAGACTGATTTGCATATGGCCATGTCTGAACTGGGTTGGCGGAGTGAGCTAAAGAATGGTGATGGATTAAAGCCAGATCAGTTGACTGGGGGTGAGTGCTTGCAATGTTCAACACTCCGTCCATCATCCCCTTTAGATTTGCTTTGTTCACCCTAAGTTGGCAGGGTATGCCCAGACGTGGGTCCCTTGCTGACTTTGCCACTGGATTCAAGATAGCCTGGTTGATGTGGGTTATGAACCCGAAACCGGTCCCAGGATGCTTCTTTTCGGTCCAGGGAAGACATGGCTTGGCAGGTCGGGCTGGACTGTTCCCATGAGGCACAGGGTCAGACTGATTTGCATATGGCCATGTCTGAACTGGGGTGGCGGAGTGAGCTAAAGAATGATGATGGATTAAACCCAGATCAGTTGACTGGGGGTGAGTGCTTGCAATGTTCAACACTCCATCCGCCATCCCCTTTGGTTTTGCTTCGTTCGCCCTAAATTGGCAGGGTATGTCCAGACGTGGGTCCCTTGCTCACTTTGCCACTGGATTCAAGATGGCCTGGCTGATGAGGGTTATGAACCCGAAACCGGTCCCAGGATGCTTGTTTCCGGTCCAGGGAAATAATGGCTTGGCAGTTCGGGCTGGACTGTTTCCATGAGGCACAGGGTCAGACTGATTTGCATATGGCCATGTCTGAAATGGGGTGGTGGAGTGAGCTAAAGAATGATGATGGATTAAACCCAGATCAGTTGACTGGGGGTGAGTGCTTGCAATGTACAACACTCCGTCCGTCATCCCCTTTAGATTTGCTTTGTTCGCCCTAATTTGGCAGGGTATGCCCAGACGTGGGTCCCTTGCTCACTTTGCCACTGGATTCAAGATAGCCTAGTTGATGAGGGTTATGAACCCGAAACTGGTCCCAGGATGCTTGTTTCCGGTCCAGGGAAGACATGGCTTGGCAGTTCGGGCTGGACTGTTCCCATGAGGCACAGAGTCAGACTGATTTGCATATGGCCATGTCTGAACTGGGTTGGCGGAGTGAGCTAAAGAATGATGATGGATTAAACCCAGATCAGTTGACTGGGGGTGAGTGCTTGCAATGTTCAACACTCCGTCATCCCCTTTGGTTTTGCTTTGTTCGCCCTAAGTTGGCAGGGTATGCTCAGACGTAGGTCCCTTGCTCACTTTGCCACTGGATTCAAGATAGCCTGGCTGATGAGGGTTATGAACCCGAAACCGGTCCCAGGATGCTTGTTTCCGGTCCATGGAAGACATGGTTTGGCAGTTCTGGCTGGACTTTTCCCGTGAGGCACAGGGTCAGACTGATTTGCATACGGCCATGTCTGAACTGGGGTGGCGGAGTGACCTAAAGAATGAAGATGGATTAAACCCAGATCAGTTGACTGGGGGTGAGTGCTTGCAATGTTCTACAATCCGTCCGTCATCCCCTTTGGTTTTGCTTTGTTCGCCCTAAGTTGGCAGGGTATGCCCAGACGTGGGTCCCTTGCTCACTTTGCCACTGGATTCAAGATAGCCTGGCTGATGAGGGTTATAAACCCGAAACCGGTCCCAGGATGCTTGTTTCCGGTCCAGGGAAGACATGGCCTGGCAGTTCGGGCTGGACTGTTCCTGTGAGGCACAGGGTCAGACCTATTTGCATATGGCCATGTCTGAACTGGGGTGGCGGAGTGAGCTAAAGAATGATGTTGGATTAAACCCAGATCAGTTGACTGGGGGTGAGTGCTTGCAATGTTCAACACTCCGTCCATCATCCCCTTTGGTTTTGCTTTGTTCCCCTAAGTTGGCAGGGTATGCCCAGACGTGGGTCCCTTGCTCTCTTTGTCACTGGATTCAAGATAGCCTGGCTGATGAGGGTTATGAACCCGAAACCGGTCCCAGGATGCTTGTTTCCGGTCCAGGGAAGACATGGCTTGGCAGATCGGGCTGGACTTTTCCCGTGAGGCACAGGGTCAGACTGATTTGCATATGGCCATGTCTGAACTGGGGTGGCGGAGTGAGCTAAACAATGATGATGGATTAAACCCAGATCAGTTGACTGGGGGTGAGTGCTTGCAATGTTTAACACTCCGTCCGTCATCCCCTTTGGTTTTGCTTCATTCGCCCTAAGTTGGCAGGGTATGTCCAGACGTGGGTCCCTTGCTCACTTTGCCACTGGATTCAAGATAGCCTGGCTGATGAGGGTTATGAACCCGAAACCGGTCCCAGGATGCTTGTTTCCGGTCCAAGGAAATCATGGCTTGGCAGTTCGGGCTGGACTGTTTCCATGAGGCACAGGGTCAGACTGATTTGCATATGGCCATGTCTGAACTGGGGTGGCGGAGTGAGCTAAAGAATGATGATGGATTAAACCCAGATCAGTTGACTGGGGGTAAGTGCTTGCAATGTTCAACACTCCGTCCGTCATCCCCTTTAGATTTGCTTTGTT
Organism: Triturus cristatus; assembly: GCF_964204655.1. Taxonomy (NCBI): domain Eukaryota; kingdom Metazoa; phylum Chordata; class Amphibia; order Caudata; family Salamandridae; genus Triturus; species Triturus cristatus. The sequence continues at coordinate 1,081,497,811 of NC_140584.1, read as the reverse complement.
CGCCCTAAGTTGGCAGGGTATGCCCAGACGTGGGTCCCTTGCTCACTTTGCCACTGGATTCAAGATAGCCTGGTTGATGAGGGTTATGAACCCGAAACCGGTCCCAAGATGCTTGTTTCCGGTCCAGGGAAGACATGGCTTGGCAGTTCGGGCTGGACTGTTCTCGTGAGGCACAGGGTCAGACTGATTTGCATATGGCCATGTGTGAACTGGGTTGGCGGAGTGAGCTAAAGAATGATGATGGATTAAACCCAGATCAGTTGACTGGGGGTGAGTGCGTGCAATGTTCAACACTCCGTCCGTCATCCCCTTTGGATTTGCTTTGTTCGCCCTAAGTTGGCAGGGTATGCCCAGACGTGGGTCCCTTGCTCACTTTGCCACTGGATTCAAGATAGCCTGGTTGATGAGGGTTATGAACCCAAAACCGGTCCCAAGATGCTTGTTTCCGGTCCAGGGAAGACATGGCTTGGCAGTTCGGGCTGGACTGTTCCCGTGAGGCACAGGGTCAGACTGATTTGCATATGGCCATGTGTGAACTGGGTTGGCGGAGTGAGCTGAAGAATGATGATGGATTAAACCCAGATCAGTTGACTGGGGGTGAGTGCGTGCAATGTTCAACACTCCGTCCATCATCCCCTTTGGTTTTGCATTGTTCGCCCTAAGTTGGCAGGGTATGCCCAGACGTGGGTCCCTTGCTCACTTTGCCACTGGATTCAAGTTAGCCTGGCTGATGAGGGTTATGAACCCGAAACCGATCCCAGGATGCTTGTTTCCGGACCAGGGAAGACATGGCTTGGCAGTTCGGGCTGGACTGTTCCCATGAGGCACAGAGTCAGACTGATTTGCATATGGCCATGTCTGAACTGGGTTGGCGGAGTGAGCTAAAGAATGGTGATGGATTAAAGCCAGATCAGTTGACTGGGGGTGAGTGCTTGCAATGTTCAACACTCCGTCCATCATCCCCTTTAGATTTGCTTTGTTCACCCTAAGTTGGCAGGGTATGCCCAGACGTGGGTCCCTTGCTGACTTTGCCACTGGATTCAAGATAGCCTGGTTGATGTGGGTTATGAACCCGAAACCGGTCCCAGGATGCTTCTTTTCGGTCCAGGAAAGACATGGCTTGGCAGGTCGGGCTGGACTGTTCCCATGAGGCACAGGGTCAGACTGATTTGCATATGGCCATGTCTGAACTGGGGTGGCGGAGTGAGCTAAAGAATGATGATGGATGAAACCCAGATCAGTTCACTGGGGGTGAGTGCTTGCAATGTTCAACACTCCATCCGTCATCCCTTTGGTTTTGCTTCGTTCGCCCTAAATTGGCAGGGTATGTCCAGACGTGGGCCCTTGCTCACTTTGCCACGGGATTCAAGATAGCCTGGCTGATGAGGGTTATGAACCCGAAACCGGTCCCAGGATGCTTCTTTTCGGTCCAGGGAAGACATGGCTTGGCAGGTCGGGCTGGACTGTTCCCATGAGGCACAGGGTCAGACTGATTTGCATATGGCCATGTCTGAACTGGGGTGGCGGAGTGAGCTAAAGAATGATGATGGATTAAACCCAGATCAGTTGACTGGGGGTGAGTGCTTGCAATGTTCAACACTCCATCCGTCATCCCCTTTGGTTTTGCATCGTTCGCCCTAAATTGGCAGGGTATGTCCAGACGTGGGGCCCTTGCTCACTTTGCCACGGGATTCAAGATAGCCTGGCTGATGAGGGTTATGAACCCGAAACCGGTCCCAGGATGCTTGTTTCCGGTCCAGGGAAATCATGGCTTGGCAGTTCGGGCAGGACTGTTCCCATGAGGCACAGGGTCAGACTGATTTGCATATGGCCATGTCTGAACTGGGGTGGCGGGGTGAGCTAAAGAATGATGATGGATTAAACCCAGATCAGTTGACTGGGGGTGAGTGCTTGCAATGTTCAACACTCCGTCCGTCATCCCCTTTAGATTTACTTTGTTCGCCCTATGTTGGCAGGGTATGCCCAGACGTGGGTCCCTTGCTCACTTTGCCACTGGATTCAAGATAGCCTGGTTGATGAGGGTTATGAACCCGAAACCGGTCCCAGGATGCTTGTTTCCGGTCCAGGGAAGACATGGCTTGGCAGTTCGAGCTGGACTGTTCCCGTGAGGCACAGGGTCAGACTGATTTGCATATGGCCATGTCTGAACTGGGTTGGCGGAGTGAGCTAAAGAATGATGATGGATTAAACCCAGATCAGTTGACTGGGGGTGAGTGCTTGCAATGTTCAACACTCCGTCATCCCCTTTGGTTTTGCTTTGTTCACCCTAAGTTGGCAGGGTATGCGTCAACGTGGGTCCCTTGCTCACTTTGCCACTGGATTCAAGATAGCCTGGCTAAATAGGGTTATGAACCCGAAACCGGTCCCAGGATGCTTGTTTCCGATCCAGGGAAGACATGGCTTGGCATTTCGGGCTGGACTGTTCCCGTGAGGCACAGGGTCAGACTGATTTGCATATGGCCATGTCTGAACTGGGGTGGTGGAGTGAGCTAAAGAATGATGATGGATTAAACCCAGATCAGTTGACTGGGGGTGAGTGCTTGCAATGTTCAACAATCCGTCCGTCATCCCCTTTGGTTTTGCTTTGTTCGCCCTAAGTTGGCAGGGTATTCCCAGACGTGGGTCCCTTGCTCACTTTGCCACTGGATTCAAGATAGCCTGGCTGATGAGGGTTATGTTTATGTTTATGTTTTTGAAATTTTTATTGCGCGCAAATACCCTAGGGTGTCTCGGCGCATAAGAACTTCCAAAGACAGAGGCATCTGAACGGATCACTGGTTGAATAACCAAGTTTTCAAGAGCTTGCGGAAAATGGTAAGGGTAGGGGAAGTTTTTATGACCAATGGGAGAGAATTCCACAGCCTGGGAGTTGCTACCAGGAAGCGTCTGTCTCCCCAAGTGGAGGTTCTGGTGCGTGCTACCGGGAGCATATGCGTGGAGGCTGATCGTAAAGTTCTTATGGGGGCATAGATTTGGAAAGCGTCCTTCAGGAACTTGGGTCCTGATTCATGAATGGCTTTATAGGCAATACATAAAGCCTTAAACTTTATGCGGCTCTTTACTCTCAGCCAATGCAGATGGTGTATGGCCGCAGAAGTAGGGTGACGAAATGGAACGTCAAGCAGTAATCTTGCTGCCGCGTTCTGTACAGATTGCAGCTTGGCTAAGACCTGCTCCTGAGCATTAAGAAAGAGGCCGTTGCCATAGTCCATTTTTGAAAAAACGAGGGTGGTGATTAAGGTTTTACCTGCAGTCGAGGGGAGATATGGCAACAACTTCTTGATTTTTCTCAACATATAGAAGGATGATGTCGCAACTGCGTTGACGTGATGTTTAAAAGAAAGTTTATTGTCGAACAAGATACCGAGATTCCTAACCTTGGTTACTGGAGTGGGGGGGGGACCCATCTCACTGGGCCACCAGGTTGAAGACCACTCAGGGGAAAGCTTACCAAAGGTTAGCACCTCGGTCTTATCCGAGTTCAATTTTAAACTATTATCTGCCATCCACGAGCTGATGGCCATCATCCCTTCCTGAAAATTAGCAGCGACTGCAGGACCATCTTTGTGAACAGACAACACCAGTTGGGTGTCGTCAGCATAGGTGGTTAACAGCAACCTGTGAGCTTTTATAACCCTCGCCAAATCCGCCACATATATATTAAATAATGTGGGGCTTAGCGAGGATCCCTGAGGGACCCCGCAGGGGAGAGAGTAAGTGGGTGAGTAGAAATTACCCAGCTTCACCGCTTGAGTTCGGTTGGCCAGAAACGAAGCAATGAGATCTTTTGCACGATGAGTTACACCAATGGATGCGACACGGTCGACCAAGATGGAGTGGTCGACCGTGTCGAAGGCGGCGGATAGATCAAGGAGCACCAAAACCGCCGCCCCCCCTGATCCATGATGGTCCTGATCTCATCAGAAGCCTTTATCAAGGCCGTTTCCGTGCCATGATATTTCCTGAACCCAAATTGAGTATCATCAAGAAGATTGTGATGGTCGATGAACTCAGAAAGTTGCAGGTTCATAACTGACTCGAAGATTTTGGCCGGGAAAGGTAGACAGGCGATAGGCCTGTAGTTGGCTGAATCAGTAGGATCCAGAGACGGTTTTTTCAAAAGAGGTTTAATAACTGCCTCTTTCCAGACTTCCGGATAAACACCTGCTTGAAAAATGGAGTTACAAAGGACCGTTAAGGGAGGTGCTATAACCTCAGTGAGAGTGTTCAATATCGCAGAGGGACAAGGGTCCAAAGGGGAGCCAGATTTGATAGAAGTGACCAACCTGCTAATGTGTTCAGTTGAGACCGGGAGAAAATTGGTGAACTTAGGCGAGTCAGGAGGGGGATCGGGAGCAACAGAGCAAGCGGGGAGGAAGAATGATGAATAGATCTTAGAGACCTTAGTAGAAAAGAAGGTGGCCAGCGTATTGCACAGAACTTGAGAAGGTTCCGTCGGAGGGCCTGTGGGGGGGTTGGAGAGGGCATCAACTACCTGGAACAGCTTTTTAGCTGAGTTTTGAGCTGATTCAATTTGGGCGAGAAAAAAGATACTCTTGCATTTCACAATGGATTTTTTGTACAGTGCAAGGGCATCCTTATAGGTCTGCCTATCAACAGGGTTATAATGCCTTCTCCACCACCTTTCCAGGTTCCTACAGTGTTGACGTTGTAATCGGAGATCGTCCGTAAACCACGGGGCCGAAGGTGATGCCCTGTTCGAAATAAAAGATTTGGCCGGAACCACATGGTTTACTGCGTCAGAAATCCATTTCTGGTATCTGCTGGACGTTACGCTGGGATTAGGGGAAACCTCGTAACGGGAGTCTATTAGAGTCTGGGAAAGAAATAGGTGATCGAAGTTATTCCAGGCTCTCGAGCTGATGGAAATGCGGGGCATGGGTTTGACGAGGTTGCGATTGTTAGTCTGGATGGTAAAAATAACCGCGGAATGGTCTGACCATACCACAGGACTAACTAAAGAGAGAGAAAGCTTGGGGTTGTTGGTGAACAGCCCATCCAGCGTGTGTCCAGCTTGATGAGTGGGGGCATTCACCAGTTGCGATAAGCCTGCCACTTGTAGGTCAGCAAGCAATTGGGAAGTGTCTTTGTCCCCTAAGTCCTCTAAATGGAAGTTAAAGTCTCCTAAAATGGTGAAATCCGAATGGTTTATAGCTAATTCTACAAATTCTTCCAAGGCCAGAAGGAAGCGCGAATGAGGGCCAGGGGGACGATATAACAAAATCCCTTTAAAGGACTGATTGTGGTTGAGTGAAATGGAAAAAAGGAACGCTTCGCAGTCCGGTTGACTTAAAGGGTCAGTTTTGACTCTTAGGTCTGCATTGTGAATTATGGCTAAGCCACCTCCTCTCCCCGTAGATCTGTCCTGTCTCACCACACAGTAACCCTCCGGGGTGGCTGAACAGAAATCCGGACCGGAGGAGGCATCTCCCCAAGATTCAGTGATGAACAGGATGTCCAGTTCGTGAGTTGTAATAAGTTCCCTTATTTCCCAACAATGGCTCGGAAGAGAGCGAGCATTGATAAGTGCTACTCGGAAATGGTGGATGGGTCCTGGGCCAGGAGTGCAATTTACAGAAGAGGGACAGGGAAGAGCAAATTTGCAGCCTGGACATATGGCGGGTAGGGATGTTAGACAAGTAGTGGGGGGCAAAACTAAGCATCTAACGCTAGGGGGCCCTGAGTTCAGATCCATCAACTGGGAATATGAGTAACATATCTTAGTGCTATGGTGAGACAGGTCTGCCCGGCCAGGGGGGGTGGCCCTGGGCCCGGAGCTGGCGCGGACGGGCGCAGACGGGCTCGCCTTTGGCGAGCCTTCGGCGCGCCCGCGGCGCGCCCGCTGCGCGCGTCCGCTGCGCGTACACGTCATCGGCTCCTGATAAGGCCGAGTGTGCGAGTCACGTGAGGGGGGTGTGTCAGCGTGCAGCTGAACCTGTGACCAGCTCTACCAAAATGGCCTAAGGAGCATTGAACACAGCTCCGTGTGCAAAATAAAAGCAATGCGACAGTTTTAAAAACAGAGATTCAGTTGTCAGCAGTTTCCCCAAACCAAACCGATAACAGTACTTCCCAAGGACTCTGTCTAAGGTATGTCCGCTGTGCGCTCGCTTCTCGGCTCCTGATAACGCCGAGTGTGCGAGTCACGTGAGGGGGGTGTGTCAGCGTGCAGCTGAACCTGTGACCAGCTCTACCAAAATGGCCTAAGGAGCATTGAACACAGCTCCGTGTGCAAAATAAAAGCAATGCGACAGTTTTAAAAACAGAGATTCAGTTGTCAGCAGTTTCCCCAAACCAAACCGATAACAGTACTTCCCAAGGACTCTGTCTAAGGTATGTCCGCTGTGCGCTCGCTTCTCGGCTCCTGATAACGCCGAGTGTGCGAGTCACGTGAGGGGGTTGTGTCAGCGTGCAGCTGAACCTGTGACCAGCTCTACCAAAATGGCCTAAGGAGCATTGAACACAGCTCCGTGTGCAAAATAAAAGCAATGCAACAGTTTTAAAAACAGAGATTCAGTTGTCAGCAGTTTCCCCAAACCAAACCGATAACAGTACTTCCCACGGACACTGTCTAAGGTATGTCCACTGTGCGCTCGCTTCTCGGCTCCTGATAACGCCGAGTGTGCGAGTCACGTGAGGGGGGTGTGTCAGCGTGCAGCTGAACCTGTGACCAGCTCTACCAAAATGGCCTAAGGAGCATTGAACACAGCTCCGTGTGCAAAATAAAAGCAATGCGACAGTTTTAAAAACAGAGATTCAGTTGTCAGCAGTTTCCCCAAACCAAACCGATAACAGTACTTCCCAAGGACTCTGTCTAAGGTATGTCGCGAAACCGGTCCCAGGATGCTTGTTTCCGGCCCAGGGAAGACATGGCTTGGCAGTTCAGGCTGGACTGTTCCCATGAGGCACAGGGTCAGACTGATTTGTATATGGCCATGTCTGAACTGGGGTGGCGGAGTGAGCTAAAGAATGATGTTGGATTGAAACCAGATCAGTTGACTGGGGGTGAGTGCTTGCAATGTTCAACACTCCGTCCATCATCCCCTTTGGTTTTGCTTTGTTCGCCCTAATTTGGCAGGGTATGCCCAGACGTGGTTCCCTTGCTCACTTTGCCACTGGATTCAAGATAGCCTGGCTGATGAGGGTTATGAACCCGAAAACGGTGGCCAGGACGCTTGTTTCTTGTCCAGGGAAGATATGGCTTGGCAGTGCAGGCTGGACTGTTCCCATGAGGCACAGGGTCAGACTCATTTGCATATGACCATGTCTGAACTGGGGTGGCGGAGTGAGCTAAAGAATGATGATTGATTAAACCCAGATCAGTTGACTGGGGATGAGTGCTTGCAATGTTCAACACTCCGTCCATCATCCCCTTTGGTTTTGCCCCGAGAAGCTTAAAATAGCAAGGCTAGCTCTGGTTTTGCTCTTGAGCTAATAATCGAGTCAGACACATGCAACCTTGGCTGACGTGCCAGTCTCTGGGGTCTCTCTGCTGGAGTCTTCTGGTCCCTAGGATTGTCAATTGCCAGGAAAATCTGGTCCGAAAGCAAGGCTGGAGACACTGCTATCCATATAATATGGCACCAGTGTTGGTGAGCGATGTTCCAAACCCTCTCACTTTTAGTTTCTTGCAGGGAAGGAAAGGCTAGTAGTCATCACGGAGTGTCACCATTGTCTGGACTGAGTTAGTGCATGCAGATAACGTGCCACATGGCACCAAGACGACAATGAACAACTATTCCAGGAAGGATATGAGCTCTTGCCTAGTCTGTAAAAATGGTTGTTCATTTGAATATGTGGGTATAACTTACTGCGTAAGCCATATCATGCTTACTAGGAAATCATTTAACAAATTTGCTGTGTGAGGACCGCACTACATGGACGACAGATTTCCTCACTGAGACTTTATATGGATTTGTATCTGTAGGACATTGGGAATACAGAGAAGCACAGAAGGTGTGTTGTTGATGAAAACAGAGTTTGCATTGTTATTTGAACATTAACCACTTTACCTTCAGTGGATCCCTCCACATTTTTCTACACAGAAAGCCCTACAAACGTTTAATAAAATCACATGTTTTTCTCACAATTCTAGGGGGAAAAGTTCTGGAATCTGCAGGGACTCACACATTTCCTGCCACCCAGCATTCCCATACTTCTTCCAGTACAAAAGGTACCCCACTTGTTTGGCTGTGCCTATTGCCTGTGACAGTAACGGATGAGAACTGAGACCATATGAAGTCGATGTGGCCTTTGCATGGTCCATGGGTTAGTCCATTCTGGTCTCAAGTAATAGGCTCAGTCACACATATGGGGTACTTTTTATCAGGTGAAATATGGAAATGCTGGGTGGTAGGAATTTTGTGGGCCTCCACAGATTCAGGAAGTTTCACTCACAGAAATTCTAGCCAAAGTTTGTAGTTTGCAGGATATTCTGGGTATGAAAATATATTAGGATCCCTGCAAGATACATTACCTGGACTTTCCTTGGTGTCTAGTTTTCAGACATTTCTGGGTTTGGTTGCTTTCCTTGGTGAAGGCTAACCCAAAGCCAGATAACTCATCTATCCAAATCGCCAGAATGGGTTAAAAGGAATATTTTGATGTCTTCACATTGTATATTGGGCTTTGTGTCTATTCCCATTGTGTGTGATCCGCCCAGTCACACTGATGGGATACTGGGTTTATTGGAAGAAGTTTGGTAATAGAGAATAGAAGATTTTTTTTTATTAGAAACTGAATTTCTCTCAATGTTTGGCCTCTAAATGTAAGCCAGTGTGCAAGAAAGAACTAATTTTGTAAAATGCCCTTTAAATCACTTTAGTATAGGTAACCCCAAATTCCGATCCTACTTGCCCCTTTTTTCATTTATTGTATTTTAGCATATGATCATAGTCTTTTCCCAATTAAATATAATAAAGTGAAGCTTGGTTGTTGACTCTGGGTTTCACACGTTTTTGGACCACCAAAACACTATATAACCATGCGACTAGAAGGACCATAAGAGTATATTACTTTTGTAAATCAGCCTTCAGGGCAAAAGGTAATAGAGGAAAGCATTGTAACCTATTTCTATTTACTATTACTTTATAGATTACTTTTGAATTCAATTATTAGTTTATTTGTGAAAAACATAAGTATTCTACAGAAATTACCCCCAGAAGAATTTGCAATGTTATCTACTTTTCAGAAATATATAGCTACCTTTCTAGGTTGACCCATGGGTTTCACACTTGTTTCCACCACAAATTGTAAGTATGTAGTAACCTAATAAATTAGGAAAAATCGACTATCACTTACAAAAATGCAGACGCTGTGGTAAAGATCAGTTTTTTCTACTCCGCTACCTGAAAGCAGGGATGATCGTGATCTTAGCACAGCGTAACTTTTATTGAGGCTATGTTCAGAAAACAATATGCTTCCTTGTGCTCCAAATGTTACCCTGAGACTGAACAAAAAGGTCCTTAGACTGTGCTATGCTATATGTATGAATGTGAAACACAAGGTGTTAGAGTTCTGTAATGTACATACAAATTGCTACGGCTAAAAAACACACAGGCTATTACCATTGTTGGTAACATTGCAGTTCTAGAGGAGTCAAGTCAATGTATATGTTTTTAGGTACTCAATCTTTATGTGTTTAGTTTCCGAGGATTGTGATTCTTTATCAAAGTACAGAAAGTTGGTTACGCAGAGATATTGCTTTTCATGATTATTGTTCAATGTAGAACTTTCTTTGACAAGTTACTGTGTCTTGTTAATATAGTCTATGCCGTCCTCCTTGATCAAAAGTTTGACAGGTTTGAGTTGTGGAGTTCTATGTGTCTGTTTTCTCTCATATTCTATTCCGCTTTGCCCATTTCTGCAACTGACCCTCATATCCCTGTGTCTGTGGACAGGGCCGGCTCTAGGGCGGTGCGACCGGTGCCATCGCACCGGGTGCTGACTTCACATGGGGGCACCTACTTGCTAGTTTATATTGTGCTTAAAAGCACCTGCTGCCGCGTTCCTGACCTCCTGGCAATTTTCAGGCAACAATTAATATGTCAAGAAAACTCTGGTGATTAATGTTCCTACTGGGGAAATCAGAGTTTTGTCTAGTAGAAGTTTTGACTCGTGGAAGTGTTGATTTATGGTAAGGTAGCTCAGAGGGTTAATATGACTGCTGCAAAGAACATGTACCATGCAGATCACAAAGTGAATGTAATGTAAACAGGTCAGTGGGTTACTGCTTTTGTCAGAGACTTCCTTTTGTTAGTTTCAGTTTACAGTGAGCTATTAACTGGCATCAAAGCACTGTGTGCAGACTTCAAGGTATAGATTAGAGAGTATGGATTTTTTCCCCAGACTTTCATTATTCTAATGTTGCAAAAAGGGTTCATTTGGATACAAATTAGTTCTTGTTCTTAAAGAGAGCTCAAATCAATTCTGTTACACTTTAAATTCAGAGTTTGTGCTTCTCTAGACTAAGTACTCTTCAACTATACTGCCTAACAGTATAGATAATATGTGACTCCACCCCTTGTTGTCCTCTGTGTTATGTAACATTTCCTATGCTCTGATTTACACACTTATGATTAATAATCTCTGTGTAATGTGTGTGTTATGTAAAGTGCTCTGACACCCTTCACTTATGAGTGACGCTATAAAATTAATTAAATGCATCTGAGAGGGAGTGGTTATAGAGAGTGTTAAAGGGTAGTAGGGAGGGAATCCGTGGCGGAGGTGGTCATTGGAGGGCGCCAAAAAACATTGTCGCACTGGGCGCCACCAGTGCTAAAGCCGGCCCTGTCTGTGGTCACTGGTGGAGATGGTGAGAGGCAGATGAGGGCATTGCTTCTGTTGGAGCCCAAGCAGAGTTAATGCATTCATAAAGATTACTTATGCCACATTATCAGCCAACATGATTGTTGAATCAGGACAGTACTCTGCCTCAGATCTTAGATGAATTACAACAAGAAGTCTGTTTAGTTAAATCAAAGAATAAAGTGCTCCATTCTGAGTTAGCTGTAATGAAATAAGACAGACAATGTTTTTGATATCCGAAAAGAAAGATGTAAGTCAAGTTCCTTTACCCACAGAATCTAAGAACTCAGATTCATGTGCATTGCCACCAACTTTGAAAGACAATGATTTTTTTTAAAGATTTGCTTTCTGTTATGACTTCTTTCATACCCTTGCATCTCCTGAAAGGTTTTCTTTCCATCCAAAGAAATGTGTACTATTTTTCCATCAGTGTCTGTTACCTTGTTTGTGCAAACTTGCAACCTTCCCTGATTAAACCAAGGTGGCCTTTTGTTTTTTTTATATTTGTGTCAGAATGTAGCCAATTACAGTCATTCTTCGGTGGAGAAAAAGGATAATTGTTTTTATATTTTCTGTTTTTTGTGATCTGATGAAGTGATTGATAGAAAATTGAATACTCTTTCTTTAAACAATGAGTTGCTAAACCTGAAACAAGACATTGAGATGTACTACGTTGTTTTACCAAATGTAATCTCTTGATAGTTGAAACTGGTTGGCAATAGGCAAAAAGCCCATCCTTATTCTTTCACAGCCTGCAAAGTGAGTTAATGGGTGTCTTGGTGCAGGTGGGTTTTACTCCTGCTAATTTTGATGAGCAGGAATTGCCATCACGGTGGCTTCTGTCAATGCTATTTAGAGTTTGGTGCAGTGATCCGGCAACATGACAGAGCCCTGCACCAAACTGTTTTCTTTTTTCTTTTCAAAAAGAAAATCTGCATGCTGGATTTTCTTTATGAAAATAAAAAACAAAATGCTCCCCTTGCCACAAGAGTCCTCTCCTGTGGCAAGGGGAGCATTAACAGTTTTCTATGCCCCTTACCACCAGGGCTTTCGTGGCAGTGACTGGCAGTGAAAACTGGCCTCTAATTCTAAATTAGATGGGCGGAATTGGAGGGCTGCTTCCAACGTCCCCTACTCCGCACAGCCGTCACAGGGGTTTCATCATGACAGAGTAGTGTCTACTGTGATTAAACCTAAGGTCTGCCTGCATCTAAATTGGGCAGTTGGATCATTATCCTTGCAATATAGGATCTGCGTCACAGTTGCGATGGAGTTTCGATACCACCAAGTTATAAATCAGGGACAAAGCGTTTAGTAGTCCAGACTAATGTACAGAAGAACAAAATGATTGAGGCTTCTGAGCCTAAGCAGTTAGGCAGCATAAGGAGACCCACATCTAAGGAAGAGAAAGATAAAAAACAGGTTTATGCTTATGTTTTGAAGTTTGGTTTAAAATAGTATTTTCTGATGCACCAATTTTGCAACAATCTAACGAGGATTATGAGGAATGTCTTTTCACTGTTGAGAAATACATTTCCTATCTTGCTACAGAAGGTGCTTTTTCTCAGAGGCATATAAAAACTGGTCAGTAGTTTACTTTTCAAAGAAATCCTCACCAGGTAGTTAAATTATACAATCACTGACAAGGACCTTTAGGCCATTAGGAAATATTTTAAAGATTGGAGATATTATATGCTAGGGGCCAAACACACTATAGAAGTGTATGTTGATCGCATAAATTTGCAGTTCTAGAAATCAGACTGCGCACTTGCCCCAAGACAATTCAGACAGATTGTTTATTCTCTGATTATGACTATGTGATAAATTATAGATTATGGGCCACATGTACTAACATTAGTGTTTGCGATGACCAAATAGCAATTTTTTTCGATTAGGTATTTGGCAGTCACAAACACCAATGTATTAAAGTTTTTTAACACTATTTGGAATTCCCAGTGGGTTGCAAATAGACCTACCACATTAATATAAAATCATGAAATGCCTGGCTTTTTGCCCTTTAATCTTTCAATGTACTGATATCTACCTTCCCCTGACCGGGCTTCCGCTATCAGCGCCTTGACGCCTTTGGGCATTGTTCGCGCTCTATAAGTCGATTATTCATTCATTCAAGAAGGAAGGAAGGTCTCAGTTTGTGACCCATTGAAATTGCAAAAATCCCAGGGATGGTGGCCTGCTGGGGTCAGCAGACCACCATGTCTGCCATTGCTTTTCAATAAAGAAAGTTTTCTTTTAAACAGGATGTTTGTTTAAAAGAAAGAAAAAGTTATTTTCATTTTTTAAGAATAGGTTGTGGTCTGTTGGGTGCCATAAACTCGCCCCTTTCAAATACAGATTTGCAATCCCAAATTGTTATTCGGTAACAGGTTACCGAATCACAATTTTGACTTGGTACATACAAAAATGCCTTTTTGCATTGGCAAACAGCCCAATTCTGCGATTTGGGCTGTTTACGACTAAAATAAGGTGTTGTGCATGTAGCCCCATGTTCTAAGAGTGGTAAAGCTTTAACACAACTAAATGAGTTGGCAATGGATCCACCATTTATTTTTGCTCTAATCAATTTGTACTTATTTCTGACCAAAGTATATATAGAAAGCCAATTTATAGACAAGAGACTTTGTTAACAGACCAAATAAATAGTTTGAAAATGTTTATTGTTTTATCAAGGGAAAGCTATATATTTTCCATAAAAGAGTTAAGACAACAAGCTATGAATTGGATTTATGCGTCAAAGGGGACTGGAAATCCTGCAATATCTAAGACTCTGTCTGCGCTCAGGAGGTACTTTTGTTGGTAAAGTCTGCTTGCTTATGTAAAAAGTTTATTTAATAAACCAATAGAATGAATCTGACTTTTGCCTTTTCTACTTGGACTTTGGCATATGGTATAGATGGATTTCATTGTATAGTTGTCCAAGAGTCAAGGGTGCACAGTAATTCTGGGGGTTGTTGACCTTTCAACTAGGATTAGTCATTTTATATTTGATATCCCTGCCTGGTTTGCTTACCTTTAAGGAGATAGCACATATTGTTTGCATGGTATTCACAGGTTCTGTTTACTAAAGAGGGCTTAAATTTAGTACAACATTTTGGTCTACTCAATGTAAAACGCTAGATACAGAGGTTTGTTTGTCCACCAATTACCATCCTCAGATAAATGGACAGACTAAAAGATTGAATCAATGTGTTGAACAGCATTTGAGATATCAAGCCTTATCACAAGAGGAGGATTTGATCAAGATATTGTGTTTGAGAAAATTGACTTACAATAACATGAAATATTCATCTGTTGGAATATAACCTGCTTTTTGTATGACTGGCTATCATTCACATACATTTATTTTGCATCAGTCCTTGTTTACATCCGTTCCTTCTGGCAAGAACAGTTAAAATTAGAACTGATATTCAGAAATCTACACCAAAACGTTTGGAAAAAGCTACACATACTTAAAAGTTTTCTGCTTCTCATAAGAGAAGTAATTATTTTTAAGATGAGAAAGTATGCTTACGCACAAAAAAATTGCATTTAAACAAATCTTCTAAATTGTAATGTACATTAGCAGTTTCATTTCCGATCGAACAGATTGTGAATTCAGTTATGGTAAGATTACAATTAAACTGATCTATGAAAACCCACCCAGTTTAAAAAAAAATAGTTTTGATTAAAAAAAAAGAAAACATTTTATCACTGTTCCTGCCTTCCCGCCTCTCCCATCCCCTACTTAATGGAGGCCGCTGTGCGGCTGTGCCACCGGCGCGCCAAAGGCAAGCCCGTCTGCGCTCATCTGCGTCCCGACCACGATCAGCGCCAGGAACCCTGGATCTCCTAGACCCCACCGATATGATTCTGCCGCCCTTCACGTCTCAATCCCGGAAGACACACCGACTGTGAAAGATCCTCACCGAACACCACTCATGAACAGTTCTCCTGCAGACTCTGCCAAAGTTCCTTCACCATCAACAACGCCCCCCCACCTCCGAAAGCCCACCGGACAACTGCACCGCCGAAGTCCTGACATGCATCCTCCTCAACGTGTGCTCCCTACACCGACACACCGTAGAGATCTCGGATCTGATCGACACCCTCTTGCCCAACGTCGCCTTCTTCACGGAAACCTGGACCAACGCCACATCCAGCCCCGACACCAGGTAAAAGTCCAGAGGATAAAAAAAGCGTGCATGGGCGCACGCTCTTTCAGATATTTGGCAGCAAAGAGCTGTAATGAGCTTCCCATGTCCCTTCGAGAGGAACAATCACATATAATTTTCCGCAAGTAATTAAAAACGTGGCTCTTTACACAGCTAAACTGAGACCTACAAAAAACTGCAAACAAATGATTTCTGAAATTGTCAGTTGGAATTGAAACAGCGCGGGGACACACCAGCTGGTGTAACCAGGCGCTTCATAAACCCAAACTAAACTAAACATCCCCACAGCCACCCCCGGTGGCTACAAGATCCAGGGAAAGGACCGCCCCCACCACCCAGGAGGAGGACTCGCCATCATACACAAGACCTCCCTCTGACTCTCCACCTCCAGCACGAGGGACCCCCACTCCAACACAAAACACCTCCACTTCCAGATCCAGACCAACCCCAGGAACACGCTTCGCGGCACCCTCATCTACAGAGCCCCGGGACCTCGCACCCAATCCGCTTTTACCATCACCGAGCTCGTCGCACCCCACGCCATCACCTCCACGGACTACATTCTACTCGGAGACCTGAACTCCACCACACTCCTTGACAACCTTGCCAACGTCGGACTAAAGCAGCTCGTCGACATGCCCACCCACAGAGCTGGACACACCCTCAACCCCATCTTCGCAGGAGGTGCTAACATCCGCTTCAGCCACACCTCCCAGGCGCTCTGGAAGGACCACCACTGTGTACACTTCACCTTCAACACTACTGTTGTAAATTGAAACCACGATGTGATTAAGCATTTACTAAAGACATGAATTCTCCTTCCTTAGAACATGTCTCTTTCGTTATGTTGACTAAAGTCTGGACTCCATTTTGTATTGTCATGTCTCCACGTGCTCAACACGAGAAGAGTCCTATCTTCGTGTTAGTTGCTCTTGTAATCTGCCTAGTAACAGTCTATAAATACTTCCTTTGTCCGCCTGGCGCATGCCCAGGCTTGACCACATCTGTTATCAGTTAGTCCTTGCTTGACCATGTTTTCGCGGGCTCAAGGAGTATGTCAGCTCCGCCCACATATTGATCTTGTATCGAAAATGTCCATAAAAGGTAACATTCCTTGCCTCATGTTGTATCCACCCACTTATGAACCCCTCTGTTGTGTATAAAAGGGGACCGTGTACGCAAGTTCTTTGTGCTACTCTATGCAATACTGAAGGGTGTTGTATGGATTGTAGGACCACCCTTAAGGGTTAATAAACTTTGTCTTTGTACTTTGCAGTTTCCGTGCCAACTTCCTTATAGATTCCATTGCAGGAGAGCGAACCCTTGTGTCCTGCGGGCCTAGCTGGGGCCTGTATTCATCAATTGGCGCCCGTCACGTGGGGCTCATCGGCGACTCGGATGCTCGAAGGATTGGTCGCGACGAAGGTGAGGAATTTGGCCGGGGATGTGATCACTGCCAGAGGCACTTTAGTCCTGGCATCCCGAGGTTTTTCTTCCTTCCCTTCCGACCTGACCATCTGGGTGGCGCCGGTCCTCGACTGAGACCTCTTCTGTCGGTTCTGCCGTGACAGCCGTTTGGGCGAATTTTGGAGCTTGGCAGTTGGAATCTGGACTCTTGATTGGTAAGAACCGTTGTACGGTACTTGCTCCGAGTTTTTTTTGAAGCCTGGTTTGGCTATTTGAGTTTGATTTGTGATGACCGGTCATATCTTGTATTGATTATTGTGAGAATATATGCGTTGCAACACATATAGGCAGGTAATGTGGAGATATTTCTCCGGAACTGTGTAACTTTGAACGGCACAACGTTTAAGTGCCATTCTTGATAATACTGCATATTTTGCATTATTTTTGAGCATGCCTGCTTTTAGCGCACTCCGTAAGTGGTGCTGCTGCTTTGGAAACCGGTTAAACCTCGAGGAATCTGCTCCAGCCCCCCCTGAGGGGACTCCTAATAGGGATATGTATGTGAAGCATGGTCTTTCCTCCATAATGTACAGCACAGTATGGAGGAAATATACCAGAAAGGATCCTGAGTTACGGTGGCCGTTGTATGGGTCGTTTGATATGCGTAAGATTGAGTATGTGGAACAGTGTATGTGTAAGCGGCGTGCTCGTCAAGACATGTTTGAATGTGTGCGATTATGGGTGAAGGAAGTGCGTGAGCGAGAGAAACGTGAGAAAGCGCTGTTTGATAAAGAGCAACGGAAGAATGATCATGTGAGAGCGCAGGAAGCAAAGCGTCGGGAGGAAAGAGAACAGACGGAGAGGCAAGAGAAAGAGCGTAGGTTGCAAGTCTCGGGTCAATATGCTGTTCGTCAGTCACTTTATCCTGTCCTTAATAATCATGCCGATGATTTTTATTTATTAGATCGTTCTCCGCCTCCTTATGTCGGCGCGTCTGCCCCGAGGCCACAAGATTCTGGATCGGGTTCGGGTAAGGTAGACACGCGGTCCATGTTATCGACTGAGCGAATGGGTGAGCTTCGGCAAGTTTCCTATCGTGCACTTAAGGGCAAGTTATCCCTTGCTGAGTTGTTGAATTCCTGGGAGTTGTGGCAGGATAGAGAGAAGTTGTATTTTTTGGGCCACTTTTCTGAGGAAGTGATTGCTGCTTTCCGGAAATATTCCAGTGTCTTTGAGCCTGACGATGTGGAATTAGATGCTAAAGCATTGCGTAATGGTGTTTTCTCTCCCTCTAAGGCGCCTGATGCGGTTCGGCGGCTGTTTGCGTTGCGGGACGCGGTGAGGGACCTTAAAGAGAAAGCACGCCAACAAGCTGAGGAGGAGAAGCAGTCGGATTCGCATACCGGAGATGGCCATTCATCCACCTCTCAGTCAGATAAGAGCGACCTAGTGCATGCTAAACCAATGCGAGAGGCGGCGCCTTTGTATGTTCCTCCTAAAGGAGCGGGGACTAGCTCGGATATTACCTCCGCCGATGCTAAGGGATATTTTGTGTATAATTGGGTTTATACTCCCTGGCACAGGGCTGACGTCATGGCATTAAAGAATGCGTTGCCTGATCCCCGCAAGAAT
Organism: Triturus cristatus; assembly: GCF_964204655.1. Lineage (NCBI taxonomy): Eukaryota > Metazoa > Chordata > Amphibia > Caudata > Salamandridae > Triturus > Triturus cristatus. Next base: position 1,081,479,755 of record NC_140584.1, on the reverse strand, counting down.
CCAGCGGCCTTTTACGAAGAAGTCGAGGGGGCCTTGAATTCTTGTACTATGACCTTAGCAGATATAGATTTGTTCTTTGGGCTTATTTTACCACCAGATATGTGGCGATCTGTGCGGAAGGTGGACGATGTTGCCGCTTTTAAGGCTCGGTGGTCTGAGCTTGAGGATGAGGATAGGGAGAGGAAGCCCGCGCAGAAACCACCTCAGCTTATCTTAGATCTCCCTGCTGCTATTCTGACTAAGTTGAAGACAATCATTCCCCCTAAAAAGATTGACTGGAATATGCTAGCCTCGTGTAAGCAGAAAGTTGATGAATCAGTTGCAGATTTCTTTACGCGCTTTGAGGAGACGTTTCATGATTTTAGTGGTCAGTCACTTACGGATGATACGGGTCGACACCTCTTTGCTGATAAATATGTGGCGAATTTACTACCGGCGATCGCAGCCCGCCTAAAAGCGAGTGAAAGTTCTTGGTCCACTGCGACCCCGACAGCCCTCCTGACTATAGCTCAGTACTATGAGCGCCAGGAGCAAGAAGCGAAGGGGCAGGAGGAGAAGAAATCGAAGGATTTAAAAACGAAGGTGATGTTAGCGCAAGTATATGGTCCGCCCCGCCGGGGTGTCAATAGAGGTAGGGGAGGATTTTATGGTCCTCCCTCGGGCCGATCTGATTTGAATAGGAATCAATGTGCGTATTGTAAGCAATCGGGACACTGGGCCAGAGATTGCCCGGCGTTGCATGCTTCGCGTCAGGGACACAATCAGGGTGGCCCGAGAGGTAGAGGGGGTTTCTCGAATTTTAGAGGGAATTCTAACGATCACGCTCGTTTTGACCCTGCCGGGCAGCAACGAGATAGGCCTAATGTTTTCGATCGACAAAACCAGTATCAAGTGTCGGGGATTGACCGTTCTGGGTACCATGATTCTCAGCATGCATAGGAATGCGTTGGATGGGGGTTAGAATCAGTTGAGGTGCCGGTTGATCAGAAGGGTCCTTACGTATCAGCTGAGGTTTTGGGTTCTACTGATCAGTTCCTAGTGGATACAGGAGCGACTCGTAGTGCGCTGTCTAAACAATTGGTTCCGAGGGCTCCCCCATCTGGCTTAATGGTTACATCGGTAGGGTTTGATGGTACACTCTCCCGAAGCCCTCTTTCGCGGCCCCTCACATTTCAGGTTGATTCTTTTTCTGCACCCTGTCCGTTTCTGCTTGCCCCGAACACGCCGGACAACATTATGGGCCTTGATATGTTAAAGCACTTTAGAGCTACGATCCGCTGCTCCCCTGCTGGAGTGCGGGTGATCTTAAATGACAATTACCCCCGGTCTGAACGGATGTGTGTGGTTGCAGAAGATGCTGTGTTAGCTACCCTCCCTTGTGCTTTGTGGGCCACTTCGGATACTGATGTGGGACAGATGGTGATTCCGCCGGTTCACATTAGTGTCCAGGAGGGGGCGGTGTTACCACGCCTTCCACAGTATCGTATTTCGCAGGAGGGGGAAGAGGCTCTTATACAGATTGTGCAGGATTTGATTAAGGTGGGAGTAGTGGAGGAAGTTTCCTACAACGTCTGTAATAGCCCGATTCTACCCATTTTAAAAAAGGATACGGATGCTAAAGTCTATCGGTTTATAATTGACTTGAGAGAAGTGAACAATATCGTGATACCTCAGTACCCAGTGGTATATCACGACGTTGCTTACTTTGGTCCCGCCTACGGCGACCACGTTTTCAGTTATTGATTTGAAAAATGCCTTCTTTTCCATTCCTATTCATCCCGATAGTCGATACCTTTTTGGTTTTACTCTAAATAATAGGTCTTACCGATTTTGTAGAATCCCTCAGGGCTACACGGAAAGCCCTAGCATTTACAGTCAAGCTTTGAAAAGACAATTGGACTCCTTTGTTCTGCCCGAGGGTGTCGCCCTCATTCAATATGTCGATGACATCTTGCTGTCGGCCGACACTCCGGAGTTGTGTGAAACGAGTACGTTGTCTTTGCTTTCCTTTTTGGTATCCCACAATCACAAAGTATCTCGGAAAAAGTTACAGTTCTGTAGACCAAAGGTGACTTATCTGGGTCACCTTTTGTCTAAGGAGGGGCGTGCACTCACACCAGATCGTGTCCAAGTAATTCTGGACACGCCGACGCCGTCCACGCAGAAGGACGTGCGTGCATTTTTGGGTCTTGTTTCGTTTTGTAGGCAATGGATACTAGGGTTTTCACACATAGCTAAGCCATTGTTAGCCCTTTTGACAAAAGACACACCTATTCCGCTTCCTTGGACGAATGAGTGTGACACTGCCTTCCAGACATTGCGACAGGCCCTCTGTTCAGCACCAGTGTTAGGGACTCCTGATTATACCAAACCTTTTTCGCTGTATGTGCATGAGAAAGATGGATGTGCATTATCAGTTTTAGTGCAGATGCACGGCGACAAGCAGCGCCCTTGTGCATATTTTTCGGCTGTACTTGATCCTGTTGCCCGAGCATTGCCTGGTTGTTTTCGCTCGGTTGCGGCGACAGCTGTGTCAATACGCCAAAGCGAGGGAATTGTGTTATCTCACAAACTGTTGGTATTAGTCCCCCATGCTGTTGATGCCCTGCTTAATCAGACAAAGACGCAGCATTTGACCAGTGCCCGTTTAACGGGATATGAGCTGATGCTTTTGGCTCCTCATATTACGTTAAAGAGGTGCGTAACGTTAAATCCGGCCACATTGTTGCCATACCCCGAGACTCAGTCTGAAGCACGGAAAGCACATGATTGTATTCTTGTGACTGAGGAACAAACAAAGGGTCGTATTGATCTCCAGGATACGCCCTTTCCAGATGTAGATGGAGAACTGTGGGTGGACGGGTCATGCCTGAAGCTACCAGATGGTACGACTTCAGCAGCGTATGCAATTACCACATTGCAAACAATAGTGGAGACAGCACGCATACCACAGAAATCAGCTCAAGCAGCGGAACTGATAGCATTAACACGAGCATGTGAGCTCAGTACAGGATTGTGTGTGAATGTTTATACAGATAGCCGGTATGCCTTCGGAGTAGCGCACGATTTCGGCCTGCTCTGGAAGGAGAGAGGGTTTTTAACGTCACATGGAGTACAAATAATGCATGGGGAGTTAGTTCATAATCTTTTAACTGCATTGACATATCCGAAGAAAATTGCCATCGTTAAATGTAGCGCCCATAGGACAGTAGTCGATAAAGTTGGAGAAGGGAATGCGTTAGCAGACCGGGTGGCACGGGAGACTGCGATGCAGCCCGGTGCTACTGCCATGTATGTAGTGAAGTCGCAAGTAGAAAGATGGCATGATGCGAAAGAAAAAGTGCGAGAAATACAGAGGACCGCTTCTGATAAAGAACGGGAGCAATGGTCCAGTGAGGGAGAATTGGATGATGAGGGTTGCTGGAGAAATAAGCAGATGGATAGATGGAAATTACCCACGGCTTTTGTACAACCTATGGTTCAGATGGCACATGGGCTAGCACATGTTGGAGCTTCCGCAATTGTAAAATTGCTTACCCAAGTCTGGGAGCATCCAGAGATTGCTAGCACGGCAAAGAGAGTGGTGCAGACCTGTATGATCTGCCTGAGGTACAACCCAGGAAAGGGTACTCGAACTCCAGCAGGAGGATTTGTAACACCTACTGCACCCTTTGAGGTTTTGCAGATGGATTACATCCAGCTTGAGCGCTGTAACAATTTGAAGTATGTTCTAGTAGTGGTTTGTGCCTTTAGCAAATGGGTTGAGGCATACCCTACGAAAGACAATACTGCAATGACTACCGCCAAGATGCTGTTGAAGGAGTTCTTCCCTCGATATGGCGTTTGTAGACTTCTGTGGAGTGATAACGGACCCCACTTTATAGCGGATGTTATAAAGTATGTTTTGAAGGGTCTGGGCATCACCCAGAAGTTCCACGCAGTGTTTCACCCTCAATCTGCGGGACTAGTCGAGAAGTATAATGGTACACTGAAGCTCAAGATCGCTAAAATCCAAGCTTCGACGTCTTTGACTTGGCCAGATGCTTTACCGCTGGCGTTATTGTCAATTAGATCGGTACCGCACTCTCGAACCGGTCTTACACCGTACGAGATTGTCTTTGGACGCCCAATGAATATTTGGGGTTCACCAAAACCTAAGACTGTGTATGATGTACCTTGTGTAATGATGAATGATTATCTGGCGCAGTTAACGGATAACTTGGTTTCTATTCATCAACAGGTCCGGGAGGCGCTCCCTGATCGGTCCATCGGTGAAGGACATAGTCTCCGGCCTGGCGACTATGTCATGGTAAAAATCTTTGACAGGACGAACAGCTTGGAGCCGAGATGGGTTGGTCCTGAGCAGGTCCTACTTGCAACGAGGACGGCTGTGCGAGTTTCCAACAGAAAGAATTGGATCCATTCCCTGCACTGCCGCAAAGTACCGCCCGGATTGGTGGAGTCTGCTGTATTGACCGATCAACGAGAAATTCTGGCTGCAGAGAAAGGCCGTGCTGGGGAACCGAACGACACTGAGGAGCTCTTTCCGGACCACGCGACTCCTGGAGGAAAGCGATATCATCTCAGGCCAAGGAAGTGAATCCTTCAGTATCGGGACATGTTGTCAGAACGGCCCTTGGGTTAGTGAAACGGAGAGCCAATGAGGCAAGGGGGGGGGGATCAGCCCTGCATTAGTGTAGCGACACCCGTCTTGGCCCGTTGGTGAAGAAATCGACCGCTGCCTAAGGGGAAGAGTTCTGACAAACCTTTTAGTTTCAGGAAGATATTGATTTTTTATTCTGACATGGAGAAAAAGAAAATTCTTTGTGCAACAGGTTTTATGCTCACAGTAGCTATGGTTGGGATAACCGCATGGTTTGTGGAGGATGTGACTCCTGCTCGAGAGTTACTTGTGTTGACCACTCCAGTGCCTGAGGAGCACTACTTCTATACCCTTCCGTATCAAGAATTGAAGCATCGTCAGTCTTATTTGAATAACACTTTCATTCAGATGTTGCATCATACCCACGTTGCCACGAATGCTACGAACTGTTGGATATGTGGTATGATGCCAGCTCATCAGAAGAAAGGAGGAACGCCATTCATACCTCTTCCTTTCTCTCATAATGGCTCTTGTAGAGCATGGTACACTTTGCTTTTTGCCACTCGGAAACCCACAGTGGGACGATTACTCTTCAGACTCAATAAAGAATGTCATCAGGATAAAGATGGATATCCGCAAGCGAATGGGACAATTTGGGAATGGGAAGAGTATCGACCAGACAATGAATCGATTCCTTATATTTTCACGAACACCAGAGACACTGTGGGAAAAGACAGATTTGTGATTCAAGTGGCACAAGCTCAAGCGGACCTGTGTGTCCAGAGTGTGGGTTATATTCCTGTTGGTGTTAGTGATTGCATTACCATATTAAACATTGACGGGTTGAATAACAGTACTTTCTTAGCATCCCATAATACATACTTCGTATGTGGAAGTAAAGGTTATTACCGTTTGCCAGCCGGTTGGTCTGGAGTATGTTATGTAGCATTTCTATTGCCTCCTGTATTTTTGGCACCTGCATCCTATCATAAGGATTTGAAGTTGTTAAATAATGTGACTGTAAATAGGTATAAACGTACTCTATCAATTGATGATGTGGATCAGACTGACACCAGTCTGCAGCAGTATATTGATTTTAATTTAGGATTGTTTTTCTTCGTTGGAGCTGCCCTAAATAGTAGGAAAGTTCGAAGGTTAACAAGAGTGGTAGAGGCTGTGACAAATCAAACCGCTGCTGCTCTTGGGAATCTTACGGAAGAATTGCAGATTACTAGAATTGTTGCATTGCAGAATCGTATGGTGTTAGATGTTATGTTAGCTGACCGAGGTGGGGCTTGTAAAATTATCGGAAGTAGTTGCTGTGTGTTTATCCCTGACCACACGCCGTCAGTCTATAATGCTATCAACAGGTTGCATAAAATTGCAGCTGAAATCCATACAGAAAACGGCACTTGGTCCTTTTCTGGATGGTTTTGGGCATTGATCACTGCTTGGGGTTGGAAGGTTTTAACTGGTCTCTGTATAATTGTAGCAGTTCTGTTTTCTTGTTGCATCTGTGTCCAATGTGGTCCCTTGCTCTGTTCCTTATGTGTATCATTCTGTATTCCCGATAAGAAAGCTATTGCCAATGTCACTTATCAGAAACGTTTAGCTAAAGAAGTAGAAGAAATGATGACAATTGACATATACGATGATTACCCTAACAAACCGGATGTCTTCAGTAAATGCTGAAAGGGTCGTCTGTTGTAAATTGAAACCACGATGTGATTAAGCATTTACTAAAGACATGAATTCTCCTTCCTTAGAACATGTCTCTTTCGTTATGTTGACTAAAGTCTGGACTCCATTTTGTATTGTCATGTCTCCACGTGCTCAACACGAGAAGAGTCCTATCTTCGTGTTAGTTGCTCTTGTAATCTGCCTAGTAACAGTCTATAAATAGTTCCTTTGTCCGCCTGGCGCATGCCCAGGCTTGACCACATCTGTTATCAGTTAGTCCTTGCTTGACCATGTTTTCGCGGGCTCAAGGAGTATGTCAGCTCCGCCCACATATTGATCTTGTATCGAAAATGTCCATAAAAGGTAACATTCCTTGCCTCATGTTGTATCCACCCACTTATGAACCCCTCTGTTGTGTATAAAAGGGGACCGTGTACGCAAGTTCTTTGTGCTACTCTATGCAATACTGAAGGGTGTTGTATGGATTGTAGGACCACCCTTAAGGGTTAATAAACTTTGTCTTTGTACTTTGCAGTTTCCGTGCCAACTTCCTTATAGATTCCATTGCAGGAGAGCGAACCCTTGTGTCCTGCGGGCCTAGCTGGGGCCTGTATTCATCACTACCACCGCACCCAAGCCCGCCCTGCGCCCGCCACGAAAGAACTGGAGCAAGGTCACAGAGGAACAGCTCATCACCACCCTCCTCCATGACCCCCCCAGCGCCACGACCGACACCAACTCCGCAGCCAAAGAATTTCACCGATGGATCACCTGCTGCGCCGACAGGCTCGCACCCCTCTGCCACCCCGCCAAACAACGCTCCCTGAAGGCTGCCTGGTTCACCACTGTACTACTAGAAGCCAGACCCTCCTGCAGACGCCTAGAGAAAACCTGGCAAAACCAGAAAACCAATGAAGCACTGAACAAACACAGGAGCGCCCTGAAGGAATACCACCATGGCATAAGAGACACCAAATGGACCTTCATCAGGAACAAAGTCCTCACCAACACAACCAACGCCAAAGAACTGTTCAAAGCCATACAGCATCTCACCAAACCCCCCAGCGAAGCCACGGATATCACACCTTCCCAGGAACTCTGCAACAAGGTCAACTCCTACTTCCATCTGAAGATCAAGGCCCTCTACGACAACTTCAGTGAACAGACGCCGGACACCACCCCCCTCCCTACCTCTACCGACAAGCCAACCGTCATGACCTGGAACCCCGCTACCATCGAACACATCACCGCGACCTTGAAGAAAACCCACTCAGGAGCCCTGACAGACCCCTGCCCTCCGCACATCTTCCACAGGGCTGCCGCCGCCATCGCACCCGAAATAGGACGAACCATCAATGACTCCTTCAGATCCGGCACCTTCCCAGACGACTGGAAGCGGGCGGAGGTTATACCCCTCCTCAAGAAACCCTTGGCCGACCCAATGGACCTGAAAAACTACTGGCCCATCTCTCTCCTCTCCTTCATGGCCAAAGTCACTGAGAGACTCGTAAACTCCCAGCTGGCCACCTTCATCAAAGAGAACTCCATCCTAGATGCCGCCCAGTCAGGATTCCGCAGCAACCACAAAGCCGAGACCGTCCTGCTCGCCGCCACTGATGACACCTGCATGCTACTCGACCAGGGACACACCACGGCCCTCATTCTTCTAGACCTCTCCGAAGCCTTCGACACCGTCTCACACCGCACGCTCGCAGCCAGAATTCACGACGCAGGGATTCAAGCAGCCGCACTCAACTAGATCCTATCCTTTCTCTCTGTCAGAACCCTGAGGGTCAGACTCTCCTCTCTTCCTCTCCAAACCCACAGAGATCAATTGTGGAGTACCCCAAGGATCATCACTCAGTCGCACGCTCTTCAACATCTACATGGCCCCCCTTGCCACCATCATCAGACAGCATGGGCTCAGCACAGTCTCCTACGCCGATGACACCCAGCTCATCCTCTCGCTCACGAAAAATCCCGAGAACACCAGACTCTGCTTCCAGGAAGGAATGAAGGACGTTGCAGCCTGGATGAAGGACAGCTGCTTCAAGCTCAACTCCGAGAAAACCGAGGTCCTCATCCTTGGACCCTTCACCTCTGCCTGAGACAACACCTGGTGGCCCCCCACCCTTGCGAGTCCACCCACCCCTACAGACCATGCACGAAACCTCGGCATCATCCTCGACTCCTCCCTCTCCATTACCCGCCAGATCAACGCCGTTGCTTCCACCAGTTTCAACTGCCTGCACATCCTCCGCAAGACCTTCAAATGGACCCACCCGAATGCAGAAAGACCGTCACCCATGCACTCATAACCAGCAGACTGGACTACGGCAACTCCCTCTACGCCTGAATCAACAGAACTCTCTTACACAAACTCCAAACCATCCAGAACTCCGCAGCCAGACTTGTCCTCGGAACTCCGTGTCACGAGCACATGAGCCAACACCTACGAGACCTCCACTGGCTCCCCATCGAGAAGAGGGTTACTTTCAAACTTCTCATCCACGCCTACAAATCCCTCCACAACATCGGACCCGAAAACCTCAATGATAGAGTCTCCTTCGACGTACCCAAGAGGAACCTCCGCTCCGCCGACCTCGCCCTGGCAGAGATCCCCTGCATCCGCAGAAACAGAGCAGGCGGGAGAGCCTTCTCCTACATCACAGCCAAGACCTGGAACGAGCTCCCAGTGAACATCAGACGCTCCCTGACCCTGCACATTTTCAGGAAGGACCTCAAGACCTGGCTTTTTGACTGATCCGAAGCTGGACCCCCCCACCCCCACCCCAGGGCCTTGAGACCCTCACGGGTGAGTAGTGCACTTTATAAACCCCCTGATTGATTGATTGATTGATTGAAGATGGTGGTGAGCTCGTTGCTGATAATCTTGCTCCCAAGGTTGAAGATGTGGTGGGGACAGGGATCTGTGGGTGCTCCTTGGTGTAGGGAGTGATGGCTGTGGTGTCTTGTGTGGTGAGCTGGTCCCAGGTGGTGTGCAGGAGGTCAGGTTTTTTGTCCGTGGGAGCGAGGAGGCTGAGGATGTCGGCGGTGGTGGGTTGAGATTCTAAGTTTTTGTAGATGGTGGAGATCTTGTGGAAAAAGCCCAGTTAGGGTGTTGCAGAGGTCCTGGGTAGGGGTGATGATGATTTCATTGGCTGAGGTGCTGGAGAACTCTCTGACGATGTTGAAGAGTTCTTTGCTGTGGTTGGAACCAGCTACGATGGGTGCCTCTGATGGTGGATTTGCCGTCAGTTTGAAGTTGGAAGTTAAGGTGTCCCGTGATTGGAGTAAAGTCGTCTGCGGTGGTGGTGCAGTGGATGGTTTCCTTTCCTTAATGGCGGCCCCTGCGGGGACAGGCGAGCAAGACCACTGACTCATTGTCAGTGAAATTGCTCTCCCTCCCTCGCAGCTCCACCATTAAGTGAGGCCTGCCCCTGCACTATCAAGTGTTGGTTTGAGGCCCTCCTCCACCCGCAGGTTTCCCTGCGCCTCATCCCTCTGTGGTCCAGTGGACCTCTGTCTTCATTCTCTTGCTCTGCTTTTTCTCTCCTCTTTCACTCATTTTTTCCCTCACTTCTATCTCCCCCTTCACTCTCCTTCTGGGTCTTTCCTCCATTTTCTGTCGTTTTCCCCTCATTTCTCATCCCCCCTTCACTGTGCTTCTGTGTCTTCCCTCCGTTTTTCACTCGTTCTTTACCCTCATCTCAATCTCCCTCTTTTACTCTCCTGTGTCCTCTGTGTCTTTCCTCCACTCTTTCTTGCACTTTTTCTGTCGTTTCCCCCCCATTTCAAGCTCCCCCTTCACTCTCCTTCTGTGTCTTTCCTCCGTTTTTGCTCGTTTTTTTACCCTCATCTCAATCTCCCTCTTTCACTGTCCTGTTTCCTCTGTGTCTTTCCTCCACTCTTTATTGCACTTTTGCTGCCTTATTTGCACTTTTCTCTCTCTTTTTGCCTTTTTCCTTTAGCCTTTTTCAGCCTGTTTTTCCACGCCGCTTCTGCCCCCGCTGCCCCTCCCCCCCAGCACGACCAGTGCGACCGGCCACATCCAGCTCCCCTCCCCGCTCCTGCCTCCCAGCTGTCCAGCCCTCCCCAACCCCTGCTTAATGGTGGCCCCTGCACGGCCGCTGCGTGCCGGCGCTGCCGGGGTGCCAAACGCAAGCCTGTCTGCGCCCGTCCGCGACCCGACTGCGACTAGTGCCAGGAACCCTGGATCTCTGCACCGCCAACGCTACGACCCAGCAGCACTCCACGCTCTCAACCCAGGCCGCAACAACAACTGCAAGCTAGCATCACCAGCCGACACTCACGGACCCTTCAGCTGTCATCGCTGCCGGCGCACCTGCAGCACTGCCAGGACCACTGACCCAGCGCAATCCGCCCACAAGAACACAACCGAACCGAAGACCCTTCAACGTCCGATCCCTCAACAAACACGCCACCGAAATCTGGGACCTCCTCGACAGCACTACCCCGGACATAGCATTCTTTACCGAAACCTGGACCAACACCACCTCGGGACCGTGCATCGCCCTCGCCATTCCCCAAGGATACAAGATCTCCAGGAAGGACCGCCCCACCCGCCCGGGAGGAGGAATCGCCATCATCCACAAATCCACCCTCTGCCGGAGCACACTCCCCGACGAGCCCACAGACCTGATGGAACACCTTCACTTCAAGATACTGGCCAGCCCTACCTCCACCCTCCGAGGAACCCTCATCTACCGACCCCCTGGACCCCACGGACTTTTCGACAACTCCATCACGGACATCATCTCCCCGCATGCCATCGTGTCCACCAACTACACCCTACTGGGAGACCTCAACTTCCACCTCAACAACCAACTGGACCCCAGCACCACATCCCTCCTGGACAACCTCCACAACATTGGACTCCGCCAGATCATGACCGAACCCACGCACTCAGCAGGACACACCCTCGACCCCCCTCTTCACAACAGGAAACTCCATCACCTTCAGCCACACCACCAAACTCCCATGGACTGACCATCGATGCGTCCACTTCACCTTCAGAACACCCACCATCCACAGACACCAGCACCTGCTCCCACGAAGAAACTGGACCAGAATCACAGACGACCAGCTAACCTCATCACTCAGCAACTCCACCCCAAACCATCACGGAAAACGACGCCGCCAATACCGCAGCCCGAACCCTGCACAGATGGCTCTCCGACAGCGCCAACACCATTGCCCCCTCAAGAAAAACAACAACACCCATGCCAAGAAAGCTAGATGGTTCACCACCGAACTTCGAGAGTCCAGACGCACTTGCCGCCGCCTCGAAAAGGCCTGGAGGAACACCAAATCCACAGACACCCACAACAACTTCAGAGCCGCCACCAACGCCCACCACCACCTCATCAGAACAACGAGGAAAAAAGCGATTGAAGACAGAATCTCCACTCATGCACACAACAGCAAAGAACTCTTCAACATCCTCAAGGAGTTCGCCCAACCCAATAGCGAGTCCACCGACATCCCTCCCTCACAAGACCTCTGCGACAAACTCAGCACCTTTCTCCACCACAAAATCAAGAGCATCTACAACAACTTCGACGAAGACAACCAACACACTGAACCCTCACCAACCACCCCGACACCCTGAAGCCAGCGATCGACAACTGGACAGCCCTCACCACCGAAGACACACTGAAGACGATGAAGTCAATCCACTCTGGGGCCCCCATGGACCCCTGCCTCACCACAACAGATCCGCCGACACCATCGCACCCATTCTCTGCCACACCATCAACCACTCCCTGGCAACCGCCTCGTTCCCTGGCGACTGCAAACATGCTGAGATCAACCCCACCGACCTCAAAAACTACAGACCCATCTCCCTGCTCCCGTTCCCAGCGAAAGTCATCGAGAAAGCCATCAATAGCCAACTCACCACATTCATCAAAGAGCACAACATCCTCGACTCCTCCTAATCCGGCTTCAGAAAAAACCACAGTATGGAAACTGCCCTCCTCGCCGCAACTGACTACATCCATACCTTACTGGACAAAGGAGAAACAGCAGCCCTCATCCTCCTCGACCTCTCAGCAGCGTTCAACACAGTCTCTCACAGCACCCTAATATGCAGACTCCACGATGCAGGGATCCAAGACAAGGTCCTCGACTGGATCTGCTCCTTCCTCTCCGGCAGAACGCAGCGGGTCAGACTCCCCCCTTTCCTCTCAGACCCTACACCTACCACCTGCGGAGTCCCCCAGGGGTCCTCTCTCAGCCCTACGCTCTTCAACATCTACATGGCTCCGCTGTCCCCCATCGTCAGAACCTACGGACTCAACATTGTGTCATACGCAGACGACACCCAACTCATCCTCTCCCTATCCAAAGAACCCAACACCGCCAGACACAACTTTCGAGAAGGCATGGAAGCCATCGCCAAACGGATGAAAAACAGCTGCCTACAACTAAACACCAACAAAACGGAAGTACTCATCATGGGCCCATACCCAGACGCCTGGAATGACACCTGGTGGCCCCCCGCCCTCGGAAGCCCGCCTACCCCCATGGACCACGCACGCAACCTGGGATTCTTCCTGGACTCAAAACTCAAAATGGACCGCCAGATCAACTCCGTCTCATCCTCCTGCTTCCACACCCTCCGCGTCCTAAGTAAGACCTTCAAATGGATCCCCCTCGAACACAGAAAGACCGCTACTCACGCCCTGGTCACCAGCAGGCTCGACTACGGCAATGCACTCTATGCCGGAATAAACACAAACCTCACCCGCAAGCTACAGAACATCCAAAACGCCAACGCAAGACTGGTCCTCAACCTGCCAAGACACTGCCACATCTCCCAGCACCTGCAAACACTCCACTGGCTCCCCATAGAAGCTAGAGTCACCTTCAAGATGCTAACCCACGCTCACAAGGCCCTCCACGACCCCGGACCAGCATACCTGAACAGCTGACTCAAATTCCACGCACCCCAAAGGACCCTATGATCAGCCCAGCTCTCCTACGCAGTGGTCCCCCGCACCAGAAAGACCAGATCTGGAGGCTGCTCATTCTCCTCCCTCGCGGCCAGAGCCTGGAACGACCTTCCGCTCCACCTCAGACAGATAACATCGCTCCCCATCTTCGCAAGAAACCTCAAAACCTGGCTCTTCGACAGACCCCTTCCTTGATGCACTGGAACCTGCGACCCCCCCCACACTCCCAGCGCCTTGACACCCTTACGGGTGAGTAGTCGCGCTTTACAAACATCTGATTTTTTAGGGGATTTATGTCACCTCCATGTTTGTCGATGCGGTCTCGGTGTGCTACCTTGTAGCCGTCGGGCATAGCTGAGTTGACGATGGGTGCGGATGCAGGGTTGAGCCAGGTCTCGGTGAAAAAGATGACTTTGGGGGTAAGGGAGGTGATGATGTCCCAGATCTTGGTGGTGTGTTTGCAGAGTGATCTTGCGTTGAGCAGGAGGCAGTGGGGTTGTTCCAAATCAGTTGTGTTCAGCATGGTAGTTTTCGTTGTGTGTGTGGGAACTGTGGTGTTGCAGGAGAAAAGACAGTGCTGGCAGGTGAAAGTTCCTACCATAGATCGAGGTGAGGTGTGGCAACAGTTGTTGTTGCAGAGTCTGGGGTCCAGGTTTCAGAGCTCTGTGGAGAAGTATATTCGAGATGCGGGGAGTCAGGGCTGTTGCCGCTGGGCGCGGTCTAGGCACGGATGGACGCACACGGGCTTGCCTTTGGCACAACGGTGGAGTGCCTGCTTCACACATCCACTGCACAGCCACACTACAGCCACCATTAAGTAGATCCTGGAAGGAGGGAGGGGCACTGAGCTAGAGGGTGGGGAAGGTGTGAAGACAAAATGGTGAGAAAAAGAACAGCGGGAGATCGGCAAGCAGGAAACAGCGCAATAGGAGGAAAACCAAAAGCAAAACAGAAGGTAGTGCAAAAATAGCAACAATCAGGCTGAATTCAAATGCATCAAAAAAGGTGAAATATAAATACAGGCAAAAGAGGCAAAAACAATAGGGAAATGATCAATGAAACTACATGGCAGATGGGGGCAGGGCTGTTTGAATGGCTGTTCATGTGGCAGCAGGGGAAGCTGGTACGAGGACCTGCTTAATTGGGTCGCACTGTGGCCTCTGTTAAGTAGGTACTGGGAGGAGGGCGAGGCGCTGAGGCGGAGGGTGAGGCAGGCATCAAGCAGGAGAAAAAACAGCAGGAAAACGAACTGTGGGAGAGTGGCAACCAAAACCGATACAGAAGAAATTGCAAAAGAGACAATCAGGCAGAAGTTTGTGATCTGGCACCTGGTCTCAGATGCTCGCGATGTCAACACTTTGTTCCGGGATTGCAGCCCCTTCAAGGGCTATGCCTTCTTTCCCCCTGTTTCTTTACCCCCTTATGGTCTTTTTCACCTTCTCAGCTGTCAGAATAATTTGGCATTCATGATTCCATTCTGGCCATCCCAGGTCTTGTTTCCTTCGTACCTGTAATACTCCAATGATCTACCTTGACTTCTTGTGCTCTTCCTGGACCTTATAGTTGATCTTGAAAGGAATCCCCTCTTTCTACTTTTTGCTGGCTTGGGTAGTGTCAGGAACAGTGGAACACGGAACCACCTTTCATTCGTGGCTTTCCTTCTGGCAGCACTGGAACAAACTCGGCTGGTTGGGTTTGGGAAAAAGTTCCTCTTTTTGCATGGTCTCCCCTATGTTTCGTGAATTGATGCTGTTGTTTTTTTTTTAACTCTGTCTACTGGGGCACTGCTGTCCAGTCCCCAGTGTGTATAATCTGGGGTAGATTTACAAGGAAGTGCCGCAGCGCTGCAACGCAAGCTCTTTGGCTGCGCCACGGTGCAACACTTCCAAAGCACAAGGTGTGACATATTTACAATAATATGTCGCATTCCTGTGCTCTCCCCTGCGCTGGTGCACAAACTGCTGCCATGCGCCGGCACAGGCACCCTTGCACCATGGTGCAAGGATGCCTGCGTCATGGGGAGATTGTTTTTGTGCAGGAAGGGGCAACTTCCTGCACAAAAACAATCACTAAAGGCATTTTCCCCTTCCAATGAAAGGAGGAAAAAAGGAGGAGAAATGAAAACATTTCTCCTCGTTGCGCCTCGCTACGGAAGCCCGAGGGTGTCAGAGCATCCAGACGCATTTCCAGATTTACGATTCCTCGTAAATATGGAAATGTGTCTTTTTCCACCCACAGCAACACCCATGGAACCCCCTTTAACTCAAAGTGCTGCGTGTAAAGGGGCCATATTTACAAGGACAGGAAAAGCCACACAGGGTGGCTTTCCTGTACTTGAAATATGGAGCAGGAACATGTGCCACAAGTACGTCACAAAAAGTGAAGCACTGGTGGAGCAGGGGGCTTGTAAATCTGCCCCATGACTCCTACAACATGGTAAAATTGGATAACTTCTAACTGGCAAACTTAACTTTCCATAAGACCATGGTATATAGTGGATCAAAATACACCAGTGGCATGGACATTTTTTGTCTCACCTGGGGAATGCACATAACCTGTTAAAGTAGTCTGTTTTGATAAGAATGAAACCTACTTTTAAATATTAAATGTCACCCCTAAGAAGGCCTTGCAACCTATAAGCAAGGGTGCCTAAGTTTTTTAAATAATACACGCAAAACTTTAGTGTAGGCATGTACCTACAGTGACTGCGCCCCAGTGGCTATTTTCACTGCAAACGAGCAGTAGCCTTCATATGAGGAATACTGAAGTTCAGAATGAAATCATAGCTCTGCTATCTTTGGTGTGGGTTAAGCTACCTGAATAAATCAAACACTATTTTTAGTGTGCCTTAAAAATCAAATTCAGTGATAAAGTAAGATTTTTAATACATATTTAGGAAAAGTAACTTTTAAAAAGTTACACTTTGCCAGAACCCTCCATATGCTAATTTACATTAGCCTGCCAGCAACTAGCCCCTGACAATGCCTCCCCTTGATGAGGTGTAAAGAGCTCTCAGAGCAAGAAATTGTGGTGTGAGGTATGTGACTCCTAATAGCTCTGGAATGGCAGCATTTAGAAACTACATTAACTTGATAGAGGCAAGGGTGTGGCCCGCCTATGTATAGTTATGCAAACTGGGAGGCATGGGCTCTCTGTAGACAGTGTGGCACCAACCCAGAGGAAGGAGGGACTGGTCTCAGACCCAGTTGGGTGTAGTTGAAGAGGCGGGGTCTAGACATTATCCTAAACACATCCTTGGCTGGCACAGCAGCGGCCACCAAGCAGAAGAGTGCTGCCATCTTGGATTTGCTTCAGAATAGTGACCTGTGTAATAGTTTGAAAGTGAAGCAAACCTGATGTGCTGAAAATGTGAGATGTTTCCCCTGGCTGCATTTTCTTATTGTTTAAGGAGTGTACAGGAGTGACCCCCATCCCCACCCAGAGCTAGTGAAACCTAAAAAAGGTGGTACCTCACCTACATGTCATCAAAACACTCTCTCGATCTGCGAATGAACAGAAGAAGGCTGGACTTGCTGCCTGAAATCTGAACGGTTGAACCTGCTCCAATTTTTACCCAGGACTAAGAGGTGGACTCCAAGGGTCAGTAGGCTGACCTCCTTTGTAGCTACAGAGACACAACAAGCCATTCAAGGCTTTTTCCTGAATTGCCCAGCTGAACTGTAGCAGCTGGACCTGCACTTGACCCTGGCCCCTACGTGCAGTCCCTGAGGTCCTGGGAGCATTAAAAGAGGTGAAGAGGATCTGCTGTAAAAAGTCTGAAAAGATGGTATTTACAAACATTTTGAACTTCCAAGACCTCAGGAACCTTAGTGGAACCTCGTGGGATAATGTGTCAAACACAGGTTCAGACTTGCCTGATGGAGGATTTTGAGCTCTATAAATAGGGCTACGTCCGAAGTTAGAAATCTTACAGAGCGAAAGACTTCAGTGGGTGTGAAATTTGAATATCTCCCACCCTGAACTTTCCCTACCAAAACCAATGGTTTATGCATGACCTTATTCAACAGGTATGCAGCTTTGAGAGGCCTTTGTCAGAAACAGCCTGAAACTTCCCTCTATTGGAAGATTGGAGGATTTCGACTTCCCTTTCAGATACTAAGTCAGAATGAATTATGTTCAACCAGGAAGATCCAACCCGCTCTCTATCGCGATCAATATGAAATCACACCTAGGTCCTGGTCAGCCAAGAACTGTGACTTCTGATTTGTGCTTTACTTTTTCTTGAAGCTTTTTTTCCAGAAAGCTTAAAAAAAATCATATCTCTGATACCCCTTATTGGATTTTTTTAATTTTGGTATCATTTACCAAAAGCAAGCCCATCTGCGCCCGTCCGAGCCAAAGCCGTGACAAGGGCAGGAAATGCTGCCCAAATCCACACAGGAATTGCCTATACATCTGAGGCACTTTAGCACCTCAATAGGAGGGGATACTGCAAGTGCCTGATTCCACCTGACAAAATAATGGGGCCCTGCCCCTGCTATCATTGCAGAACTGATCTTCCCACGGATCTTTCCACCTCAGTCAACAGACTTAGTCCAACCACAGCAACTCACAATGCCCAACTTAAGGCGGGATGAATCAATGCCAGATCTCTGAATAAGCACTGCCAAGATGTCAGGGATCTAATTATAAAACAGCTTGACTTTCTATTTGTTACCGAGACATGGCTGAAAGATTGGTGTAAGCCTGACGTTGCTGTCGCTCTCCCACCCGGTTATACGATCTACAGGAAAGATAGAAGGGATGGCAGAGGAGGGGGTCTGGCCATTATTTTACGTGACACGCTACACTGTACTAACTTTGACCTCGACACAATTAAGGGAGCAGAAAGCCTTGGCTTCTGCCTCTCCCTAAATGCCTCCATTTAACCTCCACTTAGAAGGTAGAATCGAACCAGGAGTGGACAACTTTCTTCAAATTATAGAAATATTCACATTGCACCAACTGGTGGAGGGCCCAACACACTGGGCGAGCCATAGTTTGGATGGGGTCTGTTCCAACTTTGCCTCGTTATCGGTCGACACCCCCACCCCTCAGATATGGTCAGACCACCTCTTTGTCCCCCTTACACTTAGGGCTCCACAGATGAGCCGCCCTGATAAGTCACCCCCCGAACCCCAACGTGGGCGCAAATGGGCACAATTAGCTGACAACCCTAAGCTAGCAACCTCTGCCCAAGCTCAAAACCCCATTCAAACAGGGAACAAGGGGTTGGACTCATGCCTTTTCCACTCCTGGCTAACCACTGTATGCAATGAACTTATCCCACCAGAGAGACCTGATAAGTACAAGAAACCAAAAATTCAGAAAGTCCCTTGGTTTACGCCCTCCCTGGCACAAGCACATCTTCTATGTAAGCAGCACGAGCGTAAGTGGAGAAGATCGTCAACTCTGAAGAAAGAATAGCTTATAAAAATAGCAGAAAGCTCTATCACCACCAGATCAAACTCACCAAAAAAGAGTACCTCTCAAAGAAAATACAGGAGGCTAACCAAGACCAAAAAATCATCTTCTCGGTCGTAAAGTCCTTTACAAACCCTAAAGCGCTACAGAAAGAATTACCCCCACGCAAAAACTGTGTGAAAATATTTCAGTGTTCTTCGAAAAAAAAAAAAAAAAATCCAAAAGGACTTTTTAACGGCTCCTCTCCAGGACCTGGATGTCACCCCCGAGCTAGTTCCCGTGGCCACCGCTCACTCTATCCAATCTTTTGAACCAGTTTCACTAGAACAGACTCGCGAGTCTATAGGCGTATGCAAATCAGGCTCACCCTTGGACGCCTGCCCCCCCATGATTCTCCACAAAATCATAGATACGGTCAATCCAATTATAAATCAGATAGTCAACTCTTCTCTAAGCTCAGTCATAGTTCCAGATGAATGGAAGCTTGCACTGGTAAAACCACTGAAAAAGAATCAAAACATCGACCCCTCTGTGCTCTCAAACCTCCGCCCTATTTTCCTACTTCCCCTGCTAGGCAAAATCACAGAAAAATTTGTTCACAAAGAACTAACTAAATTCATTGAAGACACTAATATCCTTCACCCTCAACAAGCTGGCTTTCGCCCGAAGCCTTCCACAGAATCGGCTCTCCTGGAAATAACCGACGCACTAAAAACTATAGCCGACAATGGCAGGAAAGCGGTTCTGATCCTACGCGACTTGTCGGCCGCATTCGATACCATCTCGCACAGTATCCTCCTGAAGCGTCTTGAACGTGGCTGCATCTCTGATACCGCTCTGGAATGGATAAAATAATTTCTCACCAACCGCAGATAAGCGGTTACCCTTGGTACATTCCTTTCGGTAGAACGCAACATAACAACAGGAGTCCCACAGGGCTCATCATTTACATGACCCCGCTCATCTCCCTGATAGGATCCTTTGGGATTGAAGTTACGTCCTACGTAGACGATACCCAAATTATCCTTTATCTGGATAACAATTCTACAGAGGCCGAGCTTAACTTTGAACGCTGCCTATCTGCAGTCATCCAGTGGATGAGGGACAATCACCTTAGATGCAACACCGACAAAACTGAAATACTTCCCATATGGAAAGATGTCCAATTCCAGCCTTGTTAATGGTGGCCTGAGGGAACAACACCCCCGCCTGACATAGTCAAGGTAGCCATAAATTTAGGAGTACAATTTGACACTGCGCTCTCCTTCCTTCCACACGCTACGGCTGTAGCAGGGACCTGCTGTAGCCTCATCAAATCGCTAAAAAAATGATTTGATCTAATTCCACTTACCGCAAGGAAATCAGTGGCAGTGGCTTTGATTCTCTTGCGTCTAGACTATTGCAACAGCCTTTTGGCAGGAGCCAACAAATCAACACTAATGAAGCTACAAGTTGTCCAACACGCTGCGGCACGTTTAGTTCTAAAACTCCCACGAAGATCCTCGGCATCTGCGGCATTAAAAGTCCTTCACTGGCTTCCGCTGCACAAGAGAATTCTTTTTAAAATCCTCCTAATCACCTATAGAGCCAGGCATAAATTGGGACGTAAGTATCTCTCGGCACGGTTCACTCCCTACATCACAACCTGGACTCTCAGGTCCTCATCAGCCAACCTCCTCAACCCACCCATTTTTAAATGTAAAACTAAAGGAGGAAAAACAGTGGCCGCCTTGGGGACCAAAGCCTGGAACCTTCTACCACCTCATCTAAGATTGCTAAAAACAGAAACACAATTCAGGAAGGCTCTGAAGACTTGGGTATTTAGCACCCCAGACAAATTATGCCTTTCTCTTATAGAGTATCCTTAGGGCCCCCTCTCACTGCCAACCAACCAGCGCCAGGATGCTCCTTGTGGAGTGGCAGTCAGCGCTTTACAAATACCAACTTACATTACATTACATTTAGTATTTTTGCTATTTTTAGAAATTGATTTTGGAGTCTATGTGTTGTGTTTTGACTTTGCAACTGTTTTGTTACTGCTGAATATTGTATTCCTGAGTTGTCTGTCTGATCTGTGCCATAGCTACCACAATGCTGAGCCCAGGTTTTAATAATTGAAACTATGTTTTACTCTAACAAGTTTGTCACCCCGATTAATAATCTATCGTTTTTGCCAGGTCATCCCAAAACTTTTTGTCTTCATCTGCCTGCTTTTTTAACCTGTTTTTATTGGCTTTTAGGACTCTGCACACTTTACCACTATTAACCAGTGCCAAGTGCTTGTACTCGCACTTTTAAATTGGCTTTCACCCAATTGCCACATTAAATATACGTGTAAGTCTATAGTATAGTAAAGTGGTACTATCTGTACTCAGGCACTTTGAATTAAATGCTACTAGTCTGCCTTTAACACTGATTGTTCCATCCACTTTTAGCATGTCTCAGGTCTGCCATGACAACCTTTGTGTGCAGTTTAAACTGCCATTTCGACTTGGCAAAATAAACCTTTGCCAGGCCCAAACCTTCCTTTTCAATACATATAAGTCACCCAGGGGATAGGCCATAACAAGCTCAAAATGCAAAGTGTATTTGAAAGGTTGGACATGTACTTTTAAGTTTTACATGTCCTAGTACTGAAAACTCTTATATTAGTTTTTCACTACTGCAAGGTCTACTGCTCCCATAGAATACATGTATTATGTGATAACACTTGAATGGGGGTCGGTAGGAATATCAAGTTTGGTGTCTAAAGAATTGTGAGTTAAAACTCTCTTTAATGGTAAAGTCTGATTTTAAGTCACAATTCTGAAAATGCCACTTTTAGAAATTTGGCATTTTCTGGTCCCAATCATTTGATGCCTGCAGCCTGTATCCTCGGTCACATGACTACATTTAGCCGGCAGTTGGTCTTTGTGTATTATTCCCAGACATTGAGAAAAAGATGTTGGCAGGATGAACCATCTCTGAATTAGTGAGGTAGAGGAGATGTCACCTACCACACTTGCACATCACACAGCCTCTGTCTCAGCACACTCACAAAGGGGCTGGACTGGGGCATGGGCTGGGAGGCAGAAAATTCCAAACATCTTCGAAGGTGGAGCCCTCTAAAAACCTACTACTTCACAGCTGGTACCAAGTATACATTTTGGACCCTATGACCCATCCCTTAAGATCGCTTCTGTACCTTGTGACTGTGCCAGCATGAAGGACTGCCCAGCTCGGAAGCCCTCCCTGTTGACCTGCTTGCTGACCAAGGACTGCTTTGCTGCCAATGGTTTGCTATTGCTACACCAGGTTTCTTCTGCTGCTGTCGGCCGCCCAGCTGAATCCAGTCTGCCTGTGTGGGCCCTGAACTTCAGAAAATCTGCAAAACTATGTCGGCTGGCCCCCTGGTCCAAGCCACAGGGACATAACAGGCTTCTTCAATGTAGACACATCTCCACCAATCTCGATGCAGCACGATGTAGCCCACCATCGCCTCCAGCCCCGCATGATCCAGATTGTCCTCAACACCAACGCATGTCATTGCAAATCCTCCCAAGCACTGATGGCTTGTTCGATGCCAAAGCAGCCCTAAGCCACCACCGTTCCAGCTTGACGCATCTTATCACCTGCACTGGTGCAAGGCAGTCCAAGTGTCCACAAGCGCCACTGGCTAGCCATCGCCTCTACTGCTGCGCGATGTATCCTGACCTCACATTGCAGCTCCTCATCAATGGTTCCTCAACGCTGGCCCCCGCACCTCAGTGCACCCATGGTACTTTTTCAGGAGACTGAAAACAGTCCTGCATTCGCTCCGCGCTCCATGGCAGTTGGACTGAACTTGTGATTTGGACCTGGTTTATTACGACTAGATAACTGCAGCTCCACTAATTGAATTTTTGTTGTTTTGGGTGTAAAATAATGTATCAAAATGTACTCTGTTTTTCTAAATTTGTGTGGGATTTTTCTTGTGTTGTGTTTCCACTCTATTACTGTTTATGTCCTACATACATATTTACACATTGCCTTTAAGTTAAGTCAGACTGATTCTGTACCAAATCACCCAGGGTTAAGCACAGGCTAATTTAGTGATTTTTTTGTGGTTCATCCTGACCAAGATTGTGGCTGTTGTTTGAGTAGGGTTTCACCGCTCTCAACCAACAAATACATTTCTCACAACTCCCCTCACCTGTGGGCTTATGAGGAGTAATTACATTTCCTGTTCTGCCTTCCCGACAGCTCCTCAACTATGAACGTGAACACCATTCTTGTGGGTCTCTTTGTGTAGGCCCACTAACCTGAATTTGTCACTTAAACAACTGTCCTTCTCCATTTAATTTCTATCAATCATGTGTCTGATATCAAGCCCCTCTCCATTCCTGAAAAGGCTTTCACTCCAGATGGACTTGTTTTTTTAAAAACTTTCTGGAAGGACTAAACTTGTTGCTCCTCTATTTTGTTTTCTTACTTTCTAGAACATCCTCAACTTTACATTGCTAGTTGTCTTAAAACATATGATAGGGTCTGCAATTGTGTCAGATGAGTTTGTTTGTTGATGGTCATCAACCTGGTTGGTGTACCTCAATGTTATCCATCCAAGACTGTTGCTCATTACAGTTGCAGAGCTACTGCCTACTTTGTTACTTATGTTCTTGACAACATCTTGAAATCAGCACATTGGTTCAACGTGTTCACTTTCGGTACCATCTACTGCAGATCAATTTGTGTGCAATTTGTGTGCAGTGAATATTGTTATTAGTAGCCTTCGAACATACCATATAATAGCATTTACTTGCCCTTGACATAAAATTGGGATTTTCCTAGATTTTATCAAGGGGGCTGGTCCCTTCAGCAGGGCCATCCCATAGGTTTTGCCTTCCTATGCTGAACCCTTTTTTGTTATCTTTTAGGACTCTGTGCACGTGTTCCCTGCTAACCAGGGCTTGGGCCCTTTCCCTTAAGCATGGTTAAATTGGCTTACAACTGATTGGTACATTTAATGTCTTGTAAGACCCTAGTATATGGTACCTCATGTGCTCAGTTCCTGTAAAGTGCTACTAGTGAGCTGCAGCACTCATTGTGCCACCCACTAAAGTAGCCCTTTGAAACATGTCTCAAGTCTGCAACTACAAAATTTTGCAAGGCTTAAACCTTTCTTTTTAATATTTATAAGCTACCGCTAAGGTAGGTCCTAAATATTCCTAGGGCAGGGTGCATGGTATTTGAAAAATAGGAAGTGTATTTAAGTTGTATGTGTCCTGGCAGTGAAAAACTCCTTAAGTTTATTTTCACTGTTGGAAGGCCTATCTCTCCAATAGGCTAACATGAAGTTACCTAATTTCAATTAACAAGTGCTAACTTCAGATTGAGAAGAGATAGAGAAATTATGTTTATACTCAAATGAATTGTAATTTAAAATCCTCATTAATGTTAAAGTTGGATTTTAGATTATAATTTTGAAAATGCTACCTTTCTAGGAGTTTCCAGCTGCCTGGGCCTGTTAGTGGATTCCCCATCAAGAAGTTGTATTGGACCCAGACAGTGAACAGCAGGACCTGGGTGTAGCTGGGAGACGGTCATCCCAACATGATGGCTGAAGGAGGAGCTGTTCCCTGCCCTTGTTACATTTCAAAGGACCTTGCCCTCAGCACACACAAAGGAAGCTGACACTAGGCTTACACTGTCTTTTTTCACCCTAGACAGTTTGGAGCCAAACCTGGGGGAAGAACTAACCAGAACTAGTTTTTGTGGTACGTCAGGGAATTCCCGCACACAAAGCCTGGCACCAGGTTTAAAAAAGGGACCTTCAGAACCTCTCATTAGAAGACTCCTGGACCTGTTGAAGATTCATAAGAGATATTGCCCTGCCTTGCTGTCTAAATAAGGAAGGCTGGACCAGCTTGAATGATCCCATGCTACCCTGAGAGACTCCAAGAGTCAGTTGTCTGGGCTCCTGTATGAGCTACAGGTACACAACAAGCTTCCAGAGGCCTCCCTGTAACTGCCTGGCTGGCCAGCACCAACTGGACCAGCCTGAACCTCCCTGAGCCCTGCTCCTGACCTCTGCTTGAGTGAGTCCTGCTCCACAAGAGGTGCCCTCCAGGTCCTGGTTCCTTGGCTGCCATCTGTGAAAGCTCCTCCTAAAGAAGAAGCTAAAAAGGTTTAGGATATTTGTGACTGGGAATTGGCCAGTTTTCCCTAAGACTCTGCCACCCACAACAACTGCCAATGTGAAGTTCCAGCAGAACCTCATTTTCATGCCGACAGAAATCGTCCACGATAACCGGCAACAAGACACCTGCACTTTGCGCTGACAGCGATCATCCGCAATGATCCACCACCTTAAAACTCCAGCGATTACCAGATCTTTGTGCTGTTGCATCAACTGTACATGGCACTTGGCGTTCTCTCTGTTCTGAAAGCCCCCTCCTTGCAGCCTCCTCCAACGCGAATGGAACGCTTCACGTCGGACTTGAGAAGGTAACTCTTCAGCGGATCTAACCTCGTCTCTGTATCTGACCTGCGCTCCATTGTGGTCAACCTGAAGTTGTGACTTATCTCAAGTCTCGCTGTACAAGATAACCGTGGGTGGCTCTTTCTGCTACTTGGCACTATTTTTACTTAAAATTTTTAAATTCTGTATCTCTAGTTGTACTGATTAGATTTTTGTCATTCTGGTATCATTGTGTTCATTAAAATTCACTATATCTTCCTAAATTGATTTTGGGACTTTTCTTAAGATGCGTTTTTACTTTAGACTGTGTGCTGTATAAACACTTTACACATTGCCTCTAAGCTAAGCCTGACTGCTTTTGTGCCAATGTACCAGAGGTTTAAGCACAGGTTAATTTAGTGACTTTTGTGGGTCACCCTCGCAAGGATTGTGATTGTTGCATGAGTGCGGCCTCATACCCCTCAACCAGTAACCCAGATTCTTCAGACATCTAACTTGTTTGAAAGGCTAGAAAGGACATTTTATGCTTTCCCTCTCTTGGACTTGTCTCTGACAGGTGGTATTCCTCACCTCTTACTGTACCTCTATGTCTGGTTGCTTTTGAATATTTGTAATGTTCCTTTTGTACAATGTATGACTTCTGTTAATGCAACATTTTCACTTTAGCTGTACGGGGCTTTTTTCTCCTTGACATAGGGCTTTCACAGTACCCCTTTTATATATTGTTTCCTTTTTTTCCTTCCACCCTGATGTCCCTGTGACTTGTCATACCAAGAAGCCGTCCTCATCTGACCGTAGCCGGACGTCACCTTGTTGCTACCTCTCACCCACCTGTCGTCCTCACCTGTTTGTAGAGTTCTTTGTCTTCTGGCTTTAAACTGCTTCATATGATGTTATTGTTCCTTTGGTGAGTTGTTTTGAGATACTTAGGTCAGGCACCTAAAAGAGAAGAGGTATTGCCCAGAGAGTAGCATAACTATGCCTCAGTGTGGATCTTAATTTTCATTGCTGCAGGGAGTAGCAAAGTAAAGATATTGTCATCTGATTTACACCTTCATGTCTTTAATAACATTTAGTTTTCCTTGTTGCAATCTAGAGAAATCCCTATTTGTAGTGTCCTGCACTGGACACTGGCGTGCAGAATCAAGATTAGTTGACCTCCTGGATGGTCAAGTTGAAGATACTGATGCTTAGTTTATAGGGTGTACATTGCTTGGGGGAGGGGCAGATATTTCTTTAAATGAAAAGATGAGTGTTTCTGTAAATGTATGACTTCAAATGTATGTGTTCATTCACACCTGGAGGGGATCGAGAAGTTACGGTGTGCCGGACAACGTAGCGTGTTGCCTTTAGACTACTACCTCTGCCCTGGATGAACAGCAGTTTTGGACCCACTCTTGTGATTTCCTGTCAGGCAGAGTGATGGTAGCCCAAGACTGATGCCTTACCTCCATTAAAGAAGCACTGGCTACTGATTATGTCTGGTTCACCAATCCTTACCTTACCATTGGTAATACTAGTGATGTCAAGCACCAACATTTAACTAAAACTAAAGCACAGTGGGAAATTGGTCAACAATGAGGAGGACCTGACCTTTGCATACTTGCCAGGCAGTCGCCATTTAGCTCATCTGCACTTGAAGATGTTGGTTTCGAGGGGCGTCCTTTTCTGGTCTCTAGGCAGACATGGGTTGCCTGTCAGAATATCGACCACAAAAAAAATATTGTGCTACAAAAATATTGTAGCAAAAATATTAACAATACAAATATTGTGAAGGTAAATATTAATACGTAAATATAGATTGACTATTCTTTATTCCACATCAATATACCTATGTATCAGTATTGCTGCTATTATTTTTTTTTCAGTGCAGTATTTATGACTCAATTTTCTGTTAGTAAATCTGATGAGAAGCAGTAAGAGGGCAGACCGGCAGAGCCTTCAAGCACGTTTCCAGCACGAGGAACTGGAACAATTCTGGAAGCGCCTCAGTATGGTCCACAAACAACTGTTGAATTTATATGCAGGTCAATTTGCATAAAGTTATAGCCTATATATCTAGTTGAGATCTGGGCATCAGCCATCTGCCGAGCAGAACCAGTGCATTCTTTCATTTGGGGTATTGTTACAGGGAGCAAAAGCATTTGAGCCGGTGGCGACTGCCTAGGTAAAACTGGAGCCAGTGTTATATGTGCTAGCCTCGCCATTGGCCCACGTGCAAAAAAACGCTTAAAAATAATTTGCATCCATTTTTCTACTGCGACTCCGCTTTAAGCCACCCCCTTGATACACATCGAAAAGTGTACATGTTTTAGCACTTTCACAACCACATATAGCTCGATTTACAAAGGTAAATATACACATGTATATGTACCTGTGTATATTTGCTACTACACCTAGGTGAAACTCTATACGTTTTGCTATTCACCAATTCCAAGTGTAGAGTTACACCTTGGTGTGGGCTTACATGTCTCCACTCCCTCAAATCAACTGCTGAAGATTCCAAATACATGATTCAGGGGTATAAAGTTACTACTAGTAACTTTGCATACATAGGTGGAGGTCTCAGACAATGTGGTGGAGATCTCTTTATGGAAAAGTATAGAGAAAAATATTAATGTTTGATATTCTTTAAAAAAGGCTACTAAATATTTGAATGCATCATATAAACGAAAATTAATTTAAAATACTTAATATAAAGCTACAACTAATACAACGAACTGTTACAGCATATGAACGCTATAATGAAATATGTTAAATGATTAATTGAATTAAATATATGCATTTAATTTATAATTCATTTCTTAACAATAACTTTAAAGTATTCCATCTGCACTAGCATTTTCATTTTTATTTAGTAGTTAGTAAAGTATAATTACATGCATTATTACATTTTCAAATAATAAAATCATTATTTATACATACATTTTTAAACCCAACACATATAATTTAAATGTTGAAATAAGCAAAATAATTTAACATTAGCTTTGATGGGTGTTATTTTATTTCCCTTCCCCCCCTGTTTTCTAAGTTATAGTATTGATGTACCTGTGAGTATCCTTGGGTGGTGCTTGACTAACCCAAGGCTGGGTTTGGAGTACATTACACGATTTTTTTGAGACCTTTAGAATGTAGTTTGAGAATAGCAATGATATTACACTTATGAGTGTGTGTCTTTGCTTTAGCATTTTTTCCTAAAACAATTTTACTATTTTCCAACCAAAGTGAGTAAAATAACAAATATAAAACATTTGGTGAGCCTGGGTGTAAGGACATGGTGAAGATGTCAGTCAGAGTTGCATTTAAAACAATATATACAATCTGGTGACATGAGGTGAGCGCCGACCACCTCGGGTACAGAGTATGTTCACAAGATTAAACTCGCTCGCAGAAAATATGACACGTTCCCGTATATCGATATCAACATTCACCGCCACACTAAGCAACTCCGTATTCCACTATTCACGGGGTCCCTCCATCACTGTGCCTCCCTAAGGGTGAAGCACTGGCCCCGAGGGATCCCCAAGTGTTTCATCCATAACCATAATCCCCCCCTGTGGATCTAGTTTAGGGCAGTCCAACAATATCGCATCATCCCATGCTGGGAGGATTGTTTTTCTGTGTACCCCGCTATCGTCTTCCTTCTGGATCGCTTCCCCCTCGCAGTCTGCCCATCTAGTCATCTCCGTCCACTACCTGTACACGTCTGGACACCCAGCCAATCATCCAACACATAGGGGCATATTATCAAGCACGGCGTTAAAATTATCGCCGCTTTGGCGGCAGATAACTGCAGCTAAGGTAGCGATAATGGGCTTGATAATATGCCGCAGAGAATTCCAATAGAAGCCCATATTGACACCAGAACATGGGCTTCTATGGGCATTCTCAAGCCAAGCAGTTTTCTGCCGCTAAAGAGGCGATAATTTTAACGCCGTTTCTTGATAATATGCCCCATAGTTTTTTGTCTACGAGTGAGGATTATCACCATATCCACAAACCTATCAGTGACCTTGTGACCAGCGCTGCGCTTGATCTCTTTATTTAGCATCTCCCTTCCTAAACACATTTACTACAAAAACCTATGCCTACGTGTACAGAGATCTCTGCACAGAAAAGACAGGAGAAGCCGAAGCAGAGGTTTCCAGCCATAGGTTCTTGAATAGCATTTTGTAGTACTACTTTGAGTACTACAAAATGAAGTTTGTGAATCAAGACCATAGTTTCTGCATACTCTCCAGTGCTTCATTTGCGGCGGTGTTTTCTGGTGCTCTGCACTGCCACTTATTTGTAAACACTGGCACATATTTATGATAATACAGCACATAGTGGTGCTGTGTATCTATTTGTAAGCTGTATTCATTATTGGAACATTTAACTTTAATACATATTGAAAAAAGGGACAAAACTCTAACTTAAACCTGAAGTTTAAAGTGAAATATGAGTTATGCTAGCTACAGTGGACCCAAGTGAAATACCTGGGGCCCTGACACTTAATTATTTATAAATTAAGCACTGATACACACCATCATACCTTATTGTAGTTTGTCAGTTTCCTTATAGGTTAAAGTGACTGCAGCCGAGTAACAAGAGAGTACATTTTGTGCTCTAAATCAAGGATTTACCTGGATCCTCACACTGCATGTAAGTATATAACTGCTGCTAGTTTTTATTGCTCATGCAGGAGCTTATTTATAAGCCACTTGCACTGCCAGTGCGTCACTGTTTATGTGAAAAAAGAAAAGCACCCGGTGGCGCAAGGGCCTTGTAAATAAGCTCCATAGTTATTTTTCTCTTATTGGTCTAGTCGGATCTAGGGTTAATTTTGAAAATGTTCTATTAGACGCAGATTATCCAAACTCAGGGTTTAGGCCTGTTCTTTTTTCCCCCCAGACGTTTAAACTATATAAAGAAATAAATCAAAATAATATATTGAATTGTAGTCACGACCAAAGAGATAATGAGTTTGAAATGTATTAGTCACTCAATCAAATAAACATATGACCATATTTGCAGCGCCTTTGTCTTTCTAGCCCTCCGGTACATCTGTTAATTAAGTTTCGTCGTTAATTAAGAAACCATCAAAGCCGCTGCGCTGTGGGGGAAGGAGGGAGTAAAGAGGCTCATGAGTCAGAGCAGGTCCAAGAGGAAGAAATGTTACAGGGCATATTTATGAGCCCCCTGCACCGCCGCAGCGTCACTTTTGGTGATGTTCCCTCGGCGCAAACCTTGAAATCATATCTATGAGGCCACGCAAAGCCACTTTGCATGGCTTTCAATGGCTTTCAATGGCCTCATAGACATGGAGTAAGGCAAGGCAGCGCAAATTGCTGCGTTGCCTTATTACGTGCTCAGGAGGCGTTCCATGGGTGTTGTGGTTGCTGTTCCCACGCAACACCCGTGGATTTTGATGTGAGCAAGCTTACACTGCTATTGTATGCCCTATAATTGCTTGTGTTGTCCATGATGAACTTTTGTTGTAATTTACTAAAGACTGGTCACCATCTTTCCACTATTCAAAACAAAAAAACAATTAGTGGGCATGCATGGTGCAAGATGATGGAGGGGTGTGTGGTACAAGGAAAGGGTTTAAGGGAAGGTGTAAAATGTAGGTATGGTTGTGAAGGTGGACCAGTATTATGACCAAGCTGATGCAAGATATTTTGTAAGAAATGCAGTGCTATGGGTGGGGGGTGCAAGTTGCAAGGGAGAGTACATTTATAAAGGATTGGTGTAAGTGTGGAGGGCCGAGTGTAAGGAGCAAGACACT
This sequence comes from Triturus cristatus, assembly GCF_964204655.1. Lineage (NCBI taxonomy): Eukaryota > Metazoa > Chordata > Amphibia > Caudata > Salamandridae > Triturus > Triturus cristatus. The sequence goes on along the minus strand of NC_140584.1, from coordinate 1,081,448,865 downwards.
GTGCAAGGAAGAATGCAAATTACAAGGTAGTAGTGAAAGGAATACAGTATACATTGAAAGGGGGCAAGGGATACATGGTGCATGAGAAGGAACAGAAGTGTGAAATAGGCTAATACAAGGTAAAAGGTACAGATGAGGTTTGGGATATATATATATATACATATATCACCAGATTCCGTAGAACAGCTTCAAAGCAGATACGGACACGGACCAGGTACTTCGTGCAGAAATTTTATTCAGTGCAGTATGTCGCCATAACGTTTCGGCTCGTCCGAGCCTTGATCACATGACAATGTGACTGAGTTAGACCACAGTTTTTAAAGTGACAGTGCTAATTGGTAAGGGTTCAAAGTTCAAGCATTTTGGCGGTTAATGGGAAATGGACATAGAAGAAATACACAGTCCAAGTGACAGAATGTAAACAGTGCACTCATAAATATTTCACAATATGAATTAAAGACGGAAATAAATAGCATACAATGATTACAAAAACAATTGTTTAAAATTAAATAGTTGTTCATAAATAATTAAAAAACAATTGTACAAATCGGCAAATTGTGCAAATTATATTACCCGTGACAATAGAACAGACTGTTCGTTTGAGAGGTAGTTAATGTCACATATAAATCTATTGACAGCTAGGGTATGTATTAATTGGTTAAATCCAAAAATAAATTATGTCTATTCCGTTGGGACAGTACGTATGTGGGTTAAATTCAGTTATTTTCGTGTCACAATATACATCGGTCACATACTATTTGTCCTAAAGCGTGTAAATCGATTGTAAATTGCACTGAGTAATGTCGCCCATAGGATATTCTATGGTATGTCCACTCCCAACCACTGTATGTTAGGTATTGTGATACCGTAATTATGATGCCTTTCCTCCTGATTTATGACTTGGTTTGTAGCTAGACTGAACCCTTAATTTACGTGAAAAAAGTGCGTGAGAGTTTCTTGAGAACTGAATCTCATAAGTGGAAAGGGGTACTGACTAATCCAGCAATACTGGGACAGTTCAAAATCCATCTTTGGTTTATACAGGAAGGTATTGGAAATATAAAATCAATGATGTTCAGTATATATTTATTTATTTATTTGAATTTAACAGCACAACGAAATCAGTAGTCTCAGAGTAGGAAATCGAAGCTATTAGTCATGCGGGATGTTGAGGTAGAAGTGTTGTATACATGTAAAAATAATATATTAATACGTATAAAAATATATGAAGATTATTCAAATTCCGGATACATAGCAATTAATGTTGTAGGTGGCAAGCATGTAGCGGATGTCAAAGGAATGGACAGACGCACATATGTGAAGTTAGTAAAACTACATGTAAAAAATATATATATATATAAATATATGGGAAAATTCATATTCTCTGTAGATATACTTAATTAAAATTTATTGAATAAAAATTAAAACAATAAATATTTAAGAAAGTTAAAAGATCCCCAAGGGGATCTACTATCAAAATTGAAAGAACCACCTCTGAGTTAAAGCAAACATGTATGTAAATCCTCTGTGATGTTAAGGCCTCCTGGGTGCTTAGTGTCAAGTTGTAAAATGTATTTGGTTTCCAATTTACGTAACTTAGACTCACGGTCACCCCCTCTTCTACTGGCATTAACCGCATCTATGACATAATACTTGAGACTCTGATTGTCGCTATTGTGATATTCTTTAAAGTGTCTGGCGACGGGGTATGTTTTGTCCTGATTGGTTATTGCCCGGAGATGTTGCAAAATGCGTTTGTGTACTGCATGTTTCGTACTGCCCACATATTGCAGCCCACATGGACATAGTAAAACGTATATCGCAAATTCAGTCTTGCATGTAAGTACCTTGTTAATTTGATGTTTTTTGTCACTGAAAGCATCTCTGTACTCTTTTGTGTTAATACCATGGGTACAGGATTTGCACGTTTTACATTTGAAAAAACCATGATTGGTTTGTAACCATGTGGTTTTTTCAATAATCTCCGGGTTGGTATCAACTAGTCTGTCTCTCATCGATGGGGCCTTACTAAAAGTAAGAGATGCTTTACGTGGTAGACTAGGTCCAATCACCGGATCGCTCAGGACAATAGGCCAGTTGCTATTGATGATTTTATATAGCTCGCTGTGCTGTTTGCTATATCCAGTAATTATTCTGAATGAGTTGTCAGGGGGTTCAGTTGGTGCTAAAATAGCTGATTCAGTGGTTCTGTTGGAAAGATCAGTCTGTTTGTATGCATTGAGTAATTCCTGTCTGTTAACTTTCATGGATCTGCTTATTGATGAATCAATGATACATTCAGAGTAACCCCGTTCTATAAATCTGTTTTTGCTGGCCTGTTGGGCAATTCTTAACTCATATTCATTGCTGCATACCCTTCTAATCCGCAGCATTTCCCCATAGGGGATACTAGCTATGAGGTGCGCTGGGTGAGCACTACCTGCGTGAAGGATCGTGTTTCCTGCAGTACTTTTCCTGAATAATCTCGATTCAATCATGTTATTGGCTATATAGATCTCTGTATCCAGAAAGGTGACAGATGATTGGCTCATGCTAGCTGTGAAGTTTAAATTGAGTTCATTGCTGTTGATCTCAGTTACAAAAGCCTCTGCCTGTTCTTTGGTACCTCGCCACACAACAAATAAATCATCAATGAAGCGTAACCAAGTAATCACATTATCCTCAAAGGTTCTCTTGTGTTTCACCTTGAGGACCAGTTCCTCCCAAGCACCCATGTGCAGACAGGCATAGCTTGGAGAGAAACTGGCCCCCATAGCTACACCTTGCAGTTGTCTATAAAGCAGGTTATTGTACATAAAGATGTTATTCTGTAGGCAATGGCTAAGCATTTGGATCAACATCTCACTGTGGTCTTTAAGTTGTACCGATCTCCGTGATAGATAATGCTGGATTGCTGCTAAGCCATCAGTGTGCCTAATACTCGTGTAAAGAGAAACCACATCGAGTGCAATCATCCAATATCCCTCCACCCAGGTAATCTGCTGGATCTTCAATAGGAAGTCACCTGTGTCCTGTACAAATGAGTCCAATGATTTGACATAGACTTGCAAAAAATAGTCAATATATACCGATGATTTCTCCATTGGTCCACCTCTGGCGGAAATAATTGGTCTGCCAGGGGGCTTTTCCTTGTTCTTATGAATTTTAGGGATGAAATATAACATAGGAATTATTGGAAATGTGTTGTTTAGAAATTTGAATTCATCATCCGATAGTAGACGTTTGCTTTTCCATTTCACAAGTTTTTGATGGTATTCATTGAATGTAATTTTCATAGTTGCTTGGTTGATACGTTCGTAACAAAGTCTGTCATTTAGCTGCAGGTAAGCTTCTTTGTCATAGTCATTTCTTGTCATTAGGACAATATTACCTCCTTTGTCACTGTTTCTGATGATGATTCCTTTGTCTTTGCTTAATTTAGACACCAGTGCCTCGTATTGTTGATTTTGTCTATCATACTTGAGTTTTTGATTACAAGTTCGTTTTTGTAATTTCTTCAACTGCGCTGTCACATTCTCATGAAAGATATCGATTGTATCACGGGGCATCAAAGGGTTAAATGTTGACGATGGTCTGAATGTAGTGAATGGACCTTGGTTGCTTGGTGTATTTGAATTGGCTTGGTTAGCAGATTGCGAAGGGGGACATCGGTCCGCTCCCTCCAAAGTCCATAGCTCAAGTAAATCGGTGGTAAGTGATGAACCACTAGGCTCAACTTCTTCCGTTATGTTCAGTTCAAGGGATGTAGGGTTTTTGTTTGTTTTCATTTGATGGAACTTGCGTAATTTGAGCTTTCTTACCGCTCTATACACATCCAGTCTTGTGGCGGTTTAATCAAAATTTCTATGTGGTGCATAGGAGAGGCCAAGTTTAAGAATATTTTCCTCATTTGCTGAAAGTTGAAGATCGGTAAGGTTAACGATGGTAGAATTACTGCTTATTGTAGGTTCTTTGGTGCCCATTGGCCCCTGCCCCTCCTTTTGTTCTGATAGGGAGCGCCTCTTCCTCGCCCTGTACCTCTTGCGCCGTTTGTAGTTTGCATACTGTCGCTGTAATTTCTTTGGGTCCTGGGTCGAAGAGACTGCATTCGCTCGTGGCATAAAAAAACCTATTTCATCCCCTGGTGAGGGTTTGGCAGTTTGATCTACTGATCCCATATCACGAAGTTCGGACTCCGATTCGCTGCTTATTGCTGAACTAAGATCGGATGTCGTCGTGTCCAGCTGGTCTTTGTTTCTAATGGGTGCTCTATTCTTACTATGAGCCTTTGTTGTTGGTCCTCTTAGTGCATCGTACTTTTTAGAAAAAGTGAAAATTTGGCCCAATTCATAGTCATTACGATCCCGTTGGAACTTAAAAGCCTTGCGTTCCATTATTTTAGTTTCCTCCTTTTTGAGCCTTGCCGTCATCTCTTTGGTTAATTTAGTTTTCTCGTCAGTTTCCTCATTCTTTTCCAATTCCTCATAGATTTCGTCTATCTCTTTAAGGAGTTGTGCTCTGTCAATGTCAGCATACTTGATTAGAATTAAAACCAGGCGCCTTGATGCTTCAAGATTGCTTTCTGCCCATTCCCGCATCAACTCAGGGTTGGGATTCTCGTAGCTTGGGGCAGTAAGTATTCTCAATCCTCTCGGAATGCGATTGACATCAATGTAACCTTGGAGGGATTTGGATTCCCACCATTTGCTCTGCTCATTTTTAAGTTTTTTCTCAAGTATTTTAAATTTGTCCTTCAAAGTATTGCTGGTGTTTGTCAGTACACCCTGTTTTCCACGAAAATTGTTAGGTAGCGGGAGGCTGTCAGAAAACATATTGGTTGCAGCCGCCTCCCGGTCTTTCACATTGTCAGCAGACATACTTGTAATGCACTAGTTTACAATAGAGGGCTTTCCCAAACGATATTTTGAATTATATCAAGTTTGTTTGAAGCCCGCACTTGAAAAACTCTCATCCCCTGAATACCTGACTCGGATGCTCGCCTTGCAGTTAGGAATCTCCTTGGCTCGTATCGTGTCCTCCAACACAGGTACCGCCGGGGCAAAATCCTCTCGTAGTTTCAATGGCGTCTAGCGTGCAGGTTCAGGGGGGTCAAACGCTGTATTCCTTCCGGAATGTAGGATCTCCTGGTAAACCGGAAGAGTGTTTCGCAGTCAGCGTTGTCCAATTCTCTGAGAGGGTCTCGTGTAATGGCCGCGCGAATCCTTCGGCCAAATATATCACCAGATTCCGTAGAACAGCTTCAAAGCAGATACGGACACGGACCAGGTACTTCGTGCAGAAATTTTATTCAGTGCAGTATGTCGCCATAACGTTTCGGCTCGTCCGAGCCTTGATCACATGACAATGTGACTGAGTTAGACCACAGTTTTTAAAGTGACAGTGCTAATTGGTAAGGGTTCAAAGTTCAAGCATTTTGGCGGTTAATGGGAAATGGACATAGAAGAAATACACAGTCCAAGTGACAGAATGTAAACAGTGCACTCATAAATATTTCACAATATGAATTAAAGACGGAAATAAATAGCATACAATGATTACAAAAACAATTGTTTAAAATTAAATAGTTGTTCATAAATAATTAAAAAACAATTGTACAAATCGGCAAATTGTGCAAATTATATTACCCGTGACAATAGAACAGACTGTTCGTTTGAGAGGTAGTTAATGTCACATATAAATCTATTGACAGCTAGGGTATGTATTAATTGGTTAAATCCAAAAATAAATTATGTCTATTCCGTTGGGACAGTACGTATGTGGGTTAAATTCACAGTTATTGTCGTGTCACAATATACATCGGTCACATACTATTTGTCCTAAAGCGTGTAAATCGATTGTAAATTGCACTGAGTAATGTCGCCCATAGGATATTCTATGGTATGTCCACTCCCAACCACTGTATGTTAGGTATTGTGATACCGTAATTATGATGCCTTTCCTCCTGATTTATGACTTGGTTTGTAGCTAGACTGAACCCTTAATTTACGTGAAAAAAGTGCGTGAGAGTTTCTTGAGAACTGAATCTCATAAGTGGAAAGGGGTACTGACTAATCCAGCAATACTGGGACAGTTCAAAATCCATCTTTGGTTTATACAGGAAGGTATTGGAAATATAAAATCAATGATGTTCAGTATATATTTATTTATTTATTTGAATTTAACAGCACAACGAAATCAGTAGTCTCAGAGTAGGAAATCGAAGCTATTAGTCATGCGGGATGTTGAGGTAGAAGTGTTGTATACATGTAAAAATAATATATTAATACGTATAAAAATATATGAAGATTATTCAAATTCCGGATACATAGCAATTAATGTTGTAGGTGGCAAGCATGTAGCGGATGTCAAAGGAATGGACAGACGCACATATGTGAAGTTAGTAAAACTACATGTAAAATATATATATATATATAAATATATGGGAAAATTCATATTCTCTGTAGATATACTTAATTAAAATTTATTGAATAAAAATTAAAACAATAAATATTTAAGAAAGTTAAAAGATCCCCAAGGGGATCTACTATCAAAATTGAAAGCACCACCTCTGAGTTAAAGCAAACATGTATGTAAATCCTCTGTGATGTTAAGGCCTCCTGGGTGCTTAGTGTCAAGTTGTAAAATGTATTTGGTTTCCAATTTACGTAACTTAGACTCACGGTCACCCCCTCTTCTACTGGCATTAACCGCATCTATGACATAATACTTGAGACTCTGATTGTCGCTATTGTGATATTCTTTAAAGTGTCTGGCGACGGGGTATGTTTTGTCCTGATTGGTTATTGCCCGGAGATGTTGCAAAATGCGTTTGTGTACTGCATGTTTCGTACTGCCCACATATTGCAGCCCACATGGACATAGTAAAACGTATATCGCAAATTCAGTCTTGCATGTAAGTACCTTGTTAATTTGATGTTTTTTGTCACTGAAAGCATCTCTGTACTCTTTTGTGTTAATACCATGGGTACAGGATTTGCACGTTTTACATTTGAAAAAACCATGATTGGTTTGTAACCATGTGGTTTTTTCAATAATCTCCGGGTTGGTATCAACTAGTCTGTCTCTCATCGATGGGGCCTTACTAAAAGTAAGAGATGCTTTACGTGGTAGACTAGGTCCAATCACCGGATCGCTCAGGACAATAGGCCAGTTGCTATTGATGATTTTATATAGCTCGCTGTGCTGTTTGCTATATCCAGTAATTATTCTGAATGAGTTGTCAGGGGGTTCAGTTGGTGCTAAAATAGCTGATTCAGTGGTTCTGTTGGAAAGATCAGTCTGTTTGTATGCATTGAGTAATTCCTGTCTGTTAACTTTCATGGATCTGCTTATTGATGAATCAATGATACATTCAGAGTAACCCCGTTCTATAAATCTGTTTTTGCTGGCCTGTTGGGCAATTCTTAACTCATATTCATTGCTGCATACCCTTCTAATCCGCAGCATTTCCCCATAGGGGATACTAGCTATGAGGTGCGCTGGGTGAGCACTACCTGCGTGAAGGATCGTGTTTCCTGCAGTACTTTTCCTGAATAATCTCGATTCAATCATGTTATTGGCTATATAGATCTCTGTATCCAGAAAGGTGACAGATGATTGGCTCATGCTAGCTGTGAAGTTTAAATTGAGTTCATTGCTGTTGATCTCTGTTACAAAAGCCTCTGCCTGTTCTTTGGTACCTCGCCACACAACAAATAAATCATCAATGAAGCGTAACCAAGTAATCACATTATCCTCAAAGGTTCTCTTGTGTTTCACCTTGAGGACCAGTTCCTCCCAAGCACCCATGTGCAGACAGGCATAGCTTGGAGAGAAACTGGCCCCCATAGCTACACCTTGCAGTTGTCTATAAAGCAGGTTATTGTACATAAAGATGTTATTCTGTAGGCAATGGCTAAGCATTTGGATCAACATCTCACTGTGGTCTTTAAGTTGTACCGATCTCCGTGATAGATAATGCTGGATTGCTGCTAAGCCATCAGTGTGCCTAATACTCGTGTAAAGAGAAACCACATCGAGTGCAATCATCCAATATCCCTCCACCCAGGTAATCTGCTGGATCTTCAATAGGAAGTCACCTGTGTCCTGTACAAATGAGTCCAATGATTTGACATAGACTTGCAAAAAATAGTCAATATATACCGATGATTTCTCCATTGGTCCACCTCTGGCGGAAATAATTGGTCTGCCAGGGGGCTTTTCCTTGTTCTTATGAATTTTAGGGATGAAATATAACATAGGAATTATTGGAAATGTGTTGTTTAGAAATTTGAATTCATCATCCGATAGTAGATATATACACACACACACACTGGTTAGTTATAGGTATGTCTGCGTTTCTATAGTTAATGCCTTTTTTGTTTGCTAATAACTTTGGTGCTGTTTGATGAATCTTCACAAAACTTTCCTAAATAGTACTCTTTTTTGCTTAGCACCTTCCTGCAAAGCTTCACGGTAATCTGGGTAAAATAAAAGGGGGGTTGCTCAGTAACACAGAATTTCTATGCATTTTCCATAGACTTTTTGGTAATGCGATAGTGCAAAAACAGCTGTATGGAATTACATCAAATTTGGCTGAAATCTAGATCTTGGTCCAGAAAGGATGCTTTTTGTGATTTGGTGTACATCTGTTCTGTAGGTTTTAAGAAATTAAAAAAATATTTGTATATCGGGATGGTAGGGTTTGAAGGACTCTTGCGAGAGTCATGTGAGCTCAACTTAATAAAATAGAGCTTTCAGATTGGCTTGGGGAACTTTTTCCCCTTGGGCCACCTTGCCACAGGAGTGAGGCTTCCATGGGAGTGAGCATTCTGATTGACTGAGCGCAAGATTGAAACAAATGTTGTGGTGGCCATTACTGGACTCCAGGTAGTTAGTCCTTTGTCCTGAAAATGGTTAAAAAAATAATATAAGGGGGTAAAGGAGGCAGACCCAGCCCCCTAACCCTTGTGGGGAGGTCCCAGAGCACATTTAAAAAAAATACGTTTTTTTTGCCACAGTAGTCCCACGGGACCGCAGCAAACAAAAAAGATGGTGGGTGCCATTGTTTAAAAAAAATGCCACCTGGGGGTATGGCCCGACAGTCAATATATAAAATTATTTGGGGGTGAGGGCATCCCGATTTCACCTTCATCCATGGGGACCCCATCACCCGGGGTGACACATACATTTTAGGGGAGGGGGGAGTGTGACCCCCCTCTTTGAACATCTCCGGGGCCCCATCCCCTGGGCCGGATACATATGAGGGAGGCTTGCGGCCCTCCAGGAGCCTCTTAAGGTCCCACAGACCACAAAATACCGGTTCCAATGTTTTAAAAAAAGAGGAGGGGTTGCGCAGCCCCTCTCCCCAAGACTTGAACGACCCCAGGGACCTCATCTCTAGGGTGGCTTGCTTTTGTCCTGGGGAGTCAACTCCTGGAACACTGTAACCCTGTCCGCAAGAGCGCAAGCAGAGAAGGTTTTCCTGCTCCCACCCGGTGGGATCGGCAACAATGCTCCCGCGATTAGAAGCAGACATTTGTTTCCTGCCTGCACTCTTGACCTCACCTTCCAATCAATCAATCAATCAGGGGTTTGTAAAGCACACTACTCACCTGTTGGGGTCTCAAGGCGCTATGTGGCGGGAATGTGCAGCTCTGTTGGGGCCATCTGAAGAGCCAGGTCTTGAGGTCTTTCCTGAACTGGAGCAGTGTGGGGCTTTGCCGGAGGTGGAGGTCATTCCAAGTCTTGGCTGCGAGGTAGGAGAAGGACTTTCCTCCCACTCTGTTCCCGTGGATGCAAGGGACGATGAGGTCGGCTGAACTGAGGTTTCTTTTGGTGGAGTGGAAGGAGAGACGGCTTTTGAGGTATTGTGGTCCGTTGATGTAGAGGGTCTTGTATGCGTGCGTTAGCGGTTTGAAAGTTATTCTTTTTTCGCCGGGGAGCCAGTGGAGATCGCAGAGGTGTTGGGTGATGTGGTTGTGCCGGGCAATGTCTAGGATTAGTCTGGCTGTGGTGTTCTGGGCAGTCTGGAGCTTGTGGAGGAGATTTTTGTTGATTCTGGCATAGAGAACATTGCTGTAGTACATTCTGCTGATGATGAGGGCATGTGTGATTCAATTTTTCTGGATTCAAAGGGAATCCATCTGAATGACTTACGGAGTATGCAGAGGGTATTGATCTGATGGTTTTTAGTGAGCAAAGAGTCCAATATGATGCCGAGGTTACGTGCATGGTCTGTCGGGTGGTTGAGTTTCCGAGGGTGGGGGGCCACCAGGTGTCATCCCAAGCTGAGGGGGTGGAGCCAAGGATGATTATGAGGACTTCTGTTTTCTTGGACTTCTCTTGGAGCTGAATTTCAGGCAGCTGCCCTTCATCCAGGTGACAACTGTTTTCATCCCTTCTTTGAAGTGGTGCCTGGTGATGTTGGGTTCCTTGGAGAGAGAGAGGATGAGCTGGGTGTCATCGGTGTAGGAGACAATGTTAAGCCCGTGGCTACTGATGATGGCTGTGAGGGGGGCCATGTAGATGTTGAAGAGAGTGGATCCCTGGGGTAGTACGCATCTGGTCTCTGTTGGTTTTGAGAGGTAGGGCGGGAGTCTGACTCTCTGTGTTCTGCCTGTGAGTAATGAGTGTATCCAGTCTAGGGCCTTTTTTGGATGCTGGCGTCATGGAGTTTGGTGGCTGGTATGCGGTGGGAGATGGTGTTGAAGGCTGCCGATGGGTCCAGGAGGATGAGGGCTGCCATTTGGCCCTAGTCGAGGAGGGTGCGGATGTTGTCAGTGGCTTCAAGGAGGGCAGTCTCTGTGCTGTGGTTGCTGCTGAATCCGGATTGAGAGATGTCTAGGACGTTGTTGGCTTCAATGAGGTTTGCTAGTTGGGTGTAGACGGCCTTTTTGATGCTAATTACTCCACAACTTACGTCCTGACTTGATCTATGACTTCGCTGATAATATGATTGCAACATCTAAAAAGGCATTATTTATTACAAGACTGTGGATGGTTGGGGCGTGAGTTATAGTTACTTTATGGCTCAAGTTAGTTTTATACATAGATTATAATTTAGAGACAACTATAATTGTGGGATTTCAGTGTTTTTTTTAAAAATGTTACGTTGTCATTGAAATTTTCACCTAACTATAGTGTTACTTTAACCTTTGTTTTTTTTCCAATATATTTACATTATATATATATATATTTATAACATACAAAGATAAGAAACTAACTTGATTTTGTCGAACTTTTATCCATAGAAAGCTTATGAATTTTATGAGTTTGTTTGTTACCAAGCCACTAGCTGTTTTAGCTGATTCGATTTTGAATAGGATTTATTTGAATGTATTTATTTTGGCTTTGACACTGGGGACACATTGCACTGTGTTTCATCTGTATGTTTTTCTGTGGATCGTTCCAGGGATAAAGGTTTATTTATAATCATGATTAAGGTGACATGATGTGTTTCATTATCCTTCATTTTCCTCTCATGCTGCATATATAATGAGAACCAATGTTAATCTACGACTAAGGCTCTTTGGCCCTGACTTGTAAAATGCTCTTTGGGCTATTTAAAAGCATGTTTTTTTTACAGGCAGCCAGTGTAGCCCTTGAAGGTGTTTAGAAATTGACTGGCACAAGGTATATTCAGGAACAATGTGGGTGCAGCAGTCTTAAGATCTGAAGGAGATCAATCAGGTAGTTGGGGACACCCAAGTATAGTAAATTTGCATTTGGAAAGAGCGATTCGTGTCAAATTTAACTCCCAGATTTTTTGCAACAGTAGTTGGGGCAGGAGGAGAGGGACTCCTAGATCAGAAGGCCACCAGTTGTTAGACCATAAATCATAGGCATTTCCAAACAGCAGGATTTCAGTTTTATCTGAATTGCATTTCAGATAGCTCTGTTCCATCCAGTCAAACACTTTAATTAGGCATGTTTTGAATGCCTCTTTTGTTGAGGCTGAGAGGCTTATTTACAAGCCCCTTGCGCCGCCGGAGCCTCACTTTTAATATGGGAAAAAGTGACGTATTGGCAGTGGAAGGGGCTTGTAAATAAGGCCCGAGTTATTTTCCAATGTAGAAAACAAGCTGCGTATTGTCCGTATAGGAGGCAGCACTGGTAACAAAGGATTGGATAATTGGGGCTAATGGGGCCATATACACATTAAATAAAGTGAGACTAAGGGGAAATCCCTGGGGGACTCTATTTTTAAGCAATTTTTTACAGAGCAAAATGCAGAGAGTGTGGCATGAAATACATTTTCTTCAGCCTTCTGTGGTCAGTTCAATGAGGACAGTATAGAGTCACTATGGCATGCCACAGAGGGCCTTCTTATTTGTGATAGCGGGCACGTGTATCCACAGCGAATCTGGAGTGATTTAGGATTGCTCCCCAGTAGAAACTCACATAGGAGGTAGTATCAGGTAACTACTAGTAAACATAGATGTCAGTCACACCTAGTGGCTTTACACTAATCTTCACCACCCAGGATTAGACCACCTCTTCCTGTGGCCACAACTTACATCCACACCTGCCAACTACCTCGAAATTAGTGCTTTACCCAGATTATTCTATTAGGTCATGCGCCGAGTGATACATTTGGACCCCTAAGTATTTAATGCTGTCATGTTTCCACTTTAGGGGTGTATTCTTGTGCATGTAGCGTAGCGGTTCAAGTGTCTGTAATAGTGGAAATAGGCAAGTTTTTCCCTAATTGATCCAGAGTCCTGATATGTGGCCAAAGTCATACAGAACCAGCATAATGGCCGGTAAAATTCACGGGTCTGCCTTCAGATAGATCAGGGTGTCATTGGCATACATGGAGATTGTATTAGGGTGGTCCACAACCCAACATCCCCATGGGAGCAACGCCCTTGCAGCAGGCAGGCCAGCAGTTCCATGGCACCAGTAAGGGAAACAGAGGGCAACCCTGCCTAGTACCGTGCTCAATGGCAAAGCTGTCCTAAATTATGTCACCCGTGCACACCCTGGCCATAGGAGATTCATAAAGAATCTTTATCCACCTGCAAAACCCCAGGCTCAACCCTAACTTCAGCAGTACGATTTGCAAGTAGGCCCACACCAAGGTATCAAACACCTTCTCAATGTCCAGCAAGGCCACCCAACATTGAGTATCCGTTCTGCGTGCCCAGTCCATGATACAAAATAACTGATAGAGATTTAGGAACATATAAGTCCCATTCTGGTCTGGAGGAATCACTGTGTGCATCATTGGGGTCCGCCTGTTCGCTAGGATCTTTCTCAACACCTTATAGTCAAGGTTGAGTAATGACAGGGGGTGATAGGAGGCCACCTTGAGCAGGTCTGCCACGTTCCCTGGCTTGTTTGTACAGTCCCAGTAACTGAGGGGCCAGAAGGGCTTGGTATGTGGTGTAGAACTCCATTGGTAGTCCATCAGTGCCAGGCATCCCCCCTCTGGCTATTTGTTTAATACCCAGTTTGCCCTCCTTAAGAGTCAAGGAGGCGTCCAGTTCCTGCATCAACAGCAGGTTAAGAAGGGGTGTCCCAAGAGGTTGCAGATAGGTGGAAATCGCCTCTTGACCACCTGTTGGGGCCCTATATAGTACCCTATCATTGGATACAAAATCATTATTGATAAGCAATTGAAAGTTCACTATGGGGCCCGCTGTAAATCGGATGACCCGATAGGGATGCTCAGGAGTTTGGATTTCAGCAACCATGCCAGTAGGCCACTGGCCTTGTCTCCCAAATCATGCTAATGCTTGGTATATTCTTTGTAATCAAAGGCTAAGCATCTGGACACTTCCCTGTATTCTGAGTTAGGGCATGATTTAGATTTCGGCAGACAGGTTACACCGTCACAATGGTGACGGATATCCCGTCCGCAGAAATATAAATCCCATAGGATTTTATGGGATTTATATTTCGGCTGACGGGATATCAACACCATTGGGACGGTGTAACCCGTCCTCCAATTTTAAATCAGGCCCTTAATGTCCTCCAGTATGGAGTACCTAGCAGGATTGGATGCCCATTCCCTCACTGCTGTCCTCAATCTACCCTCCAGGAACAAACACCTCCGTCTCATAGTACCTAGGAGGATTGGTTACCCATTCCCTCTCCGCTGTCCTTAATCTACCCTCCAGGTCCAACACCTCCGTCCAAAGGCCCCGTTTCATACCAAACGCAATCAATCAATCATTTGTCATTTGTAGAGCGCACTCCATACCCGCGAGGGTCTCAAGGCGCTGGGAGGGGGGCACTACTGGTCAAACAGCCAGGTCTTGAGTAGCCTCCTGAAGGTCAGCAGGTCTTGGATTTGTCGTAGGCTCAGTGGGAGGGTGTTCCAGGTCTTGGCGGTGAGGTGGGAGAAGGATCTTCCACCAGTGGTTGTTCTACGGATGCGAGGGACGGTGGCGAGTGCAAGGTCAGTGGAGCGGAGCTGGTGGTTGGGGATGTAGAAGGAGAGTCGTCTGTTGAGGTAGGCTGGGCCGGTCTTGTGTAGTCATGCACACACCACTTATCTCCACTTTAAATGCATCCCATTCAACCACCCCAACCTTAGCAGAACCCTGATTATCAGTGAAGTATCTGTCTATTTGTTCCCCTACATATGTTTAGAATGCCATGGCGCCATGGCTACCAACAAGGGATCCAGGCAATCTAACCTGGCTAAATAGTCAAAGTTTTCTCACTCTAATGCCGACGCAGCAGAAGATAAACCAGCAGAGTCTGAGGCGATGCAACCGACGCCTGTTGAGGGCCCTTCCCTCGTTGATGTAATGGAGTAAATGTCATCCACCATGGCCGCCAGACGGTGAGGAGCTCCAAGAGGGAGCTCCGAGGCTGAGGATTGCTCAAGCGAGCTGTAATCCTTGTTTGGCCTCGTATCCCGTACATTGGACCCCCGAGCCGATACCGGAACATTCGACCCATGCTGGGGAACCTATCTGAATGCCAGTGGCCGGGACGCTTCAAGAAGGGACAGGAGAGGTGCCCCGGCAGGGAGTTGGTTTTTCACCGCATCCCTGGATCGATGGTGGTGACTGCGGCTCAAGGTGAGACTGGGCCTTCGTTTTCGAGTGTGGCCCAGGTGGCACTGCCGTTGGGTGAGGGCTCGGCTGGCTGGAGTGCATGACGAGACTTGGTCCAGGTGTGGACCTGGAGTTCGCTTGAGGTTCTCGCCCAGGCTTGAGAGGCCTGCACTGCACCCTCACCCCCCTGAAGGCACAGCAGATACTGTAAAAACATGGTTGGTGGGGCCCTGACCTCTTGTGATTTAGGAGATACACTGCTAGAAATGTTTTACACTGCAGTTAATATGGCACTTTAAAGTTTAGTGTATATACTGCATATAATTGTATGATAACTACCTCCCTGCCTTATGCTTGATTTCGGACTGTGCCTCGACATTTCGGCATTTCTTCTTCGGCCTGAGTCCTGATTGTATCTCGGAAATTCTACCGTTCAACCATGCGCCCACCTTACCCCACCCGGAACTCGAATCTTGTGCGCTACGGACCAAACTCCTGGTCCATTAACTACCCAGACAAAATGACCAGTAATGCAAAAAAGAAATTCAAGCATAGTATTCTAAAACAACACCCGGAAACACTCATTGTAGATAACTACCACACAGCGACCAGCGGCAACACGAAAACGAACTTCATTTTCTACACTAATCGACCGGCTAAATGGAAAAACACCTTCTCTCTTCACCTTCAAGTCGCCAAGTCAGTAATCATTCCCTATGGTGAAAAAATCTCCACTACCATCTCCCCAACCTTCAAAGGGGAACTCACCATCTCCATCTACAGAACTGGAACCATTGTCATACAGGCCACCGACCCGCACCTGACCACTTTTGACCGCCACTTCTTCCCCACACTTCTTTCCCCGTTAACTCAACTGAGCCGTCAAACCATATCTCCCCAACCCACCATCACCCTTACTAATAACGTGGAACCGATCCCATCTCCCTGCCCTGAAGAACCTCTCTCCAACTCATGGACATCCACCATCACTCGCTATAATCACACTACCCCTATCATTACTCTCCGACGCCAAACACCCACAACTATTACATCTACTGAGCACACTAGGAACAACAAACTCACAATTAACAAACACCACAAGACCGATCTAGATCTTGACAGCTCGGACTCTAACCTCTTCCCCCCTATAACCGAAATCCCCACAGGCACTCTCCACTCGACCCGTGATAATCTGAACCCTCCCTCATAAACTACCTCTTCCTCCAACACAGACCCTTTTCCCCCGACTTACATCCCCCATGTCCAACGTCACCTCCAATCCAGTGGTCTCTCTCCCCCCTACTACCACTGCACACTCCCCCGCCAATGTCCCACTTCCACAGACACAACCGGTCTCCACCGATTACCTCACTGACAACCCCCGCGACATCCCCATGGCCAACGTCGTCACCAATCCTTTAAACTCGTTCCCCCCTATTATCACTACACGCTCCCCCTCCGCCGTCGCACACCCACATACACAACCTGCCTCCTCCGCTAATCCCATTGACATTCCCCGGAAATCTGACTTCTTACCTAGAATTTCTCTTCCTCTTCACTTGGACAGTAGACCCTCTACTCCTCCTTTGAACCCCTTGAATGGGAGCATTACTAATCCGGCTCCCCACGTCCAACCTCTCCCCTCTCCTAACCCCACTGACTCTGTCCAATCCCCGACCCCTGTTCACTCTCCCTCCAAAGACCCAAGTCATACCCGGCCCCTGCCTAAAACCTTAAACTTTTTCAGCTCAATAGCACAGCAACTGAACAGAATGGAGCTGAAAATTAACTCCCTTGCTGCCGATTTCCTATTCTTACAACACGATCTTCTCAACAGGATCAAGCCACCGTGCTCCCTCTCCCCGGGTAGATTTCCTCCCACCCCACTCAATACCGCTCCCATGGCCCCTCAGTGCACCCCTAGTCCCTCCAGTCCATCAGCGAGTCAGGCACTTCAACCCAACCGGGATCGCCAAGCCTTTTCGATACCGAAACCTGATGAGTTCAACGACTCTTACCTCACTTTGAGCCAGAAGTCAGCCCCTCTCCCCATCCCTGTTATTATCGGCACTAACAGAATCCCAAAAAATGTCCACTCGCCTAGACCTCCTGCTCAATACTCCTCTATCCACCTCACTCCCCCCATCATCGAGGCTCCCCGTCCTCTCTCTTGCATGCTCCTCAACTGCAGATCAGCAGTACAACACGCCACAGACATTGCTGAAGCTCTACTTGCTGAAGAAATTGACATCGCTTTCCTCACTGAATCCTAGCTCAATGTCCACTCCACACCCATTCTTGACATTCTCTCCCCTCCAGGGTACACCATCATCAGACAAGACAGACCGATCAAAACGGGGGGGGGGGGGGAATTGCCATCATCCACAAGGCAGGAATTCAGATTACCAAACTTAAACCTGCAGAATACCTATCGTTACCACCCTCCTGGTGAGCGTACCCTTTTCCCCGAAGAACTAACAGACCTAATATCACGGTTTTCCATGACAAACACTAAAGACGTGTTCCTGGGTGACCTCAATATCCACTGGAACGACCCTGAAGACTCCACTGCCCAGAACCTATCCAACCTACTTGAAATATATAACCTAAAACAACTCTGCAATAAACCAACTCACATCAAAGGTGCAACACTGGATGCGATCATTACCAACAATGATCTGGTCTCTCTGACAGCGATTTCTCCCATTGACTGGTCCGACCACCACCTCATTCTGTTCAAGATTGAGGCACTTGTGTACCACCAACCTGTTCGTGATGACAAACCTAAACAATGGACCAGAAATATCAAAGCAGTCCCTTTATCCGAACTCAAATCCAAGATTCATGCCCTTCTTCAACTCCAACCCTCATCATCGACGGCCGATGACCTCACTACACACTTTAACTCAAAAATGACAGAGGTTTTAGACCAAGTAGCTCCTCTCAAACTCAAACACTTGAGGCGAACCAAATCTAAACCCTGGTTTAACGTGGTTCTGAATGAGGAAAGGCGTCAACTCAGACAAATGGAAAGGTCTTGGAGACTAAACCCTTCGACCATACACCTAGCACAACTTAGATCTGCTCGGCAAGCATTCAAAAAACACATTTTCAGTGAAAAGGCGTCTTTCTTCCGCAGCCAACTAGATCTGGCAAAAGACAGACCGAGAGAACTCTTCAACATTGTCAAAAGCCAAACTAACTACACTCCCTCTCAAGAAATCAAAGCCACCAATGAACGTTGTGAAGAAATTGCCACCTTCTTCACTAATAAAGTCTCGAAAATTGATCAATCCTTCATCCAAATCTCTAACCCTCCTTCCCTCTTAACCTGCCCCACTCTAACCACCAATGATCATTCAGTAAGAGTTCTTACCAAGGACAAACAGGTCTGCCACCAGCTAAAAAACAATGCGCATTGGTCCGACTTTGAGCTATTGTCGGATAATGAGGTTTTCAATATAATTTCTAACCTAAAATCTTCCTCCCACACTATGGACCCCATCCCATCCACAATCATAAAAGAACTTAACCACACCATTTCCCCTTTCTGGACTAAAATCATCAATGCCTCTCTCACCTCAGGCTGCGTCCCTGACTCCCTTCAACTTGGACAAATCACACCCATTCTCAAAAAACCAGGGGCCGACCCTAATGATCTCAACAACCTCAGACCTATCTCCAACCTCTCATTCCTTGCAAAAACATTGGAGAAATGCGTTCTTCACCAACTCAACAATCACATTGATGAGTTCAACCTCCCCGACACCTTTCAATCAGGATTCAGGAAAGGCTGTAGCACGGAAACAGCTATGCTCAATGTCTCTGACGATATTCACAAGGCTTTAGATGAAGGTGATGCCTGCCTACTCATCCTTATTGACTTATCTGCGGCTTTCGACACAGTAAATCATCCAGCGCTTCTGGAGACCATGTCAAAGCGCTCCGGCATCAATGGCACAGTACTAAAATGGTTCACCTCCTTCCTTCAACACCGCTCGCAACAAATTAAAATCAACTCCTGTCTCTCGAAGCCAACAAAAGTCACACTTGGGGTTCTGCAAGGCTCGATCCTCTCCCCGGCCCTCTTCAATCTTTTCATGGAGCCCCTCACAATCATCTTGAAAAAAGCTGGAGTGAATTACCACATTTACGCTGATGACACCCAAATTTATTTCAAAATCAAGTCTCCCAGCGACATCCAACACCTCAATGCCACTCTAACGGAGATCCAAACTTGGTTCAACGCTAACCACTTAAAACTCAATCCAGATAAAACAGAACTAATCCTATTCTCTCCAAAAAGCAACCATCGTCCAATCCAAGAGTGGCTCAAGAATCTGGTCGCCCTAAACTGCCCCATCGTCCTATCCGACTGAGTTAAGTCTCTAGGCATCACCCTTGACAAGAACTTATCTTTGGAGGCTCACATCAAAAACTCTGCAAAAAGTGCTCTTTTGTCTCTAAAACACCTCAAGAAATTGAAACCTTTCCTTCCACATGATGACCTCAAGACAGTAGTCCAATCCCTAGTTCTCTCTAAAATCGACTACGGGAAAGCCATCCTAACAGGGACTCCAAAAGCTCATCTAGCCCCTCTAAAGGCAGTGTTGAACATGGCCGCTTGACTCGTATCTGGAGTAAAAAGATTTGATCACATCAGTCCAGCTCTCAACTCCCTCAACTGGCTTCCCATGGAAGGGAGGTGTATTTACAAACTGGCCTGCATCACACACAAAACCCTCCACGCTCCGGCCCCTAACTACCTGAACAACAAACTGGTAAGAGCAGGTCAATCCAGATCGCTGAGAAGCTCCAACTCACTCATTCTTATTCATCCGAAACTGAATAAGAAAACCACACAATACCGATCGTTCTCTGGCAACGCTCCCAGGATGTGGAATGCTCTCCATAGAGTCCTCAGATGCAACCCCTCCTTCTCCTCTTTCAAAAGAGACCTGAAAATCCATCTCCTTAACAAATACTTTCCTGACCAACGTCAACTAACCTAGACTTTAATATCCGAGTTTACTCCTCTCTCTTGACATTCAAGGATAGTTTGGCTACCGGACTGTGTTAACCACCTTTTCTTCCATGCTGTATTTTTTTGTTATCCCTGGTTTTGCTTCCTTACGGCCTACTATGTAATGCAAATTCCGTCTGTTTTTCTTTACAGTATGTATGTAAAGCGCTCTGATACCTACGGGTCAAGCTAGCGCTATATAAAACGTTTAAAATAAATGCCGTATCTACCAAAGCCCGTGGCTGCAGACACCAGGCGGGGATTACCGGCCAGGCCTCCCACATTGAAAAGTCACCCTCAAGGGGCAATGGTCGGACAATGTTCTGCCTCAGTACTCCCCCCCCTGTTGCCTTTATTCACTAATAGCCCGCTGTTATACACCAGATCAGTCTTCGAGGGGAGAGGGTGCGTGGCAGAGTAAGGGAGTAATGGCAAGCAGAAGATGAGATGACCCAGTTATGGTTACTAAGCCACTGTGTAAAAAGAATAGAAGTTGTGTCTTCAGCTCTACAAAAACATATAAAGGAATACAACAAGGACAAGCCGAAATAGTACAGTACCTCATAGGACCTAAAAAAAATTAAAATGAACGTAGGCATTTGATTGACCAGAAAGTAAATAGTAGTTAAAACAATCCTGCAAACTTCTTTAAAAAAAGAAAAAACACAGGAAGAAACTTCCTGAATACCCTTTCATCCAGATCTATCATGCTATCTAGAGAAATTGAGGGCGAATCAGCCATTAACAAGCAAATCCTGGTCTCAGCTTAACATCACCATCCCAACCTGAGGTTCTAATTATTGTGCCTACAATGTTCTCTCACCTCCACCGCCTACGCCCAACAAAGAATTGGTTCCATGGATGTTTCTTACTCTTCCACCAGGGCAAACAATGTTTATGCTATTCTTTGCTTGAACCTTGTGCAATCCACTGCTACATTGAGGAACATTGGGGCAGTACTCCATGAGGACAACTGGAATGAGGAAGCATCTTCGTTCCTATCATCCTAACCACATTGCCTGGGCTGAGATGGAGAGGCAAAGGGAAGGAGGCCATGAAGAGAGGCAAGTGCGCCCCGTGAAGTTCTACAGCAAGCAGAAGAAGAGAATGACCCTATAATGCAGTACTATGCAACACAATGCACTGTGTAAAAAGAAAAAAGTTGTGTCTTCAGCTCTACAAAAACATGAAGAATTAACACAAGGACATTTACAAAAACATTCAAAATCAAACAATTAAAAAAGCCAGAATTCAAAATATGTAAAAATATACGTTTATTGTTCAAAAGAATTAAAAACTAGAAAACAAATCCAAAATAAAAATCTGAAAATGTTCACTAAGATGAACAAAATTAGTTTGGCTATAGAGTTTTTCTAATAACAAATTCCTAATATGGAAAAATACTGAAAGGTCTGGAAAAAACTAATAGAAAAAAAATGAATGTCAACTTGCAAATCCCTGAATAAAACTACTGCTTCATATAGTTAGTGCCAGTCTGCAAAATCTATAGGGTTGATTATCTGTAAAGTATTGGGTGCAGTTAGAGAGTGGAGCCTGGCTGTGTTCGCTAAGCTCAGTGCATACAGACGTAAGTTGTGCACCATGGCAGTAAACCACACAATAACATTTATTCACATATTCAGTAACATTTATAAGCATATAAAAATTAAATATGATACACCTCTCCCAGAAATTCACTGAGAAAACCAAAGGATTTAAATGATGGTATAGTTGGGTGTGAAAATAAGACCTTGTCCTAAAATTTAATGAATATATACAATGGCTAAAGTATTGTTATAGTTAGGTATGGCTGAGAGACCTTAGCTTACAGAGAAAAACTCCAAGAAATTTACTAAAAAACACAAAGGTAACAATGAGCTCATAATTAGATGACAAATTCACTGGAGATGTAACATTTAAGAACTGAAAAGCCACAGAAATTTGCCAGTTATAGTTAAGTGAGCTAAATATAACTTGCACCTTCGTCATGCGCTGCTCTTAAACTCACATATTACATCATTCGTCACATGTTAAATTACATCATTTAATGAAATCATCTGAGCTCTGGTGCAGGTTTTTGTAAAAAAAACTTTTGGTCAAATCAAACATATATTTTGCTGTTTGGGTGCTCCCCTTTAGAAAATGCGGTTTACAACGCCATGTGTGCAATGCACCCTCTTGTGGGCTCATGTAGTAGCCATGTGAGATATCTGCTGGCTTTGGCCCCAGTCTAGCATAGGACGTGTTGTACTGCAATATAGGAATAGTGAAAGACTGAAACGCTTCCAGTCCCTGTTGTACTGGTAAGAACTCACTGCAAGCATGCACGCGTGTAATGACAAACCCTCTAGCCCGTTTGTAGCCTTAAATGGGGTGTCAGCCTCTGTAGAAAAGCTGACGTAAATTGCCAAATGTCTTATAGTATTATCTAGTTCTTTCTTGATCCTCTTAGCTTTTTGTTGCAGTTTGAATTCCTGGAATATATTGTGCGGTGTTTGGTGTCTGGAATGCATCTTCTCCAGCACATTACAGCAGGTTTTGTGTTTGTCTTGAGGCTTCAAAGGAGGACCCCGCTGCATAAATTCCCTTTCAAAGATTCAATTACAGAAACAGGGACTATCAGCCATCGTTGTGTGTCATGGACACCCAAGGTCGCCCTGGGAGCACTAGTCAGGAGATGATTTGAGCCCGCACTTTCACCTAAGTGCTGCTTCCTAGAGTGACCAATGGGAGCAGGCCTCAGTTACGAGTGGTGTTCCCTGTGTAGGTTTTCTGTCAAAACCCGAACATCAGCATATGTCATAATTAAAATTACTAATAAATATTTACTAGATATTAATTTTGTTGAAGTTTCTGACTAATCAACCTTACTAATGAAAGAATTACACGTGGGGATGCATTTGTGTTGCTTTATTAATACGTGAACTAAGTTGGTGAGCAAATTAATTAAATAAGTGTTGCTAAAGTGCCATTGGTTATGTGTTTGCGCTTTAAAATAACGTGCTTTAATGCTTCTTTATGTCGCAGATGGCTAGATAATTACATACACATAAGGGTATTAGTGGGAATTAACACTGTATAATCATTACGATGTAGTAACGTTGTTTTGTGTCTCTTTTAATTAAGATTGTCCATTCTGGCCTAGTCAAAGATGGCCGACAATTACAGCCTGCATTTGAGTAGCTGAAATACGAAGAGAGGCCTCGCTGAATATGGATGAAATCCTGACCTCGGCCTCTGTCTGTATTAAAAGTTTCCGTGAGGACAGCAGCTCTGGGCTTGGCGCCAGATGTCACCAGTTATCCTTGGGAGAGTGAAAAGCCACAATGAACTTTGATAAATTTGCAGTGGCTTCACTATGATTCCGAGGAAGAGCATTCATGGATGTTACATTTTTTAGTTTGAGCTTCCTTCTCCCGTGTTTTTATTTTTGAGATTTTCGAGAGCGGAGGTTTTTCTAAATGTTGCGAGTCAACATCCTTTCCTGCTCGCTCTGCTCAACGGCTCAACGGACGTTTAGAGTTTGTTTGTTACTTTTAATGTGTTAGTTTTACTATAAATATTGTTAGACTAGAGAGGGTCTAAGGCCACTTCTTCCCGAACCTATGCTCGAGAGGATCGACGCTGATTGAGAGGACGGCGACTCGGGAGACTTTACTGAGAGACCCTGTCCTGACCTAAAATGACACTTAGCTAGAATAGGTAACTATGAGAATAATGATTTTGCTAATGATTGATTTCCATTTGAACTAATTTAGATAAAATAACCGTTTGTTCGAATCACAGTGTCGGGTGGTTATTTCTTTGTCATTTATTGAATTTCCAAATATGTTCTTATTGTTTAAATCATGACTCAAGACATATCAGTTAGGTCGCATTGACCTCAGTTTAGATGCAGATTGATTTAGGAGTTCTCTCGTATATCCAGTGTGGATAGAGTAATAGAATGAATATTAGTGTGATGGGCCCTAGCGTATGATGAGTGTGTGTGCGTGTGACTGTGGAATTACACTGTCCGTGGAAGTAGGGAGAATTTGTATGCTCCGATCTGCAGCATACCTACCAATGGTGCAGTAGGTGCACTGACACCGGGATCTGGGATCCTGAAGGGCCCAGAATCCCTGACATTTGCTATATTTTACCCCAACCATCACTCAGGGGCCCACATCCCTCACTTGCACCTGAGCCCCTGCCCCATTGCTACACCACTGGACCAGCAGCCCCTGCTGGGCTCAACATGTGCCTTGTGGCTCTGTGTAGCACGGGCTGAGCCTGTTGGGGAGTCAGAGCTCTATGCAATGACAGCCTGCCTGACTGATTGCCAAAGGGGACGCTGATTCTCCTTTGGGACTCAGTTACCACCCACTTCAATGGTTGCACTGGATTGTGTTCTCGAGCCATTAATACAGTCGTTTCCGCATAGGAAAAAGGACAGGTGTGCGCATGTCACGGCCCCTCTTATCTGCAATTCTGAAAGGACAGCAAAGGCCATTTTATACGTTGGAAATACTTTTCTGACTCGTAAAGGAGCTTTCGTACATTCAAAAATACCCTTTTGTGTTCAGGAATCTTCTTCTGTTTCCAAACAACTGCTAAGGACACAAGTGCAATCCATCTTCATTAGGTGCACACATCCCCATGATCTCACAGCTATCAGCAATGAGCAATCGGTGTACAAAGATTGTGTTTAATAACCTTCATTACAGATATTGCCACTTGTGATGTATAACTCTGCTGGATGGAACACATGACCCCAATACGAACATTAACCCCCAGGCTGGGATGCTAGGATTGGATTAGAAGGAGTTTCCCTGCATTATAAATTCAGTGAAAGTGTCAAGTTGATTTAAAAAACATTCAGGCTTGTTTTTCACCTGCATAGATTGGCGAGTTCTAATTGACTTATTTTCCACAAGCTTTCAAACATTAACCCCTGCTAATTGCCCCTCAATTCTAATGTGTAGTCAACATCTGCTGAGATCAATAATTGCCAGACAGGCAATTCATCGAGGGCTGTTAACATCTCTAACGGACTTTAATATGGCTCTTCTTTTAAGAAGCAGACTCCAAGCCTTGCACAGAGGGACCTCCGGGGAGACACCAAACGGCCCAATTCTGAGTTTTAAAGGGCGCAGGAGCGCACCCGGTGAAACCTAATGCTTTTCTGTGCACATTCACCTCCTGTTAAAAGTAGGAGGAAAAATCGCATGTATGTGGGCCCGAAGTCAGGTCTGTCATACCGCGATGGGCTAGTAATTCCAGGCCCTGTACATTACTTCCCACTTTGAACTGACAACTCATGATTTCCGGAAACTGAACGGAAGATACTGGCTGGAAAGGTGGTTGGACAAAATATTGAGTTTTTTTATATCAGGAGACAGAAATATAGGGAAGAATATTGTGATACAAAAATATCATAAAGCAGAAATATCGTTGTCAAGAATATTGTTTTTTTAGCTAAGTGATATCGTTGTTATTTAAATGGTTTTCAGTAATATACTTGTAATATCGTTTTTTAATTATGTTATGTGTTTTAGTTTATAAATGTATGTGTTATTATTGTTTGTATAATTGTTATTCATTTTTTAAAATATAGTTTATAATTTTGAATTATTTTGATTTGTTCTTTTATAACCAATTTTAATGGCAGTTTAAAAAACCAACGTAAACACAGCACCATTTTGACATATTAGGAATTTCAGTACGGTTACAAGTGATCTCCCCATTCTATTTGTGTGGGGTGTGAGTCCTCTCGTGCAGCGGATAATCGGCCCAACGGTCCCATCCATTTGCCCCATATATGTACATGCTTAGTTGGGCACCCTCTTGCTTCGTAGACAGCTTTTAATTTGGGCTATGCCCCCTTTCCTAAGTTCCCCATAAGGAGTTTGGCCTCTAATGGGCTAAATTCAGGGATGGTTGTGTGGTCAGGGATGTGGAGGGTCAGGGCATGCCGCAGTTGGAGGTATCGGGTGGAGTGCAAGGAGTATGTCTGTTGGAGGTCTCGGAAGGAGGACAGATGCTCTCCCTTCCATATGTCTCTCAGGCAAATTGTGCCAATTAAATCCCATTTCTGGAACCCTGATAGTGTCGTGACCTCCCGCAACCAAGTGCCGTGCTACAGCGGTGTTTGCAGTGAGCGTTTGGTGTCTCAGTGGAGGTGTCGCAGCGCCGAGCACCATGCCAGGAGGACTGTGCGGGTAACTGCTGGCAGAGTGCGTTGAATTGGGTACCCGTAGAGCATGGCCTGGACTCGAGATAATCCGAGGCTCTCTAACTCCAGTCGGTAGGTTGGATCAGACCATTTGCTGTTAAACCAATCATGGATCACTAAAAGGAGGGTGGCTAAATAGTTTAGAAATGGGTCCATCATTCCCATACCCCTGTCATATGTGGGTCATTGACACGTTGTGAGAGCCAGACGGGATCTCGACCCACCCCAGAGGAAGGTCATGATTACTCCGTCTAGGTCGTGGAACCAGCTGCAAGGGAGGTGGAGCGGAAGGTTTTGAATGGTATTTTGATTTTTTGCTAATAATGATTAATAGTATTGTAGGAGTTGTTGGGTTTGTAGGAGGATAGGGTGGGAAATTAATTAAGTAATAATTAATAATGTATCAATTAATAGTTTTTAAGTAAGTATGTGCTTGATATTGATTATGTACATTATGTAATACTGGATTATTTTAGCTTTATTTTAGCTATAGGTTGCTAGGTTTGTAGGGGTATAGGGTGAGAAGTACTTGATTAATATTATGCATATTGTGTAATAATTATATATTTTAATTATATTTTGGCATGTGCTGCTGGGATTGTATAGACATGTGTGAATCGTTTTAAAGTAATAATTAACAATGATTATTAATTGTTACTTAATTATTTGATTATTAATTATGAAAATTGTGTTGTACTAATTTTTTTTAGTTATGTATTATGTGTGGGCTTCTAGGTTTGTTGGGCTATAGGGTGGGAAGTTAATTGAGTAATAATTAAATAACAGGTATTTTTTAATCCTAAATTAATTATTACATTGTATAATAATGTAAATTGCTTTAATTGTTTTTATTTGTTAACATATATATTTATGTTAATTAATATTGTTTATATTAACAGATTTATATATTTTTAAAATAAATTATTAGGGTAATTCAAATATGCAGTGTGTTTCAAGTGAAGTACTTTCCCTATTGTTGCTCAGACAGAAGAAGGAACTGTGAAAAGTACTCCTCCGAAGACCAACACGTTTCCTACTGTTGCACAGACTGCAGTGGGAATAGTAAATTGAATCCATCCGAAGTCCAATGGTTTCTCTACTGTTGCACATACTGGAGTAGAAATAGTAAATCTTTCGCCTCCGAAGTCTAATGCTTCTCCTACTGTTGCATAGACTGAAATGGGTATAGTATATTTAACACCTCTGAAGTACAAAACTTCCCCTACTTTTGCACAGACTGGTGTGGGAATAGTACCTTTAACCCCTACGAAGTCTAAAACTTTCCCTAATGTAGCACTGATTGGAATGGGAATAGTAAATCTTACCCCTCCTGAGTATAATGCTTTCCCTACTGTTGTACAGATTGGAGAGGGAATAGTAAATTCAACCCCTCGCATGTCCAATGCTTTTCCTACTATTGCATAGACTGATGTGGGAATAGTAAATCTTACCTCTCGTAAGTCCAACGGTTTTCCTACTGTTGTACAGAGTGCAGTGCGAATAGTAAATATAACCCCTCCTAAGTACAACACTTTCCCTGCTGTAGCACAGACTGGTGTGAGAATATCAAACTTTACCCCTCTGAAGTCCAACGCTTTCCCTACTGTTTATGGTATGTGTTATTTGGGGGTTTAAATTTGTATTATTAAATTTATTATCTAAATTAATTAATATACTTTTGATTATTGAATTGTTTATATATTCTATGGTTTATTGTGTATGCAATATATATATATACTGTGGCATTAATTTTGAATTATGGAGACTTTTGCGGCATCCACTAAGGAATCAACTTTGACTTTAGGAACTTCAGAAACCACAATGCACTTGATGTATAAGAACCATAGCAAGTGCGATGCAAACTATTGCTGACTTACCTCTTCATTGCTGATCCAGAGACCAATGACGAGGAACACCCGAAGCGCGTTTGGAAATATTGGCACATCACTAAGCTGTAACCGCGATGTCTGTTTGCCCCGCAGTCTTGCAATAAAGAATGGAAAATAACACTCTTTGTGTGGCGCCTTCACTCTTGGGAGCGTTTGCATATGGATATATATTTATTTATATTCACTGAAAAAACCATAAGTTTCAGGAACGTTATAGTTAGGAATTAGCATTTAAAAATCCTTTGAAATTCACTGAAAAAACCATAGGTTTCAGAGATGTTATAGTTAGTTGGACATTTTACTCGTACAAAACCAGAGAAATTCGGCCGTTATAGTTAATTCAGCTAAATATAACTCGCGCCCCCGCATTGCACTGCTGATGGTGTCACATATTACATCATTCGTGACATGGTCAGTGACATCACTGATGACATTTCAAATGACATCACTGATGACATCATCCA